>NC_137971.1:27047760-27724447 GCF_963924665.1 Micromys minutus | reverse complement strand
TGCCTGTGCCACATAACTAACCCCATAATCCATGCCCATGTTCATGCAAGCAACCTTAGTACATTTCACGAATGGCACAGTCTCTCCTCAGCATATTTATCCCATTGCCCTCTCTGGTCTCGTCTCCTTCCCACTGAACCCCTTCTTTCCAACACACCTGTGTGTGTGTGTGTGTGTGTGTGTGTGTGAGAGAGAGAGAGAGAGAGAGAGAGAGAGAGAGAGAGAGAGAGAGAGAGAGAGAGAGTTTGTGTATGTTTTGTGGGGGTGTGTGGTTTTTTGTGTGTGCGTGTAATGTGTGTTTTGTGTGTGTGTAGTTGGGGGGAGAAATCTTTTCGCATCAGACACAGGCACATTTACCCCCATTTTTTTCACTTCAGTTAGATTTCATCATAACAAGGCTCTGGAGTGCTGACTCAGTGAAGGTTAAAGGTGAAATCCGAGCACATTCTCATTAGGTTGTTGGGATGCAGGCAAGGCAGAAACTGGGCGTTTGGTGCTTTCATGAAGGGCTTGGGCCTGTGTGAATGTTAACTGGAGCAAACTGATTCCTAGGAGTTGGCTTAGAACTTGATGGAACTATTCAGTTTTAGTGCTTGGAGCAATGGCAACATGTTCCTAGAAATGAACTCTAATTGCTTCCTTAAAGGAGTTACTGCTTCTTCTTTCTCTCTCTTCCTGATTGGCAGTGAAGTGAACAGCTCTGCTCAGCCAGTTTCCTCCTGCTGTACAGTCTTCTGTCCAATTGCCTGGGCAGGAGAGTGCATGTGACTAAACCCTCTGAAACATGAGCCAGAATAAATACCCTTTAATACCTCAGAGACTTTATCAGAACTCAGCATAGTTTTAATGACTTCTGATAAAGATTAGACCATACACTTGAATATTTGGTTTGAAGTATTTGGAAAGGTGATTATAACATAAGCTGATCGAAAACTTTTAAAATAGTAAAACTCAGTGGGTCACAAAAACAAGGCAAACAAAAAGACAAAACCAAGAAGAGAATTGTTGTGAAGATGAAAGGTTTAGAGGGAGTACGAGAAGACTAGGGAGTGACAATGGCCAGCACACAGTATGTGCATGAAAAACCCCACAACTCACTGAGCCTTCCATAATTGAGGTTCTGGTGTAATGTAGAAGAGAAACATGATATGTTTTCCATTGAATACTTATATTACTTAAATCCATTCCCCAAAACAGAAATTTGAGTAAGTCTTATGAAAGGGCAGGCAAGTGTAAGCATTAACAGATGTTTAGGGATTATATTAACCCTTCAGAGGAGACATTTCCCCTTTGACATACATGTTTCCATAGCTGTCATTGAACAAAGGTCTCTGATATTTTACCAATAGTTTTGAACAACAAAGTAGAAGTCAGTTCACATACTGTTGAGTCATCTTGTTTATAAGTGAAGCGCACTCTTAGTTATAAATGGACCCTTGATTTTGAACTTAATGATTTAAAAATAACTGAATTTTTGTCTGAGGTGATTTGAGTCATATCTCAGAACCAATCCAGATGCTCTTCTTAGGCACTGAGAGCCTTCAGAAGAACACTGTCCTCTAGGAGAGCCTTGACGGGTCCAAGTCACTTTGTCATCTAGCTATCTCTCTATTTATTTATTTTACTTAGATGCCAATGATAACTAAGTTTGATATATGACACAAAATAATGAAGAAAAGCACTTTATGTTCTGAGCTGTTATTAATGGAAGTACCATATGACACAGTCTGTCATGGTCACAGACTCTTAGCAACTCAAGTACTCAAGCAGCTAACTTGGAAGGAGCTAGGTCCAGCCAGACTGCATAGAGAACCCTCCCCGACCTTAATTTAATGCTCTTCAGGTCACAGCTTTATTGAAAGTAGGCTAAGTTTGCCTTTTTACCCTTACAATCATAACCTAGCCATCTATTGAACTGTTTCTGTGTTGTATATGAAATGAAAAAAAAAAAAAAAAAAATCAAGAACAAGGTTAGTGTGCATATATGTGAGTGTGTTTTGGATATACATGGCCCTCCTGCATTGTGGTGTGTGTGTGTGTGTGTGTGTGTTGGATTTACATGGCACTGTCTGCCTGCATTCCCAGAATCAGGGAAGTGGAGGCAGAACCATCAAATATTAGACAGCAGCCTAGGTAAGTGGTGAATTCCAGAAGTTATTGGCTGTGTGGTGGGACCCAATCTCTAAAGTCAAAGCAAAGAAAGATCTGCAAGTATTACTACTTCTGACTAGAAATCTTAGGTAGATGTTCCTTACCTTTTATATATTCTTGGAAAAGTTTATACCAAGTAAGAACTTACACCATTGCCTTGCTCCTGTGATTTGATGTGGACATGCTTTTGAAATTGGTGTATTCAGATTCCTAGACTAGAAGCCTTGTGATGTTGCACTGACAGCCATAGTCTTGCTGAACTGTTCTGGTCCCAGATGAAAGCTAGCTTGAGATTATTTTAAGTCAGCAGTGGTTTGGAAGTAATAAGTGTCTGACGTCCTAGATGGCTTGTTCTACTCTATACAAGAATTTTCTGTGAGTTTTTAAAAAGATTTATTTATTTATTATATTTAAGTGCACTGTAGCTGTCTTCAGACACACCAGAAGAGGGCATCAGATCTCACTACAGATGGAATTGAACTCAGGACCTCTGGAAGAGCAGTCAGTGCTCTTAACCACTGAGCCATCTCTCCAGCCCTTTTCTTTGACCATTGACTGTGCAGTCTGTGTATGACATCTTTTATGTCAAAGGGTGGAAGCTGCTCCGAGCCTCGGGCGCCGTGTGCACCGAGGACAGAGTGGTGAGCAAGCAAACGTGCTAGAGACTGGGCTCAGCTCAGGAAGCCGCCGCCAAGGACGGGTTGGATAGTTTGGGACAGTTCATGGACAAGTTCTGCAATTAAATCTCATTCTAGACTCTTGGGTTCAGGACCCTCCACCTAAAGCAACTTCACCAGATGACAGTATTGACTCACCAAGTCACTGCTTTCCTTTCTAACCTTGACTTTGTCACTTGGCTCCTGTCACCTGTACATCAGGGGACACCTTCCAACCAAGGATCTCTTCTACACAGACTAACCTCTCTGGCTTAGATTTGCCTCTCATAAACATGGGTTCTTTTGTTTTATCCTGCTACACTACACTGCTTGGCTACAAAACCTGGGTTCAGAGCAGCAGCATCGGTCAGTATCAATGGTCACAAGACACTTGCATGGTCACCCGCCACATCTTCTCCATTATTCCTTCTGGAATTGGATCTTCTGAGCAACATTCTGAGCTCCAAATTTTTGACCAGTGCATTTCTAGTGTTGTCATTGTCTTTGCAAATCTAAGTCATCTTGTTGGATAATCATCAGGTCTCCTCCCGACTCTAAGAAAGAGGAAATGGTCTCCAGCTCACCGCTGCTTTTCATCAAGGCCTGTGTAACTGTTGAGAGATCCAAGTTAAACTTTTCCACTAGCTGCTGGATGATCTTAATGGCAGTTCCCACTTCCTGCTCATCTGGCTGTTTCTAAATCTTCCTCAGGTGGATCACTCTCTCACATCGTTATATGTATTTCAAAGTCAGGGCTCTCATCCACCATGGCTTCTCGGAACTCCTCCAACAGCTTGTTGACTGCTTCTCCCTTCACACACTCCGCTTCAGGCAAGTCTGTGTTCTCTTGTCCTGTGGCTCCCCACTATCCACGGCCTCGAGACCCTGTTCCGCCTTCCGGTTGAGCTTCTGGGAGGACGGGTTGACCGGGCCATTCCCGAGCAGGTATTTGTGCTCCTGGCCTGCATACAAAGAAGTTACAGTTTTTTCCCCAGATCACTTACTTTAGTTGATCCTTTGTTTTGGCTCTGACTGTATCTATTAAACTGAGATGCTGGCTACCTGGACTTTTACTGTACGTTTGGTGCTTTGGGATATCTGAGTTTTAAAATGTGCTGCTCAGTCACCACTTGATATGGTGTTTGTCTTCAGAATGGTATTCCACACTTATATTTTAGAAAGAGAACCAACCTGAATGGCCTCTTGGACTCTAAACCCCTACAGCACTAATGTATATGACCTCTGACCCTGCTGCTGGAGATACTTCAGCTCTTAAGGCACGTGACTGTTCACTGTCACACACTGGTTTGCTGCTCGGTGCTGCGTGCTGTTTGATTGCTGTGGTTCAGTCCAGGAGCTACAGAAGAGGCTTATCTTCCTTTGGCATAACTTGCTGAATATGTTCTTATGCCCACCTTCCACTGTGCTCAGTTCAGCAGATGGTCAAGTTTATGAGGGCTCTGGGAGACGTGCGCTTGCCTCCAGAGCCAGGATAGCAAGCCACACGTTTATTTTGAATAATTTTCAGGTATAGTCTACCTGAAGGAAACCAATCTCTCAAAACATTTGACTTTATGGTCTATGTGGTAGTATATGCCTTTCTTGAATCCTAGCAATTGGAAGGCGGGGGCATGGGGTAGGCTGTGAGTTTGAGGATGGACTGGTCTACATAGTGAATTTCGGGCCACCCAGAGCAACACAGTAACATCCTGTCTCAAAAGATGAAAAGATGAAAAAAAAAAAACAAGAGTTTAGCTGGTTGTGCTGACAGTAGCCACCAGTGTGGTTGTACCCTCTTCATCTCTACAATGTGCCCCTGCATTCACAGGTAAGCCAGCTGCTGCCCTTTGCTGAGTTATCAGGACAGATAGCTGTACATGGTGCTCCAGACACTGCCGCCCCTTAGCAAGTTCCTCCTCAGATGGGAGACTTTCTCTACAGTTAGGCGCTGCTATCTGTATGAGCCAGAAATGCATTTCTTTGTTATCTTACCTGCTTTTCTCCTCGTCCCACCCCGCATGAGAAGAAAAATGAACCTAGTGCCTAGCCCTGGGCATGGAGTGATATTTCTGCCACACCTAGCAGATTATCCAGTGGATCTTTGAAAAGGCTGTTTCTTATTGCTTCTTGCAAATTTTAATGTGGTCACTTTTTAGGACCTTTTATTTTAACATAAGCAGCGTCACCATGCTCTCTTTCTCTTAGTCACAAGAACATCTGCTTCCAGCTGGATGTTTTGGGCTCAGTAAAGGCTGAACACACACACACACACACACACACACACACACACACACGAAATCATGCTCAATCCTCCTTTTTTATACATTATTTCATAAACTTAAAACATCTTGGTTACTACAGAATATATAAACTATGAAATAGTTATTACTTCCCACAGGCACCTTTGAATTAGCAAAATCATGTTCTGATTGCTATCGAGGAGTCTAATTTAGCCTTTACTTTTAGTTATGATCATAGCTATATGATTTGTTATTTGTCTTGTGCTGGCATATTGGCCAGAAATATAAAGTTTTAGGTTTTTTGTGCTTTTTTTTCCTTCTGTATATTGTGGACTTTTGCAGTAAAAATTGTTCTGTATTAGAGGGTAATATGGTGGCATTTATAAATTTCTTTCTGTTGTAAACTGTCTCAAATTTAGAAATTTTGTTTTTATGTATAGGTTTTGCTTGTATGTATGTATACCACATTGTGCAGTGCCCATTGAGGCTCAGAAGAGGGCATATGGGTCATTAGAATTGTGGTTACAGATGGTTGTGAACATGTGCAGGTGCTGGGAACAGAACCTAGATTCTCCGGAAGAGTAGCCAGTGCTCTAAACAGCTGAGCCATCTCTCCAGCCACCAACTGTCTAGAATACTTAAAGGGAGAATATCTTATGTATTATGTTGAAGCATCACCTGTCAATAAAAATCTGATGGCCAATAAGCTGAGGCAAGATTGTAAGGTGGGACTTCCAGCAGGGATAGAGGGGAACTCTGGGAAAGTGAAGAGAGAAGTTCCCCACCTGGACTTCTGAGGAAGTTGACTGTATGAGACTGAGGAGAGGTAACTAGACATAATAGTACAAACGGGTTGATATAAGTTACAAGCTAGTTGGTGAGCACACCTAGCTTTTGGCCTAGGCATTTTATTCATAAATAAATAGCCTCTGAGTTATTTGGGAACTGGGTGTGGGTAGAAAAGCCCATGATTACAAATAATTTTAAAATGTAAGTCAAATGCAAAAGATAGTCATCTATTTGTGGTTTACATGGCTTCCTTTATGAATCTAATATATATTTTTATTATTTATATATATAAATAATATTATATATATAATATAATGTATATTTTATATATTTATGAATCTAATAATACATTTTGATTGCTCATAAAATTCCCAATAAATTTTTTAAATGTTTGATCTTGTAAAAAAATTACCTTAAGTTTTTATTTATGTGTAGGCATGCACACATGCATGCAGTGCCCACAGAGTCCAGAAGATGGCGTCAGATCCCCTGTATCTGGAGTTGCAAACAGTTGTGAACTACCTACTGTGGATGTTGGGAACCAAACTTGGGCCCTATGAAAGAATAGCATGTGCTCTGCTACTGAGCCATTTCTCTGACCCCACAGTAAACATCTAAAAGCACCATTTTCCATAACTTCAGAAAGATTGTTAATTTTATAATATTAATGGTAGCTAGGAAGACAAAAGAAAAGATGAGACCTGCTCTTTTTTTGTTTAAGTGTAAAGACTCTTTAGACTTAAATTTTGGGCAAGGCATTGAAGCAAGCAAAGTGGTAGAACACATGTGTTCTCAGGTTCACATTCTAAATCAAGGAGGTCACATCCGAAACTTACTGTCTCCTGTAGTTGGATGTGTTTAACAGGACTTTGAACTGCTAGTTTGTACTCTCCTCTCAACAAGCATGTGCATGTGTGTGTTTGTTGTATCAATCCTCACAAATGCCTGTTACTCAGCCCTTTGGGGACAGAGACAGAATTATTGGGGCATGCTGGGTCCTGGCCCCACCCAAAAATGGCAGCTTGTGTTTTGGGGGAGAGACCTCCAGTCTCAAAGGAAAATACAAAAGCTAACACTCTTCGGGCTCCTATATAAGTGCAAAGGCACGTGCGCATGTATTCACACACACACACACACACACACACACACACACACACACACACGAAAAAGTAAATATTGGGGAAAAGAGAACTTGAAACGAAGAAAGACAACACTTGCAGTGCACTTACTCATTCAGGAGCTCTGTGGGTCAGTCTTCCTGTCCAGCGCCTCACAGAAAGTGCTAAAGTGAGCACGTCAGTGCCAATTGTCAACAGAAAGGTCATTTGTGTGTCCTATTTTGGGTAGATTTGCAGCATTCTGGATACCTAATTCCTAAAACTTAACCTTTGGTGTGAGATAGTTCAGCTCCCCAACAGAATCTCAGCCATAGGCTTGAGTAACATATATAAAGAACTCTTAAAGAGCCGTTCAGATGGCTGAAAAGAAGAGGCCTGTCTCCTGACATTGTCTCTGACCTCCACACACACGCCGTGGTACTAGTGAGCCTCCCCTAACTTACACTAGATGTAATCATTTTTAAAAAAAGATGAGATTGCATTTTAAAATGAGAAAATTAGTTACTGTTGAGTACAGGAATTACATTTTATTGCATGAATGTATAAGTTTCCCCCTTAATTTCTCATTGAAGGTCTCAGCCAGTCTCTTCTCCAGTCATCCTCCAGTTTGGTCATGCGGAGACCCTCCTACCCCTGCTCTCCCTCATGGGCTACTTCAAGGACAAGGAGCCCCTGACAGCATACAATTTTGAGGAGCAAGTCCATCGCAAGTTCCAGAGTGGTCGCATCGTACCTTACGCCTCAAACCTAATATTTGTGCTTTACCATTGTGAAAATGCACAGACGCCTCAAGAAAAATTCCAAATACAGATGCTGCTGAATGAAAAGGTGTTACCCTTGGCTCACTCGCAAAAACCTTTCGCTTTGTATGAGGATCTGAAGAACCACTACCGGGACATTCTTCAGAGCTGTCAAACTAGTAAAGATTGTAACCTACCCAAGGTGAACATCACGTCTGATGAGCTTTGAGGAACTTCAGCAGTGCTTTACTGAGGGGTGGCTGTGCTTGCAGTAGGTAGCCGTTCTAGAGGCAGTGGCCGGAGGATCTCTGAGTTCCAGGCCAGCCAAGGCTACGTAGAGAAATAAAGCTTGGTCCTTCTGTCTTCTCACAGAAAACAATAGTTTCTTTTAGGATCTGGACATACGGGTAAGACATGACTCTCCCTGGAGCAGCTCTCTTCAGAAAAAAATTCAACAAACTAGCTGTCCCTCTCAGTGCTTACAGAGCTGAAATTTTCCTAATGACCCAAGAAACTCCTGACGTAGAGTGAGTGGTATTAGAAAATGACACTTCAGAAATACTGCATACCAAAGCACAGTGGCAGCTGGGTGAGCTGCAGGGATCGGCTGAAGTGGGGACTCCAGTGATCATGTTGGGCTTTCCTTCTCCTGCATGAAGGGCACACGTGATATCACTTAGTCATAAGTGTGGTAAAGTGCAGCCTGACGCAGAGGAAATCTAACGTAACAGGCATCCAGACAGGAAATCACGATACTAAGAACCAGGCTGAAGCAAAACTGAAAGTGTGTGCTATTTTTGTTGATGTTATTTATAAAAATATTTAAGCACTGTCAATTGCTTTAGCCTCCAAGTCTTCATTTCATCAGACGTGTTTGAGGTGAGAGTTTACTAGGAGACCCAGCCTGGCAGGTAGATGCTGGCACTCCTTGGCTGTTGCCTGGTTGTCTTTCTCATTCCATCATGGCTTTTCTTTTTATATTTTCATTTTACATAAAGTGTATCTTTTGGTGGTTTGGATTTTTTTTTTTTATAAAGACCTATCTCCTAACTTAATTGTAGAGATTCAAACCCTATTCAAAGAAATTTTGAGTTCTCTCAAATACCATAAAAGTGTTTGCTACAATAAATAAAATTCTTGTGATTTTACTTCCAAGTCATTTCTGCTCTCATAGAAATTCAGTCAGTCATTGGTAAGGAAGGGTAACAGTTCTAAGTGTTTGGCTTGAATAACAATCAAAGGCAGTCAGTCACCCCTGGTTTCTTTACGGACGTGGACTATTTTAATGTATTCTGATTTGATTTCACGTCAAAGGTGATGCCTTATAAAGAGGATTTTGTTTGTGTTGAAAATGTACGGGTAATCTTAACAAACCATATCAGTTAAATCTCAGTATAATCTGCATTAATTTTACAGTTTACTTTTAAGGAAAGGAATCTTAGGAAAAGAAAAAACCTATAGTCAGGCTATGCGTGTGTCTGGACAAACCTGTGCAATGCGCGTGAGGACCTTTTCAGCCAGATTTTTGTTGGTAAAAATGAAAAGATTCATTTTAGGCCTTAAAGAAAAGCTGAGATGCTTATCATTTCAATACCAGTTGTAATGCTTCCTGGTTATTTTAATGGTTAATCGAATACATTTTTTGTCAATAAAGCTGCACTAATTTAGGGATACAGTTATAAGATTTTTAATGCTCTCTTTTGATAGTAACCCCCCTTCCTATTTCATATAAGTAGAGGGGCCAGCAAGATGGCTCAGTGGAAGATGCCTGCTTGAGCACTTCAGTTTGATCTCCTGGATTCACATGGCTGGAGAGAACAGAAGTCCACAAGTTGTTCTCTGACCTCCCTGTGTGCCCATGCATGTGTGTGCATATACATATGATCAAGTAGTAAAATTTAAAGACATAGCTAGAGAAATATCCAAAATTAATCAGTGGATTGTATGATATTGCCAGTCTTTTTGAGTGGAATTTTCTAAGGTTAAAGTGGTACTGATGGACAACTAAAGCGGCCAACACTGGGGACCTTTAGATATGGTGTTCACATTTAAAATGATGCACAGCATTTTCAGAAATTAATTCTCGAATAGCAAGTGTTCAGAGCTGGGCACTGTGGTGATTACTGTTAACAGTGGAGAGACATGCCTCTGACAGGTGTAGAAGTCACTTCCAGGAAGATCAGCCTGAGAGACGGACCCTCCAGAGTGGGTGGCACTTCCCAGCATCGGATATAAGTTGATTTGGAGGAAGTCTTTTGCTGGTGAATCTATTTCTGCCATTGCTACTGCTGTCACCATCCACCAGTGACATCAGATACCAGGGTCTTTGGGCTTCCAACATGGAATGAAGACTAGCAATTTCCCAGGACTCATCCCTGCCTTCAGCACCATACTGGGACTGCTGAAGCATCGGGCTTCTTAGCCTGAACAGATACAGGTTTTCACTCTCTAGACACTGTTGGAACTACCTAGTTTGTATTGGTATATTACCACAAATGCACACACTCAGTCCTGTTCACTAGAAGGCCCTGCCCAATACAGACATTTTGGAGATTCATTTACCCTTCTTCCAGGATACAAATCCTGCAGAGATAATGCTTTGAATGAAATTGTGTGAAGTCTATTGATCCTCATAGACTCACATAATTGAATGCTTGGTTCCCAGTTAGAGGAAGTATGTCACTGGGGGTGGGCTTTAAGGTTTCAAAAGCCTACAACAAACCTAAGTTTTCTCTCCAGCTTTGGCTAAGATGTGAGCTCTCAGCTATTGCTCCAGCACTATGCCTACCTGCTGCCATGTTGGTCATGGACTAACCTTATAAAACTGTAAGCAAACACCCAATTAAAACTTTCTTTTATAAGCTCCCTTGGTCATGGTGTCTCTTCACACCTCTAAATAGTATAGATACAAAAATAATGAATACCTTTTGTTGCGGTAAATATTTTAAAAGCTGTGACTGGTTCATGCCATGCTACCCCCAGCTACTCTCTGGTCCCAGCAGTGGCCACCCTCCTGACTCTCTGCCACTGAACTCTCTGGTACCAGTGCTGCTCTCTCCGCCTGTATGACTGGTTCCATCTGTCTCACAGGTCCCTGCTATGGACCCTGCTCCCACTCCTAGCGACTCAGTAAAATCAAGACTCTAGAGATCCCAGCTGGTCCCCCTTCTCTCTGCAGTGGACTCTGTTCACATTTTCTGCAACCACCCCCTGCAGTCACTGTTACAACCCACACCAGCCCAACCAAATCAAAGCCCCAGAAACTTATAACTTAACAACCAGATTTATCTAAGTAAATTTACATTCCACAAAATATCCACACAATAAACACAGAGCCGATTGATATAAGTTGCCCACCTAGATGAGACAAACTGTCCTATAATAATCCATCCCTTATAAGATATTCATAACTACCTGTGGCTAATTAAAGCCACATGGAAATTGATCTTCCTCATCTTCCTCCATCTTGCCTCCTTCCCCTTTCAACTTTTTCCGCTTTTCAAAACTCTGTCCCCACCTTACTTTTTACTGTCCAATCACAGGCTTTGTCTTATCTGTGCCTGCCCTCCTTAATTTCAACCACAACCCTTCCAATCCTGTTTTACCTAAATGAACATTGTAACATAAGCTGTTGATCCCAACAAGAGAAGAGCAGTTCAGAGATCCTGTATCCCATTTTCCTTAATCACTGCCTGGAGTATTCCCCAAGCCTTACCTAACTGAAAGTTGTTGGGAGTTAGTTGAAAATGATTTCATAAAAAGTAGTCATAGCACACCAATCAGAATGGCTAAGATTAAAAAAAACCTCATGTGACAGCAGATGCTGGCGAGGATGTGGATAAAGAGGAACACTACTCCATTATTGGTGGAATTGCAAGCTGGTACAACCATTCTGGAAATCAGTCTTGGAGGTACCTCAGAAAACTGGACATAGTACTACCTGAGGATTCAGCTAAACCACTTTTGGGCATATACCCAAGATGCTCCAACATATAACAAGGACACATGCTCCATTATGTTCATAGCAGCCTTATTTATAATAACCAGAAGCTGGAAAGAACCTAGATGTCCTTCAACAGATGAGTGGATACAGAAAACGAGGTACATTTACACAATGTACATTTACACAATGGAGTACTACTCAGATATAGGCAAATGGGTGGAACTAGAAAATGTCCTGAGTAAGGTAACCCAACCACAAAAATACACAGGGTATGCACTTGCTGATAAGTAAATATTAGCCCCAAAGGAAAAACAAACAAACAAACAAACAAACATCATAGTCACAGCTTGTGTATTCTTGAGTGAATAACTTAACTGATTTGAATTTTTTCACAAGGCTTCTTGCGGTACAAATTAGAATTTTTTATTTTCTTACATTTGTTTTGTGGGTGTACCTGTGTGGTGACTTAAATGAAAATGACCCCCTCTGGGTTCATGGGGAGTGGTACTGTTAGGAGGTGTGGCCCTGTTAGAGTTGGTGATCTCATTTGAAAAAGTAAGTCCATGTGGGTGGACTTTAGGTCTCAGAGTCTCGAGTACTGAGACAGCCTGTGTGTCCATTGCACATAGGAAAGTCAAAGGACAGTTTGCTGCTGTCACTTGGCTGCACTCAAGTCGGCACAGAGCACAGGTGGTCGGGTTTGAAGGTAGCCACCTTCATCTATTGGTCCATCCTGCTACCCTAAATTGGTATTTTTCATTTACTTATACCTATTGAGTAAATTCTGTGTTTGAACACTGTGTTTAACCTATGGCCATGTAAAGATAAACCAACCTTATTATTATTTTTTTTATCCAAGGGTGTTACCTAAAAAGCAGGTATACTTGCTGTCTTATGCTGGCTAAATAACTTTGGATTCTGTGAACACTTTGTGTAATATCAGAGATTATGAATGTGTGATAGTAATCGTTAGATTTCATCGTCAACTGGGTCTATAGTTAATGTCAACCATATAAAGACACATGACGCAAATGTTTGAGGTTAGAAGGTGAGCATCCATTCTAACCAACACCTTAAAGTGTGCATTGTGCTGCACTTTGGTTTTTTGATCCTGTGATCATTTTGAAGTTGCCCACACTCACTTGAAACTGCCTATATAGAATCCTGATCTTAACTATGGTACTAAAAGCCAAAGGGAGCACATGAACGAAAGAACACTTCATCCTCTCCAGGAATAACCAACTCACTCACAGTTCCAATGTACCCATCGTGACTACAGAACCGCTCCACACTTCATTCTCTCTGGGCATAACCAACGCACAGTTCCAATGTATCCATCATAACTACACAACTGGTCCATATTCTTAAAGTTTTGGAGCTAAATAGCTGGGTCAGAATATTTAGGGAAATTTGAAACACTTCTTTTGAAGGTGGTATTTCAAATGACTCACTAATGGCACTTGGAACCTGGCTGCCTTCTGCCAACTCTAAGCTGAAAATAAGCATGCATTCATTCATTCCCTATTGACCCTGAATTTGTGTCACAGATCTCTTCATTGTCTTGCAGCCATTATTGTGATTCAGGTCTTGTTCCTTCCAAGCATCCTCACGTAAGCCCATTCAACTCTAACATTTAGTGTGAGAGCAGTCAGTTGTTTTGTGTGGCCGGTGTACCACATGAAGAGATTTGTCCAGGTTTTCTCATTCCCGCCGGTTTGTAACTACACACTTTTTACTCCATCTTTCCTTTGGGGCAAGTGTGAGGTCATGCTTATCAGGCCGTGCTCCAAGATCCTGGCCTGTTCCGGACAGTGGTGAGCAAGTGTGAGTTTGAAGTTACGGATGATCACAGATCTGGGAAGATTGTCATGTCCTTCACAGGTTAGAGGGCACAGAGGGATCAGCCTCTGATACGATGTGAAGATGAGAAATGGCAGAGCGCCTTGCTCCCATCCTGGCCTTCATCGTCCTGGCAACCTCAGCAGGCATCATGGACCATGAAGAAGCAGGGAGGAAACTCGAAGGAGGAGAAATTCTGCGATGATGATGATGATGATGATGATGATGATGTTGATGGTGATGATGGTGATGGTGATGATGATTACTATTACTGAAAATGTGAATTACATTTTAAAGATTTATTTATTTGATGTATGTGAGTACACGGTCACTCTCTTCAGACACACCAGAAGAGGGCATCAGATCCCATTTACAGATGGTTGTGAGCCACCATGTGGTTGCTGGGAATTGAACTCAGGACCTCTGGAAGAGTAGTCAGTGCTCTTAACTGCCAAGCCATCTCTCCAGCCCAAAACTAAATTTTAAGACAAAAAAAATTGTTATAAAACAGTATGTTTGTGTAATTTCAGATTTTAATCTAGTCTGTAGATCTAGGTATTTTATGTCCACATTTGTGTGTGTGTGTGTATGTGTGTGTGTTACTAGAATGAGAAGTGTTTGTTAATGATAATAATTGCCTTCTTTGTTGGATAAACCTTGTACAGTTAGGTACCAAGCTTACTTAGTTCTGCTTGGCCTTTTCTTTCCTCTCTCATTTTTTTTTAATATATGTAGTTTAGTGAGCACACTGTAAGAGAGCTGCAGGCTGGTCAATCACGAGAGTGCTGCCCATAGCCCATACTGGTTGTCAGTGTGGAAACTGATGAAGAAAAATGGCTCAGTGCTTACTGCAGAGTCATGAGGACCTGAGGTTGGATCTGTGGCACCCAGTGTAAAAGGCCAGGCACACATCTGTAATCCCAGTGCTGGGGAGGCAGGGATGGGTTAGTCCCCAGAGCTCAAGGACTGCTAGCCTACCCGAATCTCTGAGCTCCAACATGTAATGTGGAGATCAATTGGGGAAGACAGTTGCTATCAGTCTCTGATTTCTACACACCTACATACTCACTTGGTACACACGTGAAGCTGTACATGCACCAAATGTAGATGCTTTGAGAAACTTTCAACAAGTATTCTAGAAAAAAACAATCAAAACTTCTTGCTTATTCATTCATTTGTTTGGTGTTTGAAACAAAGCTGTGTCTCCGTGGCCAGCCTAATACTCATTATGTGTAGAGGAACTGAATCCAGCAACAAGGCTGCTATGGCAAGAAATCACATCCAAAGACCTTCTAGATCCATTTGATCTGGCTGGAACACAGACACAACTTAGTACACACCTTTAACACCTAACAATAAAGGTAAGGTTAGTTTGCAGAAAGAAGAAGCCATGTTCGAAAGTGGCATCTAATTGAGGGGCAGACAAAGTGACAAATTAGAGAAAGATTTGACAGCATGAGTCAGATATAAGATACACCCAACTCTCGAGAACAGTACAGGAGAGACTTACTCAAGAGTAGAGCAGGCAGTGGGCAGGAAGAGAAAGGTTGTGTGAGTGTGTGTGTGTGTGTGTGTGTGTGTGTGTGTGTGTGTGTATGTGGCAGTTTTACAGATGCTGGTTGCAGAGAGGACAAGCTAGACACAGTGAAAATAGAATGAGCCAGAGAATGAGGAGGATTCAGAGGATAGAACAGATTGCTGATGTGTTAGTATGAGTCTGAGCAGAACAATTCAGGGAAAAGCAGAGAGAAGCCAGATTGGGTCAGTCAGCTTTGAAGATCAGATTGTAGGAAGGCTAGAAGCTTCTAGGCCCAGGCCTAGGGATAGTTAGAACAGAGAAGGAAATGCTGTGGGCTCAGCCTAAGCCATGTATTCACACAGCTTGAATGTGGCTTTCATCTCATCCCTTCATCTGAGGAAATAAAACAGACATTTACAATTATGTAGTTAGGTTGGCCTCAGATTCTTAGCAGTCCTCCTGTCTCAACCTCTCAGTGTTAGAATGATAGGCATGCACCACCATGTCAGCTCAACAGTCCAGTTGTCATGCAGGCGGCGAAACCAAGACATCTTAAACTTTTCCACTCAGCATCTTTCTGCTCAAGAAATGTTTATGCAATCTCAGAATATAATATGTATACAATATATGTATACAAATCAAACATTTGTTGATAAAAAATACCTTTTTGGTAAACATAATTCTACATTTCATTTTTTTAAAAAATCAAGTTTACATACTAGTAAGATAAATGTGCTTTTATTATGTATTTTTAAGAGCAGCAGTACATACATACATATATACATACATACATACATACATACATACATACATACATACATACATACATACATACATACATATATATATATATATATATATATATATATATATATATATATTGTATTCTGCCTCCATGTATGCTTGCAAACCACGAGAGGGAGCAGACACTATGACCTAGGTAAATCTTATGAAGGACAACATTTAATTGGGGCTGGCTTATAGGTTCAGAGGTTCAGTCCATTATCATCAAAGCAGGAACTGGCAGCATCTAGGAAGGAATGGTACAGGCAGAGCTGAGAGTTCTGTGTCTTCTTCTGAAGGCTGCTAGTGGAAGACTGACTTCCAGGCAGCTAGGGTGAAGGTTTTAAGCCCATACCCACAGTGACACACATACTCCAATAAAGCCACACTTAATAGTGCACTCTCTGGGCCAAGCATATACAACCTATTGAAACCCACTATATTAATGTGCAATAAAAACTTTATATGTGCAGTAAAAGCAGAGCAGTTCATACTGCATGGCTGTATCATATCTGAGCTGAGGTGCTTCGGGCAGTGTTGGTCTTAGATGGTATCGCACTATGCACAGTGCTTGTGTGTGTTCAGAACCAGGGCTGCAGAAAGGCAGGTGTGCTAGCATCATCCAAGATTTGCTGCACATTTGATTTTTTTTTATTATTATTTTTTGTACTTTCAGAAACCTTTTGCTGTTGATGATTTTTTTGGCAACTCTCTCCCCACATTGAATTATGTGACTTCCGTATGGTGTAGCAGCTCATCATATGAGAAACTGTGGACTGTCTGAGCATACATTGGTGAAATCCATCTCCAGACCTTGCAGCTAGGAAAGGCCTGTTTGATTCTGAATGTTCTTCTAATCCTTGAGGTTTGTCCACTGGCTTCCTTTGCTTGAACGGATCTTTCTTTCCCTTGCCTTCCTTAGAAGGCAGAAGAGATTAATAGGGATACTTCCGGAAGCTGTTGGTAATTGGAGATCATGCTGAGGGATTTCCTGATTGGTCTATTTTAGGTATAGAATTGTAGTGTCCTTAATCGAACCAAATATTGTAGGTGGAAGAAGTCCCTGAATCTCAGTACCATGCGACTGAGTTACAGGACTCAGTTAGGACAGGGCATTGAAAAGGAAAGATAGAATCAGTTGTCTTTTTCCTGTTCTTGCTGAGCCAACTACAGGACATTCCAGATGTGCATATAAACCACGGAGTAGGTTCTACGCCATCTGAGTTGCAAGGCGTCAGGACCACACTCAGGAACTTTTCAAACCTGTTTCTATTTTTGCTTCAGACATGTGCTGGGCCTGAGAAAAGTCAGTAAAAGCTTTTCAAGTTCAAACAGCCATTGGCCTCTGTGGCGGGAATGTTTCCTAGAGTGTATTCACCCCAGCTAGGACTGAAGGAATGGCTCCACTGTGTCTAGCTTTGTGAACCATTGAGTTTATCAGGCTTATTTAACAGAATACGGGAGACTCTAAAACACCTGCATCACCGCAAGTCCCAACGAAGCATGGTGTAAGCTTCTCAAAAACTGCAGATAGAGGCCCCCTTGGCTGTTTATGTCCTAGCCACCTGAAACTATGTGCAGCTGGGTACAGTCATATGGGGAAGCAGGTGCTGCTTAGGAGGTAGGGCATGGCTGGACTCCCAGGAACTTTCTGATGCCCCTCCCCCTTCCTCCTATGTGTGACTGTGCACAGGTCCAGTCTTGCTGCCATCTCCTGCTCGTACTCAAAGCTTCTGATTCAGACACTACCAGCCATGCTATATGCTCAGCCTCTTAAATAAAAGGTGCTAAAAGCATGTCTAGCAGACCTTCATGTTGCTTCAGAACCCTCTTTCCACCATGTAAAACCTCTGATTACAATGTATGTCATAAGCATTTTCCTAGATGGTTACCTGGGTTCACTGGCATTTGCTCAAACATGTTCAAAAGCCAGTCCTAAGGGAATCATCTCATGCAATGCAATAGCATAGCATACTCTGTAATTCTCCCACCCGGCGATAGACATGGTGTTAGATTATAAATAGACTCGGTGTATTAGAGAATAACACTGGGTGGGGGCCATACCTACATCTGATAAACACTGGAGCACAGAAAGATACATTTTCTACTTCCTCCTGGTACTGAGGTTAGTACTCTGAGGCCCATGTGGCCAGAGAGAGAATGGTAGAGGTTAGTGGTGCCATTTTATAATTCCTATAACACAGCTCCCTGGGGCTAGCCGTGGAATTAGGACACGTCTATTCAGGGCTTGGTAGTCTGCTTCCGTGATGCAGACTAATTGTGAACTACTGTACTCTCTTGATGCATCCCTGCAATAGAAATGTATTCCAGATGCTGCTGCCCTTTGCCCCCTGGGGCCACCGGCTGTAATTGCTGAGACCAGGAAGTTGTAAGAAATGGAAGGTAAAGGCCATTTACGATAGGAGCCTCATGCACAACCTCTTCAGTTTCTCCTGTCTTCCAGGCCGGCTGGCCACACTACATAGTCTTGAAGGCTTTTTTAGTTCATCAAGGGGTGGAGCAGGCCCCTTGATTCTTTTCTCTTAATTACACTTATTTTGTTGGGGTAGGGGTGAGTACCACTGTGTACATATGAGGATCAGAGGACAACTCGTGGGAATTGGTTCTCTCCATCTGCCATGAGTTCTCCAGGATACAACTCACTGTTGGCCTTGGCAGCAAGTACCTTTACCCTCCAAACCATCTTTCTTGTCCAAGTTCATTGATTCTTGTATTAAACCATATCCTAGAATTATATCTGAAGTTTTGAGTGCAAGGCACAGCTCACACCTTGTTGGAATTTTTTAAAGCAAGGTGCAATCAATCAATACCTTGCTCTAATTCCAGGCAGAGCTAAGTGACAGCATTGGTTTCTTGGTTTTATAACAAAAGCTATTAGAGCAATAACTGGAACTCTGGCATGAGATTATGCAATGGAGAGAAAATATGCTGGGTGCTCATATATTTTATGTGCATGCTGTGCATGGGTTAATTGGGCTTTAGCCCTGTTTTTTATATGTCCTCAATCTTAGCATTCTCAGAGAAAGAAGATATCTATGTTTGATCTGCATCTCAGTCCTCATTCAGTGACACAGCTGTCATCTGTGCAGGCCAGACCTCACCACCCCACTACGGAAACCTGTATGTTCTATAAAGCAGGTGGCTTGAGTACATCAGCAGCTGGCAGATGCCTTAAACAGAGAGCCAGGATGCAGGATTTTAATAAGGATGAAAATGTCAGGGCTCTGCCATATGCTGCCTCTACCACCTCATGGCAATGATCTCCAGCCTACCCCATCCCCACAGAATGGAGTGTGCTCTTCTGCCCATTGCAGTAGCTTCGAGTGTCACAGTAAACACTGGACCACCAGTCCACTGTTTGACACAAGGAGGGTCTCGGTACAGACAATGCAAAAATGATTCCCCAGTTGGAGGACTCGAATATAAAACTCCTTTTCTCAATGATAACTCTGCCACTGAATATGTGGGCCCACGTGGGGCTCTGTGTTGATTAAGGAAACTTCTAAGGCAGGTGAACAGGGCAGGAGTGAGATCCAGAAGGCAAAGCAAAAGTCAGAAAATTCCCCAGCTAGCGCTGACTAACCCAGGCTGCAGACAAGCAGAGAGCTACGCCACACTGTCCGAGGATGATCCATTATAGTGTTATAAATGCATTAAAAACTAAATGAAGATCCCAGGTGGAGACATAGGATGCTAATGTGGCACTGTGTGAAGAACTATATGTCTTGTGCTACAGACACGCATAACAAGACCCGTCCTACACAAATGGACCAAAAAGATATTTTGCCTACCTTCTTTTTGATACAAGGTCTCATGTAGCCCAGGCTGGCCTAAGATTTAGATTCCTTTGCCTCAGTCTCTCTGCTGCTGAGACTGCAGGTGTGTATCACCACCTCTAACCTTATTTTGCCCCCCTTATAACGTGTATTGTTTGACACTATTAAGACAGGAGTGTTCTTTATATATTCAGGCTAAAGAAAACCTTTATCAAATATATATTTTTAATATATTTTCTCTCAGTTTGTTGTTTCTTTTAAGCAACATTTTATCTTCATGAGATTTATTCATGCTGTTTTGTTAGTTTTTCATTAATTCTTATATTCTATTATATGAATACAACTTATCTTGATGGCAGTTTAAAGCTTTTGGCTACCAGATTAATGCTATTCTTTTGGCAAACTATTGTGTTTATTTTCTATGTATACAGTTCTATTCAGAGTGGAATTTGAGGCTATAGAGAAAATATATGTTCATCTTTGTTATACAAAAACCCCAAATCTGACATACTCCAAAGTCTCTTTCTGAGTGCTGATAGAACATTATAAGTAGAAGTATGTGCAATGGAACACAGGGAAAACACAGGCACCCCAAAACTAGATTTAAAAAATTGCATTTGGGAAACAAATAAATTTTTTATTTAGGCTTAGATCACCACAAAACTTCATTATGCATATTCAAAATTCTGAAAGAAAAAAATTCAGAGTCAACAATTCCCTGGTCTAAGCATTTTGGGTAAGGAAAAATAGGAATAGAATCTGTGTTGCTCAACAGTTTTCCAAAAACAGTGTGCCAGGGTGTACTGCTGTAGCGGTAAATAGTTAATCCACAAATGAAAGATGTATACACACACACACACACACACACACACACACACACACACACCAGAAGGAAATAGGGTCCTTTACTCACAGGCACACACACCAGAAGGGAAGGAAGGCTTTGTCATTTCCCCCGTGGGTCTAAGGCCCTTGACATGGCTGTGCCTGTGTCAATGATACAAATCTACTCAAAACTTCACATACTCAGGGCTTCCTCCACTCCCTGCATTTAATTCTGCTTCCTCTCCGCCATCCTTGGTCTCTCAAAGTTGAATTTGCAGTCTTTGATGACTCATGAAGCCAATACCCTTTCCCAAGAGGCATTATCTAATATCGTTTGTGATGTGTTTGTTGGCTGCTTGGTTTCAGTTTAATCATTTGCCTTTGTGTATTGACTTGTCCCTGTTATAACTTTCAGACTTTATCCTTGAGATTCTGAATTATGGAATTGCTTTTAGCCTAGAATGGGAGAGCAGGCTTGAAAGTTCCAATTCTGGAAACTTCTCAGTTTCTCTTCCTTGAAACACTTCTCAGTCATCTCTTACATTTCCCTTTTGTGTGGCTCTTGGGCATGGGTTGGATCCTTTTGATTTGCCGACCTTTTCCCCTCATATGCATATGTGTTTGTGTCTGTGCTTGTGCATGTGGAGTCTGCCTGCAGCTGTCTTCTTATTCATTGAGGCAGGGTCTCTCAAATGATTGCAGAGATCATCACTACTGCTAATGTGGCTAACCAGCTCACTCTGAGGAGCCCCACGTCTGCCTTCAGTCAAAGGATCTGTGGTGGATCACCACAGCCATGCAGCACTAGGTGATAGTCCTCACTCTTGTGTGGAGAACACTGTGACCGAGCCATTTCCCCATCTCAAGTCAGACCTCCGAGCTTTGCTGCTTTTCTGTGCTTTTTTTTTTTTTTTTTTTTTTAAAGATTTATTACTTGTTATACGTAAGTAGCTGCCATAGCTATCTTCAGATGCACCAGAAGAGGGCATCATTACATGATGGTTGTGAGCCACCCTGTGGTTGCTGGGACTTGAACTCGGGACCTCTGGAAGGGCAGTCAGTGCTTTTAACCACTGAACCATCTCTCCAGCCCACGTTTCTGTGCTTTTTTTAACCCTTTGTCTCTGTCTGGTGCTTTCTAAGTAATTGTATCCAACTGAGTATTGATCGTCCCAGCTCTTACTTATGTTTAAATTTCCTTTTTGAGATGGGGTACTGATGTGTTGCCCAGGCTGGTCTCAACCTTCTAGATGCAAGCGACTCTCTCCTCTCATGTTCCCCAGAGCTGGGTTACAGGTGTGCCTCCATGTCTGACTTACTGTGTCATCTTAGACAAAAAATCTCATTGTGCATTTGAAATTTATGTCCTTCCAAATGAGAGGAAGCAATATTGAATTTTTATGAAGCCAAGTTGAACTATCTGGGAAAAAAAAAGTTGCTTGATGCCTTTTAATCCTAAGTGCATTTCCCCTATAACCTGTGACTGTACCACGTTAGCTTGGCTAATTTGGAGGGCAGAAGACTTTGAAGCTCTGCTTTCTGGCAGAGAATCAACACATCTACTTCTTGGCATACAACATACACCCATTCTGGAAAACTTTGGAGATTCCTCTAATCTTTATTCACGGCAGAGCTGCCTCTTAGGCTGTATTCTGAAATTCCACACATAAATTCAGATAAGATTTCGAGGGTACAAGCTCTCTGATATGGAAGTTGAGTCTTATACAAAGAGCAAAGGGTAGAAATTGGGAAAGATGTGTTTAGTGTGGTCATGATGACCTCAGAAAGCAGCAATAATTAAATAAGCCTGTGGCTGCCCTTCACTCAGAGCAGGTAACCTCCTGGGGTGTTTCTTACGACATAAAAGCAATGTCTTTGTGATCAGTAGAGAGGAGCTTATCTTGTTATAAATAAATAAATAAGCGAGTGAATAAATAACACATTTGTTGCTTTTTGCCTAATAATTAAGCCAACAGAATATATTTTTAAATCCATGAAACATGAAGCTTTTAAGAAAGTGATAAGTTGTTTTTTTTTCCAGCCAATTAAAAAAAAAAAAAAAAAAAAAAAAAAAAAAAAAAAAGCAGGCTTCTGCTATAACATGCTAAGAACCAGTGCATACAGTACCTTAAAACACCAGTCAAGAACAAAGGGAGAATATTGGTCCCATGTGTTCCCTGCAGCAAACTAGATGTGTGACTTGAGGGACACACACAAACACACACACACACACACACACACACACACACACACACACCCTTGAATTGTGAAATCTGTATGTGCTTTCCTCTTTGAATTCTAGCCTTTGTGTTTAAACACAAAAGATCCCGATTGATTGAACTGGTTCAATTTCAAACTCAAAATAAAAGCACGCCTGTCATTATAATCGGATTTAAGTTTTAAAGGTTGTCGGGAGTGGCTGGGTAGGAATTTAAAGGAACAACTCAAGGCTGGGCACTTGTATGACTCAGAAACCCTCTGTGCACTTTGCTTCTTGGACCCCAGTTGGGATCTATGTTGCCACAACTGGTAACCCTGCCTGGTTTGGGAAGACATGTCTGGTGGGCTCCTTTTGTCTGCGCCTAGGCCTGCACCTGGCTCCTGGCCCAGAGTGGATTATTGTGAATCTGGATAATCCTATGCTAAATGCATTCCTGCTTCTTGGCAGAGGCGGCTTATCATGTCCCACAGCAGAGAGCACAGGTGCTGGCTACCTGACTCCCAGGTGTTTTGGGCAAACGACTTGGTTTTTTCCCCTAGTTACTAATTTCCTTCCTTACCTTTCCTTCCTTTTTTAAAAACTTGTGCCACATGACAGCCAAATGTCAGGCACTTGGGCTTTAGAGAGATGTCATTGTGGGGCAGTGACCTTGGTCAGCAAAATCACTGCTTTCTGACCCAGTTCTGGGTACTGGGGAGCAGAGGTCGGTTCCCTCCCGAAGTCACCTGTGGACACTGATAATGAGACCTGCACAGCCTTCTCTCAGGGCCTCAGTTTTCCCCTTCCCTCCAAGACAACAGCACTAGGTTCAAAGCCGGGGCCTGAAGAAGAGAGAGCTCGCTGGAGCTATGGCAGAGAAAGGAGCTGATGTGAGGGGCGCACCGCCAACCACAGGCTTCAATTCTCATCTCTCCAATTGACTAGGCTCCCCGTATGTGCAAGGGCCTATCATGTAAAAGAGGCTCAAGGAGATGTGCTGTATGAGTTGGATAAGTTAAACTTCTGCACCCACACAGGGTGGTTGTTCTTGGTTCTATCTTTTGGACTTTGCATTGACCTCCAGAGAATGCCTGTGCCGGCTGAGTACCATGTGAGGCACACATGTTGCCTGGAACAAGATGGTTTGTCACTCTATTCATAGTGCTCCCTAGTCCTCCCCTCTCTAGTCCTCCCCTCTCCAGTCCTCCCCTCCCTAGTCCTCCCCTCCCTAGTCCTCCCCTCCCTAGTCCTCCCCTCCTTAGTCCTCCCCTCCCTAGTCCTCCCCTCCCTAGTCCCCTACAGACCTTTGAGGTTTTGTGTGTGGGGGGGGTGTTTGTTTTGGTTTTGGTTTGGTTTTCTGTTAACATTATCAAACAAGCAGGTATGGCTTCAAAAAGGCCAAAGCTGATCCAGCTCTAGTCGTACGTGTGAGAGGAGGTCTTCTACAAGAATAGCCCAGATCCTCTGGTCCAAAGAAGCTGGACTGGGGGCCGCAGTCTCCCGGCAGGTATTGCCCGGCTTCTGCTGCCGTCTCCTTCAACAGCGTTAAGATAGAAGGGGTCCAAAACAACCAGAAGAGGAAGACAAAAGCATTTGAAGTCCCACGATCTTGTCATCCATTTGTCTGTCTACTCATCTCTGTTCCTTTTTAATAGGACTTTAATTGTTCACGGAAAAGCTGTGGTCAGAAGCTAAAACATTGTCTGTGTGCATATGAACTTGCTGGTCATCTCTGCAGCACTGACAGGCAAAGTGGAGGGGCCAGCACATTGGGTGCCAACCCGTTTTCACACAGACCCATCAGTTCTCACTGTAGTCTATGAGGCAGACACACTCCTGTTGTCTGCATTTACAGCTCAGGACTACCTTGTCCGAAATCAGGAAGACAGTGTAGAAGACAGACGCCAGCTGTCTGACTGGAGCTCCTTTGCCAGCACTGCTTGTAGCCTCCAACCACCACTTGTGTGCAGTGTGGCCAGCCTGCCTGTTTCTGGGATGGAGAGACAGTCCTCTGCCTCAGAGAGCAGAACCACGCTGCAGGCTTGATGTCTGGGATTCTACCGCTAGCCTTCTCTTTGACCCCCACGCTTCGCATGGAGTTGAGGGACCCAACAAACTGCAACAGCCATGTCTCTGATGTGACGGAATACACTGGGTATGTTGCTGCGTTCTGCACTTCCACCTTGGGAGAGAGGCCATTGGGTTTAACCCTTGTTTGTACCAACAGAGATCATCTAAATCTGGCACCGTTTTTGTCAATCATCCCTAAACCATTTATTGATCAACACAAATGGTCATCCCTTGTGGTATTTATGTTTCCTTTTGGAAAGGGTGTTGGCTTTATAATTGTTTTTATCTGCAAGGTTTTAGAAAGAAATCCAAAGACCATAAATCAAAGGACAGCCAGAAAGAATGGAGTGTTCCTTTCCTTAGCAAACATGTTTACTGCCTAAAAATGAGTCTCAGTCTAGAGTGATGAGCAGTTCAGCCAAGGGACAAGCGTCCTATATCTCTTTTTAATTGTCCAATTAGTTATGTTCATTCACAACTGAGAGAAGACCAAAGAAGTCCTACATTCATTAGAATTGCAATTAACTTTCAGATGCTCTTTTTAACTTTCTGGACTAAAGTCAAGAAAAGAGTAACATCCCTATGGGCCAAATGCACGTATCTTTAGCAGTTGAAGTGGCTGTAGTTTCACGTGAAATTGGCTTTTAGAAATAGTTTGTTTGAAGTTTACTGAGTTACAGCCCAGGCTCCTTCATTTCTTCATCCTTGTCTTCAGTTATTTATGAATATGAACTAAAGCTATTTCATCTTCAGATGCTCCATCCAAGATAACGATGCAATAGCACAAGTTACAGCTGTGTCAGAGGTCACAGAAACATTGCCACACAAAATGTAATTCATAAAGTAGTTTCTAAATTAAATAATAGAAGGATCATGGTTTCTGAGAATAAGGCCTGCTGACTAACGATGTTCTTCATAGACAGAGAACCACTGTCCCTAGTCAGTAGACCCACATCTGATTTAGCATCTGATGTCAGGAACTCGTCCCTCACTGAGCTCTCCCATATCAGGCACTGGTTGCTATTTCAGAATGCCCATGGCCTTCCAGAGACACAAACACCTTGGAGGATGATTGGCATACTGTGCAAATGCTGCTGAAATGGTGGCATTCAGAGAACTTTCTTCTTGGGGTGGCCAGTGCGGGCTTCACAAGGCATCTGGTGGGCGGAGCTATGAAGGTCTGGTGCCGGTCACCAGGAGAGAAGAGAATGTGGTACTGAGCTTCAGTGGGGTAAAGATGTGTAAAAACTTGCTTTTGTAGTTGGACAGCTCTGCCTCCTGATGCTACTGCATGTCAGTATATATCCTTGGCATCTTTGCCATCTCTGAGCCTATTTCCATATTTATAAAAATGTCGTGACTAGGGAATGGAGCAATGGTTCAGCAGTTAAGATACTGACTGTTCTTCCAGAGCAGTTCAATTCGCAGAAAATCCATCTGTAACGGGATCCGATGGCCTCTTCTGGTGTGTCTGAGGACAGTGACTGTGTACTCGTATACACAAAATAATAAATCTTTTTTAAAATTATGAATATTTTGTATAGCTTTTCTTGAGAAACAAAAGGCACAGCAGATAAAGGAATACTGACTTTAAGTATAAAAGAGTTTTGAACAAAAGAACAGGCTTTGCACAACATGAATATAAAAGGGACTTACGTAAAGGGTATCCGTTGGTGTTAGAATTTCAAAGGTTTTCTCTAAGAATAAGGAGCGTGTTTTCTTAAAAAGAATTTTCCTCAAGTTGGTTGGTAGCATCGCCACCAAAAAAAAAAAAAAACAGGTCACTAGTAAGAACTAGGTCACAGCAGCAGGACCAAGGGTGTGGCACTAACTTAGACATTTCCATCAGTCTGAAAGAGTTGTTGACTGATAGCACAACCAGCTCTCAGTTCCTTGGCTGATGGTAGATGCTGTAAGCTCAATCACCTACAAGTCCAGCACCCTTAGTCAGTGCCACAAAGTGGGGAGAAGTTTAAAGGATAGGTCCCCTCATGTCCAGAGAAGAAGCAGTAACATGTGCTCATTAATACTGCATCACTTCTTGGACCATGGTCCATGAAGGTAGGTTGGTCACACCATTGCATCCCCAGTACCTGGCAAACAGGAGGGTCCATTTGTAAATGAATGAATCAGAATGGGCTGAGCTCATCATGAAGGGTTTGATGAACCTCCTTATCCTGAAAGGGGTCTGAAAGGAAGATCTGGCTGAGCAGGAAATCATGGCTCTCCTCTTTATCACCGAGCACTGTCATTTACTGTGGGCCAGGCACAGAGCACAGTGCTCAATGGTGATTCGACTCAGACTTTCCAGGAGCCCTTAAAAGTGCAGGTCTCTCCAAACACAAACCCATTTTTCATTCTGCAAATCAGTTTCAGTAGCACTTCTGGGAGAGCATCCTTAGTCAGCCTACCAGTCTACGTCAGCCAGTGTCCTTCTGTAGCGTTTCTGAAAGCTCCAAGTGAATCTCTGAACTGTTTCTACTTCGTCTGCCTACAGTCCAGGGATGCGGGAGCTATTGCAAAGACCCAATCAAATTAGTCAGCCATGAGCTTTATTTTCAGGTCTGTCTGCACACAGTATCACAGGAACAATCACACACACACACACACACACACACACACACACACACACACACCCCACACAGGAGCACACACTTATACACACACAAGCACACAAACACACAATCATACACTCATAAAAACACACATATATATGTTGCGGTAAAAATTAAAAAATGGGAAACCGCCAGCTCCTAGGGCTGAAAAACTGGGACCAGGAACAGAACTTTGGAACTTCTGTTCCACCCGGCGGCGACTTCGGGGTGCAGAACAGAGCCCGGCTCATCTGCCACGCAGACCACCAGCCCCTAGGGGTTGAGAAACTGGTGAGTGGGAGATCTGGGTGGCCAGGGAGCAGAGAGATCTCTGCGGAGTGCACAAGTGGGGCGCACCCTCCGACCTGCCTGATCCAGGGACCAGGAACAGAACTTTGGAACCTCTGTTCCCACCCAGCAACTCCGAGGCATAGAACAGGGCTGGGCCCATCTGCCACCTGGACCAGTGGAGATCCAGGGACACAAACCAGATACAAGGGAAAGGCGAGAACATATCACTGACAACAAAATGGCAAGAGGAAAGCGAAAGAGTATATCCCAAGGAAACCAAGACAACCTGGCAACACCAGAACCCAGCTCTCCCATAACAGCAAACATCGGAATTCCAAACACACCAGAAAAAGAAGACGCAGACCTGAAATCATACCTCAAGATGCTGATAGAGATACTTAAACAAGAAAGGGAGGAAAAGCAAAAAGACTCAGAAGCTTTTAAAGAGGAAACAAGAAAAACACTCAAAGAACTCAAAGAACTAGAGGAAAACAGAACCAAAGAAATGAAGGAATGGAAGAGGGAAATTAAAACAGAAATTGACACAATAAAGAAAACGCTAAAAGAGATAACCCTAGAGGCAGAACACCAAAAAAGAAATCAGGAGTCACAGAAGCAAGCATTTCCAACAGATTACAAGAGATCGAGGAGAGAATCTCGGGGCAGAAGACAACATTGCAAACATAGACAAAACAGCCAGAGAAGATGCAAAAAACAAAAAGCTCCTAACCCAAAATGTCCAGGAAATACAAGACACAATGAGAAGACCGAACCTAAGGATAATAGGAATAGAAGAGGGAGAAGAGTATCAACTTAGAGGCACAGTAAATATCTTCAACAAAATCATAGAAGAAAACTTCCCTACCCTCAAGAATGAGATGACCACGAGCATAAAAGAAGCCTTCAGAACTCCAAATAGGTTGGACCAGAAAAGAAATACCTCCCGACACATAATAGTAAAAACATCAAGTGCCCAAAGTAAAGAAAGAATACTAAAAGCAGTAAGGGAAAAAGGCCAGGTAACATATAAAGGCAGACCAATCAGACTCACACCCGATTTCTCAACAGAGACTATGAAAGCTAGAAGAGCCTGGACAGACATCATGCACTCCTTAAGAGAGCACAAGTGCCAGCCCAAGCTGCTGTACCCAGCAAAACTATCAATCACCATCGATGGAGAGACAAAGATATTTCAAGACAAATCAAAATTCACACAATATCTGACCACAAACCCAGCACTACAACGAATTATAGGTGGAAAACCCAATACAAGGAGGGAAAATACAGCCTAGTAAAAACAAGAAAACTCCTAAACAAGAAAACTAAAGAAAAAAAAGACATAGACACAACTCAACCCACAAAAACAATAATGGCAGGAAACAGAAACAACTATTCCTTGATATCTATTAACATAAATGGTCTCAACTCCCCAATAAAGAGACATAGGCTATCAGACTGGATACATGAACAAAATCCAGCCTTTTGCTGCATACAGGAAACTCATCTCAGAGACAAAGACAGACACTATCTCAGAGTAAAAGGGTGGGAAAAAAAACTTCCAATCAAACAGCCCCAAGAAGCAAGCTGGAGTGGCCATTCTAATATCGAATAAAGTAAATTTCCAACCAAAAGTTATCAAAAAAGATAAGGAAGGACACTTTTTACTCATTACCGGGGAAATCTGTCAGGAGAAACTCTCAATTCTTAACATATATGCTCCAAATAAAAAAGCACCCACATTCATAAAAGAAACCCTACTAAAGCTCAAAAAACACATTTCACCCCACACAATAATAGTGGGAGACTTTAATACCCTACTCTCACCAATGGACAGATCATGGAAACAGAAACTGAACAAGGACACTGCAAAACTAGCAGAGACTTTGAACCAACTAGAATTAGTAGATATATATAGAACATATCATCCTAAAGTAAAAGAATACAACTTCTTCTCAGCACCCCATGGCACCTTCTCGAAAACTGACCACATAATTGGACACAGAATGAGCCTCAATCAATATAAGAAGAATGAAATACTCCCATGCATCCTCTCAGATCACCATGGGCTACGGCTGGTCTTTAACAACAACAAAGAAAACAAAAAGCCTATGTACACATGGAAACTAAACAACGCTCTGTTAAACGATAGCAGGTTCAAAGAAGAAATAAAGAAAGAAATTAAGGACTTTCTAGAATTCAACGAAAGCGAAAACACAACATACCCAAACCTATGGGATGCAATGAAAGCAGTACTGAGAGGAAAACTCATAGCCCTAAGTGCTTCAAAAAAGAAACTGGAGAGAGCTTACATCAGCAACCTGACAGCACAGCTAAAAGCCCTACAACAAAAGGAAGCAGATATACCCAAGAAGAGTAGACGGCAAGAAATAATCAAAATTAGGGCAGAAATAGACCAAATAGAAACAAAAAGAACCATTTAAATAATCAAAAAACAAAGAGCTGGTTCTTTGATAAAAATAGCAAGATTGATAAACCCTTAGAAAGACTAACTACAGAGCAAATTGAGAGTATCCAAATTAACAAAATCAGAAATGAAAGTGGAGACATAATAAGTGAAACTGAGGAAATTCTAGAAATCATCAGATCCTACTATAAAAGCCTATACTCAAAAAAGTTGGAAAATCTCAAAGAAATGGATGAATTCCTAGACAGATATCAGATACTAAAATTAAACTAGGAGCAGGTAAACCATCTAAATAATCCCATAACACGGAAAGAAATAGGAGTCATCAAAAGCCTCCCAACCAAAAAAAAGCCCAGGTCCAGATGGGTTCACTGCAGCATTTTATCAGACATTTATTGATGACCTAATACCAATACTATCCAAACTACTCTACAAAATCGAATCAGATGGAACACTACCTAACTCATTTTTGAGGTTACAATAAGCCTCGTTCCTAAACCACACAAAGACCCTACAAGGAAAGAGAACTTCAGACCAATCTCACTTATGAACATTGATGCAAAAATACTCAACAAATCCTTGCAAACCGAATCCAGAAACATATCAAAACGATCAATCACCATGATCAAGCAGGCTTCATCCCTGGGATGCAGGAATGGTTTAATATATGGAATTCTATCAATGTAATTCACCATATAAACAAACTCAAAGAACAAAATCACATGGTCATCTCACTAGATGCTGAGAAAGCATTTGACAAAGTTCAACACCCCTTCATGTTAAAAGTCCTGGAAAGATCAGGAATCCAAGGTCCATACTTAAACATAATAAAAGCAATATACAGCAAACCAACAGCCAACATCAAACTTAACGGTGGGAAACTTGAAGCAATCCCACTAAAATCAGGGACTCAACAAGGCTGCCCACTCTCCTTCTACCTATTCAACATAGTACTGGAAGTCCTGGCTGGAGCAATTAGACAGCAAAAGGAGATCAAGGGGATACAAATCGGAAAGGAAGAGATAAAAACATCACTCTTTGCCGATGACATGATAGTGTACTTAAGTGACCCCAAAAACTCCACCAGAGAACTCCTACAGCTGATAAACAAGTTCAGCAAAGTGGCTGGATACAAAATCAACTCAAACAAATCAGTAGCCTTCCTATACTCAAAGGACAAACATGTGGAGAAAGAAATTAGGGAAAAGGTACCCTTCACAATTGTCACAAAAACTATGAAATACCTTGGTGTGGCTCTAACTAAGCAAGTAAAGGACCTGTATGACAAGAACTTCAAACCTCTAAAGTAGGAAATTGAGGAGGATCTCAGAAAATGGAAAGATCTCCTATGCTCATGGATTGGAAAGATCAACATTTTAAAAATGGCCATCCTACCAAAAGCAATCTACAGATTCAATGCAATCCCCATCAAAATTCCAACACAGTTCTTCATGGAATTGGAAAGATCAATGTGCAATTTCATATGGAACAACAAAAGACCTAGAATAGCGAAATCCATCCTCAACAAGAAGAAAACATCTGCGGGAATCACTATCCCTGACCTCAAGCTATATTACAAGGCAAATGTGCTGAAAACTGCATGGTACTGGTACAGAAATAGGCATGTGGATCTATGGAATAGAATAGAAGATCCAGAAATGAGCCCTCATGTATATGGTCACCTGATTTTTGACAAAGGAGCAGTAAACATTCAATGGAAAAAGGACAGCCTATTCAACAAATGGTGCTGGTCCAACTGGCACTCAACATGCAAAAGAATGAAAATAGACCCTTTCTTATCTCCTTGTATAAAGCTCAAGTGTAAGTGGATCAAAGATCTCCACATTAAACCAGATACACTGAAACTATTAGATGAAAAAGTAGGGAAAACTTTAGAACATATAGGCACAGGAGAAAATTTTCTGAACAAAACACCAATAGCTCAAGCTCTAAGGTCAAAGATTAACAAATGGGACTTAATGATATTTCAAAGTTTCTGTAAGGCTAAGGACACTGTCAAGAAAACAAAACGGCAGCCAACAGAATGGGAAAAGATTTTTACCAACACCACATCAGATAGAAGCCTAATATCTAAGGTATACAAAGAACTCAAAAAGCTAGACACCAGAGAATCAAATAACCCTATTAAAAAATGTGTTACAGAGCTAAACAAAAAGTTCTCAGTTGAGGAATATTGAATGGCTAAAAAATATCTGAGGAAGTGCTTGACATCCTTAGTCATCAGGGAAATGCAAATCAAAACAACCCTGAGATTCCACCTCACACCAGTCAGATTGGCCAAGATCCAAAACTCAGATGACAGCAGATTTTGGCGAGGCTGCGGAGAAAGAGGAACCCTTCTCCACTGTTGGTGGGGTTGCAAACTAGTACAACCACTCTGGAAATCAATCTGGCGATACCTCAGAAAATTGGATATAGTACTACCTGAAGACCCAGCTATTCCACTTCTAGGCATATACCCCAGAAACACCTTAGTACACAACAAAGATATATGCACCACAATGTTCATAGCAGCTCTATTTATAATAGCCAGAAGCTGGAAAGAACCCAGATGTCCTTCAGAAGATGAGTGGATACAAAAATTGTGGTACATTTACACAGTGGAATACTACTCAGCCACCAGAAACAATGACTTGACCAAATTCTTAAGAAAATGGCTGCATCTAGAGAATATTATTCTGAGTGAGATAACCGAGTCACAAAAGAACAGACATAATATGCAGTCACTGATAATGGGATGCTAACCCCAGAGGCTCGCACTGCCCCAGAAACAACTCACAGACTGTATGAAGTCTAAGAAATAAAGAAAACAAAACTAAACTAAACAAAAAAATCTTTATACAACAAGAAAACTTTGACTATTTCCATGTTACATTTTGTTTTACATGTACTTTATGCTCATTGTAACTATTAAGTTTTCAATGCATACTATCAAACCTTTAAAAAAATCAAATACTAACAAATATATTCATACAGTTTTATGTAAAAATTATTTTAAAATCTGAAAAAAAAGTACTGACAAAAATGTATCGTATAATTTTATGCAAAAAATGCTTGAAATCTGTACATTTATCTTTGTTTTGTAAAATAAAGTTGTTAAAAAATAAAAAATAAATAAAAAAAAAAAAAAAAAAAAAAAAAAAAATGGTTCCATTGCTATAGGTCCCTTGGAGTGAGACTCTGTGGGAGCTCTTACTCCGGGAGCTGCTCCAGTGCGGAGCCAAGCACAATTCCCTAGGCAGTTAGTTACCAAGCCTGGTACCCACTCGTCTTGTTCCACGGCCCGGCTCACCCTCACCACACACGAGCAACAGAGCTGGAAATGCACGATCCAGCTGCCTCTCAGCCATTGCTTTCACACACTGTCCTCCACAGCTGGATAAAAACACAACTCAACAATCAATAACTTATCAAACAGATTTATAAAAACAAACAAAAAAGATTTATATGTTAAATTCTCAGTCCACATAATCTAAACAATAAATTCACTATCAATTAGTACAGATATAAACCGCCCACCTAGACAAGATTAAACCAATCTAGTTCACCTTGATCTAAAGCATCCTCCTCTTCTGCCACCATCTTGAACCTCTTGCTTTCTCCTTCTCTTCTGCCTACCAAAAACCCTTGTCCCTGCCCCACTCTCTACTGTCCAACCTACACATACATACACACAAAAACTCACACAAGAACACACAGACATGTACAAACAAACATACACATAGATACACACATACATACACAGGCAGACACACACTTATACACACATACATATACATACACAAAAACACATACATATATACATACACACACATACAAACACACACAGAGACATTTATACATATTCACCCACAAATACACATACAGTCTCAAGAGACACAACCGTGAAGGCCTCACTTCTCAGACACCAGATCCAAATATCTGGAGTATTTCTGTGAAATCCATGAATCTTTGTTTCTTCTTTCAGTGATTTAAAAGTTTGTGTTTGTGCAGGACACAAAAATATCAGTGAGTGATGTTCCTATAAGGAACCTTTAAAGTCCCTTGTGGACCCCTGAAGGAAAACTGTCGTGGTTTGCATAAGGAATAGCCCAAAGTGGTCGGTGCTGAAGGCTTGCTTGCTCCGCAGCTGGTTGTTCTCTTAGGGGGCGGTTGGCTCCCAAGGGCACTGACCACATCAATGAATTAGTCCATTGATGAATTAATAGCTGAATGCGCTGCCAGGAGGTGGGTCAGGCCATAGTGGCAAGTCTATGGAAGATATTTCTTGTCCCTGGCTGCTTCCTGGCTGCTGTGAAAGGAAGAGTTTCCTTGGTCATGCGCTCCAGCCACCATGGTACCCTGCCTTATCGCAAGTTCATCACAATGGTGCCCATCCACTGTGACTAGCCTACGTAAGTTATTTTCTTCTACAAATTGATTTGTTCGGGCATTTTGTAACAATGGAAGAAGTGATCAACACAGGGACATTTTGTCCTGCCTGTAATCTTCCAACTAAAGCTTTATAGGAGTTACTCTATGAAACACATTGGTCACGCCCTTTTGCCTCAATGTAAATTAATTGCACCACTATGGAAAAAGAAGAGCGCAACACTATCAGGGGAAAATGTATTTGAATTTAAGTATATTTCTATTGTCTTTAAAATATGCTACCCTCAAGTTGCCTCATTCAAAGGAGAGGTTGTAATTATAATAACACTTATAAGAGAGATATCACTTATCTATCAGAGGGCAAACTTCAAAAGTTTAACAACATATTTTATTGGCCAGCTTATTGGAAAATGGCTTCTGTGATACACTGCTGATAGAAATGCAAAATAAGCCAGGAGGGGAATTTACTAATTCCTGGAAATATTAATTATATATGCACATACTCTTTGTTCCAGCATTCATACTTCTAGAAATCTACCCCAAGGCACACAGCCAAACAGATGAAACACTGGTGGGCATCTTGACATCAAAGGCGTGTGCTACACTCAAGACTTTTAGTTGCAGTATCATTTGTAATAACAACCAGAAAAGGGAAGAATGACTGTCAATACGGAATTGGTTGAATAAATGATGCCATGTTCATACAGTGATCTGTGTCCATTAAGAAATAAGGGAGCTCCCTGTGCTTTGGTGGGAAGCAAGCGCTATAATGTCTAAAGCATGTAGAGTAGTATTTATAAATGACATTACAAATGACCAGTATGCACAACACTAGGGTGCAGTACTGGCAAGTATGCCTTGGTATTAACCAACAGTTCTCTAATTGAACTTAAAGCCCACTCAACTTGAGGAAACCCTGGTACTGGAAACCTAGCCAACTACCCAGGGCTAAGGAGTCATAGATCTTGGAGATGAACCTACAACTGCCACTTTAGCAAGGCTGTGTAGTCCATAACTACATTTTAAATATTTGTCCTTATACCCACATTCTAAATATTTGTCCTGATGCCCACAGATAAGCATAGTTCTCACCCTAATCAAAGGAACCATTATAGAACCGCAGCTCTTCCAAATAGAGAGTTGTGGTGCTCACTCCAAATGGATACATCTACAAAATAACTCCTACACCTCAGGCCCAGAAATCATGATGGAAAAGGATGCAGAAGGATTGTTAGAGCCAGAGGAAGAGGGAGTTTTCTGTGACATTGTGTCTCCCAGAGATGTCAGAAGTCACATCTAAGAAGTCTCGCCAACAGGGATGACAAAGCGTGAACTGAGCAAGCGTGACACTGATTGACAAGCTCCCGCAGATGGATGAAAGGTAAAGTCTCAACCTCTAATCTCAGAACTGCAGGGAATTAAGAGAAGCTGCAAGTGGGAAACATGGTGTTCTCCAGGGGAGATGACACCAAGTGCTCATTCTAAAAACACGTGCATAAGTAACATTATACAGACTGAGGGGGTTAGAGTTTTACACACACACACACACACACACACACACACACACACACACATATATAACAATTAAGGAAAAGGAGATTAAAAACTTAAAAGAATAGGGTTATCAATGTGTGAGTTCAGAAGGAGGAAAGGGAAGGGGGATGATGTAATTTGCTTCTGCTAGATAACCCTGACCTCCACTCTTTGTTGGATTGATCAAGGTACAAGGGTAACATTATAAAGTTCTTCAGATCAGTTACTATAAAATAATAATCAAATGGCCTTAAACTTGTATGGGGACTTCTTAGGACACATGTCTGACAAAATCGGTGAAGAAATTACAGGTTGGTACTAGGCATGTTGATCCTCCAATTAGGAAGCAACTACCACTAATTAGGCAGCACCTACTTAGAGCTCAGAAGACAGAGAATTAATATAGATATTCCTGAATTTGCAAAGTCTCTGTAATCATCCCATGTTTAACATAAGAATTTGAAAGATAAATGAATGCAGTATTTAAGTGCCTCTGGTGTAGAACCTCTTAAGATTGTTCCCCACAGATGTCCTATCTCTTGGGACACGAAGATACAAGTCATGAGACTCCATCTTGGTGGGACACCAAGGATACAAGAATTGAAACACTTGTTCAAGTTACTTGTTCTATTTTCTTTCAGAGAAGATGAATAACAGGGATCAAATTAACTCAAATCAGTGGGTCCAGACTCCTCTACCTGTAGAGATCTGGAAACATAAAGACCAGTGTCTATGGTGAACTGGATCCTGAACACTGACTTTAACCAACTCTTCCTCAGCTTGTTCCTCACTGTGTCCAGTGGGGAGGGGATGTAGACCCAAGACTGTGCAAGTCATTTACTTTGTGTATGTTTGCATGCATGTTCATGCATATGTGCATGTGTATATGTGTGTATACACACACATGTGTGTATGCGCGCATACATGTGTGTATGCATATGGAAACCAAAAGTTGATATTGGGTGTCTTTCTTAATCACTGTCAAAATGTGTGTGTGTTTGTGTGTGTGTAGTTGTATGGGTATGTGTATTTGTGTGTGTGTTTAAAACAGGTTCTTAACTATTTCCCAGGCTGACCTTCTGACAATCCTCCTGCCTCAGCCTCCTGACAAATCAGAGTACAGCATATATCAGCATAACTGGGCAATATTTTGTAATCTTAAACTATCATATACTCTGTGACTTCATTTATATGAAAGCTCAGAGTAGACAAGTTCCAAGAAGTTTAGTAGTTGCTAGGGCCTCACAGGAATGAGGTAAGAAATGTTTAAGGTTCCTTTTTGGGTAAAAAATATTTAAAACTTTTTATGATGGGTCTGTGACTCTTGGAGTGTACTAAGGCCACTGACCAAACTCTGTACTTTAGAAGATGAACTTTATAGTAGAAGAATAAAGTTGATATAAAGACAATTAAGCATGATAGTTTCCCAGTCATTTTATCAGTTTTCTGGGTAATGTGGTTCTTGGAATTATCTCACTTACTCAGAAACCTAATAATTAACAACAATTAATAAATTAAACTGGGTGTGGTGTGCCTGTCTTTCCATCACTGAGAGCTTAGGCCAGGCTGGGCTATATAGAGACCCTGTCTAGAAGTCACAGACAGTGGTGTTTATCAAAGTGGTTATTTATCAAATCAAAACCTAAAAACTGTCAGTGAGGGTGGGAAGGTGGATTTCAAAAGAAAATTCCTGTCCCAGATAGGGTCTGGTACGGGGCACTGTATCAGGATTTCCTTATCTGGTGGGAAATGGTTCACTGTTCCAAAGCACCCAGCTACCAGGTGATTAAGGGCCAGGTTAATCTGTTCTCTTCCCGAAAGCCCTGTGTCCTGGTGCAAGGTGCATCTACCCACGGAGGAGACAATTTTCTAATCTGTAAAAAGTGCTGTGTTACCATTTAACCATCACTGATATGGGAAAAAATAATGATAATGAGTCAAGGGACAGTAGTGATTGTCACTAAAGGAGAAGGTGGTCACCAGAGGCGGGGCAGTTAGAGAAGTCTGCCTAAGAGATGTGCTGCACTCAGACCAGGAAGACCTGTTTGAATGTATAGTTCAGCAGAGCGGGGGCAGGTTCACTTTGGAAAGCTTGGGGGTGTCGAGGCAAGTCAGGTGAAGAGGCTAGAAAGGTAAAATGGAAGCAAGAATGTGTGGCCCAATTCATCCACGTGGCAAATATCCACTGAGCTTGGCCCTGAGGCGAACAGCTGAAGTGGAAACCTAAGGATTCTTTGGAAAATCAGTTGTGGTGGATGGTGTTTTCCTGGAGCAAACACAGGAAGGAGTGTTCTCCTGAAGCAGACACAGGACTTTATGCTAAAGCAAGCACAGGAAAGGGTACGTGATGAAGGGTTCCTCAATAAGGACACACTGCATTGGTTGGCCTGGGTAGTTGGGCTTGATTGACACAGTGACGTCAGCTGAGACAGACTCATTTGCTGAGGCAAGACTCGTGGAGGACACGTGATGCTTGGAGGGAGTATTTATTAATAGGACTCACTAGGTTTCCTTATAGAGTTATCTGTATAACACTTGTTGGTTTCGTATCTTTGCTGAGCTTTGCTTTACTGAGAGAGACACAGCCGAGAACTTCTTTTGGTGTCCCTCCTGGTCCCGCCTGTGACTTGTGCTGAGACTAAGGCTTGACTGTCTCTGTTAGGTAGCGCCACCACTGCTGATTCCTGTTTATTATCCCGTCTCTAACATATTGGTATATCTAACTATTGGTATATCTGTGAAGTGTTTACGAGTGGATTGAGCGGCCACTGCTAACCCATAAACTGAGCTACCGATTTCCAGATGACACAGATGGGACTTGCTCCAAAGAACCATTTCTAAACAGGTCCACTTCCCCTGTATCCTTTCTTTTCCACTACCTCTGGTGGGTGGTGGGCTAGAAGGGAAATGAAAGCATTTAAGAACCATCATTAAAAGGAGACTTTGAAGAAAATTAAAGCTACAAACACCTCGGTTAGACGTAGTTCTTCCACACGAAGATGAAAAATCTACTGGGATAGGACACCTCACAACCACGCCTCAGTGGGACACGCATAAGGTTAGAAGTTCTGTGGGGCATCCGATAGAGATCTAATATCCAATAAATGCAAAGAACTCAAGAAGTTAGACTCCAGAGAATCAAACAATCCTATTAAAAATGGTACAGAACTAAACAAAGAATTCTCAATAGAGGCATATCGGATGGCTGAGAAGCATCTAAGGAAGTGCTCAACATCCCTAGTCATCAGGGAAATGCAAATCAAAACAACCCTGAGATTCCACCTCACACCAGTCAGATTGGCCAAAATCAAAAACTCAGATGACAGCAGATGCTTGTGAGGTTTTGGAGAAAGAGGAACACTTCTCCACTGTTGGTGGGGTTGTAAGCTGGTACAACTACTCTGGTAATCAGTCGGGTGGTTCTTTAGAGAATAGGACATAGTCCTACCTGAAGACCCAGTTATTCCACTTCTGGGCATATACCCCAAAGATGCTCCAACATACAATAAGGACACATGCTCCACTATGTTCATAGCAGCCTTATTTATAATAGCCAGAAACTGGAAAGAACCCAGATGTTCTTCAGTAGATGAATGGATGGATACAGAAATTGTGGTATATTTACACAATGGAGTACTAGTGAGCTATTAGAAACAAAGACTTTATGAAATTCCTAGGAAAATGGATGTATCTTCCATTTCCAATGTAGAGAATATCTTCCTGAGTGAGGTAGCCCAATTACAAAAGAACAGACACAATATACAGTCACTGATAATTGGATACTAGCCTCAGAAAGCTCTGAATACCCAAGAAACAACTCACAGATCTTATGAAGCTCAAAAAAAGAAAGGCCAAAAAGTAGATGCCTCAGTCCTTCATAGAAAAAAAAAAAAACAAAAAACAAAAAACAAAAACAAAAAAACCCAGCAACAAGTATATAGCACCCACTCAGAGTGGGGTACACTTAAATCATTAATAATTCAAGAGCTAAGAAGATAGCCTAGTGACATTCCTTGGTATTTAAAAATCACTATGTTTAATCTATACACACCAAGAAAACTTTGACTATTTCCATGTTACGTTTTGTTTTACATGCACTTTATTCTCATTGTAACTAGTAAGATTTAAATGCATACTATCAAAGCTTTAAAAAAAAATCAAGTACTGACCAAAATATATTCATATAGTGTTCTGCCAAAATGCTTTTAAAAATCTGTACAGGTATCTCTCTCTTTTAAAAATAAAGTTGTAAGGGAAAAAAAAGCTAAAATAAATAAATAAATAAGTTTAAGCAGAAGAAGAAGGAGGAGGAGGAGGAGGAGGAGGAGGAGGAGGAGGAGGAGGAGGAGGAGGAGGAGGAGGAGGAAAAAGAAGGAGGAGGAGGAGGAGGAAGAACAAGGAGGAGGAGGAGGAGGAGGAGGAGGAGGCGGCGGCGGCGGCTAGGAGCAGAGCAGGGTTCATGAAAGGAAAGTTTTCACCCTCCAGATGGCCTAGAGGGGAGCCTGGCTGGGGAGCTTCAGAGGGAAGAAAGAAATAGGACAAGTACTTCCCTTTACAGGAAAGGCTGCTGTGCACATCTCTGCAGGGATGTAGAGCCGGCAAAACAGGCTCTCTGGAGCAGATTTGTCTTGTGACTACGTGTCCTCAGGCTATTGTCTCAGACAAACTAGACATGAAAAGACTGGATACATGGCATGCATTCATCCCGTGTTTGATTTTGGCTTTAATTTTGTGCACAGAGACCGTGACATCAGAATTGTTCTCCTCATTATTACCATAGACGAAAAGAAACGTCTTTCCATCTGCTTTCTGTCGCACCTGATAAACACCAGGACCAAAAACTACTTAGGGAGGAAAAAGTTTATCTCGGCTTATAATTGATGCCCACCGTAAAGGGAAGTCAGGACAGGACCTGGGAGACAGAAGAGAAAGCAGGAGGGGTGTTGCTTCCCGAATTGCTCCCCATGGCTTGCCGGGCCTGCTTTCTTACATAGCCCAGGATGATCTGCCCACGGATGCCACCACCAAAAGTGCTCTAGGCCCTCGCACCTCAGAAAATGTGCCCACAGGCTTGCCTGTAGGCATCTGATGGAGACTTTTTCTTTTTCCAAATAAGCATAGGTTGTATCAAGTTGTCAAATATCCAACCAGGACAAGGGGATAACTGATTTCACCCACAAGCTGAACAGGAGTCAAAATACACTTTTTGCAGCTCCTTTATTAGGAGGAGGAGGAAGTATGGAGGTCCCATGTAGTTGAACTTGAGGTTCTTTCTCTTTCATAATCTGTGAATGTAAAATACCAATTACCTGGAAGTAAAGTGTTTAACCAAAAACTGAAATTTTTCTGAAAAGGATACTTTGTTTCTTAGGCATGTTCCCCTGCTGTATGTAGCTCATGCTATTCTGGTGTGCTCTGTGCAACCCAGTCTGTCTTTAAACTTGTAGTAGTTCTTTGATCTCAGTTTTGTGTGTGCTGGGATTGTGGGTATGCACCACTGCGGTATGGAGTCCAGAACAGATGGGGTCTACTGGATCCTGGTCCAGCTTGGAGTGGGGAATGGGGCTTCGCCGAGGACCTAGTGATACACCTTTTTTAGGTGATACTCAATGAAACAGCCCTCTTAGAGAATCGTCAGTAAAACAGCTGGTGTGCCTACACTTTATTTGGGGTGACCAAGGACTACATATGAACCTAGGAGAGTGGAAAGGAGATTTCGGGGTGAATGTAAAACTTGTTGGCTGGAGCTTAAGGTACTGTGAATGCCTCATTTGTATGGAGAGGTATTCCAGGAATCCCAGGTACGTTCTGGTGGGTCCTTATTGGGGAAAGGAGAAATGGAACCTATAGGTTTCCCAGGGGCTAATGTGACCTTCATCAGATAGAGCGTGTTAGAGTGTCACACTCCCCTGACAGGTCAGAGAAGGGGAAGCCCTGCTGGAAAAATAAAGTCCACCATATTTTTACAGAGCTCAGAGGAACGATCCAGACATAGTAGACTTTGGCCTTAAGTAGTAGGGTTTTCCAACACACCACCATGTCCACCTGAAAAACAAATTATGATTTGTAACATGGGATTCTGGGTAGTTTTAAGTCAGCTTGACACAAGCTAGAGTTATCTAAAAGGAAGGATCTTTAATTGAAAAAAATGTCTTCATACTATCTGGCTAAAGAGCATTTTCTAAATTAGTGATTGATGTGTGAGGGCCCATCCCATTGTGGGTGGGGCCACCCCTGGGCTGGTGGTCTTGACTTCTATAAGCAAACAGGCTGAGCAAGCCATGGGAAGCAAGCCAGTAAGTGGTACTTTGCCATGGCCTCTGCATCAACTACTGCCTTCAGGTTTCTGCCCTAATAGAGTTCCAGTCCTGATTTCTTTCAGTAATGAAAGTGATGTGGAGGTGTTAAGCCAAATAACTCCACTCCTCCCCAACTTACTTTTTGGTCATAGTGTTTCACCACAGCGATAGAAACTGTAATATAATGGGATAATATAAAATTAGTGGCTTCAAGATTCAGATCAGCAAAATACCTACTAATTAATAAGTGGCTGAGCAATATGAGAACCCATCTGAGAAGCAGTCTTCAAGGCCTGGGTCTCTGAGTGGCAGTGTTTGCCTAGCTTGTGCATGGACCTGGGTTTAGTTCCCAGCACTGAAAACAGAATAAAGAACCAAGATGTCAGCCAGTACCTCTGGGTTGTATCTTTAAACCAGACTGGGAGCACTGGCCCATGCTGTTATAAGCCACACCATATGTTATTTAGTGTGAGAACAATGTGCAGGGTAGAGAAGGCCACTAGTCAGAACCAACACTTGACATTGCTGAGCATTTTGCAAAATGATGGAGACTCTGGCATTGCTTGGTTCTTTGACATAGGATGGAAGGACTGAGATGAGTTGCTAGGACCCTGTGAGGATCATTAGCCAATTGAGCAGATAGTGCCCTTGTTCCCCACATAACCAGAACCAACAAAACCAAACTGTCTCCTCCAGTAAGTTCAGACTTGAGTAAAGATGGCTGTTTTAACCCAGTTTCTCGTTTGTAAGAATATCATCTCTGAATTTATGCTGTTTTTTTTTTCTTTCCTGGTTTCTTATTATAGAAAATATGAATAACATATAATTTACCATTGATGGGGGCTCGGAAGCTGGGTCAGTGGATAGAGTGCTTGTTACATGAGCATGAGAATCGAGTTTCCAACTCTTAGCACCCATGTAAAAAGAAGTCAGGCATGACCCTGCACATAAGTAACCTCATTTGGTGGGGTGTCTGAAGGCAGGATGATACCTGTGTTCACTGGCCAGCCAGTCTAGCTAAAAGTATGAGCTCTGGGTGACGTAAGAGGCCCTATCTCAAAATGTAAGGTGAAGAGTTATTGAGAAAGACCTCCCAACATTGACCTTTGGCTTCTGCTAGCACACACAGAGGCACACTGCTACACACATATGCACAAAAAAAGGCATACATATGCACATGAGCACTGTGATGCATATGTAGTAGTCACAGAAAATCCCTGAATTCTGATCCTTATCTTCTACCTTGTTTGGGACAGGAAAGACCACATTGTTATTTTCCCTCTGTGTACATGAGGCATTTGCCCATGGAATCACTGAAATTACACACACGTGTAATCTCTATCCAGCTGTTACATTGGTCCTGGTGATTTAAGTTGAGATGCTTGTTGCTTGCATGCCCAGCATTTTTGCCCATGAAGTCATTACCCTAAGCCTCAAACCATTTTAAAATGTAGTTTGGTGGAATCAATTAAATAGCCAAGGTTAAAGCCATGCTACGACTTCAAAATTTTTCATTTAATTAAAGAGAAATTCTGATCATTAATCAGCCATTCTCTATTTTTGCTAAGAAAATCCTTATCTTTCTGCCCTCATTAATTTTCATAGTCTAAATACTTTTTTGTGCAAGAGCAATCAATACAGATATTCATTTGTGTCTAAGTTACTCTTGTATTTTCAAGGTTCATCCTTGTCATAACACTGAGGGTTCATTTCTTTAAGGATGAGTGGCCTTCTGCTGAATGGATCACCTCTTTGTGCTTGTTCATTCATCTGCTGATGGACACTGGCTTACTCTCACCTTTGACTTGAATATTGCTGCTGTGAACAAACTGTACAAGCAGATATCCAAGTCCCTGTTTTCAGCTTAAGTAAGCTCCTACAGCTAAACTGCCAAGACAGATAGTACTTATGACTAACTTTGTGAAGAATGGCTGTCTTAGTTAGAGTTTTACTGCTGTGAACAGACACCATGACCAAGGCAACTCTTAGAATGACAACATTTCATTTGGGTTGGCTGACAGGTTTAGAGGTTCAGTTCATTATCATCAAGGTGGGAGCATGGCAGCATCCAGGCAGGCATGGTGCAGAGGAGCTGAGAGTTCTACATCCTCATCTGAAGGCCGCTTGACAAATACTGGCTTCTAGGCAGCTAGGACGAGGTCTTTATTTTTATATTAGATACTCTGTATTTACATCTGAGATGTTATCCCTCCCCCCCTCCCCTGCACTGTTCCCATCCCCCTCACCCTCCATTTACCTTCACAAAGGTGCACTCCCTCCTAATCACCCTCTCCACCTTATTGGCATTCTTCTACATTGGGAAAACATGCCCTCCATGGACCAAAAGCCTCTTCTCACATCGATGCCAGACACTGTTATCTTCAGCTACATATGCAACTGGAGCCATAGGTCTCTCAGTGGGTGCTCAATGGTTGGTGATTTAGTCCATGGGAGTTTTGAAGGGTTTGGTTGGTTGATAATGCTCTTCTTCCCATGAGGTTGCAACCCCTTTCAACTCCTTCAGTCCTTTCATTAGCACCTTCATTGGGGTTCCCATATTCAGACTAATGTTAGCTGCAAGCATGCTCAGCTGTATCTCTATGACTCTAACATAGTCCCTAAGGAAGCACCTCTTATCTGGTTCCTGCCAATAAGTACTTCTTGGCATCAGCTATAGTGCTTGGATTTGGTGACTACATATGGGGTGGATTCCTGGGTGAGGTGACTTCTGAATGATCTTTTCTCTAATCCTTGTTCCTCTATTTGACTTTGCATTTCCTCCTGTGAGTGTTTTGTTTTCCCTTCTCAGAAGGACTGAGGCATCCACATTTTGGCCTTCCTTCTTTTTGAGCTTCATAATGTCTGTGACTTGTTTCTTGTGGGTATTCAGAGGTTTCTGGAGCTAGTATCTGCTTATCAGTGAGTGCATACGATGTGTGTTCTTTTGTGACTGGGTTACCTTACTCAGGCTGATAGTCTTTAGTTCCATCCATTTGCCTACAAATTTCATGAAGTCATTGTTTCTAATAGCTGAGTAGTACTCCATTGTGTAAATGTACCACACTTTCTGTATCCATTCCTCTGTTGAAGGACATCTGGGTTCTTTCCAACAAGGCCACACCTCTAAATAGTTCCACTCCCTGGGCCAAGCATATTCAAATCAAGACAATGACCAAACATGGTAGCAGCATTTCACCTTTCCATCAGCGAAGTATGAGATCCAATTTCCCTGCATACTCATCAAGCATTGTACAGAATTATCCTCTGAGCTAAATTGCCACCATCTTTGGGAGTTCAATTGGACCTGCTTGAAAAAGACCATTTCAGCTCTGCTTACTGCCTTTTGAACTTCTCTCATAAAACAATGGGACAGAAAGGGTCATGGGACCATCCCCTAAGTATCTAGCCACCTCTCTCAAATACTTTTATGCAATTTTGTCCTAATTGATTGTGGCCTCTGGGGTCTTGGGGAAGAGCTATAGTTCATAGATGGAGAAGGACTAGAAGAAAGGGTGTTTTCTCTATGTAGAAAAGACATTGTTCCATCTGGATAAAGGCTTTTAGTACAGCATTTACAGGGGGAGCCTCCATGCTCCTGTAAGTAACCCCTCACCTATACTATTTAAGTAATCCCACTGCCTATTGTAATAAGCTCTATAAATTTACTGGCACTCCAAAGTGATCTTTGGTGGCAAATAGTTTGGTCTGTTATTGGGACCTGTGTTGATTTGAGTATGCTTGGCCCAGAGAGTAGCACTATTTGGAGGTATGGCCTTGGTGAAAGAATGTGTTACTGTGGGCATGGGTGTTAAGAATCTCATCCTAGTTGCCTCAAAGCCAGTCTTCTCCTAGCAGCCTTTAGAACTTTCAGCCCCACCTGCACTGTGCCTGTCTGGATGCTGCCATGTTCCTGCCTTGATAATAGACTGAACTTCTGAAGCTGTAAGCCAGCCCCAATTAAATGTTGTCCTTATAAGAGTTGCCTTGGTTATGGTATCTTTTCACACCAGTAAAACCCTAACTAGGACAGGACCTTTGAGAGATGAGGAGACCTTGTTTGTGTCTTCTCCAGGAAGTAACACCAACACTTGTTACTGCCTACCTTATAAATTACAGCTATCCTGGGGAGGATGACCAAACCTGCTCAGTCAGTCAGTCAATGGGTTCTCCAGCAGTAGAGCAAGGATTAAAAGGAGACAATTAGACAATACCCCTAGCCAGTTCTGAGGCTGAAAGGTGAGTTTAAATTTTTCTAGTCTGCTTTTATACCATTTTAATTCCATGCCAGTAAGAATAAGGTCAGTTCTAGGTTAAGGGAACAAGCAAGACAATAAACACAAATAGTCAAGGAACAAGCAAGGCAATAAACTAAGTCCTGTGATCACTGTTTCTAAGGGTTTGTAAAAGGATAGGATTATCTGAATCTAATTGCGTCATAGGCCAAAGTGCCAAAGTCATACTCTTGCCTGAAACCTACTTCTTTGTTCTAGCCTAAAATCAGATTCCTGCCTGAGCTTACTTCTCTGTCCTAGACCAATGTCAAATTCCTTCCTGTAGTAGTCCTACTCCTTGTCCTGGCCCAACGTCAAATTCTTGCCAAGCAACCACAAAAGGTCTCCACATCTCTCCTTTTATTTAATTTAATTTTATTTTATCTTATTTTATAAACAAGACCACATCTGTCTTAGGTTGTTCTAACAAGAACATCTTCCTTACCCGTCCTGGAAAATGCATTATCAAAAGCAAAGCTCTTCTGTCATAGGTTGGTAAGGCTCTGTGCAGAATCTTACCTGTTTAAATGCCAACTTGTTAATTTAATAACTCTGGGGATCCATTCTTATTTTGTCTGCCAACATGTTGATGTTGTTAAAGACAAGCTTTATCACAATGAGCAAGAATAAAAGTATTCCCAGAACAAGAAGAAGTAGCATGATCAAGCTATATATGCAATTATTGAAGCTTTACCAAGATGGAAATATTGACCTTAGGCCATGAATAATTTTATCAGCAATATCTACAGCAAAGCTCAGTAGAGCAGTGTTCTTTAAATTCACAGTCTCAGTATGCAAAGTTAAAACATTCAGAATGGTGTTAGAATTATGCCAAATACCCTGCACGTGTTTCTAAACTTTTTCCAATTTTTGTGTCTATCATTGTAATATTTAGAAGTAACAGAAATCTATCAGTATTTAACATAACACTTGAGATGACTTCTTACTTTTAAACTCTAACCCTCCTCTCTAATAATATAAATATTATCATAAAGCATATCAATTCATTGTTCCAAAAGCCTATCTAAATCCTCTTGAATACTCAAAACATTAATATTTTTTGCCACAAGACTAACAAAAGAAGCCTTCTCAATGTCTTGGGTCAAAGCAATTGCCAAATCAGTGGTGCTATTAATTTAATTAAAGCTGCTATATCAGCAATAACCATACACACTACTTCTTGCTTAAAGTCTGACTCATATCTTTTAGTACTTGCAAGCCTTTTTCAGAATACCGGGTTCCTATAATTCTCATGGTCAATTACACAAAGGCTAGTTAATAAAGCACTATAACAGACATACCAGATTTCAGTACACTAACACAATTAGAAAGTGTACAATCAATACAGCTCACATTGAATACTGTGGAAGAAATAAAAGTAATTTTAACATGACCAATTAATTAAAGATCAGGAGCCTTAATACATGCACTAACACTTGTTCAAAGTCCAATTTTATCTATTGCTAATATATCTTCATAAAGAACTGCAGCCAACTTCCAAATAAGTCTCTGAAAATGTCCAGAACCAGCCTTCAAATGAAGACTATCATTTCCTTTTTATCAAATGTTGGATTGATTTCTAGATCAGTCCATGACTGACTCAGAATAACTTGTCACATTAAAGGAAAGAGAAGAGGCATTATAACTTATCTTTTTTATTAAGTTTTTGAAGGCAGTTTCCACAGTTTCCATGTTCTCTGTCTCACAAGGTCTAAAAGTTTGAAGCAAGGCATCTTTGTCCAATGTGGAATATAGAAGCAAAGGTGGGTCAGGAACATATGTCCAATACAACTTCCCAGTCACCATTGTTAGGACACTAAGCAAGCTCACAGGCCCAGCATCAGTGTGTTTCACCAATCACTCTAGCAGCTAGTGCACTCCTGCAGCATCCTGAGGAAAGAACACAAACACGCCCTCTTCCCCATATTAAATACCTGATCAGGATCATGCCATGCCAGTAAGTGGATCCTTCGATTTCACCTAGGCATAAGTATGCATAGTTGTAGGGTGCCATAAACACTCAGATTTCCTCGGCATTCAAAATTTTAAAATTTAAAATAAAAGGAGCGTCATTTACATAATTGTGTGATGTATGAGGGTATAAGTCCCCCTTTTTTATATTATGAAGTTCCACAATACCTGTTTCACAATACATTGTCCTTGAGAATTATAAGGAGTCCTGGTAATATTAAATTGTCAACAAAACAACTCAATTTCTTGACTGTAGTATCAGGTTCCATTATCTGTTTTAATCTGATTTTTAACACCAATTATAAAGAAACAATGTAGACAATGACTCATTACATTTTTATTTGCTTCTCCTGTTAAAGCAGTTGCAACTAGAAAGCCTGAAAAGGTGCCAATAGTTACAAATAAATATTTTAATTTTCCAAATCCAGAAATATAAGTAACATCCATCTTCCATAATTTATAAGGCATAAGTCCTCAAGGATTAACACAATTATGTAGGATAGGAAGAAACTGAGGACATTCAGGGTAAGTCTTTACAATTTGATGTGCACATTCTCTGAAATACCGAATTGTTGTCTCAAGCTATAACTATTTTTGATGATGTAAAGAATGAGATTGTATGATTAATTGGTCCTGTGTAAGGCCTATAATTTGTACTTGGTGTACAAATCTGCTGTAGCATTGCCCTCACCAAGGGGTCCAGGCCATCCAGTTTGAGCTCTTTGTTTTTTTAAGTTTTATTTATCTATGCATAGCAGTGAACTGTTGCTATCTTCAGACACACCAGAAGAGGGCATCAGATCTCATTATAAATGGTTGTGAGCCACGATGTGGTTGCTGGGATTTGAACTCAGGTCCTCTGGAAGAGCAGTTCAAACTTTTTTAGATTTATTTATTTTATTTGTTATGAGTGCTTTGCTCACAAGTATGTCTGTGCACCAAGCAATTAAATTGGTTATTGTAAAATATTGATATTTGACCTATTGCATGTGCAAACTCTTCAGGCAAAATTGATAATCATTATCCCCTAGAATAAGAGCTGGAAATCAAACTCAGGTCTTCCACAACAACAGGCATTTTTATCTGCAGAGCCATTGCTCTATCCTGTGAGCTCTTAAATATCCTATAAAGTATGGAACAGTATGTTCTCTTAAATTGAGTTGTATTTGCATACATAATTGCAGAATTGGAGAAATAGCAGTATATAAAAGAAGAACAATTTCAAGCGATTGCAAATCATAAGCTATACTGGCTATTCGTATACAAAAAAGCTTTATTTTTCAGTGTTTGAAAAACAGCAGCAACAGCACATACTTCAGTCAGCTGTGCTGAAGCAGGGGAAACTCAAGAGAATGAAGATATGATCCGATCCTGTATGCTGCCTTCCCATCAGATGAGACATCTGTAAATACAGTAAGCTCACTCTATGAACTGCATTCGTAAATTTACAGGAAATACAAAAGTATGCATAGAGAAAAAAATGGTAACAACTTGTCTTTTGGATAATGATTATCAATTTTTCCTGAAAACTTTGCACATGTAAGAAGTCAAAGATCGAGAGGCTGAGCAACTGGTGGGTGGGAGACCTGGGATGCCGGGTAGCAGAGAGATCTCTGTGGAGTGCACACGGAAAGTGTACCCCCTGCCTTGCTCTGCCCTGCCTTGCCCAATCCAGCGACTGGGAACAGAAAATTAGAACTTCTGTTTCCACCCGGAAGCGACTTCAGGACGCAGAGCGGAGCCCGGCCCATCTGCTACCCGGAACGGCAGCTCGTAAAGGCTGAACAACTGGTGAGTGGGAGACCTAGGCTGCAGGGGAGCAGAGAGATTTCTGCGGAGTGCACACGGAAAGTGCACCCCCTGCCTTGCCCTGCCCTGCCGTGCCTAATCCAGCCACCAGAAACAGAACGTTGGAACTTCTGTTCACACCCGACGACTCTGAGGCATAAAACAGGGCTCGGCACATCTGACACCTGGACCAGTGGAGAACCAGCGTCACAGACCAGATACAAGGGAAAGGCAAGAACATATCACTGACAACAAAATGGCAAGAGGAAAGAGAAAGAGTATATCCCAAGTATATGCCAAGGAAACCAAGGCAATCTAGCAACACCAGAACCCAGCTCTCCCATAACAGCAAACATCGGAATTCCAAACACTCCAGAAAAAGAAGACACAGACCTGAAATCATACCTCAAGATGATGATAGAGATACTTAAACAAGAAAGGGAGGAAAAGCAAAAAGACTCAGAAGCTTTTAAAGAAGAAACAAGAAAATCATTCAAAGAACTCAAAAAACTAGAGGAAAACAGAACCAAAGAAATAAAGGAATGGAAGAGGGAAATTAAAACAGAAATTGACACAATAAAGAAAACGCTAAAAGAGATAACCCTAGAGTCAGAACACCAAAAAAGAAATCAGGAGTCACAGAAGCAAGCATTTCCAATAGATTACAAGAGATGGAAGAGAGAATCTCAGGGGCAGAAGACAACATTGCAAACATAGACAAAACAGCCAGAGAAGATGCAAAAAACAAAAGCTCCTAACCCAAAATGTCCAGGAAATCCAAGACACAATGAGAAGACCAAACCTAAGGATAATAGGAATAGAAGAGGGAGAAGAGTATCAACTAAGAGGCACAGTAAACATCTTCAACAAAATCATAGAAGAAAACTTCCCTACCCTCAAGAATGAGATGACCACGAGCATAAAAGAAGCCTTCAGAAATCCAAATAGGTTGGACCAGAAAAGAAATACCTCCCGACACATAATAGTCAACACACCAAGTGCCCAAAGCAAAGAAAGAATACTAAAAGCAGTAAGGGAAAAAGGTCAGGTAACATATAAAGGCAGGCCAATCAGAATCACACCCGATTTCTCAACAGAGACTATGAAAGCTAGAAGAGCCTGGACAGACATCATGCACTCCTTAAGAGAGCACAAGTGCCAGCCCAAGCTGCTATACCCAGCAAAACTATCAATCACCATAGATGGCGAGACGAAGATATTTCAAGACAAATCAAAATTCACACAATATCTGACCACAAACCCAGCACTACAACAAATTATAGGTGGAAAACCCAATACAATGAGGGAAAATACAGCCTAGTAAAAAAAAAGAAAACTCCTAAACAAGAAAACTAAAAGAAGAAAAAAACACAGACACAACTCACCCAAAAAAGCAATAATGGGAGAAAACAGAAACAACTATTCCTTGATATCTATTAACATAAATGGTCTCAACTCCCCAATAAAGAGACATAGGCTATCAGACTGGATACATGAACAAAATCCAGCCTTTTGCTGCATACAGGAAACTCATCTCAGAGACAAAGACAGACACTATCTCAGAGTAAAAGGGTGGGAAAAAAACTTCCAAGCAAACAGCTCCAAGAAGCAAGCTGGAGTGGCTATTCTAATATCGAATAAAGTAAATTTCCAACCAAAAGTTATCAAAAAAGATAAGGAAGGACACTTTTTACACATTACCGGGGAAATATGTCAGGAGGAACTCTCAATCCTTAACATATATGCTCCAAATAAAAAATCACCCACATTCATAAAAGAAACCCTACTAAAGCTCAAAAAATACATTTCACCCCACACAATAATAGTGGGAGACTTTAATACACCACTCTCACCAATGGACAGATCAGGGAAACAGAAACTGAACAAGGACACTGCAAAACTAGCAGAGACTTTGAACCATCTAGAATTAATAGATATATACAGAACATACTATCCTAAAGTAAAAGAATACACCTTCTTCTCACCACCCCATGGCACCTTCTCGAAAATTGACCACATAATTGGACACAGAACGAGCCACGATTGATATAAGAAGATTTAAATACTCCCATGCATCCTCTCAGATCACCATGGGCTACGGCTGGTCTTTAACAACAACAAAGACAACAAAAAGCCCACATACACATGGAAACTAAACAACGCTCTGTTAAAGGATAGCAGAGTCAAAGAAGAAATAAAGAAAGAAATTAAGGATTTTCTAGAATTCAACGAAAACGATAACACAACATACCCAAACCTATGGGATGCAATGAGAGCAGTATTGAGAGGAAAACTCATAGCCCTAAGTGCTTCCAAAAAGAAACTGGAGAGAGCTTACATCAGCAACCTGACAGCACAGCTAAAAGCTATAGAACAAAAGGAAGCAGATATACCCAAAAAGAGTAGACGGCAAGAAATAATCAAAATTAGGGCAGAAATAGACCAAATAAAAACAAAAAGAACCATTGAAAAAATCAACAAAACAAAGAGTTGGTTCTTTGAGAAAATCAAGAAGATTGATAAACCCCTAGCCAGACTAACTAGAGGGCAAAGAGAGAGTATCCAAATTAACAAAATCAGAAAGGAAAGTGGCGACATAACAACTGAAACTGAGGAAATTCAAGAAATCATCAGATCCTACTACAAAAACTTATACTCCACAAAATTGGAAAATCTGGAGGAAATGGACGAATTCCTAGACAGATACAAGATCCCAAAGTTAAACCAGGACCAAGTAAACCATCTAAATAACCCTATAACACCTAAAGAAATAGAAGAAGTCATCAAAAGCCTCCCAACCAAAAAAAGCCCAGGTCCAGACGGGTTCAGTGCAGAATTTTATCTGACATTTATTGGGGATATAACACCAATACTCGCCAAACTATTCCAAAAGATAGAATCAGATGGAATATTACCCAACTCATATTTTGAGGCTACAATAACCCTCATACCTAAACCACACAAAGACCTTACAAGGAAAGAGAACTTCAGACCAATCTAACTTATGAACATTGATGCAAAAATACTCAACAAAATCCTTGCAAACCGAATCCAAGAACACATCAAAACGATTATTCATCATGACCAAGTAGGCTTCATCCCTGGGATGCAGGGATGGTTTAACATAAGGAAATGCATCGACGTAATCCACCATATAAACAAACTCAAAGACCAAAATCACATGGTCATCTCACTAGACACTGAGAAAGCATTCGACAAAATCCAACACCCCTTCATGTTAAAAGTCCTGGAAAGAATAGGAATCCAAGGTCCATACTTAAACATAATAAATGCAATATACAGCAAACCAACAGCCAACATCAAACTTAATGGCGAGAAACTTGAAGCAATCCCACTAAAATCAGGGACTCGACAAGGCTGCATACTCTCCCCCTACCTATCAACTGGAAGTCCTGGCTGGAGCAATTAGACAGCAACGGGAGATCAAGGGGATACAAATCGGAAAGGAAGAGATAAAAACATCACTCTTTGCCGATGACATGATAGTGTACTTGAGTGATCCCAAAAATTCCACCAGAGAACTCCTACAGCTGATAAACAAGTTCAGCAAAGTGGCTGGATATAAAATTAACTCAAACAAATCAGTAGCAATCCTATACTCAAAGGACAAACATGTGGAGAAAGAAATTAGGGAAAAGGTACCCTTCACAATCGTCACAAAAACTATGAAATACCTTGGTGTGACTCTAACTAAGCAAGTGAAGGACCTGTATGACAAGAACTTCAAACCTCTAAAGAAAGAAATTGAGGAGGATCTCAGAAAATGGAAAGATCTCCCATGCTCTTGGATTGAAAAAATCAACATCTTAAAAATGGCCATCCTACCAAAAGCAATCTACAGATTCAATGCAATCCCCATCAAAATTCCAACCCAATTCCAATTCCAATTCTTCATGGAATTGGAAAGATCAATGTGCAATTTCATATGGAATAACAAAAGACCTAGAATAGCTAAATCCATCCTCAACAACAAAAAAACATCCGCGGGAATCACTATCCCTGACCTCAAGCTATATTACAAGGCAATTGTGCTGAAAACTGCATGGTACTGGTACAGAAATAGGCATGTGGATCAATGGAATAGAATAGAAGATCCAGAAATGAGCCCTCATGTATATGGTCACCTGATTTTTGACAAAGGAGCAGTAAACATTCAATGGAAAAAGGACAGCCTATTCAACAAATGGTGCTGGTCCAACTGGCACTCAGCATGCAAAAGAATGAAAATAGACCCTTTCTTATCTCCTTGTACAAAGGTCAAGTGTAAGTGGATCAAAGATCTCCACATTAAACCAGATACACTGAAACTATTAGATGAGAAAGTAGGGAAAACCTTAGAACACATTGGCACAGGAGAAAATTTCCTGAACAAAACACCAATGGCTCAAGCTCTAAGGTCAAAGATTAACAAATGGGACTTAATGAGATTGCAAAGTTTCTGTAAGGCTAAGGACATCATCAAGAAAACAAAACGGCAACCAACAGAATGGGAAAAGATCTTTACCAACACCACATCAGATAGAGGCCTAATATCCAAGCTGTACATGGAACTCAAAAAGCTAGACACCAGAGAATCAAATAACCCTATTAAAAAATGGGGTACAGAGCTAAACAAAACGTTTTCAGTTGAGGAACACCGAATGGCCGAGAAATATCTGAGGAAGTGCTTGACATCCTTAGCCATCAGGGAAATGCAAATCAAAACAACCCTGAGATTCCACCTCACACCAGTCAGATTGGCCAAGATCCAAAACTCTGATGACAGCAGATGCTGGCGAGGCTGCAGAGAAAGAGGAACCCTTCTCCACTGTTGGTGGGGTTGCAAGCTAATACAATCACTCTAGAAATCAGTCTGGCGATACCTCAGAAAATTGGATATAGTACTACCTGAAGACCCAGCTATTTCACTTCTGGGCATACACCCCAGAGACACTTTAATACACAACAAAGATATATGCACCACAATGTTCATAGCAGCTCTATTTATAATAGCCAGAAGCTGGAAGAAACCCAGATGTCCTTCAGAAGATGAATGGATACAAAAATTGTGGTACATATACACAATGGAATACTACTCAGCCACCAGAAACAATGATCTAACCAAATTCTTAAGAAAATGGCTGCATCTAGAGAATATCATCCTGAGTGAGATAACCCAGTCACAAAAGAACAGACATAATATGCAGTCACTGATAGTGGGATGCTAACCCCAGAGGCTTGCACTCCCCCAGAAACAACTCACAGACTGTATGAAGTCCAAGAAATAAAGAAAACAAAACAAAACAAAAAAAATATTTACAAAACAAGAAAACTTTAATTATTTCCATGTTACATTTCGTTTTACATGTACTTTAGCTCACTGTAACTATTAAGTTTTCAAGGCATACTATCAAACCTTGAAAAAAACCAAGTACTGACTAAAAAATATATTCATATAGTTTTATGTAAAAATTATGTTAAAATCTGAAAAAAAGTACTGACAAAAATGTATAATTTTAAGCAAAAAATGTTTAAAATCTGTACATTTATCTTTGTTTTGTAAAATAAAGTTGTTTTTTTTAAAAAAAAGAAGTCAAAGATCAGTATTCTGCAATAACTAATTTAATTGCTGTTTGGAATGAGGAACATTTCATCAGGTTCTTTCCCAAAATATTTTCATAATTCTATTCTACCATTCTGTATTAACACAGCGACAGCTTCATAATAGGGTGCTAAAGTTTTCTTGGAGACTGTTTTATTCAGGGTTTCTATTTCTGCACAAAATATCATGACCAAGAAGCAAGTTGGGAAGAAAGGGGTGTATTCAGATTACATTTCCATATCACTGTTCATCACCAGAGAAAGTCAGGACTACAACTCAAGCAGGTCCAAAAGCAGGAGCTGATGCAGAAGCCATGGAGGGATGGTACTTACTGGCTTGCTTTCCCTGGCTTGCTTAGCCTGCTTTCTTATAGAAACCAGGTCTACCAGCCCAAGGATGGCACCACCCACAATGGGCTGGGCCCTTCCTTCTTGATCATTAATTGAGAAAATGCTTTACAACTGGATCTCATGGAAGCATTTTCTCAAGGGAGTCTCCTTTCTCTGTGAAAACTCCAGCTTGTGTCAAGTTGACACAAAACCAGCCAGTACAGGAATGAAAGAATAAATCCACATTACTAGTCTCTGTTGCCAAACAAAATTTACATGGGCACATGAGAAAGTAGCAAGAACACAAATAGCCAACAATTGACCATAGTGTATATAATGTATCTGTTGTTGGCTAATATCTTCCTATATTTTCTGTAAAGCCATATTCCCCTCATCAGGGGAATTAGGATTTGCACACCCTGGAGAGTATCAAACAAAGGTTTAAGTTCAACAGAGGTGAGCTTAAGCTGAGGTTTTAACCAATTAATGTCTCCTAACAACTTTTGAAAATCTTTTAAAGTAAGTAAATTATCTTTTCTTATTTTAAATTTCTGTGCCACAATCTGTTTAGGATATAACCTATGACCCAAATATTGAAAAGGATATTGCCTTTGAATCTTTTCAGGCGCAATAACTAATCCCCAAGATTTTAAAGCTTGCTATATAAGAGCACGTACTTGTAGTAAATCTCCTTCAGAGAGATCGGCTAATAAACTAGCATCCATATAATGAATAATATACACAGAAGGATTCAAAATCCTAACTTCTTGTAGTGAAGCAGCAACAACTTTTTGGCGCAGTGTATGGCTGTTAGCCATTACTTGAAGCAAAATTTTCCAATGGTATTGATTCATGGGCTATTTAAAAATTACAAACAGGCACACTAAATGCAAATTTTTACAATCACCAGGATGCAAAGAAATAGTATAAAAACAATATTTTAAATCTATGACAATTTTATATGTATTTTTTAATTGAACAACTTTATTTTAAAGAACAAATGTAAATGTACAAATCTTAAAAGCATTTTGGCATAAAAGCATATGAATACATTTTTGTCAGTACTTGATTTTTTTAAAGGTTTGATAGGATGCCTTAAAATCTTAGGAGTTACAACAAGCATAAAGTACATGTAAAACAAGATGTAGCCTGGAAATAGTCAAAGTTTTCTTGGTGTGTAAAGATTAAGCATAATGATCTTTCTTTCTTTCTTTCTTTCTTTCTTTCTTTCTTTCTTTCTTTCTTTCTTATTTTGGCCTTTGTTTTTTGTGAGCTTCATACAGTCTGTAAGTTGTTTCTGAGGTGTTCAGAGCTTTCTGAGGTTAGTATCCAATTATCAGTGACTGCATATTATGTCTGTTCTTTTGTGACTTTTTACCTCACTCAGGATGATATTCTCTATATGCATCCATTTTCTTAAGAATTTCACAAGGTCATTGTTTCTAATAGCTGAGTAGTATTCCATTGTATAAATATACCATAATTTTTGTATCCATTAATCTTCTGAAGGACATCTGGGTTCTTTCCAACTCCTGGCTATTATACATAGGGCTGGTATGAACATTGTGGTGCATGTGTCTTTGTTGTGTGTTGGAGCTTCTCTGGGGTATATTTCCAGAAGTGGAATAACTGGGTCTTCAGGCAGTACTATGTCCAATTTTCTGAGTAACCACCAAACTGATTTTCAGAGTGGTTGTACCAGTTTACAACCCCACCAACAGTGGAGAAGTGTTCCTCTTTCTCTGCATCCTTGCCAGCATCTGCCGTCATCTGGATTTTTGATCTTAGCCATTCTGACTGGTGTGAGGTGGAATCTCAGGGTTGTTTTGATTTGCATTTCCCTGATGACTAAGGATGTCTTGCACTTCCTGAGATGCTTCTCAGCCATTCGATATTTCTCAATTGAGAACTTTTTGTTTAGCTCTGTACCCCATTTTTTAATAGGGTTGTTTGATTCTCTGGTGTCTAACTTCTTGAGTTCTTTGTATATCTTGGATATTAGGCCTCTATCAAATGTGGGGTTGGTAAAGATCTTTTCCCAATCTGTTGGCTGCCGTTTTGTTTTCTTTACAGAGTCCTTATCCTTACAGAAACTTTGCAATCTCATTAAGTCCCATTTGTCAATATTTGACCTTAGAGCATGAACCATTGGTGTTCTGTTCAAGAAATTTTCTCCTGTACCTATGTGTTCTAAGGTTTCCCCTACTTTCTCTTCTAATAGTTTCAGTGTACCTAGTTTAATGTCAAGACCTGGGCTTCTTTTGGTTGGGAGAATTTTGATGACTGCTTCTACTTCTTTAGGTGTTATGGGATTATTTAGATGGTGTACCTGGTCCTGGTTTAACTTTAGTATCTGGTATCTGTCTAGGAGTCCATCCATTTCTTCCAGATGTTCCAGCTTTGTTGAGTATAGGCTTTTGTAGTAGGATCTGATGATTTCCTTAATTTCCTTAGTTTCAGTAATTATGTCTCCACTTTCATTTCTGATTTTGATAATTTGGATACTCTCTCTTTGCCCTCTAGTTAGTCTGGCTAAGGGTTTATCAATGTTGTTAATTTTCTCAAAGAACCAGCTCTTGGTTTTGTTGATTTCTTAAATGGTTCTTTTTGTTTCTATTTGGTCAATTTCTGCTCTGAGTTTAATTATTTCTTGCCATCTACTCCTCTTGGGTGTATCTGATTCTTTTTGTTCTAGAGCTGTCAAGGTGATAGTGTATGCTCTCTCCAGTTTCTTTTTGGAAGCACTCAGAGCTATGAGTTTTCCTCTCAGTGCTGCTTTCATTGCATCCCATAGGTTTGGGTATGTTGTGTTTTCATTTTCATTAAATTCTAGAAAATCCTTAATTTCATTCTTTATTTCTTCTTTGACCATGCAATCATTTAATAGAGCATTGTTTAGTTTCCATGTGTATATGGGCTTTTTGTTGTCTTGGTTGTTATGAAAGACCAGCCTTAGACCATGGTGATCTGATAGGATATATGGGAGTATTTTAATCTTCTTATATCTATTGAGGCTTGTTTTATGACCGATTATATGGTTAATTTTGGAGAAGGTGCCGTGAGGTGCTGAGAAGAAGGTGTATTCTTTTGTTTTAGGATGATATGTTCTGTAGATGTCTATTAATTCCAGTTGGTTCATAACCTCTGCTAGTTTCACTGCATTCTTGTTCAGTTTCTGTTTCCATGATCTGTCCATTGGTGAGAGTAGGGTGTTGAAGTCTCTCACTATTATTGTGTGGGGTGCAATGTTTGTTTTTTTTTTTTTTTTTTTTTTTTTGAGCTTTAGTAGGGTTTCTTTTATGAATATGGGTGCTCTTGTATTTGGAGGATATATGTTAAAGATTGAGAGTTCCTCCTGACAAATTTTCCCCATAATAAGTAAAAAGTGTCCTTCCTTATCTTTTTTGATAACTTTTGGTTGAAAATCTACTTTATTCAATATTAGAATGGCCACTCCAGCTTGCTTCTTGGGGCCATTTGCTTGGTAGGCTTTCCCCAACCTTTTACTCTGTGATAGTGTCTGTCTTTGTCTCTGAGATGAGTTTCCTGTATGCAGCAAAAGGCTGGATTCTGTTTATGTATCCAGTCTGATAGCCTATGTCTTTTTATTGGGGAATTGGGTCCATTTATGCTAACAGATATTAAGGAATAGTGGTTGCTGTTTCCTGCTATTTTTGCTTTTAGAGGTATAATTGTGCCTGTGTGTCCTTCTTTTGGTTTTCTTGCTTAGGTATTTTCTTGTTTTTACTAGGATGTAGTTTCCCTCCTTGTATTGGGTTTTCCACCTATAATTCGTTGTGGTTTGTGGTCAGATATTGTGTAAATTTAGTTTTGTCCTGGAATATCTTGGTCTCTCCATCTATGGTGATTGATAGTTTTGCTGGGTATAGCAGCTTGGGCTGACACTTGTGCTCTCTTAGGGTCTGCAGGATGTCTTTCCAGGATCTTCTAGCTTTCATAGTCTCTGTTGAGAAATCGGGTGTGATTCTGATTGGTCTGCCTTTATATGTTACATGACCTTTTTTTCTTACTGATTTTAGTATTCTTTCTTTGCTTTGGGCACTTGGTGTTTTGACTATTATGTGTCGGGAGGTATTTCTTTTCTGGTCCACTCTATTTGGAGTTCTGAAGGCTTCTTTTATGCTCCTGGTCATCTTATTCTTAAGGGTAGGGAAGTTTTCTTCTATGATTTTGTTGAAGATATTTACGGTGCCTCTTAGTAGATATTCTTCTCCCTCTTCTATTCTTATTATCCTTAGGTTTGGTCTTCTCATTGTGTCCTGGATCTCCTGGATATTTTGGGTTAGGAGCTTTTTGGCTTTTGTATCTTCTCTGACTGTTTTGTCTATGTTTTCGATGTTGTCTTCGGCCCCTGAGATTCTCTTTTCCATCTCTTGTAGTCTGTTGGAAATGCTTGCATTTGTGACTCCTGATTTTTTTTTTTTTTTTTTTTTTTTTTTTTTTTTTAGGTTTTCTACCTCCAGGGTTGTCTTTTTTAGTGTTTTCTTTATTGTTTTCATTTCCATTTTAAATTCCTTCTTCAATTCCCTCATCTCTTTTGTTCTGTTTTCCTCTAGCTCTTTGATTTCTTTGAGTGTTGTTCTTGTTTCCTCTTTAAAAGCTTCTATTTGTTTATGCTTTTCCTCCCGTTCTTGTTTAAGGATCTCTACCATCATCTTGAGTTATGATTTCAGGTCTGAGTCTTCTTTTTCCGGAGTGTTTGGCATTCCACTGTTTGCTGTGATGGGAGAGCTGGGTTCTGGTGTTGCCAGGTTGTCTTGGTTTCCATTGGGTAAGTTCTTTCGCTTTCCTCTTGCCATCTTGTTGTCTGTGATTATACATGGTCTTGTTTTCAGTGATTGGTTCCCATCTCTCCCGTGTACCTGGCCTGTGTCCCTGGATCTCCACTGTTCCCAGTAGCAAATTGCCTGAGCATTTGGTCCACACGGGTGGAAATCAAGTCCCTATGGCAGAGTTCCTGCTCCCCTCAACCAGTGGGGGGGGCACTTTCCGCTGGCTCAGCCCAGACCTCTCTGCGCCCCGGCTACTCGCAGTGCCTATATGTGTTTTTTTAATGGCAGCTGGGGTAGGTAAGCCAGGTTGTAATGCCCTGATAAGTTCCATCATAGTTTCATTAACCTTTTGTAAATCTTGGAGCAATCTCCACCTGCCTGACTTTTTTCTTAATTACAAATATAGGTGAGTTCCAGGGGGAACTAGTAGGTTCAGTGTGGCCAGCTTGCAATTGCTCCTGCACTAGTGGTTGAGTGGCCAGGGTTTGTTCTGAAGTAAGAGACTACTGTTCCACCCGTACAGGAACATCACTTTTGCAAGTTATTTTTTTGAATGGAGTGCAGGCTTGTCAGTGGTCTCCATTAAAAATACCCTAGACCTGTTTTTCCTTTCCTATGGGCAACTATAATGGGCTCCAATCCCCCACCCCAGATTTTGCTTTTCTAACCCTTGGTTAGGCAAATAACCATAATCAAACATTTCTTGTGTAACTTTGCTATTTGGACTATATAGAAGGACTCCCCCACAAATTATAAGAAATGTAAGGTTAAAATATCCTTGGTGACCTTCCTCGTTCTCCCAGTGTAAGAGATCATCGCTTTGCTCGGGACCCTGACTTTGCACTTGTAATTGAGTAAAAGTTGTTGTTTTAGGCCAAGGTCCAGGCTAATGAACAAGAATTAATACAGATACATCTGTTCCTGTACTGAGCAGCCCTCTAAATTTTCCATTTATTTTTAAAGCTGGTTCAGGTCTTTCAGCTTTTACTGCGTGACCCAATAAGCATCTGCAGAACCAAATCCTTTTGCAACTCAAACATTTGTCTCAACCTTATTTTTTTGTCATAACCAATGGTAGAAGGAATAATTGGGCAATTCTCTGTCTGGGTTGAATGACAGAAATGTGGGTAGGTGAGGATGTTATAATTTTAATTTTCCTGGTATAAACTGCATCTAGAACTCCCAGGGCAGTCATCAGTCCTGCCATAGTGGCGCTGCTTCTTCTTAGTAACAATCCTACAGTTCCTGGCAATAAGAGGCCGTATATTCCAGTAGGAAGAGCCTGCATCCTAGTTCAGGAGTTAATACTGCTTAGGTGAAGGTACTGAGGTCCAGTCCTGCACTGTCTGGGATGGCTCCGAAGAGGTCCTGAAAGGACTGTTTTGCTACGGAATGAGCTACATTGTTCCATAAATGTTGTTTCAGGGCCTGGGGCTAGCCCCGTCTCCCATGTTCCAGAAAGAGAGGATATCCTAAGTAATCTATCTTAGATGGACATTCCTTAATCCAATGTGCCCCTCTGTTGCATCTAGGACAGACTCCTTGTTTTTTCTCACTATTTTCCTTAGTTTTATTTGGACAGTTTTTTCACTAGATGTCCTGAATGTCCACATACAAAACATAACTTCCAGAACGCCAGTTAACCCTCCTTTTTCCTTTTCCAGTCTGTTGAGATAAAGCTTATAGCATAGTTTTTTTTCCCCCTGTAGTGCAGCAGCTATGGCCACACCGCACACATTAGAGGGACCAATGTCCAAACACAATCTAATAAAGCCTATAATAGTTCCAGTCCTTCTATAAGGTCTTATGGTGGTCTGGCACACTGTGTTTGCATTCTCATAAACCAATTGTTTTACTAAAAGCATTCCAGCATTAGCATCTCCAAACTCCTGAAAAGGCTCATCTTGAGACAAATCTCTGTTATTTGGCAAGATATTCCAGGCCCTATGAGCAGCAGCAGCAATTTGAGCATGGGTACCAGGATTAAATTGTAACTGATTCTGAATATTGCAATATTGACCTTCTCCTGTTAACATCTCATAAGTAACCAGATTGTCAGCTCTAGGATTTAACTCCACTGTCTGCTGACATCTTTCAAAAAAAAATCTGTTTTCTACAGCACATATTCTCTTCCCTCCAAACATGTATGAACTAACTGTTTCCAATCTGCAGGCAGAAGAGCCTCAGTGGGCAGGCCGTCTAACACAGCCATGATGAATGGGGCAGTGGGTCCATCCTGAGCACAGGCAGTTTTTAATTTCTTTAGCAGTGGTGTGGCCTACATCCAGAGGAGAGGTGACCCCCCGAAAGGCTGTTACAAGCAGTTTTTATACTTTTTAGGGATACCGGTTACATCAGCAAGATTAATATTTAACCTCATTGGCTAAGCATATTGGCCATTGAATCTATTGGCTAGCAAGCATGTGACAAGCATCCGAACTCTATCTGAAACCAGAGGGTCAGGTGACTATCAGTCAGTACATTCTGTGGTTTTTCAAGAATGTTTCTGCTCTTTTCATGAACTGTGGGTGGAGAATGGAACTTGGCCTAGCCTTGATCTGAGGTGGTGGTTATTTGGCTGGTGAAAGCCCCTAGGGCCCTTTATCCCCCACCCCTTTTTTTTTGTACAAGCTCCAATCTTGGAGCTACACTCAGGGGTCTCTAGTGACTAACTAGTATTCTTCAGGTCCTGTCCTCAGGACCATCAGCTGTACTGTACCCAGTCTGTCTTTTATGAAGGCTATAAGCTTGTTCAATATGCAGGGACCAAAGGTCAACCGTAGCAGAATACTCAGAGGTTCTAACAAGGTGGATATAAGGGTGGTTAAACCAAAACTTGAACCAGTTCTGACTCTGTTCCTTCTCTCTTTTCTGTTTGGCTAGCCATTCTCTCATTTGTCCATCATCCTACCCCAGTTTGTACAACCCGAGGTCCTCAAGTTTTTCCCTTTAGCCATCCTGTTGCTTCTTTGCCTTTAGGGGACGTCTCAATACCCTTGGTCTCCCTGGTAGTGCCCCCAAGTAGTGTAATTTCTTCTTACCATGATCAAGTCTTAAGAGGAGGAGGGGTTCCAATAGGTGTCTCCTGTAGTCTCACATCCCCAGGTGGCACAATAAAACTGGTCTGGACCGCGCCTTGGTGAATTTCTGCCTGGCTTCTTCCATCTCGAGGGCAAATGTAAATGGGGGTCTCCCACAGGTGATACCTCCATGCAGAGAATGCACATCCTGTCACCACCACCACCACCACCACCACCCAGCCCAGAGTCCTCTTTCTTCCATATGGGCAGTTTGTTTCACCAGAGCTCCCATCATGGGTGGGGATGTCCCATGAGTCGGGTCCTGCCACCAGCTGGCACAGGTCAAAAGTGAGGTTAGGCCACCAGGTTTTGGGGGGTTTGGAGGCCATTGGGGACCTCATCTCTAGTTACTTTGGAAACCACAGTCCATGTTTGACAGACCAGCACATGGGTGCAGCAGGGGTCCCCAATGAGTGGGGTGTCAGCAGGCTTCACCTGGGATGGGTGCACCTTGAAGGCTGTGGGAGTGGCTCACAGCATCAGGAAGTGTCCTTTCTACCAGGGTTCCAGAAACTGTTCCCAATGCCTCCATACATAGATCCAATCACCAATCTGGAAATAGTGAGGGATTTCTGACATTCTTGGAGCATATAAGGCAGACAGTTTGGAACAAATCTCATGTTGTATTAACTGAAAGGCTTGTAGCCTCAAGAAGAAGTTCCTCACTCTGGAAATCAGTCTGGCATTTCCTCAGAAAACTGGACATAGTACTACCTGAAGACCCAGTTATTCCACTTCTGGGAATATACCCCAAAGATGCTCCAACATATAATAAGGACACATGCTTCACTATGTTCATAGTAGCCTTATTTATGATAGCCAGAAGCTGGAAAGAACCCAGATATCCTTCAATAGAGGAATGGATACAGAAATTGTGGTATATTTACAAAATGGAGTACTACTAGGCTATTAGGAACCATGACTTTACAGAATTCCTAGGCAAATGGATAGACCTAGAGAATATCATCCTGAGTGAGGTAACCGAGTCACAAAAGAACAGACATAATATGCAGTCACTGATAATTGTATACTATCCCCAGAAAGCTCTGAATACCCCCAGAAACAACTCACAGGCCATATGAAGCTCAAGAAAAACAAAGGCCAAAAAGTGAAAGCCTCAGTCCTTCTTAGAAAACAAATAAGTGTATAGCACCCTCTCAGAGTGTGTTACATCTAGAACTTAAATCATTAATAATTCAAGAGCTAAGAATATAGTCTTGCAGCAATTCTTAGCATTTAACAATCATTATGTTTAATCTTTACACACCAAGAAAACTTTGACTATTTCCATGTTATGTTTTGTTTTACATGTACTTTATGCTCATTGCAACTAGTAAGATTTTAATGCACACTATCAAACCATAAAAAAATCAAGTACTGACAAAAATATATTCATATAGTTTTATGCAAAAATGCTTTTAAAAATCTGTATATTTCTCTTTTTTAAAAAAATAAAGTTGTTTAAATTTAAAAAAAAAAAGGTTCCTATCAGTGAGTTAGGATGCATCCAGAGAGGGCCCAGTGGACACCAAGGGAGTTGGGGAACCAAACAGGATCTCAAAAGGGATCAGGTTAAAATGGTAGGGGGTATTCCAGGCTCAGAACAGGGCCAGCTTTGCTATGATTCCACCATATTATGAGAGAATAGCTGCCTTTTGCCCCATAAGACAGAACAACACAGATGAGGGCTGCCAGCGGAGGTCCCCATAATCTCTCACCTTGCAACAAGTGTCCGGGCAATTGCTATGAATAGGCACTGTCCTCCTGGAGAAAGAGTTTCTTTGTAACTCTACTCATGATGATGGCAGATGGCTATTTGATTCTCCCTGATACCTGGTGGGCTTGCTCTTCAGTATGGACCCCTTGTATACATCTTGAGGTCCTAAATCAGACCAAGGGGTTTTTGTGTCTTAGTTCAGCTGATGCCTTGGCTAGACCTATTGTTTTTACAGCAAGAGGGGGGTCAGTTTAGTTTCAACTCTAATAGGACTTTGATCATTCTATGTTTGCTCCTAAAATTTGGTCCTTGCATTTTGAATTGTTTATTTGCATTCATCAAGGAACACCTTAACACTGCAAATAATGGTGCTCAAACAACAGTATAAGGCTGTGGAACAAGATGACCTTTGATTTCAAGATTGAAATAGTAGCCTAGAGAGATAGGGGAATGAAGGACCCTAGGGGCTTTCGCCAGACTTCCACTGCCTCAGGTCAAGGCTAGGTCAAGTTCCGTTCTTCACCCATAGTTCTTGGGAGGAGCAGGATCATTCTTGAAAAACTGCAGAATGTGATGACTGGTAGTCACCTGACCCTCTGATCCCATGGCCTGTCACATGTTTGCTAGCCAATAGATTCAAAGGCCAATACACTTAGCCAATGAATTTAAATTATAACTTTGCTGATGTAGCCTGTATCCCTAAAGAGTATAAAAACTGCTTGTAACAGCCTTTCAGGTTGTCTCTCCTCTGGATGTAGGCCACCCCAGTGCATTGGACAAATAAACCTCTTGCTTTTGCATCATTCCCCAATCTCTCATTGCTGGGATTCTCAAATAGATAAGACTCAATTTGTGTCTTAGATGACCAGGATTATCTGAGCCTACTTCCCTGTCCTAGGCCAAAGTCATAATCTTGCCTGAAGTCTACTTCTTTATTCTAGTCTAAAATCAGATTCTGTCTGAGCTTACTTCCCTGTCCTAGCCCAATGCCAAATTCCTGTCTGGAGTAGCCCCATTTCCTTGTCCTGGCCAATGTCAAATTCTTGCCAAGAGACCCCAAAAGATCTCCACAGGAAGAGCAATGATATCTCATGAAGATCTTGATTACAATTACCTACTCCCTAATACTGTTGAGCTTCTTATATATGTTTTTTGGGGAAATAGCTCTATAACATCTTCCCCCACTTTTAAGTTGATTTTGTTGAGTGTTGAAGCTCTTTATATGTGTAAATATTAGCAACTTATCAGATATAGGACTTGCAAATATTTTCTGTCAGTTTGTGGGTTAGCTTTTCACTCTTTTTAAAAAAGAATATCACCAGTCTAAGTGGGAGGGAGTCTCACCTGGAAATAAAGAAAAATGCATGAAAGAGATATGAGAATAAAGTATTAAAAGCAATAAGAACAAATGCAGTCATCACGCAAGCGTGGAGCCACGGAGCTGCCGTACAAGCATCGTGAGCTTGCCTGTTACTGTCAGAGCCGTGTGCCCTCTGCTTCAGTTATTCTGAACTCTGAAAAATGAACAGCAGTGGTAGTTTCCAGGAAAGCTGCTGAGTCACACAGACCTAGGCTAGAATTCCAGTTGGGCCATTTATTATCTGTGGGTGGGACATAGTATTTTATCAGCTGAAACTTCAATCTTGTTAGTTTTGCAGCGATTGAACAGAAGTAGTGTATAGAATACACTTGATATAGATATAGAAAGAACTTAATAGCTGTCAGCTCTGGGGCCCATTACTGTACTTCATGAACATGCTTCATGTGCTGAGGCTGTCAGCTAAGCCAGGCCCACATCACAGATTCACAGAACCCAATAAAAGGTTTTTAAGTTCCAAAACTTGCGATGATTTGTTAGAAAGCTTGCCAATACACTTTGCAAAGTGGTGAATGTGAGAATTCCTAGGAGGCCTAGTGGCACTAGGTGGTGTCTGCCCAGGATGTGGAGTTAATAGTATTCCAAATAGAATCATAGCTAATCTGAGGTTTACATATGTTAAGCAACTTGGAACACCAGAGGTCAGAATACAGTTTTATGCATGGCTCTAGTAGGAACAGCTTCCACAGAGGCAAATTGTTGCACTAATATCCATCTTTATGATGATTTTTGTTTTCTAGTAAAGGTCAGAGTGTTGTTGAAGGCAGTGGAGGAGAAAGAGCCTCACAGGACAATCAGTGTCCTTTTGATTTCTTTTTATTTATGTCCTGGAAGTTTTGAAAAAGAAAAGTTAACACGTCGCAGAAATCCATGCACAGGAGGAAGGAGCTCAGGCAGTGGGTGCTAGGCGGTGAGGCTCCGTAGTTCCAGATGTCTGTCCTGCTTCAGTCAAAGGGTGATTCACGGCCTGGGGCAGCTCAGACTTGCCATTCACTTCTTCCCCGCCTGTTGCTGGTCCCAACAAGTTTCCAGGGATGTAGCTATGTCATTTGCTGACACCTTTTTCTCCTTGTCTTGACTTTTGCTGCATTTTTATATTATTAACTTTTATATATTCTTTCCTCTTCCATTGTTTTATGTGTGTGTGTGTGTGTGTGTGTGTGTGTGTGTGTGTGTTTTCAGATGTTTCCTTTGAACATTTAAGACAGAGTTAAATGCTGACATACAATAATGTCTAAATATCTATTCAAGTAGTAAAGAGCTCTGCCCACTACACTCTCCTCCCCAGCTCTCCTGCTAATAATGCTTTCTGAAATGCTGGTTCCAGTTTGGTTTTTAAGCTCAGAATTGTTAATAGTGCATCGTTTAGATTTATTACTATATGATTTCCCTTTTTAATTTTTGGGAAAGTTGCATTTTATTCTTTGGTGAGAGGTTGAAAGTGGTAACAAGCGAGAGCACACATATGTGCCTCAGTGAGTGTGTTGGGGTCTGAGGAAACGTGTAAGAGTCAGTTCTCTCCCTTGAGCCCCCTGGGTATAGAACTCAGGTCATCAGGCTAAGCAGCAGGCAACCTTACCTGATGATCCTTCACACTGGCCCTTCCTGGTGTTTTCTGAATGATTGATTTCCTCACTGTGGCGTTTGCATTTTTCCCTTATATTCATTGTTTTCCTTCCTGGAACATACTCTAAGGTAGTTGTCCCAGAGGGAATTTTTTCACTAATTTATGTATTTATTCACTTTACACCTTGATCGCATACCCTATCCCCCAATTCCCTTCACCCACATAGCTCCTCCCCACCATCCCAGCCAGTTCTCCTTTGAGTATCCTGGGTATCACACACCCCTGGCACATCAAGTCACTGCAGGACTAGACACATCACATCCTCTCCCATTGAGGCAAGATAAGGTGGCCCAGTTAGGGGAACAGGATCTACAGGCAAGGAACAGAGTCAGGGATAACCCCAACTCCAGTTGTTGGAAGACCCGCATGAAGACTAAACTACACATCTGCTACATATTATACAGGGAAACCCTAGGTCCAGCCCATGCTTCTTCTTTGGCTGGCAATTGGGTCTCTGGGATTCCCCAATGGTCTATGTTAGTTGACTCTTGGTCTTCTTGTAGATTCCCTATCCCCTCTGTGACTCCTCAATCCTTCCCCCAATTCTTCCACAAGAGTTTCTGAGCTCCACCTAATGTTTGCCCGTGGGTCTCTGCATCTGTTTCCATCCGCTGCTGGGCAGAGACTCATAATTTTTGTATGTAAACTGTTCTATGTACTTGTGCAGCTAAAACTATCTTTTATGCTTAACTGTTGAATGTTAAAAGAACTGGATATAGAGAGTCCTAGATACAAACTTTCTTTTGTTTAGCACACTGATGTTTGCCCTCCAGAGTGGTTGCTAATTGCATTCTTCTTGCTCTGAAGCATGCCTTTTCCTTCCCATAGCTTTTAGGATGTTCACATGGAATCTATGGATATGTTTTCATTTCCTTTTAGCCGTGTTCTAGGCGCCAATCTTGTATTAGCAAGTTAATCATTCAGACACCAACAGTGCAGGATCTGCTACTAATCTCATCAGTTCGTTTTCTAAAATTTCATAAGTATGCTTTACATTTAATATTGCCAGTAAGTTCTAGTCCACAGCACACTTTTCTAACTTGAAGCTTTGTTAGTCTCTTGGCTTTTACGTCCACCTGATTATATTACTTTGAGGACTCCTTGGCTCTCCTTACTGGGACACTGGCCTTCTAGGCCAGCATTTGCAGAGACCAAAGAGAAAAAGATCGGTTATGAATTCAGTGAATTAGAACCATGCTTCAACTACTGTTATGAATCATAATGTAAATATCTGATGTGACCCCCTGTAAAAGGTTCAGTCGATCCCAAAAGGGGTAGAAACCCACAGGTTGAGACTTCTGTCATAGAAACTACTATAAGGACATTTCTCTCACGAAGAGCAGAGAAGTCTATTTCTTTTTTTCTCCCCTTCACACCTCAGCAGTGATGCTGAAAGACACGGTTTTGGAGGTGAAATGTGAACCAGGAGGACAAGGCAGGACTCACAGAACAGGTGGCCATGGCTTCTGGCATCCACAGGGTTCTAATCTGAAGGATGAATAATTTACCAACATCAGCTGCAGGAAGTAAGGTACACTTGGCGTTTGAAGTTGGAAGTCTGAACTCTGTAATCAGGGTAAGCTGTATTTGCTTTGGGAGAGATTTACCTGGCATTTCCCCTTAGGAACTCCAGTCTGTACCTGTGCCTTGCTGCATAGTGAAAAGTCCGTCTTTGCTAGATGGTTGCTCAATACAGACTAAAAACAAGCAAGAATCAACTGGATCCAGCTCGTGCCCATGAGCATTTCCTTAGGTCTACTACTAGAGAAACATTCAATGGCAGGACAAGGTCAGAAAAATAAAAAGTGCTGCAGTGCTGCAATCTCCACCGTTGCTCTGTGTGGGCTTCAGTCTCCACTTCTAAGCCCTGCACAGGGACACCTTACTCAGTAGAGACGGTCTTTAGACTTGCAGTAACCATAGATCTATTAGCATCTGTGAATAGGGATGGAAAAGCAGAGCCATTTGGTTTTCTAGAAGCTTCTTATCTTAGTTAGAGATGTGTGAGTAGCTTACCCTCTCCCTCACCTTGAGTGACAGATGGGCTTTGTCAACAATAGATCGTTATGTGTCAACCTTAAGTAACTTAATGAGTCACTTCTCTGTAGGTCTGAGAAAAATTGTTCTGTCAAGGAATCAACAGGAGCAGACTTATCAGAAAGCAGGGTGCCTGTTTAGCCTTATAACCAGAGGCAGTGGCAGAATATATGTTTGTTGAAAAACCTGTTTTACAACTGGATTTTCTTTCTCTTTGGGGCAATTCATGATTCAAACGAATCACTAAAGATGTTTTCTAGATCGTCCCAAACCATTAGTCAACTTATTAATGACATTTTTAAATGATATTTTATTTGAAATGTTTGTGCAATTAAAATGATGGCTAAATGTTGAAAGCACCATAGAAACTACTGGTCGCACATATGAGATTTAAGTATAGCCTTTTCAAAGTTTATTTTAACACCTGGGGGTTAAGGGGAAATAAAACTCAAACACACCCATTGCTCAACTTTGTCCTAGTCTGTGACATGAATGGCTTCAGTGAACTGCACTGTTTCTAACAGCACCCCCTTTATACACAGTTATTCATACAGTTTTCCAAGTAATCCTAGAACTGACTCAAAATTTCTGAATGTGTTGGGCAGAAGGTGGGTTTTGGGCTGACTCATAAATGTAAGATTATTCTAGTCATGAATAGAACCGGCAGACTTGCTCTAGCAGACATGAATAATTGATTGAATGTTATCAAATCCAGGATAGACAGTAAAAGCAGTAGGAACAGGCCTGGCTTAAAGTCCACAGTGATCTCTTTCAACATGGTTTAGTTCATAGCTCAGCTACTGCCAGAGAAAAACAAACATTTCTGTATTAGATACTGTTTCCAATTGCCATTTTGATAGACAGTCATTTAAAGCTTTGTTTCTCCAATATGTGTGTGCAGGTATAAATTAGACACACTATTTGTAAAACAAATGAAAACATATCCCCTTTGGGATTGCCACAGAAACCCCACTAGGAAATCATACATGCAGAGTATGTGATAAATCCCTCCCAAGATAACTAGCTAAGCATTAGTGCCTATTGGATCTTACAGGTTGTTAACTATTGCTGTGTAACAGACTATCCCAAACTCAACAGGCTTGAAAGAGTCACTAATTCAAGTTTGAGTGTTTGTCAGCAAGTATATGGTGGTACTCCCAGTCATCTGGGGCAATTTGTACTCCACTTCTGGTCTTGGGCTTACCCAATCCAGGTGGCTGGAATAACTCGATTCTGTCCTGTGTCCCTCATTCTTCAGCAGGCCAGTGTGTGTTTGTTAATAGGCCGTGTGTATGTTTATGCATGTGTGTGTAGATATGCACAGCATATCCTAAGGCTGGCCCATTTTTAAGGGGGTAGAAAAATATATTCCACATTTTTGTGGGTGGTGACTATAAATCACATTACAAAGGGAAGTTTGGGCAGTTGGAACCAGTTTTCCAATCAGTGTCCATTGTACATTCCATTAACATGAGAGTGCAGAGGAAATGAAAGAAGTTGGCTTAAGATGAACCTTTTCTGTTGCCTTTAAATTTCAGACTTGACGTTTGCCCTTTGATTCTTCGGTGGCACACAGTGCAATTGTAGCTAGCAGGTATGAGAGTGTGTGTGTTGTGTGTGTGCCTGAATGTGTGCTTTGAATGAGTGTGTATTTAAGTGTGTGTTCATGTGCATGTTACATGTTTCTGTATGTGAATGTACATTATGTACATGTGTGCATGTGTGAGTATGCATGTATAATATATGTACATGTGTGTGAGTATGCATGCATATGAGTGTACATGTATGTCTGTATGTGGTGAGAACTGGTATAGATCATAGACTCTTAAGTTTGACCTTCAAGAATCCAGGGCAATGCAAACCTACATATTAAGAAAGGATGGGCTATTTAGGGTTCTGCCTTTGGGATTAATGCTTCCTGGAGAGAGTGTCCATTTGTCCTCTGGGTTGGTGCCCAAACCTTTACCGAGGGAGAAGCAGGTCCCATGGCTCTGAGTTGGTTTCACCAAGGCTATACACAGGAGGCTAAACAGGTTCTCAAAGTCAGGCAGAGTCTTCTACCAGACAGAGGGGATGTGAGGCAAGCAAATGGACCAGTATCCTCTGCAGAACTTAGATGGTTCAATCTTATGCAATAGCATCCAGCTGCAGGTTAAGTCACCCCTTGGTGGGCAGAGGAAACCAACAGATGAACATGCCCTTCCTAACCAATTCACTCAGTGTAGAACACAGGCGAGTAGCTAGAAGCAAAGGACAGATTATACAGAGAGTGGCAGTGAGTCTAATGTGGCTGTCATTTGCTCAGCTGTGACAATGTGCTTCTTTGACTTGTGTCTGCTCTGGCCTAATCAAAGCAGCTCTACAGATAGACATGCGTGCTGTGCCTCCAAGAACGTAGGAATGCACCAGTGCAAGGCTTGAATGCTTTAGGAATGCTCTAGTTGCTGGTGACTTTGCTCTTATAATAGTCATTGGTCTCCACTGATTCAAGTAGGGCTCTCAGGGTAGAGCAGCAGCTTAGACTTTTTCAAGGTTCCCAGCCCCTCCTTCTTTCTCACACCACTGTCCTCTCCTCAGTGTGGCAGTCATCGCTCGTGTCTACACAATCGTCTCCACCATTATTCCTCACAGGACAGCATGAGAGGGGAGGAAGCAAAAAAACTTTCTACGGCTTGCCTCTCTGTATGTAGCATCATTGGCTAGGACTCCCAATTTCACTTTACTGACTACAGCCAATCGCCGCAGGAAGGGAATGAGTTCGTTTCAGACCATCAGTTCAAGTTCAATCTCAAATCCTGGGCACATACATCTATCTCTTCCTGAGTCTGACATGTATGGTCCTTGACCTTGCTGGACCCAGGCTAGGGTCGGGTCTTGTTTCTTGGAGCATGGAACTCCTCATTTAAGACACCTGTGCTTGCTTGATTAGCACTCTGCTGATGCTGCCTTGGAATTATTAATCATTTATAGACAAATAGCCCCACCTTTTCCGTTTGCATTTAATTGTGCACTGAAAACTCTTAGCTGGTCTGGCCAACCTTTTCTTGGCTCCTTTCCAAACCCACCCAGTTTCTTTTTCCCCCTGACTTTTGCTGAAACAACATGCAACAGTGGGTACTGAATCACCTGGTGGACACAGTCAGTTCAGAAAGAAAACTTCCCAGGACAGGATAGGAAATAGTGAGAAGATGTTCCCCCCATCTCAGCATCAAGGCACTGTGTACTTCATGAAAAGCCTTGGGGATGAAGGGGAAGGGTCCAGGTCCAGTGCCGACTATGACAGAACATCCTTATCTGACTCACTTTCCCTGGGTCATCTTGCAAATGAACACTGGCACAAGTCTTATCTGAGATTCTGCCTTCAGGGAGTCCGGTGCTCAAACACCACGTGAATAAAATCCAGGTTTCATTCCAAGAGGAAGGCTATGTGGCCGTTTGCCCACTGCTAAGCTGTGCATACGCCATTACTTATGGCATGCATAAGAAGGAGCATCCTTTCAAAGCTGATATCTCTGACTTCCAACACAGAGCATTCACTGAATACCTACTGTGTCCCAAGCACTGTGCTGTTTTCCAGCGTGTTCTCTTGTTAGCCACACAGCAGCTACTTCCTTCATCTGTGAGATGAGCTCAACAAAGATCAGAGCCATGAGGGACTTTCCAGGGACCAGACACACACACACACACACACACACACACACATTATTTTTCCGTTATTTTAACTGTAATGTATGGACATCATGTCTGCATGGATGTCTGTGTACCATCTGGGTGCCTGCTGCCCTTGGATTCCCTGGGACTGGAGTTATAGACAGTTGTAAACTGACATGAAGTAGTGGGGATCAAACTCAGGGTCTTCTGAAAGAGCAGCCAGGGCTCTGAAGTGGTGAACCATCCCTTCAGCAATTCTATAAAATTTTAATGAGTGTTCTCTAGACATACTTCCAGCAACAGCACCTTGATCAAAAAAAAAACTAAAACAATATAAACAAACAAATAACAATGTGATTATGGACTAAGTGGCTGGTCCTAAGCTTACAGAACCTTCAGAGCATCTAGGAAGCAGGAAAGCCAGCCACAAAGCAGGTTTTCCTCCAGGCTTCTGAGTATTGTATAAAAGTTTTCCCAACAGGGTTTCAGGATTGTGGCCAGAGCACAGCTCATGAATTTTCTTTAGAAGCAGAGCAACCTGGCTCCAGTATTTTCCAAGCCTGGCCAGACAGATGGTTCTATTTTGCTTTGTCACTTTCAAGGGAGTGCCCCGCCCTCTTTTTTTGCAGACTCGGTGCTGTGAGGCAGGCTACACTTGCAGACTGTTCTGGATAACGAGGTCAGGCAAACATTTGAGGAGACAGACCACAGACTACAGGGGCACCACTGTCTTTTTCCAGGGCAAGCTGGTGAAAGAAAGCAGACATTGGTCCAGACAACAACGTCTGTGATTGAAGCTGAATTAGGAAAGGGTGCCAGGATTTGGCTAGCAGTCAGTGACATGGCTGAGGAAGCATCATTAGTCTCAAAGGACTTATTTTAGTACATGGTATGTGAGATGTGACCCTCCTCTGAAAACACCGAGTGGAAACTTACTCACTTGTCAGCATGGAATGAATCAAGTGACATGACAAATTAATAAATTGTGCGTATAAAGTTTCTAATAGAGACACTCAGATTTATTTTTATTATATAGGTAAGTTATCTTAGGATTTATGAGATAAAATCTGGTGTGTCACTAAGCCCTCCTGATGTCAGTTTTCCCAAGGTTTTCCCCTCTCAGTTAAGAAGGCACTAATGAAATAAACTCAAATTGTTTGGGGCCCTGTCTCCTACCAACAGAAAGCCTGTGCATGCATCTCCCATATCCTACAAATTATATTGCTACATTGTTTCACTGACATTTTATACATAATGTGGGGTTGGCAGCTCCATCTAGCACAGTTGGGAGAATACTTGCCTAGCATGTATGAAGTCCTGGGTTCCGCCCCTAACACTGTATACAATTATATGTGAATTATAGGCACATACCTATAATTATAGTGCTTAAGACAAAGAGCCAGGAAACCCAGAAATTCAAGGTTATTCTCTGCTACACAGTTAGTTTATGGCTATCCTGGGCTACATGAGATCCTGTCTAAAAAAAATAGATAGAAATAAAAAATAAATGAAATAATAACTGTTTAATGTATAATGTAAAGCAGGCTGCATTTAAGGAATAATTTAAACATACTATCTTACAAGCACATTTAAATTAGGGTCAGCACAAACATTACGAAAAGTAATGTGAAACCGACTTCTTCAAAAAACATTCAATCTTTGATTCAAAGTTTTGGACCAATTTAGCTTATTATAATATTGTTTTTTTTTATTTCATTAAGGTATTATTTTAGTGGTTTTTACTGTACTCACAAAGTTTTGCTGACATTATTAATATCTAATTTTATAGTATTTTTCTGACCCTCAAAAGAAACCCGCATTCATTGGTAGCCAACCCCAACTGCCTTCTACTCTCAGCCTCTAGGAACCAGTAATTATGTCTGTCTCTATGGCTTTCCTGGACATGTCACGTGAGTGGAATGATACAACTGTATCTTGCTTTTTAACTGTTATATTAAGATTTATCTGTGTTACAGTCATGTGTATCAATACTTCATTTCTGTTCATGGCCAAATAATGTTCCATTGAATGGATTTGTCACGTGTTCTTCACCTTCTCAACAACTGATATGCATTTGGGCTGTTTCTACTTTGAACCTATTAAGAATAAGTGTTATCAATGGTACACTCCTGTGCTTGCAGACAGGAGCCTAGCATAATTCTCCTGAGAGGCTTCATCCAGTGGATGGAAACAGATGCAGAGACCCACAGTGAAATTGCAGGCAGAGCTCAGAGAGTTTTGTGGAAGAGTAGGAGGATCAAGGACACCACAAGGAAACCTACAGAGTCCACTAACCTGGGCCCATGGGGCCTCGCAGAAACTGAGCCAACAAAAGAGCCTACATAGACAGGACCTAGACCCCCTACACATATATAGCAGATGTTCAGCTTGGTATTCTAACAATTGGAGTGGGAGCTGTCTCTGCCTCTGTTGCTGCCTTTGCATCTCTTTCCCCTAGCTAGGCTGCCTGGTCTGGCCTCAGTAGGAGAAGATGTGTTTAGTCCTGATTCAAATTTATGTGCAGAGGTGTTGGTACCCAGGGGGACAAGCCTCCCTTTCTCTGAGGAGAAGGGGAGGGAGCAATGGGGAAAAGAATATGAGAGCTTTGGACTGGGAGGAAAAGAGGAAGGGGAGCTTCAATCAGGATGTGAACCAGATAAATAAATTAATAAAAAGGAGCTATTGTAATTGGAATATTTATGTCCAATACATTGGGGTGGTTGTTTTGACTTATTTCTATGTGTTTTCCTAAGAGTAGCATTGCTAGCCCATCTTATCATTTAAGGAACTGCCACACTTTTTGCTAAGCAGCTACAACTTTTTATAATCTACCCCCTCCCTAGCAATGTATGAGGATTTAAGTTTCTCCAAATCCACGTCAGCATTTGTCATTATCTGTTTATTTGATTAGAGTCATTTTGATGGTTGTGAGTAGTGTCTCATGGTTTTGATGTACATTTCTCTAATCACAAATGATCTTGAGAAGTTTATCATCTACCTAGAAATTGTTTAGCATCTTGGAAGAGATGCTTATTCATAATAGTTGTCTAATTTTTGCTTGAGTTGTAGTCAGAGTTCTTTATATAGTCTCTAGTCTGGATACTAGACTTTATCAGACATGACTGACGCTGTTCTGTGGTTTATTTATCTTTTCACTTTCTACACAGTAGATCTTTAAAGCACAAACACTTTTGAATTATTTTATTTTATGTGCATAAATATTTTGTTTTCATGTATGTCTACGCACTGCAAATATGTTGGAGGCCAGAAGAAGGCATTGGGTTTCCTGGAACTGGCATTATAGGTGGTTGGAAGCTCCTGCGGGGGTTCTGGGAACTGAACCTGGGTCCTCTAAAAGAGCCACCACTGCTCTTAACCTCCGAACCATCCCTCCAGCCACACTTCTTAGAAATTTTCAGAAATATGTTTTGAGACAGGGTTTTACTATCTAGCCCTCCTTCTTATACTACAGCTTGTTATATGGCTTTTAACTTCTGGCAATCCTCCTGCCTCAGCCCCATAAGTGCTGGGATTATAGGTGTATATCACCACACCCAGCCTTATTTGTTTTTACTTTGATGACATCCTTCATTTTGGTCCTTGATCTGTTTGGAATTAATTTTCCTGTCACATATGGCAGGGATTCAGTTCAGTTTTTGAATGGGTGTAGCCAGTTGTTTCAACCATTGAAAAGTCTCTTCCCTTACATTGGGTTGTTCTGTTCTCATGTTTAACAAACACCTGGTTGTTAAACGAGTCCGTTTATTTCTGGATTTTTCAATCCCATCCTTCGATCTATGCATCAAATATTTGGTTTCTAATATATGTTGCAGATGAAAAGATAAATTATAAATATTTATGAGCTAAATTCAGAAGATTCCATTGCTGTCTAAATTTAATAGTCTTTATCACAGGTAGCAGACATCTGGCTGAGATGTACTTATTGAACTTCCATCCTTGACAACTTATAGTAAGGCCTTTTTTTTTTTTTTTTTTTTTTTCCTTTCTTTTCCTTCTCTTTGTAACACATAGGTAAAAATCTTACCAAGATTTTTCCTTTCAAAGGATTTTTTTGAGACAGAATGTCCATATATACAGCACTGGCTGACCTGGAACTCATGGAGATCTACCTGAGTTTTATTCTGGTCCTTTTGTTTTATATTTGAATGTCCCTAGTTACAACCTGTTCAGTCCATAGACTGTTACTAGTATGTACTCAGCCTGTAGAGTGTTACTAGTATGTATACAATTTCAGGGCTCAACCATTGTGTTCAGTAATCAACTGGTGTGCTCTTCCCTGGAGAGGACTATTTCTTCCACTCACAGCATTCCTTAGCTGCCTGCCTGTAGTTCTTTGTTTAGAGTTGATGCCTCATGAGCCTTTCTCCTACCATGTTGGCATGCCTTCTGGTGTTGTCCATGTTCAGGTCTTATCTAGACAGCCACATCATTAAGACTTCATGAATGTAGCTTCCCTGTCATTTCTAGAAAACACGATCTCACAGTGTACTTCCTGTTCCTCTGGCTCTTAACAATCCTTCTGGCCCTTCTTCCTCCATGTTCCCTGAGTCTTAGGTGTAAGATATGTGTTGTAGATGTATCAGTTCAGGCTGGGAACCACACAATGAGTTGTTCAATGCAGTTTGATCAGTGTGGTTTTCTGTAGCAAAGAGAAATTTCATCGATGAGGGTTAAGAGCTACACTTAGTAGGTGGGTATAGGGATAAATATTTAGAATGTTGTTAGGAATTATGCTGGCCTAGTACAGTGATGGTACAAAGTTCTCTTCTAAGATTCATGACCTCACTAGCCCCAGATAGTTGGTCAGGTTCCCAGTATCAGGCATGATTTCCCTCTTATTGAGAAGGATAAGTCCAATTAATTGGTTACTGCCAAGATATGGGTATCACATTTTGTTATTGTGGTTCATCAGTATCATGGTTGGTAGGATTGTTGGTTGCTTTCCTCCTTTGGAAGCTTCTAGTACCGTGAATGCTAAACCTCAGGAGGCTCAAATCCAGCTCTTATCCTCTGGCTCTTATGTCTGAGAGCATGTGTCTTCAGCAGTTGGAACTTAGCTCAACCTCGGAGAGACAACCAAGGGCAGCCGCAGTACCCTGTTTAGGAAGTCTCTTGAACTGCCCCATCAACAATTTGAAAGAACTTTTTTGTGCTGAGAATTTGGATTTTTGTTAACTACTCTATTGTGAGTCCAGATGGGAGAATTTCAATTGTCCATGCTCTTTGTCTAGGGGTGAAGCCTTGTGACCAGAAAAACAATAAGGAACCTAGGGAAGATCTGGTTCATTCCTCTCTTTCTGTCTCTGTCTCTGTCTCTGTCTCTCTGTCTCTGTCTGTCTCTCTGTCTCTCTGTCTCTCTGTCTCTCTGTCTCTCTCTCTCTCTCTCTCTCTCTCTGTGTGTGTGTGTGTGTGTGTGTGTGTGTGTGTGTGTGTGTGTGTGTGGCTATGTACATATGAGAACAGTAGAGGTTGAGGTCAACACATCAGGTGTCTTTTTCAGTTGTAGCCACATTACTTTTCAGACAGTCTCTTACTAAACCTGGAGCTTGTGGATTTTGCTAGACAAGCAAGCCCCTGTGTCTTCCTCCCTCTGCCTCCCCGGAGTTGAGTGCATGCTATGGAGCCAGACTTTGTAAGTGACAGTTGAAGATCAACTCAAATCTTCACATCTCCCTAGCCCCAGGCTACTGGTCTTAAACTAAGTCAGCCTATAGCGATTGCATTTCATAAAGGCATCTGGTCAACCTCACATCCATGGAATAGAGAGCAGAGAACACTCCTTAGAGAAAAGGAGCTGAGTTCAAGTGGGTTCCATCTGAATCCTAGATTAAGAGAGAGTTCAAAGACAGTGCTTCAAAGTGTGGGATTTTAGAGGGCTGGGGCAGAGGCCTCTCATACCTTTGCATCAACAACATTTGTTACTGTCACCAAGAAAATGTTTCTTTCAATATTCTTTGCTGAGTGCTCATTGGATTTCAGGAAATGCATGCTTATTAAACTGGACAACTGAGAAGAACTGAAATAAAGTATTTTTTAACCTGCACTATGAAGAGCCTCATCTACTCTAATTATTTGAGTACTTAACTTTGAACAGCTTTCATCGTTTTCAGTTAGATAGACTAGAGCCTCACGTACCAGCAAATTCGGCTTCTGGGATACGCTTCCACTAGCAGATCAAATTCTCCCGGAGAGTGCTTTCCTCACTTGCATACTCCCATTTCTGAGAAGTGTCTTATGTCTATGTTTCGACAGAGCAGCCACCCTTCACCAGCCCAGGGCAAATGTTGTTTCTCTGATAGGCATGTTGGACATCTTCCACACACAAGCCTCTGGGTGGCTCTCTACACTGTTACTCATTTTTCAGACAGGGCTGTATACTCTGAGCTGTGGCACTAAGTAGATTTTGCACTTCTGCCCTGACTCAAAGCTGCTTTCCTATCGGTGTCCAGAGGTCAGATCCCACCAGCAAGCAAGCAGAGTAGCTGTCACTACCCCAACCATTCACCTCTCTCACCCATGTTGGATTTGTTTTCCTCTGTCTTCCAGTTTGCTGCTCTTGACAGTGACTTTGCCTGTCTCGGAAATGTCCTTGCCAACCCTTCCATTCCCTTGCTGCTGCCTCAAACAATGAACCAGCTGTCCCCTGAAGCCTGGTTGCAATATCACCTATTCTAAGAAACTTATTTTGAAATTCTCTCTGATAGGAAATTTCACCATAATAAGAGATTGTTCTGTTTGTTTGTTTTGCTTTGATTTTTTTTCTGGAATAAGAAAAAATAAAAATATTTCTTCAACTTCGGGTTTCTTGTTTTAAGTCAGTTATACAGAACAATGGATTACACTATGGAATTTTCGTGTATCCCTTGTTATTCAGTCCCCCTTCCCCTCCCCACCTCTGTGGTTCTCTTCCTCTCTCCCAGTGTCTGCATCCATGCCACATGTATTCCTTTCCACACACACCCTCACTTAAGCTCCCTTCTTCCTCTCTCATGGTCCTCATTCCAGTTTCATGACTTACACTCAGACCCAGACCCAGACACACATGTTAAAATCTGGAGTCCACATATGAGAGAAAACATATGGTGTTTATCTTTATAATATGGTTTATTTCACTTCATATACTGACTTCCAGCTTCATTCATTTTATTGCAAACATCATGATTTCATTTTTTTCTCCTACATTAAAGAGAAATTAATTTTCATAGCCCCTATGCTGGCTAGTTTTTATGTCAATTCAACACATGCTAGAGTCATCTTAGAGGAGGGAAGCTCTCTTGAGAAAATGGGCTGTAGGAAAGAGTGAGGGGGAGTCACCCCTTAACTGATGGTCCTGAGTTCTATAAGAAAGCAGGCTGGGCAAGCCATGAGGAGTAAGCCAGTGAGCAGCACCCCTCCATGGCTTCTGCCTCAGCTCCTGTCTCCAGGTTCTGTCTTGACTCCCTTACCTAACTTTTATCAGTGATGCATTGTGAAGTGGACATGTAAGCAGAATAAACCCTTTCCTCTCCAAGTTGTTTTTGGTCATGGTGTTTTATTAATGAAACAGTTACCTTAAGACATATCCCTAAAATATTGTGGTTTGCAGACATCCTACCTAATGGATAATCAGTTCTAAGTTTTTACATGAAGCAAATAGTTGGTATGGTTGTTGGGAGTGACAATCAAATTGTCCAGGTTTGAAACCTAACTGCCCCAGTCAGAGTACTCTTGATGTCACTATGACTCAGTTTCCTCATCTGTAAATGAGAGTATTGTAGCCTTACTTACAGGACTAAAACTATTCTTAAATGGGCTGAAATGACTACCGCCTAGCCCTATATATGTTTACTATTATTATTATTAATTGTTGATATTATTAGATGCTCAACCAATATTATATTGAACACAACGAGTAAAAGAATGAAAATTCTCATGTCAAGATAGTACTTCTATTAATATTAAGTTACTGTAAATAAATGCATATATTATTTATATTTTTGAGAAAAGGGAATGAAAAGTCATCTCTGGGAGATGAGTCATATCCTTCACAGTGTGTATCTCAACTGGGATAATAAACTCTCTGAGGTGGAAGCACATAGCCCACCTAGCCCACCTTTCCAAGCTGTGAGAAACAATTCTCTCAAAGGCTTAGCTCTCTGCACACACGTGCCAACATGGATGGAAAGCGACTCATTCTTCTCACTGTCAGTGGCCACATCAAGTTTTTAAATGTTGTCTTTCAGCAACTTCTGTCTACCTTGCCCTGTTTCCACATGTTTGAACCCATTGAGCCACAGGACCTGCATGTAGGACCATGCTTTGCCATGTCTCCTCCAGCTCATCCTGTTCAGCCTTCAGCGCCTCCTGTAACCTTAATTTTCTCTAGCAAGCACGTGCCCCCACACACTAAACTTTTACCACCTACCACCTTGAAAAACATGCAATTTTGGTCAAGTCACTGACATGGCCTTGCCTAGGGATGGGTCAGGGCAACTATTTAAGGGCAGTTTCCAGGATGAATAACTTTTCAGATGGAGTTTTATATATTAGCAGAAATATCGAGAAAACTACTTAGGGCTGGAAAGATGACTGAGTGGTTAAAAGTTCTTGCTGGTCTTGCAGAGGACCCAGGTTATGTTCCCAGCATCCAGATGGCAATTCATAACTGTGTGGAACTCCAGTTTCAGGGACTCCAAAGCACTCTTCCGGCCTCTTCTGGCACCAAGCACACATACATATATTCACACACACACACACACGCACACACACACACATACACACGCATGTGCGCATACATGCACACACACACACAGTATAAGCAAAACACTCAGTCACATAAAAATGAATCTTAAAAAAAAATCAAATGCCCGTGTGTGTGTTTATGTGTGTGCACATTTATATATGTGTGCATGTGCAGTCCAGAGGTTGATGTCAGGTGAGTTTTTTATTGCTTCCCACTCACTGTGGAGCTTCTCAATTCAGCAAGACTGGCTGGTCAGCGAGCTCCAGGGATCCTCCTGTCTCCAGCTCTCCGGTGCTACTGTGATGGTGTGTGCACCGCCACACCCAGCTTCTTCTGTGGGTGCTGGAGATGCCAACTCAAACCCTCGTGCTCATGCAACTAGCAAAAAGAAATTAATTTTACTCTCACCAAACTCACTGAACTTTTAGATTTATTATTTTGCCTTTTAGAAACTTCCATCTCTGTGAAACATATTCCCTTTGAGAATCTCTGGCCACGGAGTCGTGCTGAATCGATGGAGGGCAGAGAGAGTGGCCACGGAGTCATGTTGAATCGATGGAGGGCAGAGGGAGTCTCTCTTTCTACCGTATGAGCTCTGGGGACTGAACTCAGGTTGTCAGCTTTGTAGCCAGTGCCTTTAACTGACGCATCTTATTGAACTTTTAAAGTCAGTTTTCTTATAGGTGGGAAGAAATGTGTCCATTCATTCATTTAATGTTTCGATTATCACATGTATAGTACAAGGAGGCACCATCACCATCAACATATATCATATATGTAATATATATGTACAATCCTCACACATATCAAGGACCACAAAAAATCATACGAACACCAAAGGATTGATATCACAGTGATCAGCTCTGAGATAAAACAAACTCACTGAAAGGAAAGAACTAAAATATTAAAGTCGAATAATTGGGGAAAAGCAGACAAAAAGACTTAAGATGTGGGCAGACCTCAAGGAAACAAAAGATGGGCCTGGTAGTTTACAACAGAGGATTCCTGGGCCTGACAGAGCAACACTGGAGTAAGGCGGGCTCCACCCCGTGTTTGGCACTACGCAGCCTGGCAGAGAGGACGAGGATCAGGTGTAAGAAACATGCCCGGTGATTAGCATCCTGTGTCAGCTTGGCTGGGCACGAGAGCCAGATTTCCCACAAACACTGGATTTGGACTTGATGTTGCCAATTAAGGTACTTATTATATTTATTCAATTTGTAGGTGTATGCATGGGTGTTTTGCCTGCATGTATGCATGTACACTACATGCATATCTGCTGCCCTTGGAGGTCGGAGGGTCCCCTGGAACTAGATGATCGCGAACCGCCATTTGGGTGCTGGGAATTGATCTGGGGTCCTCTGAGCGAGGAGCGAGCACTCCTAACCATCGCTGGAGCCCTGTATTGATACTTAAATCAGTACGTTTGAGTAAAGCAAATGCCGTTGTAGTGTACGTGATTGGATAATCGACTGGAAGCCTCGGAGGAAGGAGCAGCTCCTGCAAGGAGACAGTATGCCGTCCATTTTCTGAATTTTTAGTAGCCTGCCCTGCAGAGATCAGACTTCCAGGATTCACATTTTCGAGAGGCAATTACTGAACAAAAATTTCCCCGGCTTCTCTCTTCCTCTAGTCTCCCAAATCCTCCTGTATTCTTTCTCCTCTCCTTTCTTTATCGCCCCCAGCCTCCCCTCTTCTTTCTCCTCACCCCACATCTTCTCTATCCTTCCTTCCCTTCCAATCCCCTCTCTCCTCTCCTCCCTCCTCCTCTCCTTTCTCTCCTCCCTCTATTAAACAGCTATCAAGACCTTCTCTGGCCTCCCTCTGATTTTCTAGTTTCTGGCCAATGTCCACTACTTGAAGTCAACTGAAAGGGAGCCGGTTGAGTGCTGACCACAGGGGCCAGCGGCATCAGGCAGCATGAGCAGGGGGTCTGGAGAGTTAACTCAGAATTGCCAAACAATGAGATGAACTTTTCCAAGAGGCGTTTGCACAATAGAACCCTAACCACATTAGTTCCTACCAGTCTACAAACTTTTTGTCTCAAACGAAAAGCGGGATTGGTCGGCACAAGTACCGTTCTCATTAGCCCCACCCCCAAGAGGCGGGGGGGCCTTCCCCTCACCTTTTCCTGTATGTTTCCAGAGTAATTCCCGTAGGTTCCGGAATTCTCTACTGAGGGGGCAAGGTTCTTCACGGAGCTGTGCCTCCACACAGCACTCCATCTGTCTGTTTTGTCCTTTGCCCCATCCATTAGTAAAGCCTTGCTGATCCAAACCCACAGCCACATGCTTTGTGAAGTGCATGAGGTCTATTGTTTGATGGCCCTGGAGACAACTGCAGACCCCAGCTTTTCTCTATTACTGTCCTGTGTTTTTGTTACTGCACAGATCACAAGGACTCCAGCGGTGTATATACCCACCCACTTCCCCTCTGCACCAGCAGCATTCCGGAACAGAGGCGACCCCTGTGCTTCTCCGAAGCCCGTCTCAGAGCTAAGCAAGCACGGTTGGAACACACGTGACCCGTGAAAGCTCTTGGGATTCCCAAGGATGCAGACTTGATGCCCTTTGTGGGACAGTGGGAAGCAACACTTTTCCAAGAAGCTCACCTCTGACTATATTCTCATTTAAGAACAGCATAGATTCTTGAACAACCTAGGAAATGCACTGAGGAGTTCTTTGTTGGTGGCAAATACCTGGTTTCAACCTCTCTCATACCAACTACCCGCAGCATGTCCAGATTACTGTGGACAGTGTTCTAAAACTGCCCTAGTCAGAGCAAGGAGCAATTAATTCAGCAGGGGACACGGCTCTGTTATGTGGGTGTAGTGCCAGGACAAGCTGTTCTGAAACCTTTTCAATACCTACTACATCATTTGTATACTGGAGACTCATTTCATGGAGTATTCTTCATGGAAGGATTATATTTGACCACAGATCTTTATGTGTGTTTTGAGGAGTCTGAGGGGAACATAAACATGTTCATTTAGTCCGTTTTGTAGCGGATTGTTTTTTGGAGCAATGGAATGGGAGGGGCTATTTTAATTTACAGGGTGCAGTCTATCACTGAGGGAAGCCAGGGTAAAAACTCCAGCAGGACCCTGGAGCAGAAAGCATAGATGAACACTGCTGGCTCATTCTCATGTTTAGAATGCTTTAAAACAAACAAACTAACTAAACTAAACAAACAAATAGGGTCTCAGTAACCCTTGCAGGACTGGAACTCACTTTGCAGACCAGGCTGGTCTTGAACTCACAGAGATCCACCTGGCTCTGCCTCAAGAGTGCTGATTAAAGCTGTGTATCACCATGTCTCTGCTCCTGACATCTGCTCCTAACTCCTCGGAGATTTATACCTGCCTCCTTATCTCCCAACTTCCTGTCTTCCTCTTGTTCTTCTTCCCCTCCTCCTTCTTCTTTTCGTCTCTTCTTAAGTAATCAATCCATTCAGTGTAATTTGTGCTGCCCATAGCTGCCCTCGTGAGACCACTGACCGGATGGTCGCTTTAACAAGGGCCACACTCTTAAATAAAACTGACTATCCTTTCACTAGACTCAGTTAGGGGTGAGTGCCAGTGACCCGAAAACTGATGTTAGCACATTCTTGTTTGTGTTTCCTTTTAAGCAAAACAATAATGTTCAGTTTTCAGAGCAGTTTCCAGGATCTCCCCCAAAGAAAAAGTACACCTCCTACCCCACATAAATGCTGAAAGATTGAGTTTCAAGCCAAAATTCTGGGCAAACTCCCAACATCCACCAAAAATGAGCCTCTCAGGGATTGCTTAGGAAAGCTGGGACCAAGAAAAGGCTGGCCAATGAGGCTACATAAGACGGAAAGGGGTCTCCATCAAGTACTGCCTCAAAAGATCACCTGGACGCCACTTCACATCCATCTGAAGCTTGCACGATGTTCCTTGGCAGACACTTATTTATCCACTTGTGGGCAGGAGGCACAGTGCTGACTGATAAAACCCAAAACATAACAAACAAACAGCAACAAAAAAAAACAACTTGATAAGGTGTATCCCCCACCTTCAAGGGGTCCACCAGGCACAGGGGTGCCCAGTTCCTAACAAGAGAAGAAAGCAGGGCTGACGAATTGGTAGAAGTGGGTAGCATCTTCGGTGTGAAGATTAGTGGGCAAAGATAGGAAAGTGTGTGACCAAAGTACAGATCATCCTCAGCAGATAGAGACCATGCCTGTGCAAGTAGGTTCACTGGGACAAGTGACCAGAAAGGTGGTTTTCAGAATGTGGCTTTTAAGTCATATAGTAAGAGCTTTGAAAACTTCCATGAAGTTCAGTCAGGAGACTTCAGAAGGACATGTGACAGTCTAGAGAAGATATGAGTGGTTGTGCTGGGCACCAGTAATTCTTGGGAGAGATGATGTGATGAATTGATGCAAAAATTTAAAAAGAATTTGAGGGCAAATAACTTTTGTGCTTTCTACTTCTCTTCTTCAACACAGTGCTTAGGCTTAGCGAGATGTTACACATTAACACACGTTCATTTCCTGGCTGCATTAGGAGACAACCTCCACCATCGGAATAGCTGCTGTTTCTTGTAGGCAGCTGACTTGACACTGTTGCCCCTGCTAATAAGGTTGAGTGTAAAGTATTTATCAGGGCTGCCTAAAATCATGCAAAGTGAGCTCGAGTCTTAAAATGTTTGGTACTCTTTGATCTCACAGTTTTATGGATGGGAACCTTGTCCTCGGGAAATAAGATGGCTGCAAAGATTCCTCTTTTAAAAATTCCATCTCTGCGCTGCATTGAAAACTAAACAGTTGGAAACAGCCTAGCTCTCCAGAAAGAGAGAGGCGAATAAGTTATGCAGCCAATGAAACTTCATAGAAGAATATCTAATAATGTAGGGAAATTGTTAAGGAGCAGATCTTAAAACAGATAATTTCATTAAAACTAAAAGAATTCATAGGAAAAGAGCCTATAGGTTCTTTTGGTTGGTAGATATTAGGAATAACTTTTGTTTCATCTTTTGGGCTTTTTTTTCTGTTTTGTTTTGTTTTTGAGACAGGGTCTCTCCAGGTACTGCTGGCTGTCCTGAAACTCTGTGTAGACCAGGACTGCCTCTAAGTCACATTGATCTGCCTGCCTCTACCTCCTCAAGTGCTGGCATCAAAACAGAACACCACTATGCCTGGCCAGTGACCTTCCTCATGTTTAATAAGTCTTCCACAGTGATGATGAACAGGTAAAATTGAACAGCAAGTAAATTAGTTTTGAAAAAATAGTATTCTTGGTAGGTCAGGGAAAATGGTACTAAAAATTACCTTTATGCAAGAGCATTAAAATACAGCTCAGAGCCACCCCTAAGGACACGGTGTCGAGCTTTGAATGAGGTGGTGAGCACAGATAAACTCCTTCAAAACTCTAAAGCATCAAACCACATTATCTGTCGCTTTGGGTGACCACATAGCACCAGGCACAGAATGTGTCTGATTACCCACCACAGGACAAATGATTCTCAATCCCTTTCCGGCCTCTCCTGAAGCGAATGAAACGTTTCTCATGTACTGTTCTATTTGTTGGGAACATTCTAGTTTTGAGTGACAACTAAAGGAGAGAAATAAGCATCTGGTAAATGAATTCTTAAAGAGAATATCGCTAAACTCATTGGGCAAAAGATGGAAATTAGTATGAGTTTTTGCCTTTCGGGAGAAGCAGACTTACCATTCACTTGATTCCGCTCAAAATTTATCTCCAGCCACAATATTTCATTTTATGTCGGCCACTTTGTCTAGTTACAGAAGCCAGGAGGCCACACCTTCCTGGTTTCAGCCTCAATTGAGGGGGATCATCCCTTAACAATGATTCCACAAAAGTCCCAGGATTTTTTTTTTCTTAGCTCCCATTTATAGCATTGGGATTGGGAGTTAGAATGTGCCAGCTGCCTGCCCTGCTCCTGGGGTTGTCAGTGATTACAGAGCATGGTCTCAGGTACCAGCCTAGCCGCTCCTGGAAGAAATAAGCTGAGCCAAGAGTAGAAATACTGTTTCCCCAACAGAAAATCAGGCCATGCCACTAGGAAAGGAGGGCACAGATTCTATAGAGGAAGAGAAAATGGCAGCTAAGTGTTCATATGCAGCCCTGGCACCCTGCATCCGTGTACATCAGCTGATAACATGTCGGATGAAGGAAAGCACACACTACCCCTTCTCCATGCAGAAACTTAAATCTCATGCACTAACGAGAAGGAAACCCATATTACCTTCCTCCACATCTCTCTCTATCCGTCTCTGTCTCTGTCTCTATGTGTCTCTGTGAGTCTCTGCCTGTCTCTACCCCACCCCCTTTCCCTTGATCTCTTCTGACAGGATCTTATGATCCAGCCCAAACTAGATTCAAACTCACAGTCCTCCTGCCTCAGCCTTTCCAGTTCTAGGATTATACACATGATCCACTGTGTCTTAAACATTCACTAAAATTTGACTGTGTTTGGGAAATCACTTTTCCTTCTCCTACATAAGGGGAAACACACATTTATTTTCTGTGTCCTGTGAGAATGTGTACTGAAATAACTCAAGTGAGCACAGTCAGTGAGCCTCCCTGTTCTGACCCATGGACTGTCATTAGCTGAGTTATATTTGATCTTTGAAAGATGACTGTACATTTCTGTGTTTGGTATGGGAAACCATTCAATTCAACCTTTGATTACTTGATTGTAAAACCCTTTTGCCCCAGAGCAGCAGGAATTCCATTGCACACCTCCCTGCTGGTGAGATAAAGAAAAATACATGGTGTGGATTTTTCCTTTTTAAAATTTTCCTTATAGTTGTATTTTGTATTATGTTTTTGTTTTACGAATTTGATGCAAGCACACATGAATTAATTAAACAGGAGAAAAGAATATTTCTTCTTTATGAAAGCAACAGCTGCTAACTGTATTTTGTGTATCTTTGTAGAGATCTACAAAGCAAATATAAACACATGGATATTTGCTTAGCACTACAACCTCCTTCCCCTATTCTGTCTTTCCTGTGTCTTGCTTGCTTTTATTCCCACACAGCAGCATATCCCAGCATCTGTCCAGTATTACATCAGATATTCTATTCCAAAGATGTACCATAATTGCCTTTACCACTTCTCTACCAATGAATAGTTAACTGATGGAGTGTTAGTGGGTGTGTGTGTGTGTGTGTGTGTGTGTGTGTGTGTGTGTGTGTGTGCATACTTGTGCACACCTAGGCATGTGGTTATATGCATACCATGGCATAAGTTTGGAGGTCAGAAGGTAATTTTGTGAAATTGGTTTGCTCCTTCAATCTTCATGCAGGCTCTAGGGGTAGACCTCAGCTCCTCAGGCTTGAGAGGCAAACACCTCTACTCACTGGCCTGGTACAGTCTCTTAGTATGATACCAATAAGGCTTTTCTGCTTTAGCCAATGCTTCCTTTTGTTGAAACTCTTCAAGGTGGAGCTTCCCAATGAATAAGCCACACTAATGGCTACCTTGTGTTCCTAGTGACCTTCCAAATGCCCTTGTTTTCCTGTCCAATGGTACCTGCATCCTCCCAGTCGTCTTGCTCCAGAAGACAGTAAGGAGGAGGATGTTATATTCTTGCCTTTCACCATTTCTACTGCTGAGAGTTGACTCTGAAGCTCTGGGTCCAGTTTAGATAAGTGAGCTCTTTTCCCAGCCACCATGACCTCTGGTCTGACTATCGTGATCTGTGTACTGAGCGATAGGCTAGGCAAAGCAGACCTGGAAATGCTTCCAGAACAGCAGTTTGGGAGAGGCCACCACGGGAGCCAGCAAGCAGAGTTGGGTACTAGATGCTGCCAGGGGGCACACTGCTCTTCTCTCAGAAGAGAAATCTCCTCACCTCAGTCAACAAAGCAGCTTAGATTTGGGTACTTCAACATAGTGAGCATATGTTGGGAAGGTCTCTCATGAGGATTTTCTAAGTGCTCTGCTAAATAGCTTTATGTATCTCACAGAGGAGAACCAGCATGTACACACCTAGCTTGCAAGAATTCTACACGGGTGCTTAGAACAGAAGAGAAAGAGTTAAAGTGTTATGGGATGCCTTACAAGTTCCTGGATGTGCCACATGTGAGAGCAGCCTTCTTTGTGGGCTGAAACCTTCAGGAAGACTGGAAACGTGATTACAAAGCTTTGACTTCCCCAAAATTTACTTCTGCCAGAGATATGAGAGTGTTCACAGAAGAAGGCAATGAGGGTAATGAGCAAAGCACCGGAGAAGGGGCCGCTCTGAGGAAACTGTATTTAGCATTGTCTGTGTCAAACTTTATACTTGGAATGTACTCACCTTCAAATTGAAGAATTCTCAATGCAACAATTGACAGCATATGAGTTCTACCCTTAGAAACTAACTTGTACCGTGATCCACATTAGACCTGAACCCCTCTGTAGTTCACTTGAGCTTGCCTGGGGCTCACAGCAGTAAAGTAAATGCCAAGATTCATAAGCTACAAATAACCAGCCAGTGTAGAGTTCAAAGCCATGAAGTTGGCACAGCCTCTTGTGCTCAGCCAATGCACTTCATGGCTTCTTCATTCACAGCCATGTCACCTACATACCTAGGAGCATGAGATAGGTCCAGGTGGCTGATGGACATCTTTAACCAGGCCTCTGGTATGTCCCAGAACTTGCTGAGAAAACCAGGTCAGATCAAGGCCACCTATGTTGGCAGGTTAACAATTGGTGGTTTTCAAAGGCCCCAAGCTCCACAATTTCTTTGTCTTTCTTTACTTTGTTCTAGATCCTTCACCTGATATTCTGTGAATGATCCTCACCCTGAGTTATAGCCCCAGAATAAAGCCCCGAAGGCTCAATTGTATCCTGGATATATAAACCCTCTTAGATCTAAGACCGATCTATCTGCAATGAACTTTGAATTCTTGGAGTCTTTATTGAAGTCATGAACTCTGAAGACTAAGATGTTAATAATGCCAAGATTGCTTACTTTACAAACCCAGTTTGCCATTTCCTGGAGGTTATAAACTACAGTGAGGCAACTGAAGCCAGGGACAGGCTGCAATAGCTTTTCCCGGGAAAGGAGAAATTGAAGTAGGTAAGAAATAGTGACAGAAAGCTCTCCAAAGGATCAGTACAGATGGCCAGTGAGCACACAAAAAGATACTGAACACTGGTAATCAGGAGGGGAAAAAAATCAGAGGAAAAAACATGTCACAGTCACTGGGAGAGTCATAATTTTTAAAAAGGTCAGCAGTGATGAGTAAGGCTGCAGAGAACTGGAATCTTCCTACACTGGCTGATGGGACTGTCAACTTGTTCAACCACCTTAAGAAACCACTTGGTAATCCATTAAATGGTTAAACACAGATGCTATGCTCCCCCAGTGGGCTGTCTCTTGGGAAACATAGTTCGGTCTGAGAGCAAACGCCTGTTGTTGGAGGTATATGAACACATAAATCATTAGAGACTTCAAAACTGATTTGTTTTGCAGTCACCTAAGCTCCCCCTTCACTTATACAGAATTATTTTCCTATAAATGACTGCAAGTTGGTGATCATTTTATTCTGTTTAAAATGTTGCAAACAGACTGCCTGCACAGAGGCCAGGCCAAAGCCATGGTGAGCATGGACTGAGAAGCCCAACTCTGCATTTAAATCTTGGGGTGTCCTTCACTTTGTCCCTTCAACTCTCTGTACCTCATTCTTCTTCATAGTGTGGAACATCATCAGAGCCTGCCGAGGGCTTACATCTACCAATAAACATAAAACACTCGCAATAGTGCCCAGGTACCCAGCTGCTGGCTTCACTGTCTGAATTTGCCAACTGTGTATTGGGCCCCAAAACAGCAAATCCTAAGAACTCACTGTCGAGAGGTTAGGGATTTGTATCCGTAAAGGGACACAAGCATTGGAACCTTGGTGAGTTTGCTTCTTCAACACTTCATGAAGCACGGACACCTCAGGATAGAATGACTGACTACTATAGATGCTAGAGGGGCGTGAGATATCTCCTTCCATCTATAAAGTTTATTCTTACTATGCATGGGCGGAGACAGCAGGTTATGCTGGATGTTTGTGGCCAGATATTCTCTGATTGGACTTAAGATCTGCTGTATATGATTAAGGGCAAGAACCTGTGGCTACACGTGCGAGGGGAGAACCTACTATTATTCTGCTAAATGGATATAGTGTTAGGGGGACTCCTAATGACTTACTGTAGCCGTATCCATAGGTTAGTGTCTTTTTCAACCTTTGTCGGACAAACTTCCTGTAGCACATTCCAGTTAACACAGACAGACCCGTAACTGGTTAAAAAGGAGGCTGTAGAGTGCTTAGCCCCAAATGGAATCTCCGTGTCTTCAGGGATTTCCACAGAAAAGGAACTTGACAGCTTGGAGGAGCCAGGGGCAGTAGACGACCACAAAGAAACAATGCTTTCAAAACACATCTGTGAGAACAGCTGCACAAGACCTACGTAAGCTCAAGTCAGAGTACATCCCAGTATCGAGCAAGAAAGTGGGTATGACGTCCTACCTGAAACCGAGGGACAGTTGGCTTCTGAGGATAGACCTAGTAAGTCAACTATGCTCCAGGCCAGACCTCAACCTAAGAATATTTGAGCAGCATAAATTACTAATTTTTTTAACACAGGATATAAGAGTGGGGGGGGGAAGGTGGGAACAAACCTGGGAGGGGTGAGGGAGATGGGATGAATATAATCAAGATACATTCTATGAAATTCTCAATGAATTAAAACATTTATGTTTCAAAGACCCAAATAACTCTGGTTCACATTTCCAGGAAAATGTGAGTGTGGTTATTCTTTTAGAAAAAAGGAAAGAAAGAAAGAAAGAAAGAAAGAAAGAAAGAAAGAAAGAAAGAAAAGGTCTATGTTCTCATTCTAAGCATTTACTATCCGGATATCCTCAGGGACCAGGCAAATAAAATCCCAAGCAATGCAGGGGTGGCAGAGGGGGTTACTGGTTGTGGAGGCTGTTCTTGGTCTGAAGACCTTACTGATTTGGTGAACTGCTCATCATTATCCAAATGCCCCAAGGAAAGCAGAAGAGACATTCAGTGGGGACAGCTGGAGTCAAAAGGGGAGCTCGGGATCTACTGAATCCCAGCTGAGCCGTTTGTACCTGGGCACTCCAAACTTGAGGACGGTACGCCACTCAGCCATTTATGTCTGCAAAGGGTCAAATTAACACCCTGTTTATTTCCTGCAATACATTCAGATCCTTATCTATATTAGAAAGAGTGATCTAAAACAAACATTTATAATCTGTTTATGTAGGTCAGCGTTCCAGACATGACTTAGCTGGACCTCCATGCCTCAAAGCTATAAGTGTCTAGATCAGGGTACAGATACTGCACTTTAATACCTTGCTGGTATGTGACTTTTCATCTCAGGGACTGACTAAGGGAAGCTCGACTCCCAGGCTCTCTGGTGTGGCTGGTGACAGGTCTCAGGCATCACTGGGTATAGGTACAAGTGTCTCTTTCCTTCCCAGGCAGATCTTGTTGTAGGGCAGAGGAGAGGTGCTGACAGAGGTGGAGAGGTAACAGAAAAGAGTGAAATCTGGGTGACAGGGAGTCTGTCTTTTTGTGACCTAATCTTGCCATATTACCATCCTTAGAAAGCCAGCCATCCATCCTACCAAAAGCAATCTACAGATTCAACGCAATCCCCATCAAAATTCCAACACAGTTCTTCATGGAATTGGAAAGATCAATGTGCAATTTCATATGGAACAACAAAAGACCCAGAATAGCGAAATCCATCCTCAACAACAAAAAAACATCTGCGGGAATCACTATCCCTGACCTCAAGCTATATTACAAGGCAATTGTGCTGAAAACTGCATGGTACTGGTACAGAAATAGGCATATGGACCAATGGAATAGAATAGAAGATCCAGAAATGAGCCCTCATGTATATGGTCACCTGATTTTTGACAAAGGAGCCGTAAACATTCAATGGAAAAAGAACAGCCTATTCAACAAATGGTGTTGGTCCAACTGGCACTCAGCATGCAAAAGAATGAAAATAGACCCTTTCTTATCTCCTTGTACAAAGCTCAACTGTAAGTGGATCAAAGATCTCCACATTAAACCAGATACACTGAAACTATTAGATGAGAAAGTAGGGAAAACTTTAGAACATATAGGCACAGGAGAAAATTTTCTGAACAAAACACCAATGGCTCAAGCTCTAAGGTCAAAGATTAACAAATGGGACTTAATGAGATTGCAAAGTTTCTGTAAGGCTAAGGACATCGTCAAGAAAACAAAACGGCAAACAACAGAATGGGAAAATATCTTTACCAACACCACATCAGATAGAGGCCTAATATCCAAGGTGTACAAGGAACTCAAAAAGCTAGACACCAGAGAATCAAATAACCCTATTAAAAATGGGGTACAGAGCTAAACAAAACGTTCTCAGTTGAGGAATATCGAATGGCTGAGAAATATCTGAGGAAGTGCTCGACATCCTTAGCCATCAGGGAAATGCAAATCAAAACAACCCTGAGATTCCACCTCACACCAGTCAGATTGGCCAAGATCCAAAACTCAGATGACAACAGATGCTGGCGAGGTTGTGGAGAAAGAGGAACACTTCTCCACTGTTGGTGGGGTTGCAAACTAATACAACCACTCTGGAAATCAGTCTGGCGATACCTCAGAAAATTGGACATAATACTACCTGAAGACTCAGCTATTCCACTTCTGGGCATATACCCCAGAGACACCTTAGTACACAACAAAGATATATGCACCTCAATGTTCATAGCAGCTCTATTTATAATAGCCAGAAGCTGGAAAGAACCCAGATGCCCTTCAGAAGATGAATGGATACAAAAAATTCTGGTACTTTTACACAATGGAATACTACTCAGCCACCAGAAACAATGACTTGACCAAATTCTTAAGAAAATGGCTGCATCTAGAGAATATCATTCTGAGTGAGATAACCCAGTCACAAAAGAACAGACATAATATGCAGTCACTGATAGTGGGATGCTAACCCCAGAGACTCGCACTGCCCCAGAAACAACTCACAGACTGTATGAAGTCCAAGAAATAAAGAAAACAAAACAAAACAAAACAAAAAAAATATTTACACAACAAGAAAACTTTGACTATTTCCATGTTACACTTCGTTTTGCATGTACTTTGTGCTCATTGTAACTATGGGGTTTTCGATGCATACTGTCAAACCTTTAAAAAGATCAAGTACTGACTATTCATATAGATTTATGTAAAAATTATTTTAAAATCTGAAAAAAAAAGTACTGACAAAAAATGTATTGTATAATTTTATGCAAAAAATGTTTGAAATCTGTACATTTATCTTTGTTTTGTAAAATAAAGGTGTTAAAAAAAAAAAAAGAAAGAAAGCCAGCCATCAATCCAGCCCATTCCCAAGAAGACACCAGGAAATGAGAACAATATGCTGTCTCCCATATTCACAACATTGTGCCCTTCCTGATCTCTGGCACCAGTCCCAGGAAAGAGCCCTCAGGGTTAAAAGTTGCTGGCAGCAGTTGCCTCCTTTCAAATATTAAAGACAGCGGACAGTGACCTATAACACACCATTCTGGAACCGTTCGGTGCTTGGCCTGTTAAGTCAGCAACTTAACTCATGGCTAGCGTTTTTGTTGTTTCAAGAAAGGTTCTGTTGGCCAGTGAAATGGCTCAGTGGATCAAGGCCAAAGCTAAATAAATTCAATCCCAGGAAGTCACGTGGTAGTAGAGAATCGACATCTGCAAATTCTTCTCTGACCGCCACATGCATGTGTATCCATACATACAGGAAGGAAAGAAAGGAAGAATCTGAAGACATGGCTCAGTAGTTTAGAACAAGCACTGTTCTAGCAGGGGACCCCAGTTCTGTTTCTGGCACCCCACATCAGCTGATTCACCACTGCCTGAAACTCCAGCTCCACTGTGGTCTGATACCACGGGCATCTGTGGGCACTAGCGGTGTGGAAAGACGTATAACACGGCTTAACGATAACAAAATCGTCTGGATGTGTGGTGCACACCTTTAACCTCAGTGTTTAGCAGGCAGAGGCAGGTAGATCTCTAAGAGTCAGAACAATAGAAGAACATGTCACTTGCACACACACACACACACACACACACACACACACACACACACGCACACACACACACCCTGAAAGACACCATAATAGCCATAATAACAAACCTTTTCTAAAAAGAAAGGGAAAGATAATTTTATGAGATAATGCATATTAATTTCAAGATGGATTGTGTTTGTAGATGTTACATTAAAAATAGCAGAGAAAACTGAAGACATTCTTCCCACCGTTTGAAAGATTTTGGACTTGCTTAGCCAGCCCTTCACAACTGAGTTGTAGCTCTAGCTCATAAAGTTGTCATCTGTGACCTTCATGAACAAGGGACGTTCTCACAGGGCAGAAGCTGGAAGGAGGTTCATGTTAATGAGTGTGATTTGCATAAAGGAGAGAACTAGTTTGATTTCTTGATAAAAAAATTATTGGGGGACAGGAATAGAGGATTTCCATTTGTGACCTCATGTTTGAATTATACCTGTCAGTCAGCTATGGATTAAAGAAGTTGTCAGAAATTAGGAAAAATATATCAACTGGCTATCCTGCATTTACAGCAATATAAGTTTCTGACAAGATTTATATATTGGGATCTGATTGACAGGTGACAGCATACCCTACTAATCCCATGCCTGACTGGCTATGACAGAGAGCTGCAGACAATGATAACTGGCAAAATCTAGGGGTGGTGAAGTTCCAAGGCTTTGGGGTGCAGATGTGGGACAGAGAGCTTCATAGTATTAGGGGTGAAACGCAACTCAACAAGCCCTTTTCCTATGCTTTTTTTAGCTTAAGAGGATGAGTCTTGGAGTCAAACTAGCTAGAAGAAGGAGAAGGAGAAGGAAGAAAAAGAGGAAGAAGATAATACGTTTGTTTCACCCAAACATTAGTGAAAGTGTTTTTCTAGAAAATGAGATAAAGTTGCCCAGTAGCAATTAGGTGGGAGAGAGAAATGGAGAGAAAAACAGATTGGATGGGGGAAAAGTCACTTTAATAAGATTTATCTTTGCAGATTTATTTTGGTACCCATTTAGCATCATTCATGTTGGGGTACCCTTATCTTCTTGATGTAGGGGAGAGGAGGGGGACACATTCACGAGCAAAAATGTGTTGCCTGTACAAAAAGCAATGTAGCCACTGCTTGTAGGCAGCAAGGGAGAGGGCTGGGAGTCTCCTGCAAGACCAGATGAAAGCTACTTGCTTGAGAACCTGGAAAATGCTGTATTACAGAGGGTCTGCAAATTCTGAGGACTACTCATCTCTACTCTATACCTTGCACTATCTTCTAACTGGCCCTGGGGCTTCCTTGGGCTGTGGTCCCTGCCCACTGTTAGGGAACAGGAAAGAGAACAGAAAAGTAGAACGTGGGTCTTCTGCTTCTGAGCCTAGGATTCTTTTGATATGTCCTGTACATGTTTTTAGAAGTTCTAGCTTACCTCCATATCGTCTCTCAAGGAGAAGGGCTACCTCCAGGCAACCACTCTCCAAAACAACCTACCACAACCCCCACTTGCCTCTGACACTATTTTTCATATCACTGATTCTCGGGTGTTGTGACAGTTACGTTAACAAAGGAAGAGAAAGACCTGCTATTTACTAACTCATGAGCTTTAGTCGAGTAAACATATAGAGTTCTCAAAATCTGCAGCAGGTCTTCTATGGCAAGAACAATAGTGTTTGTTTGTAATTCCACAAAAATTGCTCCTATGTGAGTGTAAGAAACTCGAATACAGACACAAGGCAGAGGAAACTTGCTCTTCTTAAATGCAGGTAAAGTTGCTATACCATTATAATTGTTAACATTTTTAATCAGATGCCCTGCACAATTCGAGGGGGCATGGCAGAGAGCCAGATAAAGGCATCACATAATTGGTCAAGAACAGGGAGAAATTGAAAGAGTTGCAGATCGCAGAACCAAGCTGCTGCTCACTCAGGCCCTAGGGTCGGTTGTGACAAAGACTTGGCATCAACTCAGCTGCTGCTGGGGATGGTGTCTGCCAGCCACAGTTATGTGGCATGGGGAAGACACCACAGGCCATGTAGAAGGTTGAAGTATTATTAAATAAACAACATTATGGATCACAGAGCATAAAAAGTAGAATTCAGTAACAAGAGAGACCACAGAAATATACAAGTACTTGGAGACTGAACAACGTGCTCTGGAATGACCAGTAGACCAGAAAAAATCAAGGAGGGGAAAAAAGTTAGAGAGCTAAATGAAAATGAAAATGTGTTCTTCTTGCTCTATGAGTTTCAGGCGTGTGCATGGGGAACATACAAACACGGGAAAAACACAATATACATAAAATAAAAATAAATTAATTAAAAAAAAATAAGTGTAAGACAGCAGATAAATACACTAAGGATGGAATTACATGATCATCTCAGACACAGAAAAGGCTTTTTGACAAACATCTGTATTCTTTCATTTTAAAAGCCCTGAAGAAATTAGGAACAGAAAATACCTCAACATTATATATGACAAATGTGTAATCTCTCTCCCCCTCCATGCCACTTGATTCCTCCTGTTCCCAACCCCACCTGCCCCCAGTCTACCCCATCTACTCTATTTCCCCTTCCCAGGAAGATCCTGGCATCTTTTCTTAAGCCCTTCTTGTTATTAACCTCTCTGGGTCTGTATGTTGTAGTGTGACTGTCTTTTTCTTCACAGATAATGTCCATTTATGGGTGGGTACACATTGTGTTGGCCTTTCTGGGGCTGGGTTGCCTCATCCAGTATAATTTTTTAATACAATTTCATCCATTTGTCTGCAAATTTCATGATGTTATTGTTTTTTTTTAACAGATGAGTAATACTTCATTGTGTAGATGTACCACATTTTCTTTATCCAGTCTTCAGTTGAGGGACATCTAGGTTGTTTCCAGTTTCTGACTATTATGTACAAAGATGCTATGAACATAGTTGAGTAAGTGTCCTTTTGATGGGATGCAGCATCTTTTAGGTATATGCCCTAAAGTGGGTCTTGAGGTAGGTCAATTTCTAATTTTCTGAGAAACCACCAGGTTGACTTTGAAAGTGGCATCACCAGGTTGCACTCCCACCAGCAGTGGAAGAGTGTTCCCCTTGTTCCACATCAGCATGAGTTGTCACTTGAGATTTTTGATCTTAGCCATCTGATGGGTGGAATCTCGGTGTCATTTTGATTTGCATCTCCCTAATGGCTAAGGATGCTGAACAGTTCTTTAGGTGCTTCTCACCGTGTGAGATTCCTCTGTTGAGAATGCTCTGTTTAGATCGGTACCCCATTTTGATTGGATATTTTATGTATTTACATTTTAAATGTTATCCCCTTTCCCAGTTTCCCCTCCAGAAACCCCCAACCCATCCCCCCTCTTCCTTCTTTTATGAGGGCCCTCTCCCCCTTCCACCCACCCAGTCCCACCTCACCGCCCTGGCATTCCCCTATTTCTTAAAGTTGGATTATTTAGTTTGTTGATGTCTTATTTCATGAGTTCATTGTATATTTGGGACATTAGCCCTCTGTCAGAGGTAAAGTTGGTAAGAATTTTATCCCATTCTATAGGTTGCCATTTTGTCCTATTGACCATGTCTTTGGCTTTACAGAAGCTTTTTTTCATGAAGTCTCATTTATGAATTGTTGGTCTCAGTGCCTGTGCTGTGGGTGTTCTGTTCAGGAAGGTGTCTCCTGTGCCAGTGCGTTCAAGACGATTCCCCAAATTCTCTTCTATCAGTGTACAGGGTTTTGTGTTGAATTCTTTGACCCATTTGAACTTGAGTTTTGGGCAGGGTGATAGACATTTACATTCATCTACATGCAAATACACACACACAAACACACACACACATACACACACATACATAGGGGAGACAACATTGAATATTACTCTAGTAATTTACTTCTCTGGATTTTTAATGATATGAAATTTAACAGCCTTGTTTGATAGGAACTAAGAAGCAGGAAGAATCTAGATTTCAACACAAGCAAACAAGGAGAGCCATATTCACAGCATAAAGGCCGGAGAGTGGCTCTTAGGAATCGAGAGGGCCAGCATGAGGGATAAGGATGGGGGTGGGGTCTGAATAAGGTTGACATCAGTTGAGGTTTATTCCTAGGAAATCAACATACTGGTCATTGTGATTACCTAAGAAGCTTAAAACAAGCAAGCAAAAGCCCCAGACAGCCCTGCTGCCTGGGCTTCCCCAGATGCACAGCTATCTGTATGGGGCGGGGGCTGCCGCACTCTGGGATGATTCTGCTGTGCAGCTGGGAACCACAAAGGTAACCACTGGTTTTCCTACCATGGTGTGGACTGAAATTCCTGAAGGTGCTTACAAAAGCATGCATTCCTGATTCATCCTGGCATTCCTCCACAAGGTCATTTAGCTCTAATTAACATGGAGGGCTTTTTCATTTGGCTGGAACTCTCTCTCCAAGTGTTTTGTTTAGTCTGTGTCCTTGGAGAGCTTTAAATCCGTGACACCATCACAAGGAGACCCTACTTTCTCTGTTTTCTCTGAGACCGAAATGTTCTTGCATGAATGGCAGGAAAGGGACAGAAAGTTCAAAAAGCCCATTAATGGTTTTAAAACATTGATGCTTTTAGAATTTTTAACTTGTAGCCCTGCATGCAAAATAATGGATTTCATTAAGACATTTTCACATGTTTATCACTATATCGACCTAGAAATAAATGTAACTGAGGAAGTGAAAGACCCCCACAATGAGAAGTTAAAGTGGTGAAGGAAAAACCTGAAGCCACCAGGTGATAGGAAGGTCCCATGCTCATGGAGAGGGAGAATTAATCCTGTAAAAATGACAGTACTGCCTGTGCATACCGAGTTCATCTCTTCCCAAGTCCTGCTCAGTTCCCCTCTTCCCTCAAATAGCCCCATTATCGTGACATATAAAGATGCTGAACTTTTGTCCCCAAAGCATTTCCAGACACTTGTACCTCCTGTGAGAACCAATGTCTGCTCAGTTCTGTAGCGTCTACACGTTGTCCTCGGTGACATGATGAGCTCGTGGTGACTACTTTCTGATCTCTAGGCTGTCTCTTCCTTTGCTGTGCGGATGCTCCCAAATTACATGCAATTCTTAAGAGCTATTTCCTGCTGCAGGAGAGTCCTTTTTAGAATGTCCTTGCCTATGTCTGCACCTTAAGGTGTTCTTCCTCTTTCCCTCTGGCAACTTCAGGGCTTCCGGTTTCAAGTCTTTTTGACCAACCTTGAGTGGGATTTTGTATGAACTGAGAGAGGGATGAGTTTAGTCTTCCTGCTATTGCTAAAGAGGCTGCCCTTTCTCCAATTGAATATTTTAACATTAAAAACAAACAAACAAACAAGCAGACAAAAAAAAAAAAAAAAAAGCCCACCAGATGCCTGCAGGTTTGTGTTTTTCCCCAGTTCTGTTTTACTGGTTCATGTGTCTGTCTGTCTGTTGCTGGTGGTATTACTGTGGCTCTGTGGTGTGGCTTGAGATTGATATTGTGAAATTTCCAGCATTTTCTATCTATTCTTGCTACTTGGTGTCTTTTGTGATTCATATGGATTTTGAGATCGTTATTCTAATTCCGTGATGAATATCATTGGAAGCTTAATGAATATTGAATTAAATGGATAGATCACTTTTTTGTAATGTACCCATTTTTTGAAATATTAATTCTGCTAATTCAAGAGCATGGGAGATCTTTCCAAAATACCATCTCTCCTCAATTTCTTTCTTCATGGTTTGTTTGTTTGTTTGTGTTTCTGAATCTTACACTTATTTATTTTGATGGTTTTGAATCAGAGTTTCTCTACGTATCCCTGACTGTCCTGGAACTTAGTGTGTAGACCAGGCTGGCTTCTAACTCAAAGAGGTTTGCCCCTGCCTCCTGAGTGCTAGGAACAAAGGCTCACACCATCAAACCTGGCTCTTCACACTTTTAATTTTTCACTGTAGAAATATTTTGCCTACATAGTTATTTATATTTATTCCTAGGGATCTTTTCAAAGATTTTGTAAATCCTTGACTCAGGGATAGTTCCCCTCCCCCCCCCCAATTTCATTTCTGTCAAATTTGTTATTGGTACACAGAAAAACTATTGATTTTTTAAAATTGATTTTGTACTTCTTGAAATGTTTATCGCAGCTAAGAGTTTTGTTATGGAATCTTTAGGGTCTTTAAAGTATTGGATCACGTCATGGGCTCACAGGGGGTCACCTGACTTCTTCTTTTCCTACTTTTATCTAATATATTATTTTACTTCTTGCCTGCTATGGCTAAATCTTGAAGAATTATATTGAATAAGAGTTGAAAATTATTCTGGTCTAACTGGGTGTCTCATATATATAATTCTCTTTTTACTTTTGAGTTTACCATAAAAACAGGGTGTGAAGGAGCTACAGGAGGGGAGAGGTCTTAAAGGTCTAATCCTTGGTCATAATCACAGACTTCATCTGGCAGCTTGCTAGAACTCCTCTCCACCTGCTGGCTGAGAACCTTAGACAGTCACACTAAACATCTTTTCAAAGAATCTGTTAGAAGCTAAGAAATTCAGTTAATGAGATGATGTCATTTGTTTACCTGACAGTTGACAAATGCAGCTCTTGTCACTGCACTTCCTTGAAACGTGGAATTTGTAAAATGATCTCTTTGTAGTTTATGTAACATGTGAACATGCTAAGACGTATACTTGTTTCATTTTGCTTTGTGTGTGTGTGTGTGTGCATACATGCACTTGACACTACATAGGTAGAGGCCTGAGGATGACTTGGAGTATTTGGTTCTATCTTTCCACTATGTGAGCTCTGAGGAATAGAACTCTGGTCATAGGCTTGGGAGCAAGTATCTTTACCCACTGAACTATCTCTCTAAACTAATACAAGACTACATAGTGCCTACGGTCTGGATTCCACCAGAGATATGGTGAATAGCGTTCCTTTTGCCTGGGGTATGTATGTATGTATGTATGTATGTATGTATGTATGTATGTATATGACTTTCCTGTGCGGCAGCTGTTGAGTGGCAGGGTGGCAGGCCAGGTCCACTGTTGGTGTACCACATGTCGTTTTCTCTGTAGACTGTACTGAACCATTAGTGACAGGCTGGATTTTTTTTCAGAAGACTCAGAAACATGAAGATAGGAAGTGATGACGTCACAGAGCTACAACTGTCAGTCAGTAGATGGCATGTCACACTTACTGCAGCCTCCTTCTACTGTTGAAAACTCAGATCAAATATGAATGTCTTTAACATCTGCAGCCATTGCCCTAGATTTTAGTTTTTTACTCTTGAGCTTCATCTGTCCCTCCAGATATTCCAGTTCTTCTGTCTCTGTAGCCCAGGCAGGCCCTAAACTTTCCGTTCTCCCCTGCAGCCTCTCAGATAGACAGAATGACAAGCCTGTGGCACTAGGCCCAACTGGACCAGCTCTTAAGACATCTTCCTAGGGGCTGGGGAAATAGCTCAGCAGGTAAAGTGTAACAAGCTCAAAGCAGATCTCCCAAAGACCCAAGAAAATAATGGGTGGGCCATGGTGGTCTACCTATCATTCCAGTCTCGGTGTGCAATCATGGATTCCCAAAGCGAGCTGGCTATCAAGACTGGCTGGATTGGTGAGTTCTAAGACTGGTTGAGAGACCCTAATGTAAAGAATAATGTGGAAGAACAATTGAAGAAGATTCTCCATATCAACCTTGAGCCTCCATGTGCATGTGCGCACACACACACACACACACACACACACACATATATATATATATATCATGTATAAACATGTATATAATGAGAAGAATAAAAAGATATTTCCTTAGACACACACACACACCCTTCACTCACCAGACTTTGGATACCCTAGGACAGTTAATTCTGATCCCTAGACCTGACAAGCACCCCATCCTTCCAGTGAAGACCAGCCACACAGCTAACGCACTCCGATGAGCATGAAGAGGAAACACGAATTCATGTTGCTGTTTGATTGGAACAGCATGTTCTCCCTTCCAGCCTTCTCTCTTCTCCTGCTGTGTCTAGAATCAGCAGCAGAGATCTTGGTAATCTGCCAGACATACCATGCGATTCCATGCATCATCCTGCCTTTAATTTTGAAAAAAAAAAATTTTTTTTTGTACCACCCACTTTGGAGAAGAGAGAACTCGTGAAGCTCCACCAGTTCTTAAAGTTCAAGGTCACATTTAATGTTCCTCAAGGAAACTTTGACACTCCGTTCCCCACTGCCCTTTGTGCTTCTGCAGAATTAGCTGTAGCCTGATGACTGACAAATACAACATCATAAAGACTCACTGCTATCTCTTGAAGGAATCAAAGTGGTTGTTGCCTCTTAGACATATTTTTAAATGTTTTTTTTTAATTTTTAAAGGTATCTTTTATTAGTACTAGCTTACTTACATATGGGGACACTGCCCAATGAGATGGGAGGAGGGCATCTGATGCCCTGGAGCTGGAGTCACAGGGGAGCACCTGACATGGGCACAGGAAATTAGACTCCAACCTCAAAGGGCAGCAAAGCACTTTTATGTGCAGATGCACCTTTTCAGGTCCAAATGCCCTTAACTATAAGCTCCAGTTTACAAGACTGGGAATTACTGTACGTATCTAATGGGGGTTGGTATGCAAACTCCCATCAGTAGACTCCACACCATGATAGAAGCCCGTTGCCCTACATCAAAATATTTTGACATGTGTATGCTTTAAGTCAGAGTAAAACAGTTAAGGCATGCCTTTATCATTTTTTTATTGGCTCCAAACATGCATTAGTTGAAAGGATCAGATTAAAGAGGATCTATTTCGTGCCTTGCTGTTGCCTGTATCTGGGAAGCCTGTTCAGAAAGGACAGGACAGGATTTCTTAAAGAATGGAATGCTACTACATATGTAAGGCTTTCAACAATTCAGTGGGTTTTTTTTTTTTTTCCTCAAACACTTACGCATTTCAGCCACCAGGGGGCACCGCGGTTGAATTCCTTTGTCCTGATGATGCGTGGGTGGTGCCTCCCTGTTAGATCCTTGGTTAAAATATGTTGAGCACCCCTAAAATAGGTTGGGGAACCTGTGACATAAATACTCACCAACGCTGGAATTCTTGTGTTTCCCCTGATGGTTTTGATAAGTTGACTGATTCCAGCTTCTCTAAGCAATAAAAAGCTCAACCTTTTTAAGTTTAGTGGAGCCTCACCAATTTTCTAGAAAGAAAAAAAAAAAAAGTGGGCAAAATTGGACCCTCGTGTGACTGTTCTGAGTGGCATGGGAAACTGTAAATCGTTATCATGGGAGCTGTGAAGAATGTGATCATCTGCTCAGGCTGCCCTTAAAAGTTTGGTTCCTGGTTTACTTTTCTCTGCCATCTTCCCACGCAGAAGGGACACTCGTAAATAACCCTTCAGATGTAAAGAAAATTGAGCGTCTTTTAGAAGTAAATTAGGCATGGAAGAAAAGATGCATCGCTCGCCTAAATGTCTCCAGCCCTTTCACTGAAAGGGGTGGGGAGTAGTTGAAGAAGCAGACCTTGCAGGTCTTCGCGGTGCCTTTGAGGGCACTGATCTATAGGCCTGTTTGGGTCCTCAGACAGGGTACTAGAAAGCCAGTGACTGCTCCTAAAGGTGCCGATCAACATAGCTTCTCGCCGGCTTACTCATCCTTGACATCTGGGTCTTTCCAGAGAGTGGCATCCCATAAAACCTAAAGGCCATAATCCTCCTCAACTGGTATGGCTTCCTCCTCTGGGCCCACCCCACTGGCAGAAGTGCCTCGTTAGGAAAATGTTTGAGATAAATGGTGAGGCTCTCTCGTTCCCCATCCTCTGGGTCTGGCCCTGCAGAGTTAACTTTTTTATGACATGTAGCAGTAAGTCCTCTGGTCAGTTTGTGGTGTCGTGGGCCAGAAAGGGCAGTGACCACAATGTCAGGCGCATGGGGCCGTTAACTGATAAACTTAAGGTTTTCCTTTTTCTTGCTTGTAGTGATGCGGGGGGGGGGGGGGGCCAGGGGTCACACACTAACAGGCCAGGTTTGAATCCTCCTCGCTTGGAATATAACCTGGTGAAGCCCTAAATATCTCAATGACCTGATTCGCCAAATGAAGAGAAAGAATAAGGCTGTCTGAAGCCAGGCCACGACGGCAGCACAGGAGGAAGGAGGCAGGGTTCGCTGGGATTGCGGAATAAGCATCCAAAAAGGTTTAAGTAAAGTCTGGGCTCTGGTGCTCTGAGGTCTATATCAGCAAGCCTGGGGGGGCCTCAGATGCGCTCGCCTTTAACTCAGTACACGCTGGGGTCCCAGAGATTCTTGCGGGGTGTGAAATGTGGTGAGAGGTGAGGGGTGTTCCAGGGGCCGACGGCAGAACCGTGTGTCAGGCTTGTCCTGGACCTGAGCTGGCGGAGCGCCGGCGGGGAACCCCGCCCTGGCGGCTGCCGGGTCCCCGGGGCTGGGCGCTGCTGGCGGAGCCGACGGGGCGGAGAGGAGTGCGGCGGGAGGAGGAGTAGGAGAAGGGGGCCGGTCAAGGGAAGTGCGACGTGTCTGAGGAGCCTTTTTATACCTCCTTCCCTGGAGCCCGGCAGCCACCGCCGCCATCCGCGTCTCTGCGCCCTGGACCCGGGCTCCGTCACAGCCACAGCATGTCGGGGGTCAAGAAGCAGAAGACGGTAGGCTGCCAGCCTGGCCCTTCTCTCCCTCCCTCCCTCCCTGCCAGCCTGCCGACCCGCAGTGGGTCCCGCCCTCCCCGGGAGGCTACCGCGCGGGACTCGGAACCGAGAGGGAAGACACGGGTGCCCCGGGACAGGCAGGGACGCGGAGCTAAGTCTGCGTCCCCCTTTCTGGGCCACTCTCCGAGAGCCTCTCGCTGTGCGGAGCCACTGGGAACCTCTGATCCGTAGGGGTCCTGCCCTCCTGAGCCTTCTCAGTTTGCGAAGTGCGTCCTCACCAGAAACCAGGACCCGATAGGAAAATCCCTCCTCCCTCCAGTCTTCCCACCACCCGCCCTGCCTTCCACAGGACCTCCGCGCGCACTGAGTGGGTGGTGGGCTGGGCTGACTCTGCTTCTGCCAGATCTGATCGCTGGCCACACATCAGCGACAGCGACAACCTTGGGACCTTCCTGGGGTGGACTTTAATGATAGACTTTCATAGAACTGCAATTAGCTAGGAAATTGCATTTCCATACCGGTAGATTTTAACCCTGTAGCCTGATTCTCTCTTCATCGGCGTTTGGGGGACCGTGGGGGGTTGCAGGAAGAGGCATCATTTGGTAAGTGGAGAGTTTACAGAGGCAACCCCCTTTTAATGGGGGAAATTTAGATATATTAAAGTATCTTTCCTCATAACCACCCTGGCTCTTAAATAATTTATATTCTTAAAAAATACCAAACTATATTCCAAGAAAAGTGTGTGTGGGGGGGGGATGAGTACTAATCATAGACTCTGAGTTAGGAAGAGCCTTACAGACAGCATTTGGGTCCCCTCAGATGTGGTCTACAAGCCTTAATTAAAATCCCACCCAGCTAACCGGCTGCTGAACACTGGCCTCTAACCACCACACTGCGTGCCTAAAATGACTGTGGGGGGGGGGGTGAGTAAATGGGAAGTCCTCTCAAATAATTAGACATATACTCGGCACGTAGTAGGTGTTCTATAAATGGTCATTCCTATACACTACTCGTTACTGTACTTTGAAGCATACCAGGCCGGTGAGGGACAGAGAAGCAGCAGAAAGGGAGGGAGAGAGGGGAGAGTCAGGAGGGCACTGGAGGTGTGACTGTGGAAACTGTGGGCCATCTGTGTCTTTGGTGGGGGCGTCACACCGGACCAGCGGGAGAGTCCAGGAGGAAGGTGGCATCACTCTGGCATGGGACAGCAGTTGGAATCTAGCTGCCTCTGCCAGGGTAATTCCATAGGGTCAAGTTCTGTCAGTGCTGAGCAGCGCCCCACCTCCTCACTTGCATTAAAACTTCCAGTTCCTCACAGGAACTTTGTGAAGTATCAGCCAGCAAGTGGACTCTCCTTCTCATGCCTCTGGTTAGAAAGAGTTTGTGAAGTACAGGGCTGAGGGCAAGGCCTTAAAAGCCCATCCCGGGAGGCTGCGCCATTAACAGTGAGGAATTTGGTCACCTGAGTTTGGGTTTTAATTTTTACACACTTTGAAATTTTAAATTTATTTTTCTGTTATTGTTGCTCCTCCTCTTCTTTCTCCATCCCCTCTCCCAACCCCTTCCTTCCTTTTCTAGGGCCGTGATCAACTAATACCCTAAAGAGCTCATTGAAGCAGAACTTCCAAATATTTCCTTAGCCTAAAAATTATTTTCCAACAACCATCCCAAGTTCCCCAAAAGGCCAAGGCCTTGCTGTTAGTTCTTTAACAGGCTGACTCTGAGTGCATGTGAAATCTCTCAAACTGTCAGCATAAACTCAAACTGGGTTTTGACACCTTACAGAACAAAACAAACCTCACCACGTGTGTGACCTCTGAACTCATCAGTTACTTAAGAAGTGAGTCTTGCCCATCTCCGAAGGCAGCCTGGGTAAAGGCTTTCTTCACAGATCTGAAGAGTCTGTTACGTTGCTTTCTGCCTGGTTAATTCACCTAGCAGCCACTGAGTAACTTCAGATGCTTCTGAACCCCATTCTGTGCCCGGTGGTGGTGGGTGTGAAATCCAGGCTGAAAGACATGGGCTGATGATTAGGAAGGCTGTGACCAAGTTACCCAAATAGTGCATCAGCAAATTGTTGTCAGCAACCATTTTCTCTCTCAGGGTTTTACAGATTTACTGGGTGAATACAGCCTTTCACATCACACCTTTCTTTCTAGGACCTGTAAATCATAAAATCTAAATAAGAGGGTACACAAAAATGATTTATCAGCTCTAAGGGGGAAAAAGAGTGTTCTTCAAATTAAAAAAAAAAAAAAAAAAAAAGGTAGTGGATCCCTTCTGTGTTAGCAATCTTTGCCATGGAGACCAAAGAAACAGCTGTTGGTCAGATCTCTCTTCTACCCCTGACTTAACTCTAGTCCTGGCTAACCTCCAGTCCCATTCCCTGTGTACACAGATACCTGGGGAAGGAAAGGCAGGCTATCTGAGAGGCCAGCAAAGGGAAGGCCAAGTCAGGGCGTCTTTTCATGCACTATTTCCTGGGTTAATATTTTCAAGACCCACAGATGATGTTCTGGAGACAGCCCACTTAAAAACTATGACTGAGGTATTATGTTGTTTTCTGAAGGCTGAAATAAGTCAGTGTTGGCAATGCGTGGAAAGGGGTCCTGAAACCCAAAGGCTCCCTGTGGCTAGAGCGATGGTCTTTGTTTTCGTCTGTCTAAAAATTCTGCCCAGTGGTGCTTCATTTCCTTTGAAAGAAGCTGTCTTTTAAACCATCTGAAGACACTGCGTAAGTCAAGATGTGCCTTAGTAGATGAAGCATCTCTAGGGGTGGGGGGTAAAAGCCAGCCCTTGCTAGAATTGTGCAGTCGAATGCACAGGGCTTCCCTCTCACCCCCCACAGCACCCTTCACCTTGGAAAGTAACTGAACCTCATCCAGATGAGGAAAGCTGCTGGCAGAGCAGGATTTAACTCCGGGTTGGTTGAACAGGTAAAATGAACACTCACGCTCCTCGGCACCTGCTTCAGGGGGTGTCCTCGCTTACTGTGTCTTCTCATGCGTGAAATAGGATAAGAGTGACTTAATCATTCTTAACACTTGAGACTCCCTCTCATGTGTAGCCCAGGCTGGCTCACCCTCTTCTTGCCTCTGCTTCCCGAGTGCTGGGATCACAGGATCAGGCCACCATCGTGGCCGACTCTGGTTTTTATTATGATCACACTGTACCATTGTGGTTTGGCATAAGTAAGGAGAAGGCATGGGTTCCTGGGTACAGAGTGAATGACAACTGACAGAATGTTTAAGGAGAGAAAACAAACACAGGGTTGTGGAGGTGACAGTTTGAATAGAAGAAATGGGTTAATAATTAGTACAGACACACTTCCGTAACCTAAATGTTGTCCTACCGATATTTCTGCTAGCACTGCGGTGAACACCGGCCGTCCCTGTGTAACTAAATATTGGTATAACTTTCCCCCACCCTTCCTATCCCTTTGACTATTTCCAGATGTACCTTAAAAATCAATGTTTTCCAGTTCACGCTATGACTCCCAGTAATAGGCCACCTGTTTGGACCTTCACAAAGTTAGAGATATTTACCCTTGAGGTAACATCCTTGAGGAAGGACTGACTTTGTCTTAAATCACCTTCCTGCTAAGAGGCATGGCTCTGTGATTTTCTTCAGGAATAATTAGGCTTAGCTCAGCCATGGAACCTTCGGGGAATAAGATTCTGAGAAAGGAGGCAGTGATATCAACTTTAGTCCTAAGAGACTTTTGTTTATTTCAAAATCTGCCACTAGATGGTAATGGGTACTCATTAGGCTTTGTGTTTGGAAATCTTTGAAGAACTCAGAAAATTAAGATAAATTAAGCTCCCATCTGATGGCAGGTCAGCAGACTTTTACTGCCAAGGTGACTTGTTCATGTGAGTTCCGCAAACACAACAGTGCCTGGCAAAGACATGTAAAATGAATGACTGAACGCAGAGTCACAAAACTCACCCATGCCTCCACCTACAACGTGTGGTTTCGGCAGAATCCATTCTTGATGCCTTTTGTTCTATATGTGTGTTTGCTTATTTTTGATCAGGGATTTCTCATTTCTGCCCCCTGGAAAAAAATATTTACAGAGATGCGTTGCGGCTAAATGACCCTTTTCAGAAAGGACCCGCTTTGGGTCCTGACAGCACTCCGTGTCCGGGCTCGTTAAGCCAAAACCTCACTCTTTTTGAAAACACCACCCAAGTGGTATAAATTGGAATTTGAACCGAAGACCCTCCTTGTGGATACGGCATTTAAAGCAGTTCTATCCAACCTAACACACCCTTCTTACAACCCAGTTAGTGTCCTCGGAGGGCTAGAAGGTGCGCTTGCTCTGGTCCACCCTAATTTTCTGGACACAACTCTTAGAAGCTCTGGGTAAAGGAAAAGAAGGGTCTTGTGTGTGCTCTGTGCTTTGATTTCTACTATGGAGGCTGCGCAATCTGTTCAAATATATCCCTGTCTGCATACACGCCACATAAGGACAAAAGCACCCCCACACTTGCTCTTTGGAGCCTCCCTTTGTTCCAGATTTCAGCCTGGTAGTTTCTTTCCATAACAAGCATTTGAAGTGATTATCAGAAAAGGCTAACTCATCACTGCAGTGGACACAGGCCCCTTGTCTTTTCTCAGTTCCTATTATCACTAACAAGCCAAGTCCTACCTGTATCTGACATGTCTGTTTCAGTATTAAAACAAAAGATTCGTTAAATTCTTATTTCATGTATGTTCCTGTATGAATATGTATGTTCAGTCCAGAGAATGTCAGGGTCCCTGGAGCTGGTGTCACAGGCAGTTGTGAGCTGAACAGTGTGTTAGGAACCAAACCCCTCTGTAAGAGCAGCAAGTGCTCTTAACCAATGGGCCATCTCCCTGGCACCCCTGTAACGTTTGTAAAAGTCCTCGAACAAAAGAACTTGAGTCAGATGAGTCGTCAGAAATAGGAAATTAAACTCTCTTTCTTCTACAAAGATGGGGTTGGGGTTGTTCTTGTGACCTTAGTGGCCTTAATCCTTAGAGCTGTGCTTTCCCCACATACCCTCTGGTTCTCCTCTGAGAGAGGTTCCTTCAGTTTCAACACTTTTCTTCCCTGAGCCTGTCATGTTCTGTGTGGTTCTGCCATCAGACTCTGGGGAAACAGGTGGAGCTGGATAAGTTCTCTGACATTTCTACACTATGCTCAGGAGTGTGGGTGGCAATTCCTGCTCCACTGTGGCCTTTCTGGGACTTTGAGGAGTCCTGGAAACTGCTGAGGTTCACCTAGGACACTGCCCTCTGAGATCATAAACACAAGTCCCTCACCCCTCAGCCCATAGCCTGATGAAGATGATCCCAACTAGATTCCTTCCCTGGTTCCCTCTGGCCTCGAAGCTCTCCTTGTCTCCCTCCTTCTAAAGATTAAACAAACCCTTCCCAGAAAGCAGACTGGTTTGTCATAGGCCTAGACCAATTGGTCCTTCTTTCACGTTTCTGCTTTGTGATAATTATTTTCCCTCAAGTTAGGATAAATAGGTACCCAATATAAAGTTTCTCTCTCTCTCTCTCTCTCTCTCTCTCTCTCTCTCTCTCTCTCTAAGAATAGATGGTGTACAACCAGGCCCTGGTGGTACCCGGCCGCTGTGAGAAGCATGCCTTGTTGGCTGTGGCAACTCTTCCTGTGTTTGTGAATTTGCTTGCTGAACAACAATCAATATAGTGAAAGTGGCTACAGTTTAAACATAGCAAACTCAATCTGTCTAGTACAAATATTAATGTTGGTAATAAAAATACATAGCCCATGGTCTGCTATAAAATGTTCCTAAAACAGTTATCTAAATGTATTCTAAAAAAAAAAAAAATGCTGCTTTGTTCATTTCTATGCTGGACTAACAGCTCTGGCTAACTAGTTAATATATATGCTTTACATATTTCATTATTAAAATTTTAATTTTGCCAGGCACGGTGGTATGCACTTTTAGTCCCAGCACTCAGGAGGCAGATCTCTGAGTTCCAGCCTAGCCAGGGTTACTACACAGAGAAACCCTGTCTCAAAAAAAAAAAAAAAAAATTGTATATACTAAGCAACTTTATTGAGTATAGTAACATGACAGTTACTTTCTTTGACCTGGATCTAATAGATGCTTTTTTAATTATTTCCAGACTTACTGATTTTAAACCCCTGTGATAAAATCAGAGGCCTTTGTCCCCCTGCCTCTTATCAACACTCTGCTTCAGTCACGGTCAACATATGGACAATTTATATACCCTCCCAGTTTCCAAAACAACTGGCATCCTGTGGCGTTAGTGCCAGGGCTGGAGAGGCAGAGGGGGAGCTGTTAGGAGGATGTACTGCTTTTCCAGAGGACACGAGTTCAGTTCCCAGCGCCCACATCAAGTGGCTCACTCCAGCTCCACAACACCAAGTGCTCTCTTCTGCTCCGTGGACAGTCATGCTCATATCACACACACACACACACACACACACGCACACACACACACACACACACACACACACACACACACACGTAAAATCAAAATCATATTTTTTAAATAATAACTATGTCCTTTGTTGTCCTAATTTACCTAACATTTAAAACCCTGACCCGGTTTTCACATTTTTCGCTGCAGATGCCTGGGTGTGTGGCCCCCTCATCGCCCCCGGCCTTTATGCTGTCCCTTCCAAGTTCCTGTCCAGATTCTCATTTATGTTTTGTCTGTCAACTATCCAGGAACTCCGTTTCCCACGAGTGAATCTACTGAAGCCCTGTCTTCCTCATGTATCGATTTCAGTTCATTCAAATGGTCTAAGTCTATTTTAAACACAGCAATTACTTTTTTCTAAATCACGTGTCTATACCCTACCCACCTGCAACCTTTATGTCCTTTAAGCCTTCTGTCCCATAAGTCTTGCAATGTGGCCTTGTACCAAAAGCAATAAAATTCCCAACTGACTTTCCTTAGATATTTAACCCTTTCTTCTACAAAGTTAACTCTTACACACATGATATTGAGAATTTAATCCAGTGTCTCATGCGGGCTAAGAAAACAGAAAGTCTACTGTGGAGTGACATCACCAACTGTCTTTTCTCACTTTTTACTCAAGCATCTTGATAATCTGTTAGGCTGTCCTTCTTTTAAAAAAAAAAAAAAGTTACTTATACTCTAAAAGTGTGTGTGTGTGTGTGTGTGTGTGTGTGTGTGTGTGTGTGTGTGTTTTCAAAAAACAGTAACACTGCCAAACCTAAGAGCCTACCTCTCCAATGCCTTCTATTACAGTTGAGTCATCGCATAGCAACTAAAAGTTTTGTTAGGCCCGGGAGCCATCCTCCTGGCTGACAACTTGGCAACACCACTGTTAAACTGGAATGCTGATTACACAGCATATCCCAAGTACTTGCCTCTTATCATGTCCTTTGAAAATGGCCCCGCCCTTCCCCTGCTACTTGGTCTTGACTTCTAGTCACCAAGAAATGTTTTCCATAAATAAGATAAATATTCCCTCCTAGTTGCTTTATCAGTGAGTGAGTCACGGCACACTCTCAACTCTAGGTTAGCACTGTATTCTAATATTCTGCAGATAGAAATACAGACCAAAGAGCAGTATTTGAAAGACGTCATTTGGCAATTCCAACGTATTCTAACCAGTTAAACCCTCTCAAGCAATTGAATGCCCCCCCCACCCAAATCTAAAAAGAGATGTTCGGGCTGGTGTTAAAATCCGAGCTGGTGCTAGAATGCTTGCTAAGCATTTGGAAGCCCAGGGTTAGACCCCAGTGGGTACTGCATGAACTGCAGAACTTGGTGCTTAGAAGCTTGCATTTGGGAACTTCGGGCAGGAAAGTTAAAGTCAATCCTCAACTACCAGGTGAGGTCAGCCTGGGATACACGGGCCATGTCAAGGGCAGAGGGTATGAGAGAATTGCCTGGGGAGCAGCACAGATCAAATTACACTGGGCAAAAGCTGGACCTGCTTCAGTTACAAGCTAAAGCCTCCGTTCCCTGTTATCTGTTAACCCATCTATCTGCCTGTGGTGTTTCTCAAGGTCACGAAGCATCAGGAAGTTGATGACAGTGGTCACAAGGCCCCTGGGTCAATCTGCTTAGCTCGATTCCCCAGAGAACACTTTCCCCTCATTTAAATCACTAATTACAGCTCTCAGTCCATTGGGTCCCTATTACCACAGTGTTTTGAGCGGTTACTAAAAAATAAGAAAAAAAAAAAAAAAAAAAAACATTTACCCCTTGGTTTAAATGAGCCAGGCAAATAAAACCCAGATAGTTAAACCAGGGTTACATGGAATCTGCCTGTTTTGTTATAAAATTCTCCTGTGCTGCAATTTTGTTGTTGTTGTTGTTTGTTTGTTTGTTTTTACTAGTGTTTATCTAGTTCTTATTTGCCGGGCACCAATCCTGAGTCGTCCACACAGGAGCTCATTTTGTCCTTTCCTGGTCACAAAAGTGTGAACCACGGTCTGCAGCCAGCTTAACCCGCTGAAGAGTCTTGAGAGAGGCACTCACAGAAGCAGCTAAAAGCCCGCAAGCTCTCCATAGTTAAGATGCTGATTTCAGAGGGAGCGAGGCTTATTGCCAAGTGGCAAACACAGTTGGCTTGGGTAACTCATGGTATATTACCACCTCATTTGTACAATATTTTGGCAGCCGTCTATCAGTAATATCTCAAGACAATAATAATGAATTCAAATTAGAGGCATTCCTCAGCAGTTTTTTTTTTTTAAGAGTAAAAAAAAAAAAAAAAAAAAAGCATAAGTGAGTGGTTTATTCTGTTCCCACTATCAGACGCATCCTTCCTCGGGATGACGGAACTGAATCCATTTCGTCATGTGGGCAGTCGTTTTCCCGGCGTAGCCTTGCTACCTTGGCAGTGTGCTGTGAATACACAGAATGGTTTGTTTCCATGGAAGCTGGCAACACATGAACCAAGTTGTGAGCATAATTTGTAGATGATAAGAGAAAACTAGAAATGAGACCAGTAGATGCTTTTTTCTAAGTAAGAATTTGACCCAATTAGAATGTGAGGCTTAACCTCCTCCCTTTCCCTCAGTCAAAAAACAGTGAGTGGAGCTATGAGTTATACATGGCCTCTCATGTCATGCTTAGAAGAAAAAGCTTGTTCTTCTAGCACAGCACAGGGAAGTCGAAGTGGTTTGTCAATCCCACCTCTGAGTTACAAGGCTGGGTACTGAGAAGGTCTGGGTTCCCGTTCCTAGAAGCCTGCAGCGACAGTATGGAGTCTGTGTGTGTTGTACAGGACAATGGCTGGATCTATTGCATGCAGGAAAGGTGGAAGAGCTGCACTATTTAAACTAAAGGGAGAATGATTGTTGTGTAAACAGTGGCTTTCTCTTCATATGACTTCATAATGGAAATGTGGCTACACACACACACACACACACACACACACACAGAGATACACACATACACAGATATACACACACACACAGACACACACAGAGAGACACACACACAGACATACAAACACACACATACACAGATACACACAGACACAGACACACACACAGAGACATACAAACACACACATACACAGATACACACACACAGACACACAGAGACATACAAACACACACATACACAGATACAGACACAGACACACACAGAGAGACATACAAACTCACACGTACACAGATAAACACACACAGACACACACAGAGACACATACACACACATATACACACAGAGAGAGACACACAGAGACATACAAACACACACATACACAGATACACACACAGACACACACAGAGAGACATACAAACACACACATACACAAATACCCACACAGACATACACAAATACATACACACAGACACACACACACACAGACACAAGAGAGACATACAAACTCACGCATACACAGATACACACACATACACACACTTTATTCTTCCGTACTTTCCTCAGTGTTGAAATAAAGTGTTGTGAACATCCCTGTGTAATTAATTCTCCTTGAGAACATAAACCCCCTGGGGATTCAGAAGGGTGCACTGTAATCTGATGGGGTTCACTAAATAGAAAAAGGTCTTTTCTAGAAAAGCCTCTTCCTCCAGGTCCTCTGTGGAGGAGTTGGCGTCCTCAGATTCATTTGCTCTGTTTTTAAGCAGCCTACCCCCTCCCAGTTAATAGGGTAGATATAAAAGATACTATAATGGTGAGAAGAGAGACTATTTGTCTATTTAAACACATGTTTTAATTTTGTCTTTGTACGTGCAGATTAATGAAGTGAAGACATTTAAAAGATGGGGGTCACACTGAAAATTATTTTCCTTGAGGGCTGTTTAGAAAGTTGTATAAACTTTAGAAGATGTGGATTTTAGCAAATGTCGTTAATAGGCAATAAATATCAGCATGGATAAGGCCCTGTGGCTAGATTTAGTAACAGTAGTCCTTGGACTCAAACCCAACGTTTCACCTTAATAGTACAAGGCCTTATTGTTCCAGTGAATGAATTCGCGGACTCAAGAGTAAGTGTCCTTAGAAATAACTACTGTAACTTACATGTAACTGTAGACCTTGACTTGTTCATTATGTAAGTGCCTCACAGTTGAGCATTCATGAGTTACAAGATCCCAAAGGCCAACAAGCTCTGGGCCTGTTCTGGGATGTGCTAGAAATTACATTGGCATTTCCCTGGCTCAGGAAAGAATTTTAATCTTGTGTGGTTCAGGGAGCCCATGTCATATACACAGCCTGATTCTCAGACCCAACTGACAAACAAAACAAAAAGCCTTTAGAAGATATACCGAGGTAACCCGGCACAGCCCACAGTGGGACAGCAGGAGGGTGAGCGTTGGTGGCCACCAGGCTCCCTATTAAACTCTGTATGGAGGGAGCCACAGATTTCAGGAACCTCAATTTGATGTGTACACGGTATGTGACAGTGTAACTGTCGCCTTGAATTAGAGCAGGGTCCCTCTGGGTGTGCGTGATTCTTTATTTTCTCACACTTGCCAAAGCTTTATTTATGCAAATTGACTAATTGTCCCAGCAATGGTTCCCTGTGACAGTGACAGTTGCCTGTGACAGCAACAGTCATAGATGAAGACAATAAAATATAAAAAGATGAAGCAAGTTGTCGCCCAATAGATCGTGCAGGAAATGCCAAGGCCTCCCTTCTCAGAGCAGAGAGAAGCTACAGCTATCTGAACAATAGTCAGAAGGAAGGGCTCTAAGGTCACTGTGAACTGGACCATGAACATGGCCTCCATTTCTCTAGAAGGCCTATTGTTACCAACTGCTAGAAACACGGGAATCGTTCCCCCAACTACACAACTTTTTATGTGGATCAAATCCAACCCTATGCTTCTTCCAGTAACCTAAGTATTGCTTCTCTATCTTGAGAAGAGAAGGTTTAAGGAAAAGTTTTAAAAGGACGGCACTTCCTACACAGTTCACGGTATATGAAACATGTAAGAAATTCCACATTTCACAGGATCTGTGATTCCTGAAAAGCTTGGGGATGTATGCTTTTGGAGACCTCAAGCACCTCCTGCTGTGGGCTGGTGGGGTGTCCCCCCCTTCAGTTCAGATTATGGGCAATTAGTGCTCAGCTGGGGGCATCTGTATTTGGAGAGCTGAGAGATGAGCTGTGCTTCGCCAGTGTCCTGAGTGACTTGCTAGTTTACCATTTTGTTTTGTTTGTTTTTAATAATATATGGTTTTAATTTGTGTGTGTGTGTGTGTGTGTGTGTGTGTGAAACGTTTTCCTGTTTCTTACTAGTATTGTTGAGCTTCATTGTTTACAATATTCTCTTTGTAAAGATCTGTGGCATTCTCTCTTTTTAAAAGTACATGCATATTAATTTGTGGTGGGCATGCAGTACTTTGCCATGGGTGGAGGTCAGGCGACAACTTGTGGGAGTTGGTTCTATGTGTATCCTGGGACTTGAACTCCTGTTATTAGGCTTGGTAGCAGATACCTTTGCACACAGAGCCACTTTTTGCAAACGTACTTTATAAGTCAGTCTTTCTATAAAGATCCATAGGGGAAATTTCTATCTTAATACAGAGGTTAATATTTTCCTAAATTCTGTGAGTATTCAGGTTTTTAGTTCTAGATGCGTGCCTGCCTGCTACCCAGAACTGAAGGTGTGGCTTACTTAGGTTTTTTGTGTTTGAGATCTTTAGTCTTCATTTTATGTCTCCTGCTTACTTTCTCTTCCCTTTTCCCTTCTGATTTAGAAACTTTCACCATACATTTCAAAGACACTATGCAGAACAGTAAAAATGTGCACAAATGAATTATAAATACATTTGAATTTTAAGTCAAATAATAAATGTATTTGAATCTTCCAGGCAGAGCTTCAAAGAGGCCTTCAGTGCTGTCCTGTGTGTAAGAGCTCTTTGCTTTCTGTGTTTTCTGTGGGCCTGCCCGGAGCACTCTATCTGTCTGCAAGATTGAAGCTCTCTGAGGGTTTTCTGGCTGAGTCGCCTACCTTCTTGGAGGCCTTTCAAGAGGGCTCATGACACAGGTCAGAGTTTCCTCACTAGACTCCAGAGAGTTCAAAGTTGCAAACTTAAAAGAGGAAAGAAGATTTTATACCTATAATTGAAATTTAGCCCATTATAAGCAGAGACTGCAAAAACCATAGCGGTGTTACTAGTATTTATAACCATGTTGCCAATAGAAACCATGGTGTTTTTTCACACCATATATACGGTTGCAGATAGTTCTGAGTATCTGAGCTCTTTATCGCTACAGAGTAAAGATTGTTGCTAAGCTCTCTATAGACAGCCAGATCTTGTCAGTTAATGCTGATAGAGAAGTATATTTATTACCAGGCTGAAACTTAAATGCTTTGACCATTGTGATTCAGTCTCTGTTGCAATCTTTTGTGTTTTGTGTTTTATGCACTTAGAAACATTTTTTTCCTAAGAAGGGGTCCTAGGCTAACAAAGATTTATTTGTTTGGTTGTCCATTTATTTATTTATTTATTTATTTATTGCTTTGTATTTTATTGAGGCAGGTCTTATTTTATCTTCCAGGCTAGCTTCAAACTAATGAGATGCTCCTGCCTTGGTGCCCTTCCATTGCAAATGTTAGATTACAGACATGTGCCACCATTCCCAATTCCCAAAGAGATTTCTGATTCAAAAAAGAATGAGATATACTTGTGCAAATATGTGGGCACACACATACTTTATAAATAGTTTCAGGGGTTCTCAGGACTCCCTGATGAGGCCAGCCTCTGAGGACTGCATTCTAACAACACTTGCTTTTCTTACTACTTCATAATAGGAGGTCGCATGAGGGAGAGTTTTATTTACTTTGTTAAAATTACTTTACATGTATAGGTGTATAGCCTGCAGATATGTCTGGGCACCACATGGATGAGATTCCCTCGGAGGCCAGAAGAGGGCATTGGAGCCCCTCCAACCGGTGTTACAAATGTTCTGAGACATCATGTGGGTGCTGGAAATCAAAACTGGGTCCTCTGGAAGATAAGCCTTAACCACTGAGCCATTTCTCTAGGCCCTGGTTTACTTTTGAAGCCCTCAGTCACATGAGGATGATCCCTTTCTTCCCTTTAATCCAGTCTCCTTGGCCTGTATCCTGCAAGGCCCAGTGTTTTCCAATGAAAGTTAAACATCCATCATTTCATAATTGAATTATAGTTTATACTAAAAGTATTTCTATTTTGGATTATCCACTATGCTATACATCTATTTCTTACCTCTGCCACTGGAAAGAGTTACAAATGCTAGCAGGGATCCGTCACCTGATACCTTCCTTACATGTCATTCTGTGCCTGTGTTCAGTCAAGTATATAATATTCCTGTACAAAGAAGCCGAGGTTTATCGGGGATTATAACAGCACATTGTTGTGTGTTATAGACCTGAGATTAGAAATGATGTCTACCTGATGGGTTCTGCACTTTCTTCTGTCTGTTCAATGTGCTGCTTATCTGATTGAGTCTCCTACTTTATTGAGACCTGGCTGAGAGTGCAGAGATTGGTCCCTGTGTTTTTCCAGTCTACCAAGCCTGGATCCCACTCTGGGAGCATCTGACAGAACTGGTCAGCATTGGAGCAATGCAACAGTCTTTAAAAGCTGATGAGGAAGTTCCTCAGTCCAGCCTAGTTTTATTTCTCACGGAGAAGGGAAGCTCTGTGACATGCCAGGGCCTGGCTAGGTGGTAGCCAGTGGCTTTTCTGTGCTGTGGCCTTCCTTTTCCCTTCCAAGATCTCTCGGGTCACTCACCAGCTCTGCATTCACCACATCCCTCACGGAAGATGTAAAACTAAACACCCTGCTGGACCATTCCCAAGCTGGCTCTCCTTCTCCTGCCTTACCTTGACTGAAGGCGTCCTTTCTACATCCTTGGATCTGTCTCTGTAAATTTCCTCGATTGTGCTGTCACAATCAGAAGTGACTTAAGTGAGTAACTGGACCATTATTCACCAATGGAACGTGCACGATCTCATGGTTGACCGGTCAGTGCTGGGTGGGACTAGATCTAAAAGAATTCTAATGGCACTTCTGGCAGATTTAAATGCTAAAGACCACACTGAAAGAACCTTCTGGAGGCAAGTTTGTCTTTCCTCTATGAGTTAGTTTAATACTGGCAGTTCTAAGGGAAAAAAATATGTAAGTACCTCAAGGGCAGAAATATTACTCACTTATGCCTAATGTCTGTCATCTAAAATTACTTACAGTAAATAAAATTAACTTATAATCCTTACACCTTTTCATCCATATGAATAGGTACCTGGCATTACTTAACTGATCGTGGTTGTTAACTTTATCTTATGTCATGTAAAAATTAATGTTACCTTTTGTACAGTGATCTTCACATGGTGGCTCACAGCCATCTGTAATGGAATCCGAAGTCCTCTCTCTTCTGGTGTGTCTGACAGCTACAGTGTACTCAAATACATAAAATAAACAAATCTTTTCTTATAAAAAGGAAGGTATTTAGTGTAGGTACTTAGGCTTACTCAGATTAGGTGATTTAAGTTTATAACAATTTTTGTTTAAAAATTTTCGTGTGTGTGTGTATGTGTGTGTGTGTGTGTGTGTGTAAGTGTGTAAGAGAGACAATACAGACCGGAAGAGGTGCTATGCCTTGGAGCTAGAGTTACAGGTTGTAACTGGGCATTGACCTTGAGCTCTGGAAGAACAGCAGGCAATTCCAGCTGCTGTGCCACATCTCCAGCCCCTAATCACTTCCCAAAGCTGGGTTTCTGCTCTCTGATCATTTGCATGTTGAGGAAGCCAGCAGCCTCCCTTTACCTTCTTCCTTTCCTATTGTTTCCAAGTGAATTGAGTTACACTATTTGGAAAACCAAATGCCTGTGTGAAATGTAAAATGTATGCTTTCCCTTTCGTTTTCCCATAAAAGTCTCTGAGTGTAAAAGGAACGTCAGGATGCTTTGGGACCGGATGTGAGAAATGAGACGCCGGATGTACAGGAACTGAGGCAGATGTAAAGGAAGGCAATTCCTCACCAAGTCTCTTTACAGCCCTGTGTAGAAAGGAGCAGAAATGACAACTAAGTGAATGGTCTCCCCAGGGAAGCTCCGTCTCCTCTGGGCCATCTACATTGTTGTAAGCAATATAATTCTGCATTTTTGTACGGTAGAAGTTCTTTGGTGGAGCTTTTTACTGGGAGGCTGAGCAGACAGCTCAGTGGTAGAGACATCTTCTCTCTGGAGTAAAGTCTCTCAAGTTCAATCTTCAGCAAATACAAGAAAAAGAAAGTTAACACTGGAGAGTTATCTGCTGTCCTTATAGGGTGACTTCGTTCATTGTAGAATGTTAATACTGTATGTATGCCTGTGTGGATGGGACTTTGGTCCATGCTATAGCTCAGTTCATGGGTCAGTGACAACCAAAAACATCCATGTAGCTGAGAAAAACAAAACAAAACAAAACAACAACTTTGTTTTGAAGACACGCTTAGCCTTGTTAAATAAGGGTTAAATTGTTAAATTTTAAGAATTGATTTAAAAGTGAAGTTTGCCATAAGAAAACAACAACAGCAACCGCAGGTACTTAAATAAATAACCCAGAACTGAAGGAAGAAAATGGGTCTACAGTTTCAGAATGGCTGTGCCATACACTCAGATCCCGCGTGTTTTTAATGTGAAACTGATTTAGAAGTCAGCGCAAAGGCTCCACACAAGGGCCTCGCTGCTGAGCCTGACAGCGTGAGCTTCACGCCTGGGACAGACATTTATAAGTCAGTGTTTCTAAGGTATGCAAACTAGTGCACCAAGTTCGGGAAGAATGCAAATCTCGGAGTGTGATGTCACACACCCACTCACAACTCCAAGGAAGGGCGCTCCCTGCCAATTGCAGTGAGCTGGGACCACACTGCACACTCGCATCTCAAAAGCAAATAAATAATTATATATATATGTTTTTAAATTTTGAGGGAAATCAAAGCTTTAGAAAAGAAAATAAAGGTGGCTCTAAATGTATGAAAAATAGTCAACCTAGTTTATCATAAGAAATGATGCTAAAAGTAAGCGATTTGCCTTTTGTTTCTCAGTGGGCAAAGGTAAAAACTTTTGGCAGCATGTTTTATAGGAGCGGCCATGAGGTGGGCATTGGGACTCAGTCCTACCAGGGCTGTGCATCCACACAGCCTCTGCAGAGATTTGGCAAAGCCTGTCGACATTTAAATTAATGTGTGTGTGTGTGTGTGTGTGTGTGTGTGTGTGTGTGTGTGTGTGCACGCGAGTGTGTTCTTAAGGAGAGCTACTCAAATCCTAGCACCTGTATTTTAAATGGAGATCTTGCAAGTAAGTGTCCTACAGTGTGTGAATATACCCCAAGGAAAATTAAAAGTATGTAGAGAAAGTAAACTTACACGTGTAAATCGCTTTTACATATAATGTATTTATAAGGATATTGGAGAGGCCAAGACAAAGGTTATGTGTGCAGTCAGGAATAGTGGGAGTCCTCAGGATTTTCTTCTAGAATGTTGTTCTTTGCCAGTTTTTACATGTGTAGAGTCCGGGCTGACTACCCTCTGCTGATCATCAGTCAGTCCAGACCACCCGTCCCTTTTGAAGACTACGGCTTTTGGCTTTGTTTTGTGACTCAGTGCAACCAGGGCCATCTCTGAGACGATTGGATTAGGGTTGTCTGTTGGAAATGGATGAGGTCTCCAGTGGGTATGTGACTGAAGAGACACGTTCTCCCTTTCCCTCCGTCAATAGGTAGCCATTAGTTTATCAAGGATAAGGCAGGGAGCTGAGATTTTACCCCTTTTACAATGAACATGCTGTGACCTTACAGACCATAGCAGAGCACGTAAACTCTCTGGGTCAGAAATATGGGACTCTGCTGCTCATGGCCTGGCAAACATTCTGATCACCTGCACGAGTGCCTTTTCTTAGTGTTCACAAGCCTGCGTAAACACCGAGCTCATTTCAGGAGAGAAGTCACAAATACAACCTCAGCCTGAAACTGTATCTGGAAAACACAGAGTAAGTATCAGTTAGTGCCATTCACAAGATGTACGGGGACACGATTTGAGAGTCATTTGTCCATCTCTCATTTGTGAATGATAGTACACTCACAATGATAGTACACAGAGTTACGGAAACTTAGGTGAGGCTTAAAGGCTAAAAGTAACTCTTGGTGCCTTAAGGTCCTTAGCTGAGTAGTATGGGGCGTGTATTAATTTGTTATTGATTAGATTATTAGCCCTGGATCTTGCACCTCTAACTCAGCTGGGATCAAAGGTCACCACGGTCACAAACTCCATTTTCCTATCTGGCCCACTGTTACAAGGGCAAGTTATTGATCAACTGAGATGAGGAATGGAAAACGAAGCCAAACGTCCCTTCTTAGTACTAACAATTAACTGCATGTCACCTTGGCACTCCCCAAAGAGGCTTAGTTAAGCTTCCAGGTTTGGGAAGTGGCTCCATTATTTTCCTTCTCTCTGGAGTAAAGTCTCTCACGTTTGTTCTCTAACTCACGCTGAAATCCGTCTGAAGCCTGTGCTTTGAGAGTCTGAGCTGAACTGGAATTGGGGGTTCAGCCTTGGCTTTGGCACTTGGCTAACGAAGCATGTGGCAGGAACAGGCTTTCATTCATCGGTGGAATACAGTGGGGTTTCTGTTTCACAGTTTGGGGTGGCCCAGTAGGACCCGTGGTGGGTCTACTGAAGGATGAATTGGCACCCTGTTAGGAAGGTGTGAAGTCCCTCCTGGGTCACCTTGACATGCCCTGTTTTTGTAGCACCAAGGACCCGTATTTTATGACTTGTTATTTCAAGGTAATGTCCACGAATAAAATATGTAAACTTAAAGCATACTACTCTGGAGATTTTCATGAGGTGAGCATGCTTGTATAACCAGCACCCGGGTGAGGACACAGGGCACGTCCTACATCCCTAGTGCCTCCTGATCAACATGACCGCTTTGCAGCCTCTCAAACAGATTCAGCTTGGCAGACTCTCCTGTGTGTGTCTCCCTTTGCATCTTTTCGTACCTATGCAGGTATATCATACATACTGCTGCTGGGGGTCAGGCTCCGCTCACTCCTATTACTGGTTCTCAGCCGGACTCATTTTGTCCGATACCAAATATGATGGAGATGCTGATATTTGGATTTTATAATCTTCACAACTGGGCTAGGGAAGAGGTTACTTCTAAACCATCCTACAATACAAGTAAGAATTGTCAGGCACAAAACACTACCAGTACTTAGCTGGAGACACAAGTCGGTAGAGTCTTTTGTGACGTGAAGTATTTTTCTTCTTATTTACCTGTGTATTTCTCAGAGCCTGGCTTGTGAACTCACGAGCATTTGGGAAATCCAGACATGGCTTTGAAATTCCTGAATGCATGCTTACACAGAAATTAAAGAGACTACCATGCTACCAGGCATGGTGGTGGGAGCATACCTGTAATCTCAGCATTTGGGAGGCAGAGAACAGAATATCACCAGACTGAGGCTAACACGGGTCACATAATGAGGTCTCAGAACAGAACACTTTCCAGTGAGAGGAGTTGTAATGGCAAAAGAAAGTGTCGGGGTGAGAAGGAACTGTTGTGTGTGATCTCATTCATAGTCTATGTTTCAGAGATTTCGGATGGTTTCAAGAATTTTGAAGAGATTCTAAATGAGCTAGTCTCACAAACTTTTCCTCAAAGAATGAAAAAGCCTCTTCTGCCCACATGCATATGCCCATGTGTGTGGTATGTTCATGTGGGTATGCATGTGTGCATGTGTATATGGAAGCCAGAAGTAAGACAGATCTCTCACTGAGCCCAGAGATCACTGGTTTGCCTAGACTGGCTAGCCAGCCAGCCCTAGGTATTCCCCTGCCTCTGCCTCCCCAGCATCACCTGACAGGCATGTGCACCATGCCTGATCATTTTTATATGAACGCTGAAAACTAGACTTGGATCTTCCTGTTTGCACAGCAGAAACCTTTCCAACTGAGACATTTCTCCAGCCTAAGATGACAGTCACTACTCGTATGTGCAGTAAGTTTGTATGCATGCTCATGTATGTACATATTGCTCACATGCATGTAAAAGTTCAGCATCCAGCGTCTTCCTCGGTCTCTGTCCAGCTCAGTTTTTGAGACAGAGTGTCTTAGTGCATGTAAGCTCCCACACTGGGCTTCACTCACTAGCCAGAATGTGTCAAAGGTGTTCTGGCCTCTTCTGCCTTCTAGGCCAGGCCGAGGTAACAGGCACTGTCACAAGTGACTGTTTATGAAGGTCCTGGGGACCCAAGCATGGGTCCTTGTGATTTGTACAGCAAGTGGTTTAGCAGTAGAGTTCTCTCTCCAACACCGAAGGGACTTTCTTAAAAATGCCTTCACTGAGGGGTGATTTTTGTACGATAAGTCTACTCATTTTAACTAGAGAATCCAAAGATCCCTAGAAAAGCTGTAGAGTTGTATAGCCATCGGCCTGATCTTAGACCCTGTCCACACCCTAAGTCCCCAGAGCCTTGTGCAATTGTTCCCGTTCTTCCCTGAGATTCAAGAAACCACCAGTATTTCCATCTCTGGATGTTTCCCTTTCCTGTTAGTGGAATGATGGGATGTGTGGTCTTCTGTGTCTCTCTTAGAGTGCCTTCAATGCCCGGCACATGGGGCCAGGTGTCAGAACCTCTTCACCTTATATGGTGGACTGGATTCCATTGAATAGACATCTTTGGCCCAGGTTCAGGTTGATAGACACTTGGGTTGTTTCCAATATGAGTTGTTGTGAGGAAAGAGCAGCAAAAATTTTGGATTAGATCTTAAAGCTGTCAAAGCCAGCTTGTTTGGCCCATGCCTTCTGCTCCCTTCCCCTCCCAGGCAAACACAGGATTATGGGAAAGGAAAGTCAAAAGCAAGTGATTTGTGAACCGTTGATGTCATTAACTGTTATTTAAACTATAGATTGTAATCTTAGAAATCAAATCCATCACATTTCAGTTTAAAAGTGAAGTGGACCTTCATTGCCATTCAAAAACTTCTTCTGGTCTTTGGTTGGTTGGTTGGTTGTTGCTGTTATTTTGTTTTTATATTGACTGATAGTGCAGTTGGCTCTAAGGTTTCTGGATGTTAATAATGTGCCATCTCAAACAAGTCAGCAGCCAACTGCATTGCTTCACCTTAAAGAGCCAGCATGCAGCTTTACCCTTCATGTCTTGGCTCTGCAGCTGCCTCCACTGTCTCTTTTAGTGTCTCCATTACATGCATACTCCACCAAGTACTCAGAAAAACTTGACTTGTATGTGAATAACGAAGGAGGAGGTCGGAGTGTAAATGCCTCATGCTCCTTTAAAAAAAAATAAAGATTTATTTATTTTATGTATGAGTACACCATCACTGTCTTCGGACGCACCAGAAGAGGGCATCAGATCCCATTACAGATGGTTATGAGCCACCATGTGGGCGCTGAGATTTGAACTCAGGACCTCTAGAAGAACAGTTGGTGCTCCTAACCTCTGAGCCATCTCTCCAGCCCACCTCATGCTTCTTCAATGATATTTTGATCTGGCCTATTCAATGAAATTTAGGTTGATATTTTGATCAGTAATTGCCTTATCCATTACAGAAGAAAAATAGAAAGTGGGAGATGAGGGGTGGGGGAGGGGATGAAAATACCACTTATCTGTTTCCATTTTGGCATCTGTCTAAGAAAAAAAGAATCTGAGTTTGAGGTTGGCTGGGGTAGCCTGAGCCTCAGTTTACAGATTCACAAAGGTAGTGTTCTCCCTCCATTTTCTCCAGGCTTGTACCACACACCTGTCACACTAGCAGTGCTGAAGAGGTAACAGGACAACAAATTTGAGGCTAACCTGGGCTACACAGTGGGTTCAACAAAGGCTCGGACTACCTAGCAAGGTGGTGTTATATTTTTTTTTTCAAGTTAAAAGAAAAGTGCATTTCAGGAATTTCCTACCTCAACTCTGTTGGAATTATTGAAGTTTTAGGATTAAGTCCTTAAAACCATTTTGTTAGACAACATATATATATATATATATGAAATATGACATCTAAAAACATTTCAAAATAAGAAAGAAAATGCTCACTACAAACAAGCACAAAGAAGTGAAGAAAATCCCCAGTTCTAGCGCCCAGCCATCTGCCTTAAAGATGCGGATTTTAGAAGCAGGTGGTGATGTTTCTCTTTGTCCTCTCTCAGTAGGTGGCTGACAGCAACAATTATCAGGTAGAGTGTGTAGGAAATCGTCAGCAGTCAGAGATGTTCTGAAGGAGAAGCATCTGGAAGGCTAGCCTCTCCACTCAGGATTGAGAGTAAAGAGAGCTCAAAGCTGAGACATCATTTGTGCTTTTCCTGGTGGGGTCTGGGGATAGGGCCGAAGGTTTCAAAGTGTGCAGCTGTTCATGTGTGATCTAGCCCCATACCCACATGAGCCCACAAGTGTGCTTTCAGAAACTGTGGCCTCACTGTAAGTGCCAAGGACTGTGCCTCAGCTCACCAGGCTTCTGTCACCAGCCAGGGAGCAATGTACAGTGGGTGTGAAGTAGAAAGCCTCTCCCTGCGCCTGCAGAATTGTGGCCGAAAATGTTTTGTCTCTGATGTGGATTTTCGAAGGTTTAAACCCAGGTTATCACGACCGGCTATTTTAAGCTTCTTCCACTGATTCAGATGCAACAATGGCTTTTGTCTCTTATGTGCCAGTGGGGGGCAAATACAGTTGAGCTGTAGCCTGCACAGCCTTTTGGGGTGTATTTACAACCATAGTATATAAGTACATGTTAAAAGTACATGTGTCAGTACATTGAGTAACTAGAGTTGCTCAGTGGTTTAATTGTGGGATCAATGAAGATTGAAGCCAGAGTACTGGGTCCATCCTGTCTGGGTGTGTTGTTGCTGCCCTAGTCTTCACCCTTAGAAGCCTGATTTGTGTCTGGACTTGGGAGAGTATATCTGTAAAAAGTTTCCTCTCGCCTGCCTGTCTGAGAGCAGTGATGGGTTTGTGTGTTGTCAGACAGTAGGATAGACCATGCTGGCACTGCAGTTGTAACCTCAATGATAAGCCACATTTTTCAAGTTGGAGTCTAGCCTCCTAAGACCACCCCAGAATCCCAAGGGAGCAATTGTCATGTGATCGTGACAGACCCCAGTTCACAGTCAGATACTCGGGGTGTCTGCCCTGGTTTGAACTCTATGAAGCATTTGCTTCATGGGATGTAGATAAATGGAATTTTACAGTATATATGGACTTATTGTAGTGACACATCTGTAACATCTGTCCTTAACAGTTGTGGTTTTTGGTTATTGTCACCGATGTGTAGGATTCCATTGTGTAGATAGCAGGGTTGATTTCCATAGCCTTTTGGTGATTGACGGTTGGCTGCTTGCTGTTAGTTCATCCTTTCTGCTTGTTCCTTTGTTTACACTTCTGTGGTTGGTTTTGGGTATTTCACCAGGTCTCACTCTATCAATCAAGCTGGCCTCAAATTCACAGCAATCCTTCTGTCTCAGCTTCCTGAGTGTTAAGATTAGAGGCATGAGCTAAAAGAATCCAAGCATGAGATTTTGGTAGCTCGATGGAGAGATATATTCAGCTCTCACAGACTCATGTCTAACCTTGTGTCTTAGGGTTTTACTGCTGTGAACAGACACCATGACCAAGGCAACTCTTATAAGGACAACATTTCATTGGGGCTGGCTTACAGGTTCAGAGGTTCAGTCCATTATCATGACAGCATCCAGGCAGGCATGGTGCAGGAGGAGCTGAGATTTCTACATCTTCATCTGAAGGCTGCTAACAAACTACTCACTTCCAGGCGGCTAGGATGAAGGTCTTAAAGCCCACACCCACAATGACACACCTACTCTAACAAGGCCACACCTACTTCGGCAGGACCACACCTTCTAAAATTGCCATTCCCTGGGCCGAGCATATACACACTATCACACTTTGTCACTAAAGCCTTGTCCCAAAGTCAAGTTTTCTATTTAGGGAAGGTCTCCCAGATGACTTTGCTTGTTCAACCAATGTCTCTAATTCCCGAGAAATCCTTTGCAGACTCAGGCAGGGCTTCCCATTTTCAGAGCATAGCTGAAAGCTGGACTAGCCCCTGACAGGAGACAGGCATGTCTTTCAGTTGCGGTATCTTCGCTCCTTCTGTCTGGCTCCGTTTTTACCTCATGGAGAATGAAGAAACCTAAGGACATCTTAGTCTTGTTTCAGTCTGTTCTCTTAATTGAGGGATCCTCTCAAGTCATGAGGCAGTTTGTTTCAATGAGTTTTTGAAAAGAAATGCCAAGTTCCTCTTTTGGATTTTTTTTTTTTTTTTTTGCTTTATCTATAAAATCTACACAAAAGCATGTTTTGTTTTTTTTCTGGTTTGTTGTTGTTGTTTTGCCATTTCATCCAGGGACACACTCGGGTGGGGACATTAGGTCTCTGGGGTATAAGTGAAGGGCTCTGAACATGTCACCATCTTTTCCATTCACCGTATAATGTGAGGGCCCCCACTCTTGTGTCTTTCCCTGGGCATTTCAGGAAGTTTTCTAATTCTGTCAGTGTCCGGTTGGCTTGGTATAATGACAAAAATTCATGGGGCACCCCAATGCCTCTGCCTGTGAGGAGCCCACACCTTGTCCTACCAAAGCTACATGCTTGCTAGGCACCCAGAGGCATCATGGTCTTTACTTCCCGGTCTAGAAAATAAGGAGTAATTTATTCCTTATAGATTCCAGTATAGACTAAAAAACAATAACAGAGGTGATTAGGTGTACACGTGTAGATATGCTTTAATTACTGTTTTTCTCCAAGCAGTTTATTAAAGGTGTGCAGGCTGATCTCTGTAGATCATTGTCTTTTCCTTCCACACTACAATCTGTGAGCTGTACCAGCCAGAAGGGAAATGGCAGGTTTCCAAAAAAAAAAAAAAAAAAAAAAAAAAAAAAAAAAAAAAAAAGGCTGGGGGCTGGGGAAGCCTCTGCTCATTGGTTGACAGAGGGGGAGGGTGCTCCTCCGGTAGAAAGTCTGAATTGAGGGTTCTGGAACCTGAGGTTGCCTTCTCTTCCCATTCACACCCCACTCACAGACCTCGCAGACATTCAGCTCCAGGAAGCAACACCAGTGTGTAAACTAATTCCAACCTCACATATCACATCTTAGAGGAAGTTATCTAAACTCTGAAGAATTATCTTGTCTGCCATTTCAGAACGCACCATAGAAGGGTAAGCTCTTGAGGCCAGATGGATTGCTGTCCTACCATGGTGCTGTCACTGTTTAAAGTGATCAGAAGATTAAAAAAGCAAGAACAGGTCAGCAACAGGGGGAGACAGACGTTGCTCTGAAATCAGTTCCTAAAGACAGAATCTTATCAGCGACAGGAAAGCACAGGTGAGCGAAGTCAGAAGGAACAACAACTCCAGTGCTCAGATGGTGTTCGTTCTGAATGAACACAAGTGGGGTTAATCCCTACTCTGATGCTACACCAGAATGTCTGCTGGAGAAGGCTTGGCCATTACAAGCACCGACTGCTTGCTCCTCTAGAGGACCCAGGCTCAGTTTCCACATGGCAGATCACAACTGGCTGTAACTCCAGTTCCAGGGGACCTGGCATCCTCATGCCAACACACAAGCTACCAAAACACCAGGCACATAAAATAAAAGTAAATGCAAACTTAGAGGGAAAAAAAAAGAAGACAGAGAGATATAGGAATGCCTGGTTGAATTTGAATTTCAGATTAATAGTTTCATGAGTGTTAAATGTGTCCAGATAGATAATGTATTGAACATTTTTTTTTTTAAATCTGGCCACTTTATCCAGGTGTCTGATGTTTTGCTGCTACAATCTCAACAGTTTTTGTTGAGGACTTACTGTTGGTATAGTAGAAAGATTCAGAAGTGGCCTTGGGGCTGTATGTCTCGACTGCTTTCTGGAGCTTAATAAACAATTCTTAATAAAATAGCTGGTGCTTAATAATTTTTGTTTTTTAACTTTAAAGGAAAAAATGTTTATTTTTCAATTTTAAGGAAATAAAACATCTTAAAATAGTATGATTTATTAAAATACTATTAGTATGAGATTTTTAATTAGTAAGATATATTGATAGTATATCAAGATATAAACACAAAGTTATATATACATGAAAAAAAATAACGTAACTAGTAGTATATTTAGAGTCATAACTGGTTAGCTTTACTTATTAGATCATGTAAGTAAAGAATTTAATTACTAAACAGGTCATTCCTATGTAAGTAAGAAGTGGTGAGGAGCCAAGATTAAGTAGTGGTTAAACAATAATAGCTTTATCACAGTTTCATACACTTTTCTCTTAAGTTTAAAATTTGTTTAATATTATTTATTTGATATAATACACTAATTAATTCTCACGGCAGCTTAATTGAAATATAATTACTATACAAATATTTTGATATTAGATGTGTTTCTTTCGCTGAGTTTGGACATATATAAGTCACCTTTAGCAAGTTTTTAGCCATGAACTATATTCATATCTATAACATACCTCAAAATATCTGTTAGCTTGGAGAAACATCTCAGACACTCAGGACCAGGATTCTGTCCCCAGCATCCATCTGTGAGCTTACAACTGCCCAAAACTCCAGCAGGGCATCTAGCATACTCTTCTTCTGGCTTCCACAGACACCAGGCTACACATGGTACACTTACATACAAAAAGACAAATACACACATAAAATAAAAACAAATATAAATATATCTTTAAAAATAAAAATGTTTATTTTTGAGAATTTTATATATGTATACAATGAGATATGACCATATCTAACCCCCACCTTCCCTTCCAACTCCTCCCATAGTACCAACATACCTCCTCTAAACTCATAAATTTTATTTGTGTGTGTGTGTGTGTGTGTGCATAAATGTATGCAAGTTTGTGTGTTGTGTGTGTGTGTAAGGTGCACATCTGGAAGCCAGCAGGAAACAGTGGATTCCCTGGAACCACAGTTACAGGTGTTTGTAGGATGTTGGGATGTTAGAGGATGCTGGGATCTGAATTCTAGGCCTCCTTACTGTACAGCAAGCCTTTCACTGCTGAGACATCTCTCCAGCCACTATTTGGTAAATCAGAAAGAAGTACTGCTATATTTCAGGCACATGAGTTCAAAGGCACATGTGAGCAGAGAAACCGCTGAAAGCAGACAGCTATGTCAATTGTGTGTGTGACCTACATTTAGGCACATTTGCCAGTGTTTCCTAGCACCATGTTTGCATGAGCAATGAAACCCTCCGAGATACTTCACTGTTGATGTTGCTATTTAAAACAAAACCCTCCCACAGTCCTGAGACTCTGTTTCTCACCAGCTGAGTTAGATAGAATGTCTTGTCGAGGGCCCTAGGAATCTGTATTTTCCACAAGGAGAAATTATGCAAGGTGGAGAAATGAACTGTCGGGCCAAATAAACCGCAGTGGGGTTGGAAGAGGTAGTTGTGCAGTGTGTCTGAAAGGGAAGGGGAACTGAAGCTTGGCTGTGATGTGTGAGCCAAGCAATGAAGAGGGGAAGAGGTGGACATTCCAAGCAAGGAGAATTCTGGCCAAGGTTCAGAAAGGAATATCTTGCTCTAGAAAGAAGAATGGGGTTCACGTGCCTGTCAGTAGAAGGACCTAGCATGGTGCCATATAGCCATAATCCCATCACTGGGAGGCTGAAGCGGGTTAGTCCCAGTTTGAGGTAAGCCTGGGTTGCTTAGACAACAAACAGATGGGGGAAGGGCAATAGGACAGAGACTGGAAGCTATAGCTTGTGTCCCTATAAGAAGTCTGTGGCCATTACTCTGAAAGCCGCATGGTCTATTGTACAACTGTTACATTGCCAGTAAATGGACTGATGAGAGAGAGAGAGAGAGAGAGAGAGAGAAAATCCAGTTTGAAAGGTATCAAGGAGGCCCCCAGGAGCAGCTGGCTCCCAGGTTGACTTGAGAGTAATTGGCCAAGTCTAGTAATAAGAGTTAGAGATAAGCTGGAAGCTTTTTAAAGGAGAGTTAAAGGTGTCAGGTTGACTCCTCAGATGCTAAGTAGCTGTTTGAGAATGGGAGAGGCACTAAGAAAAGAGGATGAATTCCATCATGATAGTGCTGTTTCCATAGCTGGACAGAACCCTGAACAGAGGGCATTTGGATATGTAAAGCTACTGGAGGTAGCTTTTTTTTTTTTTTTTTTTTGGATTTTTTAATAACATTTATTTTCAAATGTTATCCCCTTTCCCAGTTTCCCCTCTGGAATCCCCCTATCTTATTCTCCTTCCTTCTGCTTCTATAAGGATGTTCCCCCACCCACCCATCCCTCCCACCTCCCCACCCTGGCATTCCCCTACACTGGAGCATTGAGCCTTCATAGAACTAAGGGCCTCTCTTCCCACTGATGCCCGACAAGGCCAACCTCTGCTACATATGCAGCTGGGGCCATAGGTCTCTCCAGTGTACTCTGGTTGGTTGTTTAGTCCCTGGGAGCTCAGGTTGGTTGATATTGTTGTTCTTCCTATGGGGTTGCAAACCCCTTCAGCTCCTCTAGTCCTTCCCCTAACTCCTCCATAGTTAGCATGCTTTGGGTGAAGTCCCCAAGGGTGACAAAGTAAACAAAGTCTCTGAAGGTAAAGGTGAATAGCTTACTAAGGAGAATTTGTAAAGAGAGGTTCTCATCTCTGGTCACAGTTCAAAAGCTGGGGGCAAATAGCCTCCCAGCACTCCCAGCCTGTTAGAAGGACTCACTATTCAGGACTTGGCTCCTAAGGTGTCAGGGTTATCAGCTGTGGGTTTGCTTAGCGATTGCTTTGGGTTGGCGATTGTTCTGTTATTTGTAACCTCAGAACTTGCTTTTCCCTGCATATCAGAAATCCCTGGGTGCATCATATTTTTCTGGTTACAAAATCTTTATATTTTAAAAAATAACATATTACTTCCAAATTTAATGCTGAAAAATCAGAATATAGAAATAAGAAGGAAGACGATTTTCAAAATTCCTAAACCTCAAGATGATTCCGACTAGCATTTCATTGTTGAGTGTTCAGACTTTCTGTTCTCTGTAGCCTTATAGATAAGTTTAAAATGTGAGTTTAAAAGAGCTGGGGAGATGGTTCAGTGTTGAAGAGCCCTTGCTGCTCTTTCAGAGGTCCCACCTTTCTTCGGCCTTCAGGGGCACCCACACACATGTGCATATATACACCTAGACACAAATAAAAATAACTTAAAAACGGAAACCAAAGCTACTCTGCAAACTCCCATTTGAACCTATGGCATGTCTCAGTTTCGGGTGGAAACGCACTGACGTCACCCAGAGGCGCCTTCATCGCGTTAATTCAAGAGTCTATTTGTGGATTCTGATTTTACGACTCAAATAGCGTTGCTGCGAACAGTTTTGAGGAAGAATCACATTTCCCCGCATTATGATTGTAGAGCTTCTTTAAAGCCAAGGTGTAGCAGAGAAAAGTCCGAAGGAAGCTTCCACGTTCTCAGAAAAATTTTCCCACCGAACACATACCAGCAAGAGAGCGACAACAGTGTGGTGAAACTTGTGCGGGTCAAGCTTAAAAGTCAGTGGGTGGTTTCCAGGGATGCCATGGGCTTGTTTGCACTGTGCAGGGTGAGCTGTGGTGAGGTGAGAACTCGGTGAACTCTCTGCTTTTTCTACACTAGGAAACTTAGTCGCAGTTTCTGGATGTCCCATTCCATGGCGTCCTCCCCTTTGGGAGCCACCTATGATGCTGGCTTGGCTCTGGGACTGCCCACTCCACCAGAAATACCCCGAAGTCTTTCCGCCAGGTTACTCTCTGCCCTGCTCTGCCACCACCCAGGGCTCCTCGCCCTAAGTTCAGAAGTTTGTCTTCTCTCCTTTTTCTGCACCACCAATGGGAGGAAGGGGAGTGTCCGTAGAGGGACGGGGCACCTAGGTTGTGTGATGTGACCTGAATTCTGAAGAGCTCATGAAGTTGACCTTGGGCAAAGGCCTCCTCTTCTTCCTGTAACAAAGTGTTACTCCAAGAGAGCCCAAACAAGGACCGTACACTGGGCAAAACGAGGTGCCCTTAAATCGGGATGGGTCAGTGCTTTCTAGGTGAGCTTTTGTAATCAGACCTGCAAGAACAGCCACAATCCTGGTCATCTGTGGAAATTCATGATTCCATATAAGATGTGCTCTTATCTTCTGTCTGATGAGATCAAGAATCTCAGACCTGCCCCAGAGAGAACTTACACCCCAGACTCTCCTGAACCTGGATAATTTAGACTATCACCATGTCTCCACATGGTTCTCGCTATTTTATTTAAATAATTATCTTAGCTAACTATCAATCACAGGAGGGAAGCATCTCATTGTTCAGGGAAGTGGATGAAAGTTTGCAGTAGTTAATAACTCACTGTGGGTCACAGCACAAGGAGACTCTGAAGCCAGTTTCCAATCCAGGTTTGCTCGGTTCTGGTTCAACCTTTTTTTTTTTTTTTTTTTTTTTTTTTCTCTCTCTCTCATTGAAAGAAAATTTTCTTGGCAGGGATTTTGAAAGACTTTTCTCTGAGACCCAATATAAAAGTATGTCACCAGCCAAGTGACAGCATTAGGCAGGTGTCTAGGGCAAGCTAAGTTCCCTGAATACACAAGGAGCGGCTCCCTTCGAGTGTGTGTGTGTGTGTGTGTGTGTGTGTGTATGTGTGTGTGTGTTTTACAGAACTGTAGAGAAGATCCTTTTCCAGCCAGAGATTGTCTTTCCAAAGCTTGGAACACCACATGCTCATCACAGAACAGCAAGGCTTCCGGTGAGAAAGGAGGCCTTTTGGCCACCCACCCCTCTGCAGTTCAAATATCCAAACATCTGCTCTATGTTAGTTAATTGCCTTTGTAGAACATTAAGATTGATTTTGAAATAAGCAAAATGTTTTGCTGAACCAAAAGAACTCAGTACCTGCTCACTGGAAAATATTTTTGCTTAAACTTTGCTATAGTGAAAAAAAAAAAAAAAAAAAAAATATATATATATATATATATATATATAGGTGTGTATATATATATATAGGTATATGTGTATATATATAGGTATATGTGTATATATATATATATAGGTATATGTGTATGTGTATATATATGTGTGTGTGTATATATATATATATATATATCATGATTAAAACACAGCTATAGGAGCTGAGAGATGGCTCTGTGGTTCAGAGCACTGGGTGCTCTGGCAGAGGTTCTGGGTTCAGCTCCCAACCAACACCTACATAAATTAAAGGGTTTCCTACCTTTAATTTCAGTTCCAGGGGATCTAGTGCCCTCTTCTGGCCTTCCAGCATTACATGCATGTGGTGCCAGTACAGACAAGTATGCACACACACATACACAGATACATACATACATACATACATACATACATACATATATATATATATATATATATATATATATATATATATAAAGGAGAATGTTTTTAATTCTCCTTTTTAAAAGCCAGGTATGTGGTGGTGGCACGTGTCAGTAATCCCAGCTACTGGTGAGGGGAATAACAAGTTCTAAGCCATGACAGACTGCACAGCAAGCTTCAAAGCCACTTTCTAAAGGGCTGGCAATCTCAGCTGAACTGGAGGGCACTTAACCAGCAGGTGTGAGGCTCTTGGTTCAAGCGCCACCACTGCTAATTAAATGAATGAACAGACACAGCCAATGAGAGACTAGCTGGTTTGGAATGGAAAGCTCCTGGAGACAGTATTGGTTTCATGTCGGCGTTCCCACAGAAGATTAACAGAATGTGAGCTGTTTCTGGATTTCTGACCACCTGCCAAGAAAAAAAAAATAGCCAGAAAGAGACAGAGTGAACTTGGGGGCTCCTTGCACAGGTAGCCAGGACACTGTAGCCTAAGACCCTGTGGTTGGAAGCGATGTCATCTTCCATAAACACATTAGCATCCAGGAAGGGGTTCCTCTGTCTGAAATCTTACATGATTTCTGTTCCCTGGCCTTTTAAAATACACAGCTAGTAAATTTTACGTCTCATGAAATGCATACCCTTTACAGTGATGGCTTACCATGGCTACCTGACCTCTACAGACCTCTGCTATGGCCAGTCCTGGTGTCTGAGTAGTTCCCAGGGCCCAGCATAAAGGAACCAAGTTTCCAGAGCCCTGAAGACAAGGGGTAACACACCAAAATATGGACTCATTTTTCATTCCACCTTCACTGGCCGAGCAGCTGCAAAGAACAAAGGCCGTATCTCCCGATACCTAGCAAACAAATGCTTTATTGCCTCAAGAACTGATTGCTTCTCTGAGGTCGACACAAGTGTATTTGGGGGAAAACTCCGGGAACAAGTTGAGGAGCGGCTGTCTTTCTATGAGACTGGAGAGATTCCACGGAAGAATCTGGGTGTCATGAAAGAAGCTGTGGTTCAGGCAGAGGAAGCGGCTACTGAAATAGCCAGAAAGCTGGAAAAGCAGAAGAAATGCTTGAAGAAGGAAAAGAAGCGACTGGGTGCACTGGCCCTGGCATCTCCGGAGAACAGTAGTACTCCTGAAGAGTGTGAGGAGACACATGAAAAACCTAAGAAGAAGAAAAAGCTGAAAGAACCCCAGGAGACCATACAGGAAAATGGAATGGAAGACCCACCTGTCTCTTTGCCTAAAACCAAGAAAAAGAAAGCCTTTCCCAAGGAGGAGTTGGCCAGTGATCTTAAAGAAATGGCCACCAGCAGCATAAGTGTTCCTAAGAGAAAGAAACCCTCACCTAAGGAGGAAATGGCCAGGGAACCAGAAGAGGCAGCAAGCCCCACCCCTAAGAAGAAAAGGAAAATTTCCAAGGAGCCCCGAGGCTGCTGCCAGCTGCACAAAGAAAAAGAAAAAGTCCCAGAAGGTGCAGGAGGATAGGACGGACCTGCTTGGTGGGAGGGGCATACCTTATGGTGGCAGCTCCTGCCATGATAAACCCCAATAAAAACACAAAACCAGAAATAAAAAAAAAAAGAAAGAAAGAAATGCACACCTAAGTGTGCCTTCAGTGAAGAAAACATAAAGACGCACCAAGCCTTCATCAATACAGAAGCACTGTAGTCACCACGGGCAGCTGCTGTTCTAGCGCAGCTGATTTGTTTTCCCCCATTTTGTTTTGTGGCTTCCTATTAATAGAATCACACCGACATTATTTTCTATAAGACTTACTGGAGTTGGCATAAGGCCGTTCATCCACTGATGTTGAACATATCAGCCGTGCATTCATTTGGGGATCTGAATAGTTTTCCACTTTGTAACCCTTCGGCTATTTGACCTGGGTTTTCATCAGGGGTATGTATCTTTTTCATTATTATTACTGATGACAATCATATCCACGTGTTCTTCTCTCCTTAGGGAAGTAGAGATACTTCTATTTTTTTTTTTTTCAGTCGTCTTTCTACCCAAATTGATGTCAAGGACTCTGCTACCTTAGTACCTAGGATTGTCTTCGCACAGAGTAGGAGCCAAAAGAGTCAATGAAGGAGCTCACGACGAGCCTTCCAGTCCTGACCATTTAGACGTGGTGATCTCAGTTTAGGACATAGCAAAGATGGAGTAAGGGGATGCAAACGCTGTCTTTGAATTATAGTGACTGGTGTTCCCTCTCGTACGACCCTGTCTAGTCCATAGTGTTCTGAGACTGTATCTACCCGGGTCTTCCAGGTTTTGGCTGACACCCCCTCTCTCACCCTGGGTCCTGGGACCACCTCCTTTTGCCCACCTCAAACACTGTTGTTTTTCTGTCAACTTCCCACGGAGGTAAACTCTGCCACATTTGCAGGCCTGCTCCCAGTGGGGTACTCCACCATTTTGATCACTTCAAGGTTCTTGAGGAGGCTCCTCCTTCCTTCTGGCCTTTGAAGTGAATGGTTACAATCCAATGTCTGCAGCCACTTGTGCTGGGGTCTGCATTGAATACTAGCCAGCAGCACCATGTTTGGGTGGCTTTTGGGTATTGACAGAACACATTCCTTTCATTGTCCCTGTCACCCTCCCCCCCCCAGATAGCTCTACCCATAGTCCCTTTCGGCTTTTTAGTTTGTGAAGGCTGTAGGCATGATGTTTTTGTGTACTGTGTAAAGGTTATCCTTGTGTTTTTCAAATGCTGATTTCTCTTCCCTCATATCTTGTTTCTACCGACTCAACATTATAATGCTTGTACCAAAACTCTCCTGGCTGGCTGGGGTTTGTGTAAACAATTCTTACCATTGATTCTCTGCCTTGTCAATAAATGTTGATCTCCCAATGGCTGGGCAGAAGAGAGAATAGGGTAGGACATCTGCCAGCCATGGGCAAGGAAGGCAGAAATACTGGGGGGGGGGGGTGGATATTTCTGTCAGGATCTGTCAGGAGAATAAAGAGATTAGCCAGAGGAGAGGGTCCAAGAAGACACCATAAGAAAACACTCTGAAGCCCAAAGAGCCAGATCAATAATAATATGCAAATATCATGGGATGGGGTGGGAGGTGGCTCCATTAGCTTGGTGGGGGTAGTTGTAAATCATTTAGCTGACCAGTATTGGGGTACAGCTTGAAATAAATCTTTGTTTCTCTGTGTGGTTACTTAATATGACAAAAGGGAGACACAGAAAAGGGGAACTTGATTTGCTGTGCCTATAAATCCTGCCCCATGTCATCCAGAGTTTTCTAGGGTCCTCTGGGACTTGCTCAAAAACAATGATGCTTTCTCCATTCTGAATGTATGTTCAGCTCATGGAGGTGGCTCATGGGTAAAGTGCTTGTCATGCAAACTTGAGGAACAAAGTTTGGATCCCCAGCACCAACACTGAAAAACTGGGGACCACTTGCCAAGTCTCAGGAAACACTGCCAAAAGGAGGCAGGAATAATGAAGTGCGGGAGGACTAGGGGACAGATGATGGAGGACTGGGAGGACAAATGATGGAGGACTGGGAGGAGACATGTGTCTTCCAGACATGGCTGTTGTACTCATGAACTCACAGCCACCCTGGTTACCTGTCCAGGACCAAGGCAGCCGATATGGGAACAAAGCAGGAGGAAAGGTTCACAAGAGCCCACCTCTAACTGAGGCGCTTTCAACAAGTGCTAAGGGAAAAGAATCATTCTCCTCTGTGTGGATGGTCCCATACCCATGTCCATATGAGCAGCTGAATTGAATGAATTGGAATAGATAGATAGATAGATAGATAGATAGATAGATAGATAGATAGATAGATAGATAGATAAAATACTTTACGTTGGAAGGGGATATATTGGGGGAAATTGAGGGTAGTTGGAGGAGGTGGATCTGATATTTAATTTCATACATGTATGAAATTCTCAAAGAGTAAATAAGAGAATGAAAATTAAAAGATGGATGTAAGAGCACTTACAGCTCAGGGGTAGGGAGACTAATACAGGAGAGTTCAGTTTATCCTGGCTCCTGAGCTCTAGGTTCAGTGGGAGACATTATTATCTCAACAAATGAGGCAGAAAGTAATAGAGGAACACACTCAACATTGGTCTCTGTCCTTTACCTATGAATACATCCCATACACAGAGAGACAGAGATGGGGAGACAGAGACACTGAGAGGATAGTTTTTACAGTTCAGAAATGACTACATCACAGACATATATGGGTAGTCCAAAGTCTGTTGATTTACTAGGTTATATTTTATAAAATTCCACACTAAACTGTACTTGCTAGATCACTTATTCTTTCTTTTATTATTCATCAAACATTGTACCTCCTGTGAAGCAGCACATATTTAAAAATGTAACAAGGCACCAGCCACACTAGCCCCAGCTACTCTCTGGCCCCAACAGTGATCTCACCACCATGGCTGGCCCCAGAGTGACCACCCATCTAATTCCCATGGTGGTTGCTGCCACGCCAACCCCATGCAACGACCACCCATCTTGGGGTTAGCTGTCACAAATCCCTGTCACCCGGCAAAATCAAAACTCTAGAGTCTTGTAATTTATCAATCAGATTTATATCAGTAAATTCTCACTCCATAAAACGTCTACATAATAAACTCAGAGCCAGTTGATATTGATATAAACTTCCTACCTAGATAAGACAAATTGTCCTGTAATAATCCGTCCCTTTTAAGATATTCATAGCTACCTGTGGCTATTTAAAGCCACACAAACCTGGGTTGTCCTTCTCTTCCTCCATCTTCCTCCTCCTCTCTCTATGGTCTCCGGTCTCTAAAATTCTTAGCCCGCCTTTCTTTTTCACTACCCAATCACAGGCCTTGCCTTATCTTGTGTCTGCCCTCACCTGCACGTAGGCATCAACCCACAGTCCCGATCAGAATTTATGATAAAGATCTGATAGGCTGTTTCCGGGCTAGGCTGGTGTCATCATAACACAAATGCAGATGTATGGTGTGTGAATTGGTACATTTTAATTTCTGTTGGTGTCTTGAAAAGTTACAATGTTCACATGCTGACCTTGGGAAAGTAGAGAAAGCACAAAGTTTAGTTCTATTGAGGCAGTGTCCAGTGTGCTTAGAGACCAAACTCTGAGCATGGCTGATCAGGGAGGAGCCTTGATGGTTTGTTTTCTTTTCTTTGTGAGGCATTATACACAATAGTGCAGGATGATCTGAAAGTCAGTAATATTGCCCAGGCTGTCCTCAAATTCCAGGAAACCCTCCTGCCTCATCCCCCAAAGTGCTGAAATAGCAGGTGTGAGCTATCACATCTGGTTTAGACTTTATTAAGCATTTACCATGTCACCTGACTCCTGACAGGATGGGTCAACCAGCCCCACTAGAATTCCCCTTGCTGCAGAAGTATTTGGCTGCCCTGTATGTAAGCCCACAGACTATGAGGAGACCATACTTTTATAGGTAGACTTTTCCCTCCACCTCCTATAGATAGTACCCAATTTTAATGGCCATGGAATCAGAGCTATGACACCATCTAAAGAGTCTAATCTGAAAAGTCAGAAAGGAGCATGGAGGTTTAGAGACGGGGTTTGTCTCTAAACTAGTAAAATTAATAACTGGTAATCTGTTTTCTTGCTCTGGAAAAGGAGGTGCAACTAGGGAAGGCTGGAGCCATAATTCTATTGCTTATATAGCAGATTGTGCTGTATGAATTAATTTGATATTATACAGTACTTCTAAATTAATTGTATTGGGGAAACAAAAATTCTCCTGGCTTATGTGTAGATAAATGAGTGGGATAAAGAAAGTTCAAATACTGGGAGAGGAAGACGGGACTTTTCCAAAAATGTTTTATAGACACTGTTGTATACTGCAACTGTGCAATTTAAAGTTAAAATGAGTGTATATGTTCCATGTAAAGCATGCACATTTTATTAATCAAATATTATGCTCCATCTTATCTTGTTTTGTAGGACCAGCAAAAATCCACCAATGTGGTCTACCAGGCCCATCATGTGAGCAGGAACAAGAGAGGACAGGTGGTTGGAACCAGGGGAGGATTCCGAGGATGTACTGTGTGGCTAACAGGTATAAGCACATGTGTATACACACACACACACACACACACACACACACACACACACACACACACACGGAGTTTCAAGGAACCATTTTTTCAAATCGAAACCTGACGTGTGACGTGATTATAAGGAACTTGGTGTTTATTTGAACCTTTGAAAGCGTGGAGTGCCATGTAGACACCTGGCTGTTGGCTGTCACTCCGCTACTGGTGAGAACTGGGGTCTGACAGGCTGAGAGAGGCCACCAGCTGTCAGTTACCCTTCTTTGGCAGCACGAGATGAGGCAAGCAGTTTGTGACCCTAAGGAGCTTCTCCTGTTCACCCCTAAACAAATTTCCTACCATGACGAATGGGCTTCTCCTAATTTGACAGGGAATATTACGGATGTTTAGGGCTAGTTTTCCGGTGTCTTGATGTTCTGGAGGCCTATTCCATTAACAAAGTTAAGAATCTATGTGAGAAAGATTGCTAAAAACATCTCATCTTGGCCATGGGTTGTCTTTTGCCTGTAGAAACAACTTTCTGTCTCTGAGATGACCCCGTGAGTGTCCCCTTTCTTTGTCCTTTTGATCCACAAGTTCCAAAGCTAGAGATTATCAATGAACTTGCCATTAGGAATTAAGACCCCTGATAGCCCAGGTCTGAGTCCTAACCTGATAGACACAGCTGGCAGCGCCGGGGTTTAGAAAAGGAAACCCAGGTTCACAGGACTTTCCAGAAAAGGGAGGGGCCCAGAAACGAAAGCACGTTTATTTGGGCTGTGAGCGACCAGTGCCCTGTCTTCTGCTCACTCCGGAGAAGGTCTAGCCTGAGAGCAGCTAGGGGGAATGTGGCACTGCAATTTCTCCTGCTCGTTTTCTGGGAGTTGCTATTGTTGACTTGCACTGTTTATGAGAAGAGGTTTTACTGTGAAGCCAGACTGGCCGAGCCAGTTTATTTAGTCTTGCAGTGCTGGGGCTCTGGGGCTGTGGTACACACACACAGGTTGCTTTGTTGGTTTTTGTTTTCTTGCTAATCTTGATTTTTTTTTCCTGGTGCTGGTGGTTTCCTGGTTTTATTTACAGCTGGGATTTGCATCAAAACAACTTCCTCCTCCTCTAACCAGACCAGACTATACTCTTGGAGCCCCGAGTGCCAATATGACAGATTTGCCTGGTGGGATGCCTGCAGTATTCCCCTAGCTCTCCCTGGGAGATGGAGTTTTTAGCAGATACATGTGTATTCCTGAGGCTCCTGTCTGCTCCTCTCTGAGCCCAATACCCTAGTACTTAAAGTGCTAGTGCATATTGGACCCTGACTCCTGGGCGTTGTAGGTGGGGGTAAGTGAAATACAGCCTCAATACAGCCGGCCTACAGCGTGTCCCAGAGGATAGCCAATGCCTAGCTGCATGGGGACTGAGGTGGCCTTTGTTCTCCAACATCTGGGGCAAATGGAAGGAAATTTAATTTCATTATTCTGATGCAAGAGGACACGCCCAAGAGTCAAGGTTCCTATTTTTCATTACCTGCGAGCTGACACAAATTCCCAGAGGAACCTGCTCCTGAGATCTATTTAAAAGAAACTGTGGTGACTTGGTAAAGACTCCCAGGACCTTCCATGGTCACATCTTCAGTGTTCCCCCATCAGAGTCAAGAGTGTGGCTTTAAAATGAGACTGAAACCTAGGGAGGGGCTACTTACTTTCTTCTGCAGAGTTTCTCCCTTCCCTCTTCCTGTTTCCTTTCTCGAGGTTGTCCCAGATTTGTTGTTACTTTTTTATTATTATTATTAAATAACTTTATTTTAAAAAACAGATAAAGGTACAGATTCTAAAAGCATTTTTGCATAAAACTATATGAATATATTTTGTCAGTACTTGATTTTTTTTAAAGGTTTGATAGTATGCATTGAAAACTTACTAGTTTCAATGAGCATAAGGTACATGTAAAACAAAATGTAACATGGAAATAGTTGAAGTTTTCTTGGTGTGTAAAGATTAAACATAATGATTTTTAAATACCAAGGATTGCCACAAGGCTGCATTCTTAGCTCTTGAATTATTAGTGATTTAAGGTCTAGGTGTACCACACTCTGAGAGGATGCTATACACTTATTTTTTTTCTAAGAAGGACTGAGGCTTCCACATTTTGGCCTTCCTTCTTTCTGAGCTTCATATGGCCTGTGGGTTGTTTCTGGGGTGTTCAGAGCTTTCTGGGGCTAGTATCCAATCATCAGTGACTGCATGTTATGTCTGTTCTTTTGTGACTGGGTTACCTCACTCAGGGTGATATTCTCTAGTTCCATCTATTTGCCTAGGAATTTCATACAGTCATTGTTATTGCTACATTTTATATGTACATACATGCACACAGGCTGGAGCACACACGCTAACTTCTTCTCTAGGCTTTTCTTTTTTTCCTTTTTTTTTTCTCTTTCTCTCCCAGTTTTCTAATTTTCACATTGAATTCTGTGTGACAGTGGCCTTGCATCTTAGAACCCTTAGATAATTTGTGCACTCCCCCCCCCTCACTTTCTCTGTCTCACTTTCTCTCCCCCCACACCCCCCCTCTCTCCCACACACACACACCTCTGTCTCTCTCTCTCTCTGTGTATCTGTCTCTGTCTGTCTCTCTCTCTGTCTCTTCCCCTCCCCCCTCATGTTCTCCTTACCTAGAAAATTATATCGAGGCCTAACCATGCCTAGGCTATAGTAGACACTGTGTCTTGACTCCGTTTGCATAGAAACGCACGAAGTGCCTTTCAAAGTGCACATGCACCTAAGAGCTCAGAACTCCTCAGTCTTGGCCAGCGTGGCCATCTCTGTGTCTTAACAGTCATTTTGGGGAACTCTGGCAGCCAAAGGGCAGCAGGTGGGTCTAATGTCTGGAGGGTGTTCAGTGGGATCTGTAGGGCTTGTTAGTCTTCTGGGTGCCACTCCCTGACTCCTCTAAGTGCGACCCGAACAGGTAAGGTGGCTGTCTTCACAGCTTTGACCATCTTTAAGATGTTAGCAGACAAAACTGCACATGGACCATGACCCCAGGTCTCCCTATTTGCAAACCAAATTTGCTACAAAAACAAAACAAAACAAAACAAAAACCAAAACAAAACAAAAAAAACAAAAGAGCAGCCCCAAACTCCTGATCACCCTGCCTTCACCTCCGCAGCACTGGGATTCCAGGCATGCGCCACTACTCCTGACTTGCTCACTTTTCATCCTAAGTCTGCCTTGCCCGTTCCCAACAGGTCTCTCTGGTGCTGGCAAAACAACCATAAGCTTCGCTCTGGAGGAGTACCTTGTATCTCATGCCATCCCGTGTTACTCCCTGGATGGGGACAATGTCCGTCATGGCCTCAACAAGAACCTGGGCTTCTCGGCCGGGGACCGAGAAGAGAATATCCGTCGGATTGCAGAGGTGGCCAAGCTCTTTGCTGATGCTGGCCTGGTTTGCATTACCAGCTTTATCTCCCCATTTGCAAAGGTAAAAGATTTGGTGCAGGGCAGGAGCTGCTGGCTTGCTCATGTCCTCCCTGAGCTGTGGCCCTCGGCCATTGGGGCAGGGCAGATCAGAGAGCCACTAAACCTTCACTTTCCCACCCACTCCCCCTCTCCTCTCCCGTCCTCTCATTTCCTCTGTCGGTTATGTAAAGAGTTGCCTCACTGCCAGAAGCCAGTGCCCCCAGTTGACATGAAGCTGTTATGGGTGACAGCCACCAGGGACACGTGGTCAGAGTTGAAAGAGTTGAGCAAGAACTCCACAGCATGTAATTTCAATGGTCTGAACAAGAATGTTTAGCTGCCCCAAACGGAGCAGCCCACACTGACTTCTGTGGGCTTAGAGGAAGGGGACAGCGCTCACCGGGATATCCCTGCTCTGGTCTAAAGCAGGACTTTGTTAGCAAAGCCTTCCTGTGTTAAGAGCTCAGCCCTGCTAAGGGGGAGTTGTGTTCTGCAGCTAGCTCCCTCTGGAAGGTCTTCAGGCAGTGTGCTTAGAGAGGGACATTCTGGGCTTGCTGAAAGGCCTCTGCCAGACACATATCTCATTTTACCCCAAGGGTATGAACTTCAAGAGTACACTGTGTTTTGCTGAAGAATCTCATTAAGTAATTTTGCCCTAGTCCATTTTCCCTTATAACAAAATGCCAGACGTGATGATTTATAAAGATTAGAGGTTTATTTGACTCATGACACTGGAGGCTGCAGAACCCAAAAGTATGGTGTCAAAACCTTTGTCTGATACAAGGCTCCTAGCGCATTTTGTACAAAAAAAGAAAAAAAGAAAAAAAAAAAAAAAACCTGGCAAGTATCAGCCTCGCTCAGGCCTGCCTCCCCTCCAGGCTATCTTTGAATCTTTTGATCCTGCTTCTACTTCCCTGGTGCTGGGTTTGTGGGCACCCCCCTCCACTCCCACGCTCTTTTGATATTTTTAAACACACAATCTTTCAGGATCGTGAGAATGCCCGAAAAATCCACGAATCAGCTGGACTCCCATTCTTTGAGATCTTTGTAGATGCGCCGTTAAATATCTGTGAAAGCCGGGACGTAAAAGGACTGTACAAACGAGCCCGAGCAGGAGAGATTAAAGGTACGAGTCTGTTCCTGCACACGCATCACGACCAAGGAGCAAGCTGGGGAGGAAAGGGTTTATTCAAGCTGGGGAGGAAAGGGTTTATTCAGCTTACACTTCCATGTTGCTGTTCATCACCAGAGGAAGTCAGGACTGGAACTCAAGCAGGTCAGGAAGCAGAAGATGCAGAGGCCATGGAGGGATGTTACTTACTGGCTTGCTTCCCATGGCTTGCTCAGCTTGCTTTCTTATAGAACCCAGGTCTACCAGCCCAGGGATGGCACCACCCACAATGGGCTGGCCCTCCCCCCACCTTGATCACTAGTTGAGAAAATGCCTTACAGCTGGATCTCATGGAGGCATTTCCCCAACTGAGGCTCCTTTCTCTGTGATCACTCCAGCTTGTGTCAAGTTGACACAAAACCAGCCAGCAACATTACGAAAGTAGCTAGCTGCCCCTCTGACAGCTACGGCCTGCCAGTCTTCTGATTCTGTCTTTGGAAATCTGTCTGAGGCTACACACTCTGTCCTGGCTGCAGAAAGCACACACTTTCGAAGGCTATGGCCTTATTAAAACTTGGGGATTATCTTTGAAGAATTGTCACCTGAAGCAGAAGGAGTGAGGTTCACAGAAAGAAGATACATGCAAACAGATTTAGGAATGGGTCTCATTGAATTTCCTCCTTCCTTTCCTTTCGTATTCTAATCAGCAGAGAAAGGCTTAGTTTCTGCCAGATGTCAGCAAGAGGCTTTCCATACTGAAAATACAGCTGTGTCTTTCTTATTTACAGCTAGGGTTCAAGGATGGACTTTTTAGTCATAAATCACATTCTCACATTACTGCATTCTATGCTGTGCGTCATTGGTTGACTGCATTCTTCCCCGGGCACAGGCGTGATTTCTATCTTATCCTCGGCAGGGTTTACAGGCATCGATTCTGATTATGAGAAACCCGAAACTCCAGAGTGTGTGCTGAAAACCAACTTGTCTTCAGTAAGCGACTGTGTGCAGCAGGTGGTGGAGCTTTTGCAAGAGCAGGTAGGAAGGTGGTTCTTGCTCCTGTGTGCAGTGTGTGTGTCTGTGCACACTCATGCGTGTGTATTTAAAGATAACCTGAGTTCCTTTATTAAAACCCGTCCCCTTACCAATCTCATTTGTAACTATTGTCAACCCTATTTCCCTGCAGAACATTGTACCCCACACTACCATCAAAGGTATCCATGAACTCTTTGTGCCAGAAAACAAAATTGATCAAATCCGAGCTGAGGCAGAGACTCTCCCGTCACTACCAATTACCAAGGTAAGAGAATACAGAAGGGTCAGAGACTCAGGCTTCTTAGTATCAAACATAAGCTATTTTACAATTCCTTTTTAAAACTACGGGGTGTGTGTGTGTGTGGAGTGAGAACAACATGTGGTAGTCAGCTTCCTTCTTCCTTTCACCATGTATGGGAATTGAACTCAAGTTATCAGGAGGCTTGGTGCACTGAGCCACTTTGCAGGCCTTACAGTTTCTTCGGCCATAAGAAATATTGAGCAAAGGTGAGTGTATGAAGACCTTCCCCACCCCTTCACCTCGTCTCTGAGGAAACAGCTCACAAAGGCCAGGGAGGGAAGCTGATGGAAGAAGCAGCAACCACATTTGCATAGGACAATTTGCACAGCTCTCGAACACCTCCATTTGTGCTAAATAGAGGCAAGATGCCAGGGGTCGTTTGTTAGCACTGGCTGAGAAGGTTTATGCAGAATATGAATGCTTTGTAGGCAGTTGTGGAAGAATACAAGGGGGAAAACAGTAATCTAGAACAGTAAGAGCTTTTCTGCTGTGTGTCTGTCTATGATCTGTGCACATCCATGAAACCTCCGGGAAGGGCGCTGGCCCTGGCTGGATGCCACTACAGATGCAAAGTTCTTACTGTGAAGAACAGGATCTTGGGGCTAGAACTGATTTTCACCTCTGTAAAATGACAGGCAAGAATAAAATAACCAACAGGTCAAAGACAAGTCTTTTGAGAAAGCTTATAGCTACAGTCAGCTCACACCCATGACGTGTTCTATGCACACCTTCTTGGGCAAAGCAGTCATCAACAGTATGATCTCAGAGACCTATATCTGAGATGCACAGCCATATGGGAAACCAAGGCCAAGGTTGGAGACTATAAAATACACGGTGAGTAAGAACAAGTAGTTCTTCCAGAAGCTTCCTTTGCAGATTGCACCTGTTCCACACCAGGAAGACTCTAACCTGAGGAAAGACAGAGGCAGCCAGTTGCATTGATTTCATTGGCTGGAAGATGAGAGATGCAACCCTAGATAACCACCTATAGCATTTTTACGGATCAGTTTTACTTGTGCATAAAGATGGTCAAGTCTCTTTTGCTATTTTTAAATTCATTATAAATTTGGAGATTTAATGAGACAGGCTAACAGGGTACTTGCTTTTGGTCATTACGACCTCACAAATGATTTATGAATGGAGAACCTTGATTTTGTAAAATCAACCCAAGTGCCCACACACTCAGGGCAGACAGGTGAGCACATCAAAGCAAGTGCTGTGAGAGAAACAGAATGGTCAGTCTGAGGGGCAGAGACCTTCAGATCTAATGAGTGGTTCTTCAGGTCATAGAGATGACAGAAAATGGTTCAGAGCAGTAACCTGCGTGCTGAGTTTTAAAACAGTCCATAGAGCTTCGAGGGCGACCAAGAAGATGAGGTGAGCCTTTATCATCCTATGTGTTTTGACCATACATTGCCTTGTAGAGTTGGTAAATTGGTCCCAACTGGGGAACAAAAGGAGAAGGGCTTCGTGACTCTCAGTGGCCAGAGCTTAACAGGTTTTCATACCATGATGACACTGACTTTATTATCCTAAAGTCAGTGACTCGCTCAAGCCAGTCAAGTGACCAGTAAGTGAATCTAATGAAAAAGGACAATATTTTGTAAGGGGACAAAAAACAAAACAAAACAAAACAGTGAACTTTTAATTCTGTTACACATTATGGAAAGTTACAGATAAAAATACTTAAATAATCTCAATTTAGAGTCATGTGATTGTTCTTTTATAGGAGAGGTCTAGCCTTGTATACACATAGTTGGCTCCTGAATGAGAGGTTCATGGGGGACCACTTAGAACACATTTTTCCTTCACCCTCCCACCGAGTCAAAGAGCAGGAGACCTACCCTGGGGCCTGAAGGCAGAGAGATTCCTGATGGATACCCCCTTGTTTTCTATGTTTTCCAGCTGGATCTGCAGTGGGTGCAGATTCTGAGTGAAGGCTGGGCCACTCCCCTCAAAGGCTTTATGCGGGAGAAGGAGTACTTGCAAACTCTGCATTTCGATACTCTGCTGGACGGTATGTCTTACCTTGTCTCTTACAGCTCATCCCATGAGAGATACAAGTTTGCACGTGGACAGGACCACTCACCTCTGGGTTGAAGATCCCAGTGCAGCAGTATTTCGATTGTTTACCGTGTGTGGCTTTTATTACATCTGTTTCTATTTTTAGGATTTTTGTTTTTCATTCTCAAAGAATTTATTATTTAAAGCCAAGTTGCTGAGAAAGGAAGGCTTTACTTGTACAAAGCCAAGAAACCATTACAGCTCTGGATTCCCCTGTTCTTCGCTGGGTCTGATATTCAGAAGCACCATTTGGGAGCATTTTAGGCTCCATCACAGTGACCTCACAAGGTGACTGACTCACAAGGACATCCTTTCCTCCATATTGCTCCCATCCCATGGTGTCTGGCACAGCCCTGTCCCTGCTTTCCTTGGTGGTTGCTGAGTTGTCAGTGCTCGAACCCTCACATGACAGATGAAGACAGTTTCTTCCTCTGAATCCTGACAAGGGAATATGATGGTAACTTCCAGGCCACAGGCTAATAATGACTTTGGAAAAACACTGACCTGGCCCAGGTCGGAAGCAAGTGCTATTTAGAATTCCAGGCTGTTCTCTAAGAATTTCCTTCCTTGAGTCCCCTGAGGTCCTCAGACATGAATTTTCTATTTCAAGACCATGGTGGGGGGGAACTGCCAGGTGGGGAAGAAGTTCTTTAGAGTCACACTGTATGTGTATGCTAGGCAAGGCTTTAGGTCTATGGGAAGAAAAGACCAAATCAGATGCTCTTTGAAAAGATACTCCAGGACTTAGGCTGCTGCCTAGGGAATGACCTAGAAGCAGAATTCTAAGACTGACCATAACACACCTTTATCCCTCTGCTGTAACTAAGCATGCAACACAACCTGAAGCCTTTGTCTCTGAGATTAAGTACCATTCCAAAAGCACACTGTATTTAAGCCTAGCTTGTCATAGCAGATATAAAATCCCTAGAAATTAGCCACTTCTCAGAGGCCATTGAGCTCAGAATCAATGACTTGTCACATTTTAAAGCTTATATGTGATGCCCATGACCACAGTCAACACTCCTGTTACCCCTTACACCAGGCTGCTCTCTGGGTGTCCTTTCCAATGGGCTACATTAAGGTTGGAATACCCAAACAAGGACATACAACATTTATCCTGACATCTTGTTTTTGACACATGCTAAACACGGCTGCATCAAAGACACACTAGACTCAGCTGCCAGCCATGTCAGAGAGGTTAACTATGAGTGAACATCCAGGTTGGAGCTGTGACCACAGGGAAACCACACTGAGAGAAGAGAATTCATTTCAAAGAGTGTTTTGTACGAGAATTGCTCCAGAAAGAAAAAAAAAAAATGATGCCGGAATGGCAGATAGGGCTGCTGGGGTCAGTGAGGTAAAGGGTCCTTGGCCTGAGATCCTGAACTGTAGGGAAGAAGAAAAGGCATCTTATGTCCTCTGTTTGGAGAAAAGAATGAAAGGAAATGTTCCTGGGTTGATGGGGTGGCTTTTGCTAGATCCTTAAGAGAGTCTGTGACTCCAAAAGATGAAGACTTCCAGATGGAGATAACCCTTCTGAATGATTTGAGCAATGGCTCTCCACTTTCTCTCATAGCATCTCCATCTTGTTTCCTTTCTGTTTCCCTTGAGGCCCCTAACCCGATCACTCTGCCATTACTACTAGAGTCCCCAGGTTCCAAGCCCCTCCCTGCTTGCTCAATCTCAGTTCTTTCCAAAACCTAAACCCAAGTGTTTGTTGGAATCCCTGGGGATTCCATATCCAGTCCAAAACTACGTGCTACTTCTTGTATGGACCTCTGTGTTCAACAGTCATTCAGACACCAAAGTTCCCAGCACCAGTGCCCGTGAATAGGAAAACACTCCCTCCCTTGGTGTCAGCCTCAGATGAGGACTCCTTAGGAGGTTTCTTATGCTTTACGTCAATACTTTCCAATCCCACATGGGTTGCTCTATCCCAAGGCCCCAGCACAGCTATGTTAAAGACTATCTTCAAGGCTGGAGGTTTATGCAGTTTCCATAACCTCATGCAGGCCATTTCTGGAACTTTCTATGAAACTCACTTTATTCTTAAAGAAATTCTCTGATGGATGTGTCTCTGCAAGTACTCTAAAGCTGGAGTTACTGCACTTACGTAGCCCAAGATTGAAAGATCTTCATGGCTTCTGTCTTAGGGTTTCTATTCCTGCACAAAACATCATGACCAAGAAGCAAGTTGGGGATGAAAGGGTTTATCTGCTGTTCATCACCAAAGGAAGTCAGGACTGAAACTCAAATAGGTCAAGAAGCAGGAGCTGATGCAGAGGCCATGGAGGGATGTCACTTACTGGCTTGCTTCCCCTGGCTTGCTCAGCCTGCTTTCTTATAGAACCGAGGTCTACCAGTTCAGGGATGACACCACCACAATGGGCTGGGCCCTCCCTCCTTGATCACTAGTTGAGAAAATGCCTTACAGCTGGGTCTTATGGAAGCATTTTCTTAAGGGAGGCTCCTTTCTCTGTGATCACTCCAGCTTGTGTCAAGTTGATACAAAACCAGCCAGTACAGCTCCCAAAGCCCTCGAAGCTTTTATCAAAATTAACTGATAAAAACAGACAGCACAGTGAGCTCAGTGGTTAATACAACTGACTTCCAAAGGATCCATTTCCTAGCAGCCCAAACCCATCTGTAACTCCAGTTCTAGGGAATCTAATGCCCTCTTCTGACCTTCGTGGGTACTGCACACATGTGTTGCACATACCTGCAGGTAAAAGACTCATACACATAAGGCAGAATTTCTTAAAATTAAAATAAAAAAAAATTAGAGGGCACAGGCCTATAATTCAAGCCAATTTGGAGGATAAAGGAGGAAGATCACACGTTCAAAGACAGCCTCAACAAGATAGTGAGACCCTACCTCAAAATAAAACAGGGAAACAGGGCCAGAGACATAGTCTCTTGTAGCACACTCGCCTAGCTGGTGAGGCCATGGGTTCAATTCTTTGTACTGAACAAAGATATCATGGATATTAGACTCTCTGTGTCTTGGTTTAGTTTTAGCCTAGCTAGAGGTAGGATGTAATAGTGGATAAGAGTGGAACTGTGATGCCAAACTGTTCTGGATGTATCTGTCAGTAATCAGCTGTGAGCTGACCTACATGGTGGTGAGAATAACGATGGTACCCACCTCCCTGGGATGTTGAGTGTTCAAGAAAAGTGTTCCATGCAATAGTAAAGTTCCATAATTGTTAGCTATGAACATACATGAACCCCTGCTACAGAGACCTCAAGTGGCTCATCTGAAGCCGTATCAGCTTGAGTCCCCTCACATAAGGTCACTAGCTAGCAACAGCTTCTTACTGAGCATGCACACACCAGGCTTCCTCCAGCTTCTGTGGACAGAAAGGTCCTGAAAAGAGAGAGCTTGTAGAGCAGGTAGGACAGATTCTCTGCACTGGCCCAATGGCAGAAGTGTCTTCTTGCCACATACATCACTTTAAATCAATGCACTCTGAATTGCCCAGGCTGTGGCATGTGAGGGAGGCTGTTTGAGTCCACGACACTTCCTGTGCCATAGTCTCCTTGAAGCTGGTGCCTGGTGTGAAGGCTTTTAAACTGAGAAACACCTAAGCTCCAGAAAGTCACACACACACACACACAGAGAGAGAGAGAGAGAGAGATAGAAATATAGATATATCTCAGAAGGCATGACAAGGTATCATCCATACAGATGTTACTTTATCTTTGACAGTTCCTGAAGGGTTGAGTCACCATCACCGACACTGAAATAGTTGTGTAGCCACAGCCACACAGCCACATGGCTACAACTGTGAATCTCTTGGTTACTTGCAATCTGCAAGTAACAGATACCATTCTCACTCTGCCTCCTATGAAGTGTTTTGTTAGTTTTAATTTTCTAAAAGACTCACATTTCACCCTGAGTCTAAAACTATAGCTCAATCTACTTAATACAAAATGAAAGGAAAATGTAATAGAACAAAAACCAAGTCCCTGCAAAGCAACCGTGCTTGCGGTATTTATGGGTTTCTATTTTCACCTCAGTGTCTTCTCTTTCTTTCTCTCTCACTGGAAATACAGTTTCAGGGTGGTCACAGGCCCTCCTAGCATAAATGCCCCACATGCTGTTGTGTGTTGCGGTAAAGGAACTCCATTCTTTAAAGTTCTCATCAGCTAGGGCAGGGAAGTACCACTAGTACTTGTCAAGCACCCATGACTACAGTTGAGGCAGGTTATCCTATTTAACCCGGGTGAAGATGTTTTATAAAGTAGGAAACGTTACAAAGGGCAGAAATCTCACCCGAAGCTTGCATTCAAACACAGGTTCCAATGATCCCGACACTTGTGTTTATTTTCCTGGGCACGCTGTCAGGTCCTCTAAACCTCGGGGCTTCCACATTCTACAGTTGTTTCTGTCTACACTTTCTCCAAAAGCCTGGTTTGGAAACCATTTAGCAGGATTGCTGAAATTAAAAGCGTGACTAACATGTGTTATAAGTATTTCAAACAGATAATCTGTTGAACAATGTTTTTAGAGTGCACTGAATAATACTGCACAAAATGGCATTAGCATATGTTTGGTGTCATGTGCTTGTTTTTAAAAATAGCATAAGAAGGAACTGAAAATATGTGCATATTGCATATGTGAAGTGTCATAATAGGAATTTGTTCCTTGACATTGTTACTTCAAGAGTATCCTGGTGGAGAGCTGAAAACATGTCTCTTGTGTTTATATTTCTCTAGGCATGGCCCTCCGTGGTATGTACTTCATTTTCCAAGTAGTTAAATTATTGTAATTAGATATGTCACATTAATTTTTTTAATTATTAAGGGTATAATTTTTAAAAATCCCAATTAACCAGTTGGAATTGCTCAGTTCACAATCCAACCAGTTACAGTAAAATCCTACCACACTGTTCTGCTTATTCAAGAACAAACAACAGGAAACTTCTGGGTCCGATGAAACTATTATATTTGTAGTGTTGAGTTTGGCTGACATTAGCAAACAGGTTTCTAAGTTACCATTGCACACTTTGTTCCTGAGTTCTTTTGAATTTATGATCATTTAATGAGTTCTGGTTCCCTTTTAGTTTCAGAAATTTGAAATTAAAATTTTTTGTCACACTTACAAAACCATTTTAGTTAGTGAAGAAATCTGTTTTAGATTGAATTTAAAGTAAACGTATCTGGTTGGACTGTGTACGATCATTCCTTTGTTTGTTTGCAAGTCTGATTATGCATGGACTTAATTGTAAGTTATCGTAATTGGTGGTTATAGAACTGAAAATAAATATACACTTACCGGGACTATAAATTTCTACATTGTACCAGAATGAGGTAAAATTCCAAACATATCATTTGTCTTAGAGATCATTCTTATTATTTTTTCCTTTAAAAAGCCAAATTATGCAATAAAGGTTCATTTTATTTTTTGGAAAGAACATGTCTATGCAACCAATAACCAGATCTACGACGGTAAAGAGAAAAGACCTGGTCATTGTTTAGAGCAAAAGAAAAACTATTCAACTAGACAGGAAATTATCGGTTGGGTTTCCTATGGTTAAAGCAACAATACTCTTCCAAAAATGAGATAAAGCGTAATGAAACAATCCAGGCAACTCTCAGCAGGGCTGAAACACATGAAGGGAAAGGTCAAGGCTCAAGGAATGTTTGAGCCCACCGAGGATGCTCAGCATAGCTCAGCTGTAGCATAGGTTTATGTATTAAAAAACAAAACAAGCAAAAGAAAGAAAGAAAGAATAACTAGAGGGCCTGGAGAGGTGGGTCAGTGCACTTGCAGCTCTTACAAAGGACCAAGACTTGGTTCCTAGCAACCACGTGGAAGCTCACAACCGTCTGTTACTCCAGTTCCAAGGAAGCTGACTCCCTTATCTGGCTTCCATGGGCACTGCACATACATGATATACAGACATACCTGCAGGCAAAACACACATGTACATAAAATTAAGAAATAAGTTGTTTTGATTTTATGTAGAGAAGAGGTTGTGGACGAGATTCAATGGTTAAGAGCATGTTCAGCTCTTACAGAGGACAAGGATTGGATTCCTAGAGCCCATGTTGGGCATCTCACAACCATCTGTAACTCTAGCTCCAGGGAAACCCAATGAATGCCTCCGGCGACCATGAACACTTGCACTCACCTGCCCATACCATGCACAGATACATAAAGGGAAGTCTTTAAAAACAATGTAAAAGAAAGGCTGGGGCTGTAATTAAGGTAGAACACTTGCCTCCTGTGTATGAAGCACCTGTATTCAATCCCAACTTAATGCCACAAACAAACAAACATACATACATACATACATACATATACATACATACATACATACATACATGTAAACAAAAAGCCAAGAGCAGAGGAAGAAGATAGGGATTCACATTAAGCACACCCATGTCCACACAGCTTTGCAGTCCAGGGCCTATGGGAGCAGTTGGGTTTATTACTTAGCAGTGGTCCTGTCCATAGGAGACCACAGGTGAGTCTTATGTTGAGAAGAGGAAGAGTTCCGCATCACTGTGGGTGCTCACTAAGCACTAGGCAGCTGGAAAACGAGGGTCCTTGGGACATCAATGTTGCTGGCGTGCTTCAGGCAGGGCCAGGCTTCCCGATACTCCCTTTGACCTTTGCTTTCCTTCCATCTAATCAAGCCTGTATAAATCAGAATAGAGCATGGTGGTCTCTCTCTCAGTGGTCCTCAGTAGGCCACCCACAGACAGCATGGTTTCCCCTTAGGACTGGAGCACCCCTGACTATGTTGCTCTTTGTTAACTTCCCCTTTCCTGGCAGACTAAGCTGTGGTTCATCACAGACTTCTGTTAATATGTACTTTACAGCATGTGTTTCCCTGGCAACCTGGGAAAGTACACACTGCTACCTTGTTTTTCAAAAGCCCCACTTTGAGTTTGCAAGTAAAGGCTCTACTTTGTACTGCAGGGTTTTATGGCAGACTCAGAGTCTGTGTTGCTGCCAGTTGCCGTTGGTACCTGTGATGTTCTTTTGGGTCTTGCTAACTTGGAAGGGTTGGGGAGGACAAAGCGGTAAGCCTGCAGCTGGGTTTCGTAGCTGCTAAAGAGTTTTATGTCCCACACAAAAACAGCACAGATCTTTGCCTGTCAGAAGCATTCTACAGTAACTTACATCTTGGGACTCCATTAACTTACATTTTCTCAAACCCACAAATAAAGTAACTGTACTCTCTGCCCCTGGAGGGTTTCCTCTTTGGTCTGCCCTCCCATTCTCTTCCAAACTCTGATCTCTCTCTGAGTCTTTCGTGTTATACATCAGACCAAGGTCCTTGTTTTTTTATCTGTAAGCACAGTCGAGAGAGACAGAATAGTTAGAGCATTGTGCATGCGTCCCAAAGGGAAGCGGTCATAATCTTCATAATACCTGGCATCATTAAGAAATGAGGACCAGTGTTTTAAGTTTCAAACTGGAAAGCAATTGCATCTTTTTAACCATTTTATTTAAAAATCCCTCAAAATGTTCATACTTATTTTTGGGGGGTGGGTGGGAGTGGAACTTGAAACAGACTCAGATAGTCCAGGATAGCCTCAAACTCACTATTATAGTCCAGGATGCTCTGAAGTCCTGATCATCCATTCTATCTCTGCCCTCCAATCCTGGGCTTACAAGCAGGCATGGTTACTACACCATTAATATTTAAACAACAGCAAACCCTGAGCTGGGCCTGGTGACACAGGCCTGTGTTCTCAGTACTTAAGAAGATCTATCAGCAGGTCAAGGTCATCCTTGCCTGTTAGTTCTAGGGCAGCCTGGGCTACAAGAAACTCTTTCCTGAAAACAAAACAACAAAATAAACCTCGAAAATTTTAAACCCTCTTATTCGCTCACATGACACATAAAATTGTTTGATTTGTACCTCAGTGGCACCCTGCTTGCCCTGCATGTAAAACGCCTGGTAGATTTAACAATCTACAGCTTCACTAATACAAACAAACAAATATACATACAGAAACACACACACATATACCCACATACATATACACACGTACACACACATGAATACACACATACACAAATATACCAAATATACACACACATACGCACACCCCTACAGTGTCTATAGTGTAAGACCTCTATGGATTTGCATATTTTAAATGTCTATTTAAATTATGTGTCTATGTGTGAGCATGTACACATGAGTACAGTAGGCCACAGAAGCCAGAGGCATCTGATTACCTGGAGCTGGAGACATTGGCATTGTAAGTGGGTCCTCTGCAAGAGCAGGATGTGCTCTTAATTGCTGACATCTCTGCAGCATGCTACATTTTTTTTTTTTGTCTGTTTGCTTTGAGACAGGGAAACTAATACTCTAAATTTTAAAAAGCTATATATGTATTTATCAGTGTTCTCCAGAGAAACAACTGGGGGGGGAAGGGGAGGAAGGGGGAGGGAGATGGGGAAGAGTGTATACGTGCTTGTACTTGCACATTTCTGTTGGCTCACATGATTATGGAGCCTCGCAGGTTTGAAATCTGAAAGGCCAGGGAGAGATGCAATTTCAGTGCAAGATCATTTTGCTACCTGAACTGCCTCTTCTGGGGAAATGGGTCTTCAGAGATTAGATGAGACCCACTGATTTAAGTGTAAATAGCACCTAAAAGTAAAATCCACACAACACTGGAAATATTTGCTCAAATGTCTGGGTACCATGGCCCAACCACATCAGCAGAGAAAGCCAACTGCCAGTGCTTATGTCTGGTGTTTCCAAAGCTGTTGACATGTTATGAAGATATGGCTTCTGTTATATACAGAGGATTTAGAGCAGCTAGCTTCCACCACATTTCTGTTAAATTGAGAAACTCGAAGAGGCGAGAAGGCCTTACTCTCTAGAGAAAGCACATGTTTAGGTAAGTCTAGTAAATGGCTTTGTAACATTTCTGTGTTCTTTTTGAAGATGTATTTATTTTTATTATACATGTATGGGTGTTCCTGCCTGCATGTATTCAGTGCACATCACAGCAATGCCTACGGGTGCCAGAAGGGGGCGTCGGACCCTCATGAAACGGAGTTACAGCTGGTTGTGAACCGTTGTGTGGGTGCTGGGAACCAAATCTGTTTCTTCTGCAACAGTGCTTTTAACCATGGGACATCTCTCCAAGCCCTACATCCACGCTTTTTCGATGATGGTTTTTATTGTAGCTGAGCTAGCAAGACTGCTGTCCCCAGAGAAGCTTAGCAAGCCCTAACATTTGAAGATAAAGCTGCATCTGGACAGGAGTGGTCATCCAGGGGCTGCTTGTCTGGGCTGTGATCTTGTTCCCCTTTCTTTTCAGTTCAGTTATGTGGGCAACGCCAAACACTGACACAGGATCATTTCCAAGAACAAGCAGAGCTTTCAGCTTGGCCCGTCTTTATTTTGTTTCTTTGGTTTTTAAAGACTAAGCTTTGTGCTGGAGAGATGACTCAATGGTATAAGAATATTTGCTGCTCTTCCAGAGGACCCAAGTTCAGCTCTAAGCATCTATAATTCTAGTTCTGGGGAATCTGAAACCTTCTTCTAGTCTCTGGGTGCACCTATATGCACGCATGTGCACACACACACAAACACACACACACACACACACACACACACACATTCTCCTAAGTAAATAATCCCAACAACAACAAAAGGCTTCACTCTTCATAGTGCAATAAAGTTAGCACTACAGTTTTAAAAAGCAATCCAATTGAGGTATCTCCATCTTGTCCTCAAAGCTAGGTCACTTACTGAGGCAATTTACCCCAGGAATCGGTCAAGGAATTCCTATCAGTCTTAAAGAAACCATAACATCAGCCTGTCTCCATTGGCCTTGGGTCTTGATGCCCCAGAAGAGGCTTTGGAAGGAGGGCTGTACACATGTTAGCCATTCCTCACCTTGAATATGGTACTCGTGCCTCATGGGGATCTTTCCACAGATGGAGTCATCAACATGAGTATTCCCATCGTACTGCCTGTTTCTGTGGATGACAAGGCACGGCTCGAAGGGTGCAGCAAGTTTGCCTTGATGTATGAAGGCCGGAGGGTCGCTCTATTACAAGACCCTGAATTCTATGAGCACAGGAAGGAGGAGCGTTGTTCTCGTGTGTGGGGAACAGCCACTGCTAAACACCCCCATATCAAAGTAAGTATAAAACCTTTGCAAGGACTTTTAAAATACTTGTGTGTGTGTAGGTCTTGGGAGAGATATACTTGTGTGTATAGATGTGTGATTGCACATGTCAGAGGTCAAAGGGCAACCTTGGATGTCATTTCAGGGACATGCCTTCAACCTTCTGTTTGAGACAGGGTCTCCTAAAGGCCTGGAGCTTTGCCAGACAGACTAGACTAACTTGCCAGCGAGCTTTACTGTCTCATCTTGCCATCACTGAGATTACATTCATGTGCCCCTGCACCTGGCTTTTCACATGCATTCTTTTTTTTTTTTTTAACTCAATACTCTTTTTAATTGAATATTCTCTGTACTTACATTTCAAATGCTATCCCCTTTCCCCCTACACCTATACTCCCTCCCCTTCCCCTTGCTTCCATGAAGGTGCTCCCTCTCCCAACCACCCTCAACGTCTTAGCATTCCCCTACACTGGGAAAGCGAGCCTTCACTGGACCAAAGGCCTCTTCTCCCATTGATGCCAGACAATGATGTCCTCTGCTGTATATACACCTGGGGCCATGAGTCTCTCCATGTGTGATCAATGGTTAGTGTTTTATTCTCTGGGAACTCTGGAGGGTTTGGTTGGTTGATAATGTTGTTCTTCCCATGGGGTCGCAGACCCTTTCAGCTCCTTCAGATCTTTCTCTAGCTCCTTCATTGAAGTCCCTGTGTTCAGTCCAATGGTTAACTGCAAGCATCCTAAACTGTATCAGTGAACACTATGCCCACAGTGGAGGTGTAGGTGGGTAAAATTGGAATCCTGTCTCTCTGTAGTCTCTAAAAACTATTTACATGCATTCTAGGGGTCAGAACTGAGATCTTCATACATATGAGGCAAACATTTTACTAACTGAATTCTCTTTCCAAGTACAAATTCTGCTTATTTTTATTTCTGTATGTGTACATATGTGGTATATATTCATGCATTTGTACATGTGCATGAGAATGTATATGCATGTATGATTGTATGTGGAGGCCAGAGAATGACATAGGGTAATTTCCTCAATTGCTCCCCACCTGATTTTTTGAGTCAGTGTCTCTTAGGGAACCTGGAGTGCACCAGGTTGGTTAAGCTAGCTGGCCAGCAAACTCCAGAACCTGACCATCTCTGCATCCTAGGGCTGGGAGGACAAGCATGTTTCTGTGCACCCAGATTTTTACATGCATTCTGGGGTTCCTCATGTCATGTTTATGTTGCAAGCAAAGACCTTTATTGTCCAAGCCATCTCCCCAAATTCATGATTGAGTAAAGAAAAAAATTTTTTTTTTTCTGAACCCAGCTATGATGGTAAAACCTGTAAATCCCAACACTACAGAGTGAGAGGCAAGATCAGAGATCAACATCAGTTAAATAGCTAGTTTGCTAGTTTGAGGCTGGGTTTGGTTACAGAAGACTCCGTCCAAATCCAAAACAAGTCCCACCCCCATGTCTCCAAAAATGCATAAAGACCACATGTAATGAACCTAATCAACCCTTGAAAAAAAAAAAAAAAAACTCAGAGTTCATGTTCTGTGGCCAGCAAATGGGATCATTGACATCTTTTCATAAACATAGACCAGTACACATAGTGGCTAAGTTCCAAGAAGATACTACATTGTCATCAGAGGCTGTTCATCTGACTAGGGTGAATGTTCCTCCCTAAAGCCAAATCAGATTCCTCAGCAACTTCTAATGGCAGCTGGTAATGCAGTGGTGAGAAGCTATTAAGGGGTCACTGGATATAGGGCATTTCCTGTACAATTCTGTGAAACTGAATGCAAGTCCATTCTTCATCAGAGACACAGGCATCAGGGTGGAGGTGAAGATACCACTAATCTAATTTGACTTCTTCAGTTCCCCAGCTTGGTTGGCTTTCAAGCTCATGGATAACAGCGTGAGCAGTGAAGCCCCAGAGGGCTCTCAAGGACCTTGTGATAAACAAAGCACACTGTCTTTTGTTTGTGTTTTCGAAAAACAAGGCCAAAATATACTGAACAGGTTTCTAGCTCTATGACTTTGGAGAAAATTATGTTATTTTTCAGTTGCGAAATGTTACAAGATAGGAAAAACATTCTCAAGGCCCCGTTAGTGGCCCCTGGAGCCTTCTTAATCTGAACAGAAAAGCTCAGGGAGCAAAGGAAGCAGCTTTTCTACTTATTGGACAAAACCATCAGCCTTCAAGACAAACATTTCTTCATGTGCAGACAGGTCAAAGTCATCTGAGAAGCTTTCACTCAGAGTCTGGCAGAAGGTTTCTGAGATAACTGCCCCAGAAATATTACATCCTGGCCTTCAGGTACATTTCTGACCATTTCTTTTATTATTGTAACCACAAAGGTTTGAGGCCTTATCTTTCTTTGGTGGCCTGGAGAACAACAGCCTGTCATCTCTGCTCAAAGATTTTTCTTCTTTGGGTTTACATCTTAAAACCCATGCGAGCTACACCAAAGACATAAAACTAACCTCAGATAATGCTGAGGGGAACTTAAGTGACTATTTGTTTCATCTTGTCTTGCAAAATATATCAGCAGTTGCAGTTTCTTAGAAGTCAAGGAGATGAGAGGTGTGCCCTATGTCTTTGACAATATTGTCAGTGACTATACACTATTGGTCATTAGCGGAGCTAATGGTAATAAAACAGGTCATAGATAACCAGAGAGGAAGCATTCATCCCATATACATTACACTGGAGTTTCCTAAATGCACATCTGGCAAGGAAACAACATATACGTTTTATTGGGTAAAAGAATTCTTATTTAACACGCTGAAACTCATACTAATACGTTAACATAGTTTGTTTTTAGAACACAAAATCTCTTAATAGTTTTATTCACAAAAAGAACTGTGGTCCTTGTGTTTTCAAATGGCATTGGAAATGTTTGCAAAAGAATTGTCATTTAGTAGGGAAATGGCGTGCCTCTGTTCCACAACTCCATAACTATTCCTGAGCTTACTGTTCTATTGCTGGGAAGAGACACCATGACCACAGTAGCTCCTATAATGAAAAGCATTTCATTGGGGCTGGCTTATTTTCAGAGGTTTAGTCCATTGTAGTCATGGTGGGGGAAATGGCAGCATGCAGTCAGACATGGAGAAGTGGAGAGTTCTACATTCAGATCTGCAAGGAGAGAGACATTGGACCTAGCTTGAACTTTTGAAACTCCAAAGTCTACCCCAGTGACATATTTTCTCCAACAAGGCCATACCTCATAATCCCTGTCAAGTAGTGCCACTCCTTAGTGACCAAACATTCAAATATATGAAGTTTTATAGGGGCCACTCCTATTCAAACCACCACATGCCCCTCGGAGTCCCAAAACAGGGAACCATAACCTCATGGTCACTATGAGGAACAGCCAGAATGTGTTAAAGTAATACTTATAGCAAACCCATGATCTTACCCACAGTGCTCTATTTTACCACCCAATAATTTTTCTCACAATTCACTAGTTAAGTAAGTAAAACTGATTGCTCTTGTTTTAAAGATGTAGAAATGAAGAGAACAAAGTATGTCTTCTCAATGAAAGGCAGGAGCCAAGGTTTTTATAGCCCTTGTCTCCACAGGAAGGCCAGATGGACAGCAAGATCTGCCAGTTGTAATGGCTCACAGTGCAATTCCAGCACCAGAAAGGCAGAAAAGCACGAGGAACCCATCACAGGCCATATCACAAGACCCTATCTCAAATAACCCACTTCCCCAGATTCTGGCTTGATTGGTTTGGGGTCAGGTTGGTCCTGTCACTGATTTGCACATGCTATGAGGGTTGAGAAAGCTCTGGCTACAAAGCAATTAAAGCTTTATCTAGACATGTCTTAGAATGTCAACCACTCCCTAGGCTTACTCTTCCTGTCTCCTACCTAGAAGCATCCACTCAACCCATAAACAAAGCCTACATGCCATTGTGACATTTTCTCCTTCCCTTTCCTATTCCGTTAATCAAGTTCTGGCAGTTCTTCCAAGTATTATTCAAATATATTAGTTCACTCCTGTTCTAGTTTGGGCCAGATTTTACATCCATCGTTTCTTGTTTATATGTCCCTAATCCACTGTCTATTCTTCAGCCAGAATAAACTTTATTTGGTATCCCTTTGGCCAAGATTTACCTGTGGGTGCCTGTCTCCTTTAAGACATTCCAGAGCTGGTCATTACATCACCTTAATTCCTTCCACTCCAAGAACATCATCTTATTTCCTCCCTTCTGAAGTCAGTCCTACCTTGACGCCTTGGTACAACTCAATGGCCTAATGCTAATAGCAGTGATACTGAGGGTGGTGCCTGGGGAGCACTGATGAGAGCCAGCAGATGTGGAGGGAAAGAAAGCTTTGCTTTCTCCAATTGCTGACTCGGTTCCTGCCTGGTACAATAACTGTGTGCACCCTGGCTCTGCCATTTCCTCTCTGCAAAGCGGCCTTCTTCTTTCTGAAAGCAAAAACGTTTAAGATCTTCCAGTCCCTTTAATATTGCCAAATGTCTCAACCCACCAGCTTCCAATAATGACCCAGAGACTTTATTTATGAATGTTTAGGCCTTGTGGCTTAGGCTTCTTCTCAACTAGCCCATAACTCATACTGTCTGAAATGCTGCAGAACAGTAACTCAAGATAGGTCACAAAGGAAAACTAGAAAAAGGAAGGCTGGGGCGAAGGCTCCGAGGTGTAGAGCTTGCTGCACAGGCATGAGGACCCATGCTTCATCCCTCAGAACCCACGTAAAATATCCCAGTGCCGGGGCCAGGAAGGTTAAAGAGAGAGGTAAAAACAGGCAGATCCCGGGGGGGCTCACTGGCCAGGCAGTCTAGCCAAATTCGCAAGCTACGTGTTCAGTGAGAAACCCTGTCTCAAAATATAATGAAGGGCTATTTAAGTATCCCAACTCTGCTCTGCCACACATATGAGCACTTGCCACACACACAAACACACATCAAATAAAAGACCAGTATAGTTACTATTAACTTTAATGATTTTCCTTCTAGATGGTGATGGAAAGTGGGGACTGGCTTGTTGGTGGAGACCTCCAGGTGCTAGAGAGAATCAGGTGGGATGATGGGCTGGACCAATACCGCCTGACACCTCTAGAGCTCAAACAGAAGTTTAAAGACATGAATGCTGGTATGTAATCAGGTTCTAGCACATTTGTCAATACTCTTTAGTGCTCTAGTCAAAAAATTTAAGTGTATTGGGAACTGGATTCTCCCCCCCCCCCCATTTAGGGGCTGGCATTCAACACACCTGGCTTAATTATATACATGAATGAAGCTAGCCAGGTTTGCTGTCCATAGATCACACTGCTGTTGAGGGCCACATTAATGTGACTGGTCTGTGCTTGCCACCTGAGACCATGGTGATATCTGGGTCTGTGCCCCCCCAGGACAGATGTCCGTGGTCTGTGCCGAAACCTGAAGTCATGTTGACGTCTGTGGGCCATGCTGCCGACAGAAGCCCTAGTGATGGATGTGGTCTGGGTTGGCTCCAAGGGCCTTGTCTGGGCCCATGGTCCTAATGCAGCTGGAGGTCATGTTCGAGGTCTGAGCTACTGATAGAAACCATTGGGAAGGCCCTACTCTGTGATCCAGCTGACTTTAAAAAGCAAGGAAGCTCTTTTTTAGTGATGTTGATGACCGCAGATGCACAGTTGACAAAGAGGGAGATGGAAGGCTTCCAAGACAACCCCTAACCCCACCTCAATCCTCACTCCCATTCCTCAAAAAAGTAGTAACCTAAACAGGAAGCCATTGAATAGAACTCTTAAAGTAGGACAAGGACACTGAGTTGTAGCTCTCCACAACTGATGGCTTCTAGCAGGGGGGTAGGAAGGGAACATCTCAGTTCTATTTAAGGGGCAGGCCACTGAGAGTTTGACCATGTTCCAAAGAATATACAGGTAATATAAACTGAACTTGTTTTTGTTTGTTTGTTTTTTAATGTTTATTTTTTTGAGGGGAAAGGTCAGAAGGAGGGTGGACATGGGACAGATTAGGAAATGAGTGTGATAGGGGTATATGATGTGAAATTTCCAAAGAAACAATAAAATTATGTAAAAAAAGTATCTTTATTGTGATAAAAACAAGTATCTCACTTTTAATTAGATGTTGGGTGGAGGTCATGTATGTAATACACCATGAGTATTTCAGGATAAGACACAGTTGCTTTTCACCTGCAGACTGTAGTCCCCATACACATTTCCATGTGCTCTCATAAAGGTGAGCCTGCAGCAGGTAGGTACAGGGAAGGTGAACGCTGGAGTCCAGAGTTTCAGGAAAGGTACAGACGCACCTGTTCTGATTCCTGAGTCATGTTTTCTCCTGTGTGGTTTCCTCCCTTGCATCCCATCCTGTCCAAACTACTGAGCTAACACACCAGGCATATTGTCCCACTCTCAAAAGCTAGACCAATATTCCACCTCATCTTCCCCCATCTGTTCTCACAGACAAGCAATACTGCTTACTTTGAACCCTGGCTCTTCTTTCCTAGATGCCGTGTTTGCATTCCAGTTACGAAATCCTGTCCACAATGGTCATGCTCTGCTGATGCAGGACACACGCCGCAGGCTCCTGGAGAGGGGTTACAAGCACCCAGTCCTCCTGCTGCACCCTCTCGGGGGCTGGACCAAGGATGATGATGTGCCCCTGGACTGGAGGATGAAACAGCATGCAGCTGTACTGGAGGAAGGGGTCCTGGATCCCAAGTCAACTATTGTCGCCATCTTTCCATCTCCTATGTTATATGCTGGCCCCACAGAGGTGAGCAAGTTCCTGCGCGGGGCCAAACACTAAGAACACTCATCTTCTTAGAAGAGTAAACACATCTGGTGAATCAATTCTTAATCAATTCTTCTACCTCCCCCACCCCAGCTTAACTTGGAGTTTGTATTTGTAAAGAAGCGTGAAGTCCAACATAAACACAATGCTTAGAGAATCTGGGGGTTGGCGTGAGGGAGGCAGACAGCACAGCTCACCTGAGTCATAGGGCAAGTAGTATCTGTGTTGACTTTCTATTGATGTGATAAAATACCATGGCCAAGGCAACCCCAGTTTATGTGGGCTTATGATTCCAAGGTGGCAAGTCTATCGTAGCGGGGAAGCCTGGCAGCAAGTGGCAGGCTTGAGGGAAGAAGCAGGAAGCTGAGAGCTTACATCCTTTACCACAAGCATAAATCAGAGAGCAAACTGGAAGTTGATGCTTTTTAAACTCACAAGTTCACTCCTAGTGACAAGCTTCTGTCAGCAAGACCTTAACCTCTCTGAACAGCAGCACCAACTTGGGACCAAGCGTTTAAATGTCTGAAACTAAGGGGAACCTTTCTCATTCACACCACTAAACTTAAGCTAACAATTTATTAGTTCCAGTTCTTCGACATGACTCACCATGACCCAGGAATTTTTTAGAAGGTAATTCAGTAAATAGTTCTCTGTTGGCAGTCAGATGCTCATTAGAATCTGTAATTTACACAGCCTTTTGTAACGGTAAGTATTCTTAATTGCTTACTTTATTAAGAGTCTCCTATAGCTCATGACTTTACAACTCCTGTCTTATCCAATACAAGCCAGCGTGAATAGTGGTTGAAGCTTAGGCCCATAGACTTCCTCACTACTTTTAAGTGACCTGCCCCTTTCAATGAGTTCAAAAGAAAAATTTAAAGGACCAGCATAAAGAGGAACCTGTGGCCTTGACCCATGACCATCATGTTCCCTGTGTGATATTTTCCAGGTCCAGTGGCACTGCAGGTGCCGGATGATTGCAGGAGCCAATTTCTACATTGTGGGTAGGGATCCTGCAGGAATGCCCCATCCTGAGACCAAGAAAGATCTATATGAACCTACCCATGGGGGTAAAGTCTTGAGTATGGCCCCCGGCCTCACCTCTGTGGAAATCATTCCATTCCGAGTGGCTGCCTATAATAAGATTAAAAAGGCCATGGACTTTTATGATCCAGCCAGGTAGGTTTCTGGAGGAAAAGACAGGAATTGACATGACAATTGTCCTGAGGAACAAACCTTTGACCCTCTGGCAATGTCTCCAGTCTAATTGCTTCCAACTAGAAAGACACTATCCTGAGTTAGACCTGCTCTTGCAAATGCTGTGTCCCCTGACATAGTTAGCAGCATCCTCTGCATGTAGTTGTTGGTCCATAAACATTTCTCTTTGGTCTGATGGATATAGCTTAGTAGTGGAAAACTTGCCTAGCATGTGCACAGCACTGGGTTTGATCTCCAGGAAGCCCACAAAAGTTCTTGAGCTGGGTGGACACAGTGACACGTGTGTCTAGTCACAGTGCAAGGGAGACAGAGGCAGGGTGATCAAAACTACAGTGTAATCTTTGGCTACAAGCTTTAGGCCAGGCTAGGCAAAATGAAACTCCAAAATAAAAGCATTGTTCCTTTCCATAGATATGCCTTATGCACACACTGTGAGTGCCTGGTATGCCAAGGGAAAGCCCACAGGCAGACACAATTTTCAGTGACAATCTATGGTGCATTCCTACCCCCATACCAGGTTTACACATGATAATCTCTGGTCTCAAGACATAAAAGAACAGGTATGCAAGAAAACTGCATAGACATCTGCCTTTATTCTTCCTTTGCTCCATAAGATTCGGAGCTAAAGACTGACTGAGAACCGCTCATTTTAAAACATGTAGCTGTTCACAGAAAAAGCTAAACTCAAAGTCAGCAATCTAGCCCTAGGGATCTTTAAAGCGGCTGTTACTTACCTCTGCTGAGAGCTCTCTGTCGCTGTACTTACAGGCACAATGAGTTTGACTTCATCTCAGGAACTCGCATGAGGAAGCTCGCCCGGGAAGGAGAAGACCCCCCAGATGGCTTCATGGCCCCCAAAGCATGGAAAGTGCTGACAGATTATTACAGGTCTCTGGAGAAGATCAACTAGGTGCTCCTGTCCCTGGTTTCTTTCTCAAGTGCTCTAAGATGAATTTTTTTTTCTATTTTTGTGATTAGCTGCTCTGTATCCAATTGCTTCTTCATGACTTTTTAAAGTTAGTATTTTGCAATAAAGTAAAGAGTTGTGCCTGTAATTTAAAACCAACTTCATTATGTCTATGAAACTCACACTGGAGACTGGTCTGAGGTGAAAACAATACATTCCAGAATGAAGCACTTGTACTCCACCTCATCTCAGCAGGCATATCTCAGATTTCTTAAAAATCCGACTTGCCCAGAGCAGAATCATACTTTCCAGCTTACTTTTGCCAGCCTGGAATTCCAATGTCACTCACTAAAAGTAAAAGAAACACAAGCACTCGAGCGCGCGCGCCTGCGCACACGAACGCGCATGCACACACACACACACACACACACACACACACACACAGACACACACACACAGACACACACACACACACACACACACACACACACACACACACTTTCTGCACCCTGAAGGAAATGTTTCACATCAGGGCTTTTTTACTTGTGACTCACTGCCCAATGTATGCGTGGAAGATACAACTGGAAGAAAAATAGTGTGAAGATGTGAATTAAATCTTAAAGAAACTATGTAACTTATGTCTGCCATGAAAATGACATAGTCCAATAGAAAAAGAATTCTGATGGCCTTCTATGAATAGTAACTCCAGTTTGATGGCACTTTTCAAACATGGTATGCTCTGATCAAGAGATTGCTCCCAGGGACTAAACCATCAGGGTATATTGTAGACTACTTCCCCCACACTTTGCTGTGGCTACAGTTATCTTAAAGAGGTACCTATCTGATCGCAGTTATCAAAACCAAACCCACATTTTAATGAAAAGCTAAAACTCGATTTCTGTAGAAAAGATAAAATCCAAACATCATCCTAGTGAAGAAACATACACATGGGCTCTGAGAGCTGCTCAGCACTGCACTACACAAACTGACATTAGCAAATACTGCTGACACTGAAAGGCTGCCCAGACCACCACCCTCCTAAGCTAGGTCTCTACCTACCTTAGACAACACAGGAACAGGTTCTGATTCCTTGAAGCTACTTAATGACGCTCTCCTTGGGGATGCTAAAAAGCAACCACCTTGGAGACCAAAGGTTTAGGGTATTCCGAACTCCTGATGTTACAAGTTTTCTAGAATGAACCTACTGTGAGATGTCCTTTGATGGTTTATTTCCTAGAGGGAGTTTTGGTATTTTATGCATGGTTCATTGTTAAAGAATAAATTTTGAAAGTATCTTTATATAGGTTTCTTTGGAAGAGACCACATACTGAAAAGAGGAACTGATTTTTTTATATACTGCCACTTTTTAAAAAGGCTAGTAAGAGCTTTTGAGAGGAAGTGACGTACCGTGACCACAGCAGAGTCTTCAACTGCATAGTGCCTGTGCTCTTGTCAGAGCTCCTCACTGCTGCTTCTACAACTATGTACTCACTGAGAATGTGACAAGTTGCAGTGCCTTACCAAATGACATTGTGATTTTAAAGACAGTAAAGTGCCTTTCTGCTCTAGCACAGTTGGTGTAACTGTTTCAGTGTCCCGCCGGTGCCTGTTCTTACTTCAATAAATGTCTTAAAGACCACGCTGGTGCTTTTGTCATCAACTGCCTCAATGGTCACTTTAGGGTGTCCAAACAATGTCTAACTAGAGAGCAGTAATGACTCTCTTTGGGCTGCCCTTATTCACATCATTTTCACACTTGGCTTTCAGGTGTACATGGCTCATGGTCTTAGCTGGGTACTGCTTCTCAGAGGTGACTGGGTTACTTTAATAAGTTGATGAAGCCAAAGCCCTTGTTCTTATTCAGATACTATTTTCAGACCTTCCTTTGCAGCCGGTATTCTGTGTGCCTAAGGCAGTACATTTGGGTAATAGCCAACTCAAAGCTATCACTTGGTGCTAAGTCAAGGCTCGGCAGGTAGACTGTCTATCATGTACAAAGTTTGATTCAGCACTGTATAAATTAGGCATAGTGGCACATACTTGTTTATTCCAGCATTTGGGAGGAGGAGGCAGGCAGATCAGAAGTCCAATATTTCCTAGGCTACAGAGTGAGTTTGAGACCAACATGGGCTGCATAAAATCCAATTTCATAAATAAATAAATAAATAAATGGTATCATTTGTAGTTCCTGTTTTCTCCCCAGATTATAGTTGGTGGCTCCACAATATGCCAAGAAATGTCTGTGTACACGTATCACTCTTAAGGACGAACAAACCCTGGAATGGCATACACAAATCGGCTAGACCTCACATCAATCAGTATTTATCAGGCCCCAGTATTTCTTTCCAACCAATTTGTTCTATAAGAAACAAATCTTGTTTCCACAAGTGTTTGCATCTCCCCTCCCCCATTTCCTATTTCTTTTAGGCATCTGAGTCTAGCAAGCATTTATATCCTACATAACTGTCCTTCCAGGCAAGAAACCGGTGAACCTGACAGCCAAGTTAGTTGTTCTTGTGTCTAAAGGTTTAAGGGAGCTATGCAGCTCTGGAATGGCTCACATTTCTATTGCCTACTAACAGGCAGTGAGAGAAGGGCCTGCATAGGGATATGGATGAAGTATCCACTGGCCTCTCCCAACTCCACATCCACGTAGTTCAGTTACCAAATGAAGGTGATATTCAAATAGTTACTACCTGCATTCCAAAGTACTAACTGGCTTAAATTCTTATTTTACTTTAATTATTTAAAATAAATGGGTTGCTTATTAGGTTTGAACATATTAGCCAGGTTCAAGGGGTGAAAACTATTTTATTATAAGACTAGCAAATCAGAGTGGAAAACAAAACAGAAACTAAAAATCAAACATTTGGAAAGAAGCCTTTCAGAGGTAAACTTCACGGCAGTATTAGTGCAGAGCAGAGCAGTGTGAATCCAGTATGGGCTGTCTGCTTCTTGACAGATGTTGCAAGGATGAGGACAATTCAGGAAAGACTGAAGACAACAGTGTATTCATTGGGACAAACTGCAACTGGAAAGCACACCTACAAACCTCTGCTTTTTGGTGATTTTATTGTCATTGTTTATTTACTATTGGTTCCATAGCGCAAATACTAAACACTGAACAAATGAAATGCCAAATGTTTATTACTATAGTTCATGGTAATAGTGGGGCTTTCATGTGTCCAGAGACTTTTGGTTAACATTTGATGCAAAAATACTAGATGCATATAACTTTACAGTTGAATTTTAAGGGGCTTCCTAATATGTATGCTATCTTTTTATCTGGAGTAATAAATAAACCATGATCTTGAAAGTGCCTGAAAAAAAAATTAAACTGCTGAGCTACAACCCCACTACTTTGGATTTTGTCAAGAACATGCCAGAAGAGGGTCTAGATGTCTTCTATATTCCCAAGATGATTGGATTCCACCTTTCAGAGTTAAAAACAAATGAAAGCTACAAACATCTGAAGGTGTAGCCCAAACTCCTCCCAGCTCAAACAAACAAGATGTAAATAGGATGTAGTAAGGCTGGGGTCCGGGAGCAGGGGCTTGGGCAAACCAGTCATCTAGGTCAGGTGAAGGCAGCACAGGTCCAGTGCAGCTAGGACTGGACCAGTCAGCAATCTGCCCTTTACCTGTCTCAAGGACTTGTACTCTCTGGAAACAAAGAATTGTGTTTCACTTTTCACAGCTAGTATAAAAACACTGGTCATTAGTTATTTTACCGAGGCAGAGTTGGACACAGTAAATAGCACTCCAAGTGAGAGACCTTAACAGGATCCCACACAACAATCTTCAGGTGCCTGTCCACAGGAATGAACCCCCTCTTTCTCTCTCTCTCTGCATGCCCAGTGGGTTATCTGTGGCATTTCACAATCAGCTGGCTAACTGCTGGCTGGCTAACAGTGTTGACTGAAGATGTTTACCCAGTCTTTTGCTTTTAGTCCTGATGTCTCCAATAAACCCCTATACTCAATGCCATCTGTTTTAATATCCAAGGACGTCTCAGAGCAATGGGCTAACAGAAGAGTTCACAAAGTCCAATGGAGGATTAAAAGAAGGCCTTGAGCAGTCTCTGCTAAAAATAGAACCCACTTAGAGCTCACTATTTAGAAGGCTGGCTCTTCAGCTCCTCAATGGCACGCAGTTCACCTGTTTCAAATACATTATTTCCTAGATTATCTACAACTGGTTGCTGCCACCAGAATCCTAGTTGGGTAGTCTTTGTAAGGTTGACTATGGCCCTACATGCCTGTGAATAGCCATAATGACATGCAATCTGCAGAGTATCTGTTTTCTGAAATCATCTTCAAAACAATGTAGTCTACACTATTTCTTGGTTACAAATTTACATACCAGTTATCAATTCTTTTTGGGGCTATCATGCTGGGCATTGTGGCATTAAGTAAACTGATGCAGGAGTTTCAGGGCAGCCTGGGAGACCCTTTTGAGAACAAGTGAGCAAACACTTGAACTGTCATGGTTTATAAACCCATGATTTTTATGTGTAGCTCTAACATTCACTTCATCTTAGTTCAAAGCACAAAAACTATCTAAAGCAGTCTCAAAGCAGATTTTTTCATTTACACGTGTGCATCATGTGAGTATGGCTGCTTGCAGGAGCCTGGGCCTTGGATTCTCTGAAGTGGGAGTGACAGAAAATTGTGAGGAGGGAACTGGGTGCTGACAACCTTGTGCCCTCTGATGAGCAGTGAGCACTCAAGTCTAGAACAGTAAACAGTGAGACTATAACGCTCTTGCCTTCTCGCTCTGTCCTCTCATCCTACTCCCCCTCTGCCCATCCCCCTCCCATATGCTCATGGACGGCCTCTACTCTGTCTCTACTCCCTCTCAAATTCCCTCCTTACGCCCTGAATAAACTCTGTTCTATACTAAAAACCAACGAAACACCTCCCATCAGAATTTTAGCAATAATACTGACCATTACTATAAACAGTGTTTATTATCAGGTTTGCCAGCATGTCTTCAATTAACATTGTGAAATGACTTTCTTGACTTGATCTCATTTGCATGTGGTGACTCTTATAATGCATTAGCTACTTTAGTCAGTTCAGTTAGGAGATTGTTTTATATGAGTGAGGACCTCTTAAATATGATTCCAACAGATTGTTGACTTGAATGACATTTTTAAAGATTTATCTTCATTATTTAAAATTACGGTGTGTGTGTGTGTGTGTGTGTGTGTGTGTGTGTGTGTGTGTGTGTAGGTAGGTAGGTAGGTGTGTACAGACGCCAGGGGCATTAGATTCCCATGGAAACGGAACTATATGCCACTGTGAGCAGGCCAACATGGGTGCTAGGAACCAAACTCACATCTTCTGCAAGAACAAACAGTGCATGACCCTAACCACTGCATCTTCTCTCCAGCCCCATTGGACAGAATTCTCCCTCAAACACAGAGAATCCTACACCAAGAAAATTTTATTTATGTAGGCTATACCCTTACCTTTTGGAAATTTTTAACATTCTGACTATAAGAGAGGCTTAAAAATTAATTACACAATACCCAATTTATCTCATTCAGAAGAAAGCTATAACCTGTCCACAAATAACCCAATTACAGTAGAAAAGTAAAGCCTACCAATGAGAGGCTCCTTTCATCTTTATACAAGCAGCTGAGCCTCAAGACACTGTCATCTTGAAATCAGACCTATGAATTACACATGTTAAATAATACAAGTTTATTATGGTCCACTGCAAAATATTTAGATTATTTCAATCAAGCTCTTAATGAGTTCTGGGTCTAACTGCAGATGGGGAATGGGATTCAGTAAGAAAGAAGTAGTGAAAGTTGACTCAGTAAAAAACTGACTCAAACGCTGAGTTTAAAATCTGTTTTAAAAGGTATGAAAACAGCAGGAGACACCAGAGCTAACGAAGTCATCCAACAGTGAAGCATCACATGGCCTTTTCATCTTAGTCCCCAGTGTAGAGATGACAGAAATGGCTCAGAGACTTGACACACAAGCCGACAATATGCACAAGTCACTATATGGAGAACACAATCAGTAGCACAATAGCAAACATTTGCACAGTAACTGCACAAGGCACGCTACTGAGTGCTTCCCTGCTATCACGATGTCCCAACTTTTAAAAGTAGGTGGCTCATAGATCAGAACAGAAACAAAGCAGCCAGTCTCAGGGCATACAGTTCATTAGTGGGAAGTCTGGACTTAAGCCAAAAAGCCTGATTCTATATTCAGTATGTACAACCCAAAGAAAATGCTTAAAAACCTAACAGCCAACTACATATGTGAAACGTCTTATCTAAAGCAGATGGAAATTATAAACACTCAAAGTTACTTAAATCATAAGAAAATAGCTTCTCTGACTTTATGGCTCAATATGCATACAGGAGTCATAGTTGTTAGGGTTAGTATATTTCTCTTTATCTGGTTAGAACCATAAAATTCAGTGCTATTAATTGGATAATATGAAATTAATAAAAGATAAGAAAGAAAAAGACACAAAGACGTATACACATTGCTCATTTCTGAACATGCCATTACATTAAAATTAAATTACTTAAACTCATATTTAAACAGAATAAATCAACATTAAAGTGTCTGCTATAAAAGTGTGAAATCTTAACTGCAACATAAAAACTGTCCAAACACAAATTTTATAAACAACAATATCCACAATATAAAGTAATTAAGAACAATCAAGAACTAAGTGGAAAAAAAGACTCACAAGGAAGGGCCTTTTATTGTAAATTATAAAACAAGGTAAGTTTCTTGGCATCCTGTGTTAGCATTCATTTCCCATCATCTTCACAACCCTGCACAGCTGCTTGTCCTTATCCTAAGTAGCCTCCTGCAGTGTGTAACCCAGAAAACAAATCGGGAGAAAGTGTCCGGGAGGTTCTTGTGAAACATATTACTAAAGAAATTAACTCAATAACACATGAGAATTTAGTTTTCAAAGAAATAAAACAAATAATAAAACCGACAGCATCTTTGTCAGTTTAATCTTCCTGATGATTCAGAGGCACCTTAAGACTGTGCTGTGGCATTATCTTCTCGCTCTGTCATATGTCTAGGTGCCTGAAACAGAATTCTGGCTATTGGAGGTATGAAAAAAAAAAAAGAGTTTTATATGTGGTTCACATAGCATCAAGTGACTACAGGTACAACACAAGAAATTTAATGTGTATTATTTGTACACATTTTATACTACTGAGAAATTTTTAAAATTTAAGTTACAAAGTGAGTATTTTTTTAGCACATTTAGTAATGAGTATTTATATAAACTATCATTTTGTTTGGGTGACCAAATTAAATTTGAACATAATTAAAGAACATATAACTTTCAAACAGCACTTAAGGAATACAGTTATAGAACTCTTACACTGAGTCATGTACACGGATTCAAGAGTACTGAGGCTTCTCAAACCATTCTTTTGAAAAGTTTCAATCCTTAACGTAATTCAGTGTAAAACTTTAAAAAGTCTACCCGGTGTCACAGCAGAGTGAGGTGGAGTCACTGCTGATCACTGAGCAAATGCTTGTTATCTGCTTCTCCTGACAACCATTATAATTGAGACACGTGTACATATTCAGGTGCGGTTGATTCAACCAACTGCAGAGGAAAATTTTCAACTTAAAAACGGCCCAAACAAGTGACAACTAGGAATGGCTGAATCTCACTGTAACTGTCAGATCATGCCTTAATCCCAGTTTTGCTACAGACTATCTGGTGCTTTTGGATTCAGTAGTTGGGATTTAAAAAAAAAAAAAAAAAAAAAAAAAAAAAAGCTTCTGAATTCAAACCTATCTACAGAATATATAAAAAAAGTAGATATATACATTTGATATACACTCATACACACACACACACTCACATTCATACTCACGTGTCTAGAAACCAGCACCTAACCACACCCCATTCCTCACTAACGACTTGACAAATCAGCTACTACATGAAGAGCAGCTTAGACTCTATAAGGCTATAACAGCATATGGCTAAAAAGGTCAGACAAGCACCCACACTCAGGCCGCACTCAGCTTCCTCCTCATGATTTCTGACAAGCAGTAACACCATTTATATAACAGACCAGAGATCTGAGTATAAAACCACAAGCCTGGATTTCCCTCACTGCTGTACAGATGAGAGCATGTCCCATGAGATCACTGAACTATACAAATGATCTTTACTCCTAATCTAAACAAACGTGAGTCAAAACATTCTGAAACGCTGCATCCTTTGATTTCTTCATCTTTTCAATTGCCCGATGCAGGTCCTGCTGTTGCACAGGCCGGATTTCATCTTCATCATGACTAAAATGTAAACAAAACCATCAAATCACCAAATCTCTTTAGAGTATACCTATCTAAAATATTTTACCAACACTAAAAAGATGCATGTTTTTATTTACACAAGAACCCAAAGAGAATGACAACACATCAGACCCAATCTTCTAGAAGTTAATATGAACGTCATGAGAAACTGTTTTAAGACTTATTTTCATTTTACTTCATGAGTGTCTGTCTACATGTACATATGTACTCTATGCATGTGCCTAGAGCCTAGTGAGAAAAGGGCATCAGGTTCCCTGGATCTGGCATTACAGACGTAGTGAACCACCATGTGGGTGCAGACAGTGCACTGAGCCAGCCCCAGTGCACATTTAAAAAGCCCTGAGGAGTAAGTAAAGCAAAATGGCTGTGTAAGTCACTTCACACCAAGCGTAAGAGCAGCACACTTTCATTAAAGAGTGGCAGCTATTTAAACAGAAGCATAATTCTAACCAGGAGTCAAGTGCACGTACAGCCTTTTACAAGACAAGTAAAACTTAATGTTCTTATTTTAAAAAACAACTAATTCAAGTCCCCTTCACTTTGACAAAAACAAAACAAAACAAAGTAACAACAACAACAAACCCCTGGTATATTCTGCTACTTGGTAGTTTATGGACACTTGGAGAAAAATTTTTCAGGGAAAACAGGATGATTCAAGTCTAATAACCAAATTTTCCCACTGAGATTTTCAGGGCTTTCTAACATTTTGCCTTTCATTATTAATGCAATTAATTAAGTAAAGTTTATACGTCATTTGTTAATGACTCTGACTTTTTTCAGCTAGAAGACAGACCTTTGGAAGGTAGATTTCCTGATAATATTAAATAGTCCCAACTTGCTGAATAACTGGAATTATACATGGGTGGTACACACGTGGGACGCATCCCTCACATGGGGCAAGAGGGAGCAGCATGGTTCTACTGTCTGGCAGGGACTTCATGCAAAGCAAGTGAGTTTTAAGAGAAGCTTACTATGGCACCACACTGTCGTTAGACATGCATGGATACCACAGGCTGGCAGGTCAGGGTCACACAGCATGAAAACTTCAGAGCAAGAGAAGAGTTAGCCAACTCCTCTAACATGGCCTCAAAGGTATACTGGTTTACTAAAAAAGTCTTTCTGAGAGAGCTGACACTGAAAAGATATATGGTATAGTGCAGCTTCAGGAGAAAAGCCTTTTCAGAATCTTTCTCAAAGGAGTTAATTCATGGTGAACTTATTTTTGCTGAAATGAGGATGACAAAGTTGATTTCTCAAACTCACCACACTTTCAAAGTGGTTTCAGGTAAAATTGACTGGCGTGAGAAACGGCTGTTGGTAACTCATTACTGTTAAGTCGAAGCCTTGTCCACTCTGCCCCACATGACTTTATGTGTGAAGTTTCCAAAGATACATACTCATTTCTACACAGAAATGACCTTTAAGGTATAGAAACAATCTATAGATTCTAGAAAACTCTGTTTTCTTAACAAAGAAGGCAAGCCTGGGTTTCTATGAGTCACTCCATTGTTTATGAAATAAAATTCAACATTTTGCCCCTTAATTCTAGACATCCCCATAGCAATTTTTCCATTTGCAGACTTCTTTAGGAAAATGGCAATAAGGGTTGGGGAGAAGCTCAAGAAGTAAAGCACTTGCCACCATGAGGACCTGAGTGGAATCTCACATTTTTTAAAAAGAAGGTGGAGTGTGCCTGCAATCCCCTAGTGTGAAGGCTTTCTCAGGAGGGCTCCTAAGCTCACTGGGCAGCCAGTCTAGTAGAATTAGACCTCTGGCTCAGGCAGACCCCACTATCTGAGAAGCTAAGGTGGTGAGGAGCGGAAAGACATCTAGCATCCGCTTGCATGCACAGATGAACATGTGTCCATATACAAACACAAACAGAAAAATGCCAATAAATAAAAATTATCTTTTTCTATAAGGAATCCAGTATAAAGCAAAACAGCACTAATCACCTCACCAAAAATGTTTGACAAATACCAGAAATTGAGTCTGCATAACATTACCTTTCTTCTGATGCAGAATTGACATACTCCCTGACACAGAGGAGGGCAGCATCTCGACACATTTCTTTTAGGTCACTTCCTGAAAACCCATCAGTTTCCTGGGCAACTTCTAGAAGATCTACATGTCTATCCACCTTAAATAAACATAAAACATGTTTATAATAAATATATAAAATTAAGTAAAATATTTATAAATATCCATCTGAGAATTAATGTTCAGAATGTCATAACAGTGAAGTAAAAAAAAAAAAAAAAAAAAAAAAAAAACCAGAAAGCTATTAGTTCTGTAAAACTGTAATTTTCTAAAAGAAAAACAAATTTAATTAGTTGTCATTACAACTGAAACATCAAGTGTCTTTACTGGGTGTGTCTTTACACTTAAATTTCTTTCGAGCATAATGCTGCCTCAATACTGATTCAATTTAGCACTTGGTTTTGCCCTTCCATCTAAGCTTACAGGGCTTAGCAAAATTTAAAACACACTAAGAAAAAATAAATAAATAAGCAAGGAAATCAATGTATTCGTGTCTATTATCCACAATCTGAGGTCTCATTTCCAGTGCTAAGTGGCTTATACATATAATTTTCATTTAATGCTGCAAGAAGCACAATTTCCACATTCTATTAATAGTCTGAAGCAGGATCTGAAGAGGCAGTAGATGTCCAACCCTAGTTTCTCCCTATGTACCCATTTGCCACAATCATTTTCTTCACTCCTATGGAATGAATACTACCTTTATTACTCAATTTCTAATTATAAAATGTTTTGCTTTAAGAACATTAATTCTATACAAGGAAAAAGATAAAAGTTGGGTACAGTGGCACATGCGTATCACCCCAGCATGCAGGAGGCAGATCAATAAGGAGGAGGGAATGAAGGCTAGCCTGGGCTACCTATTAAGTACCAGGACAGCCAGAAGCGGAGGCCACACAAAGTACCTACCCTTTCAAACAAGCAAATTTTAAAACGAGACATTATAAGATTCTTAAAGAATAATTTGAAAAATAACTGGCTTAACCTGTTTTTTGAAGGTCTAAAAGAATTCTGTGCTGGATCTACCTGGCCCTGGGCTTTTTTAATTGGGAGATTTAAACTTTTAATATTTATTTAATTTTACATGTATAAATGTCTTGCCGATATGGACATGTGTTCAGTGTGTGTGCCTGGTGACCATGAAGGTCCCTGGAACTAGAGTTAGGATGGATGTGAGCTGCCGTATGGATGGTGGGTCTTCTGCAAGAGCAAGAAGTACTAAGTCACTGAACCATCTCTCCAGCTCCTTTTATGAGACTTTTAACTACTGTTTCACGGTCATGCATTGTTATAGAGCTGTTTAAATTATTTACCCATCCTGGTTTAAATTTAGTAACACAAGTACAAGTCACCCCCTTCTATTACACTGTTTACTTTGGTGGACTTTTAAATCTATGCCCTCATGATCTTCTGAATTTTCTCAGTACTTTTGCAGTGTCTCCCTTCTCCTCTCTGACTATTACTTCAGGTCTTCTCTTTATTACGTGGAGGTTTTGTCACTCTCCTCAAAGAACGAACTGTTTGTTTCACTGATTCTTTGTATTTGTTTTTTGTTTCTATTTCATTAATCTCTGTCTTGATTTTAGCTAATTCACTTGGTTTGCTGCTATTCACTTGGGAATTTTTTTTCTTTCTTATTTTTCCCATGTCCTAAAAGGCATCATGAGGTTGTTTAAGATCTAATTTTTAATGTAGAAACATAGAATTTTAAGTTTCCTTCTTATGACTGTTTTCTTGGATCCCATAGGTTTTAGAATGCTATTTTTATTTCCACTAATTCTATGAATGTTTTAAATTTTCTACATTTCAACAACACATTTCAACATCATTCAATAATGTGCTGTTTGATCTCTTCTGTTTCTGTGAAATTCAGCTTTATGCCATTGAGATTTATTGTCCTAATATTTGATTTCTTTTAGGGAAACTTCACTGGGATGCTTGTGTTTGGTGAATATTTAGAATTGTAACACTCGACAGGTTGTTCCCTTGATCAGTAATGAAGTGACCCTTTAACTCTTCTGACTAGATGTGGTTCGAAGTCATTTTGCCACCTATTGGGATAGTACTTGCATGAACTACATATTAAGATAAGAGAGAGGGGGCTGGAGAGATGGCTCAGTGGTTAACAGCATTGACTGCTCTTCCAGAGGTCCTGAGTTCAATTCCCAACAACCATATGGTGGCTCCCAACCATCTGTAATGAAATCTGGTGCCCTCTTCTGGCCTGCAGGCATACATGCAGGCAGAAAGCTGTATGGTGTATACATAAAAATAAATAAACAAATTTGTAACTAAATATTTTTTAAAAAGATAAGAGAGGATAGTGAAGGAAATATTTCAGGGGGGAAGATGATAAACATACAGATTCTGGGAGGGATAGAGTGGCAGCAGTGGGGGAATAAATAATGTTGAAACAAAGTAACAGAAACCAATATACATCTCTTGTAATAACTCTGAATACTAATAGTCTCAATTTCCCTACTAGAAGACATAGACTAGCAGGCTGGATTTGAAAACTGGATTCTCCTTTTTTCTACATCCAAGTACATAAACACTATCTTAAAAAGTAGTTCAAGCAAAAATTAATTAATGACCTTAACTGAATGCTAATTAATTTTCCAGAAGTAGGGAAGACTTGAAAGAGATAGCATTAGATCTGCTCTGTTGCCTGCTCTGCAACTATGACCTTCAATTAGTGACATCTTCCTTAAATAGAAATGCTAAATGAAGAGAAGTTGGGTGGGCTGGTGAGATGGATCAGCCGGTAAGAACACTGGCTGCTCTTCTACAGGTCCTAAGTTCAATTCCCAGCAACTACATGATAGGCCCCAACTATCTGTAAATAGATATGATGCCCTCTTCTGGAATGCAGGTGTACAAGCAGCCAGAATACTTACACAACAACAATGATAATAATGTGCTTTCTTTGTAAAAAAGGAAGAGAAGTTACTAGTCTTTGGTAAAAAGGAGAGATAGACTATCCAAACAACAATCTTTAATTTAGGGTACAGAAAACAGAAGGAAAATCCTAGGTAAAAGGCTCTGTAAGACATATGAAACCTATCCAGTAAAGCTGGAAGGAAGGCAGAGGCTGGCCATTACATTTATACATATACATATATATATATATATATAATATAAATACATATATAAAATAAATATATAATATATACATATATAACATATATATAATAAAAATGTTATAATACTACCCAGAGTATGTGAATTCAAAAATCAATATAGATAAAGAAAAAAGGAAACATGAAATATAAATACACTACTGAACATGAGACTACAATGAGGATAGGAAGTAAAAAGAAAACACATTTCATGGGAAGAACTAAATGAAGAACAAATCAATTCAACCTTATAATTAACACAACTGCAAACAACTAAACTAAGACAAGATTGTAGATATGGATACTGGAGAGATGGCTCAGCAGTTAAGAGCACTGACTGTTCTTCCAGAGGTCCTGAGTTCAATTCCCAACTACCACATGGTGGCTCACAACCATCTGTGATGGGATCTGACGCCCTATTCTGGTGTGTCTGAGAACAGCTGCAGTGTACACATAAGTAAAATAAAAAAATCTTTTTAAAAAAGATTATAGATATGATAAAAATGTGGCTGAGGATTGAAACAGTCACATATGCTGAAAGAAGCAGGCTTTATGTTATACTTGAAAGAAAGAAAAATATACAGTTAAAAATAAATGGTAAAAAATGATATGTAAGACAAATATTGAAGGAAATGGAGGTAATATAATACTTTTAGTTGCATAGGTCAGATGTAGGTAGATTATAGTATAATATTTATTAAAAATATATAGTTGAGGAAATTAAGTCATTGCATAATGATAAAAATTCCACTAGAGGGGACTGCAGAGATGGCTCAGAGGTTGAGAGCACTGACTGCTCTTCCAGAAGTCCTGAGTTCAATTCCCAGCAACCACATAGTGGCTCACAACCATCTGTGATGGGATCTGATACCCTTTTCTGGTGACAAGAGAGAGTGTACTCACATACATACATACATACATACATACATAAATAAATAAATAATTTTTTAAATTCCACTAGAAATTCATCTGTACCTAGTCATACACCTATTATTTCAGGATATAAGCAGCAAAAATTAACTGTAAAGTGAATGATCAAGCCACAGTGTTAAGAGGGTGGTGACATGTCTTGCTTAAATGCTAATAGATTACATACAAAACTCTTTCTACTTACTAACATGAAACCATGCTAATGCTACCTTTATTAAATGTACGCTATTAATGTGAGGCTTTTAAGAACAAAACTAAAACTCAAATCTTACGGAGGCAGCATTATGCCTTTAGCATTTAAAAAAACAGTGAGAGAAACAAGTTATTTGTCAGCAATTAACCAGGGAACATTCATATTTTGCATTACAAACTGATTTAAGACTAATCCTTATGTGTTCATAAATACAATTAGAATGCCAACTAATCTCTATAACCATGACAAATATAATTATGAAACTCCAGAGACCTTACTGTGTTTAAAAAAACAGACTACTAAAATTAGTTTAAATTACACACAAGTCACTTCTAAGTTTCAGTGTGACAAAGGCCTTAAATTTAATTATTTATATTCACCATATAGATGCAAAATATCTACACTAGCCTACATATGTTGATCAAAACATTATTGAGTTGCCAGGCATGGTGATCAGGCCAAGTCTATACAGTGAGAGCCCATTGCTACAAACATGTTGGCAATGCAAGCCTTGATCCTAGACTCAGGAGGTAGAAGTGGGGATTTTTTATTTGAGGCCAACTTGCTCTATAGAGTGAGTTCTAGGACAGCCAGGGTTACACAGAGAAACCCTGTTTTGAAAGGAAAGAAAAAGTTAGAAGCTTAGCTACTTATGCGATGTAGCATGCCCTAAATTCCTGTTCCTCTGGTGGTTTGTGGAAGCAGGGTCTTGCTATTATAACCCAGGCTGGCCTTCAACTTTCAGTTCTCTTGCCTCAGTTTCACAAATGGTAAAACCCTTTGTACCATCAGGCTCAGCTTAAATTATTTTAAATTAAATAACTATATTGCTTACCTCAACTATCTTCTAATTATTTCTAGGAATAATATATACACACTAATTCAGAAGACTTGCTAACTTACTGGGTTTTTTTTCTTAGACTGATACCTCTCCTTGTTAAAGGATTACCAATGAACAATGTTTAATTCAGGCAGCACTATAACTATAAAATGTTTTAATCAAAATAGTTATAAATTATTCAATTAAAAGGCAAAAGGCCATTTGTCAGCTTTTAATCTAACATATTCTTAGAATTCTTACCTTGAATTTTTAAGAATTTTTCTGAAACTATACAAAAAAAAGTCATGAATATATGTAGATTTCTTAGAAAAGCCTACCTTGCTTTTTTATCTTGGCTCCCAAATGGTTGATAATCACAGATCTAATTCTTGCAAACTGCTAAGCTTTCTAACATTTTGATAGAGTATACAGGATTGTAATAAAGTTGTTAAGTGGCAATTTCAAGTGATGCTGGGAAGTGGGGTCTGACAGAAGGTGTCTGATTCATGATCAAACCAATTTTGCAAGTTTGGGGTTTTATTTTTTATTTTTGCTTTCTTTTTGCTAACTTGCCCCTGTGCTTTTGATGAAGTAGCAGAATGTAACTGGATATTCTCATCATGCACTTGAACTTTCTAACATCCAGAATTGTAAACTAAATAAATCTATTATATTCTATTACAGCAGCAGAAAATAGCTTAAAAAGGAACAAATTAGGGCACTGGATAAATGGCTCGGTGGTTAAGCACCACTTGCTCTTCCAGATGTCTAGGGTTCCGCATGCAGCACTGACATATTGGCTCTCCAACTGTCTCTAACTCCAGTTCTGGGGATCAAACTATCTCCTCCGTCCTCCACAGCATCGCACACACTTATTACACTCAAATACATCTAGGCAAACCCACATAAATAAAAAATATATATGCAAAGTATGTATATATGTGTGTGTGTGTGTGTGCATAATTTTTAAAAAGAAACTAAAGTACTGCTCCTAAGGAAAACAAGAAAGTTATCGGGCAGAAAGATGTAAAACCAGGAAGAAATTCACTATCAGAAGTAATGATCCATCAAAAAAAAAAAAAAAAAAAAGAAGGAAAAAAATTTTTTTTGTTCTTTAGTAGTAAGACAAACTGATTTTAAAATCCCCACGGGGGTGGGAGGAACACCTAGGTGTAACAGTACAGGACACTGCATCTGTCTCCAAGGGACAACAATGAATACTAGCACAAGACTCAAAAGACTTATCAGCTGATCCCGAAAAAGACAAGATAACAAAATCTAACAAGAAAAAGATACTCTAACTGGCATTGAGACAGCTGAGTTAGATCCACATTAGGTCCACATCATAGTTTTAAGATCCACATAAATATTAAACACATCAAAAATTTAAAAAGCCTAAGACAGGGCTAGAGGTCATGAGTTCAAATCTCAGAAACCACATGGTGGTTCACAACCATTTGTAATGAGATCTGATGCCCTCTTCTGGTGTGTCTGAAGACAGCTATGGTGTACTTCTATATAATAAAAATAAATCTTTTTAAAAAACACAACAAACAAAAAAACCTAAGACAAAGGCCACCCTGATTAGTGCACTTTCTTGATGGAAGAACACAGGTCACCTAAGGAGGAGTCCTTTCCATTCCTCTCCACTACCCTAACCAGACCCCACCCAGTCTCCTAACCAAATTACAAGGACAGCCACTCCAATTTTATGTGAAAACTTGCATTCTGAAAAACAATTTGAAAAAGAGGAAACGAAGAATGGGAGACATGGGTAAATGAAGGAAGAGGCTATTAACTATAGACTAATAAATTTAGACAAGTCAAACTATCAAACAAGTTAGAGGTGTTGTTCATGACTGAACACTGTGAGTGCTCAGTCAGCAAGTGGGAGGTTCTAGAACAGTAAACACTAAACAGTGAAGGATACTGCAGGAAGACACCCACACGTAAGAACTAACTGGACTCTGCCGGCTATGTTTTCTAAATGACACAAAACTGAGAGGAGGTTGTGTTTAGAGAAAGAAACTGGGGCCCTAAACAGTCCTATTTCACTTCATACATAAATAAAATTCCAAACAATAAGAAAAAAATTATTGTGGGCAATAATTAGAAATCTGTATACAAATTTAAAAATATAAGTAATGCCAATGAATCATTACAAATGTTTAGATGAAATATGAATGTGGTTAAAATTTTAAAGGGAAAAGAATCTTTTCTATTCAAAACTACCACTAAAAGAGTTACACCAGGCAAACATGAGAAGTGTGAAAGTCAGGGGAAAGGTGGATGGATGGGATAATGCTGGTTCAGAGGAACTCTCAGAGTTCAGTGACTAGATAACAAGTTTGGCATGGACAGAGTTTGAAGGGAAAAAAGTAACAAGAGCTTAAAAAATACAGGAAATTACTTTAAAAAACTTGAGTGTACAAAATGCCTTTTAAACATATATTTAAAACTCAGAAGACATTAACAGAGAAAAACTTCACAACAAGACTTAAGAAATAGGGCTGGAGAGAAGGCTCAGCAGTTAAGAGCACTGGCTGCTCTTTAAAGGTCCTGAGTTCAGTTCCCATCAACCACATGGTGGCTCACAACTATCTGTAATGGGATCTGATGCCCTCTTCTGGTGTGTCTGAGGACAGCTACACTGTACATAAAATAAATAATTCCAAAAAAAAAAAAAAAAAAACTTTAAAAGAAACAGGAAGAAGCTTACAACTCATATAGATAAAGGGCAAACCTAACACAGCAGCCCTAAAAACTTTTATGAAAAATACTGCTTTTAAAAAAAAGGGCAAAATATAGAGTTAATAAGAAAGAAAAGCTAATTCTTATAAATACCTGGCAGTCCACTTTACTTAGGTCGCCCTGTGTGGCCCAGGCTGGCCTTGGATGCACTGTCCTTCTGCGTCAGCCTCCTGAACACTAAGTGTGCACACCATTGCTACTGTAGTCACTTCTAAAATCTCACTTCAGTTTATGAGTACACTGTCACTGTCTTCAGACACACCAGAAGAGGGCATTGGATCCCATTACAGATGGTTGTGAGCCTCCATGTGGTTGCTGGGAATTGAACCCAGGACCTCTGGAAGAGCAGTCGGTGCTCTTAATCACTGAGCCATCTCTCCAGCCCTCACTTCAGTTTTAAAGGTTCAGCCATAAAGTAAAAACAAAATAGAAAACCTCTTTAAAAAAATACTCTTACATAAGCATACAATGGTATGAAAAGTGTCACATTTTAATCTGCAAATACATTACTCTTTAAAAACTACATCAAATACATGGCACTTAGTTATTTTAACAGTGGAGAGTTTAAAAATAATTTAAGTTTAAAGCTACATTATTCTCAGCTTCCTCCTTCATTTCTTTCTAAAATGACTTTATAAACAAAGCATTAGAATAATAAACCATTTTTTACTTACATTTTCATTTTTCAAGATGAGTTTTAAAATTGCTTCTCTTTGTTTTAGAGCCTAAAATCAAAAAATATTCTAATTAGCATTCATTTTTTAAAAAACTACTGGCCAAGTAATGTTTCCACTGTTTTCCCTTTGTAAACTGCTGAATAAGGGATATGAAATACAGGCTGGCCGAGGTTAAAACAAGGGATCACATGACTCTATCTATAGTTAGTTCAATCAACTGTTTCTTACTCATGCCTGACAAAGAAGTATATTAAAATAATGTTTTCCCATAGTTTCTTTTTTTTGTTGCTGTTGTTGCTTTTGATTTTTGACAAGGTATGCCTGACTATTTTGGAACTTACTACGTAGGCCAGGTTGCACTCAAGCTTGTAGCAAATTTCCTGCCTCTATCCCACAAGTGCTCAGATTAGACATGTACAACTACGCCAGCTAATTTCCTATACAGTCCTACAGTTTTTTTCCCCTTCTTTTATTAAATTTATGAAAGCTCACTATCGAAAAATTCCTTTTAAGTCAATTTTTAATTGTATCTTCCATTTTATTTTAAAATTTAGCATTCTAAAGTAACTTTTTTCACTGTGACATTTCATAAATGGACCATTTTCACTAATAATTATGGGATATGATTAATAGACCTTAGTAAAATTTCTGTGCTCATTAATATTCATTAGCAAATTTTTATGTAAATGTTAATGATTTCCCTTCAGTGATACATGATACTTTTACATCAGAGAACAAAAACTACACTTAATTCATTCTATAGAATTACATAAAAGCTGGTTGTGCTAGAGAATGCCTCTAATCCCAGCACTTGGAAGGTTTAGTTAGGAATGTTTGAACTTCAAGCCATCCTCAATTATCAAGCCAGCCTGGGCTACATGAGAAGCCATCTAAGACAATAAAAATACTAGCAGTAATAAATGAAATAAGGACTTGCTTACATAAATGATAATGATGAAATAAGGAATATTTTACATAAAAAGGGATGGATTATAAATTCATTATGGATAAATTCATTCTTATTAACATTAAGAAAAGATTTTAAACTCACTATAAAATCACATGGTAAATGAAACGGAAGCTCTGTTGTTTCCATACCTCATATTTCTAACAGAAAGGTTAGTTTGATGTATTATATGATCACCAACAACTATTTTTCAGTTAGTAAGTATTTTTCTTGGAAAGGAATTTTAAGATAAGCTTAAGATATTCTCTGATACTGTAGCTAACACACAAAAGAATTACCCTAAGGTGCATTATCTAAAAATGAACAATGACAGAATTCCAGCTTGTTATTAACAGTATACAAATCTAACAAGTTTGATGAAACCTGCTATAATTCATTTTCATAATGCACATTGTATCACACTGCCTGTTTTAATGACCAACCCTATTTTTATACAAGTACATCAAACCCTTTAGCTGTCTTTAGAAATACATTTCAATTTTTAATTTTTAAAGTCTTTTTAATAAATATTCATGTTGTGGAAAAGTACAAGTGGAGGTCAGATTACTCTCTGTAATTTGTTTCCTCTTTCCACCATGTGGGCTCTGCTCCCAAAACTAGGTCATCAGGCTTGGCTACAAGTGCCTTTACCCCCTGAGTCATCCTGCCAGTCCTACAACTGATTTTCTGATAAGGATCACTAGTGCTGGTATTCAGAGCCATGTAGATAAACAAATGTTCTTTAAATTAGTCTACTATGTTGCCTGGAAACTAGAGAACGTATGTGAAGCACACGGTCTATGTCAGCACAGCAGCCGTCTCCCTTCCCAGATTGATAAACATCTGCTTTCTGTAGTGCTCTAAGTCAACTACAAACCACCTACAACCTGCTTACACTCCCTTTGCTCATTAGGACTGGAAGGCTTGCTTGTCTCATTCATCTACCACATTCTCTGTTGTCCAAAGAGACCTTAGTGATTTATCCGGGACTTTTCCAACGGAAAGATATAGATATATCCATATCCTCGGAAGGACCAGGTGTTGGCTACAGCTTATCAGAGTAATTATACAGAGCCCACAACCTTCCCCTTTAGCAGCCCGTTTTCACTGCATCAACTGAACCTAATAACTGGCAGAATGTGAGTGGGACAAATGACTTCCAGCCAGAGGTTATAATGGAGCTTAGTTAAAAATTCTGAGATTTAAGTGGAGTTCTAATATTTTCATTATAAAATCTGAAAGAATAAACTATCTAAATCCCCCTAAGTGCCATAAGCACTTATATGCTGCTCATACAGAACACATCCCTTATCATTAGAAAAGAACCTAGTGTTTTCAATATAAAAGCTGACTACATTCACAATTGTATAAATTGTTTCTTCTATAGAAAATATAGGACATTAAGAAGTAACAACAACCTATCCAAAAAGGAATACTTAACAAAAAGGAATGCTAGAAAAAAAGTAACAATGAAGACAGATTCCTGTAAACCAGCACTCGGGAAAGTGGGCCGAGACCAGCCTGCACTCTGCGGTGGGTTTCAAATTATACAGAGTTCCAGGCTCCAGAGTGCAACTGCCTCAAAAACCAAATGGAAGTAGAAGAGGCAGAACGGCGCCTACCTTCAACGGCTACGGCACAGTACCCTGGTTCTGGAATCCCTAACTTGTTAATAATAAATCTCAGTTGTTCTAGCTAGGCATTCAGAAAACAATGATTCTTTCACCTCTAGTTCCCTAATTTAACTGTCTTAATCCAAAACTTTATATATTCTTGGGGAAAGAGCAAATGTACTGAGCTTAGGATAAAAATAAGAAAAACAGAAAAAGTATCAGAGAGGGCACAGTTTATAGGAGTTTCTTAAACCTTTCTTTCTCAGAAATCCAAAAAACAAAGCAATCCTTTTTAGAAGTCACAGATAAAAACCTGTTTAGAAGGCAATTATTTCCATCTCCAGAATACAACGGGAACTACTCACAGGCTGGTTAATATGAAATCTGGTAGGCATTCTCCTCATTATAGCAGAGTCAAGGTCTTGAGGACGATTGGTAGCTCCCATCACTATGACCTAAGCACATAAAGACAAATAAGGCATTAATTACTCAGCTGTGCCAAAAGTACTTCCGAGATCATTATCACTGGGACTTAAAAGTGGCTTTGAAGCTAATTGTTTAAGAGAAATTTTACAGTAACCAGCATTACTCAAATGTTTATAGTTAAAATTGAATTTACTCTTAAAATTAAAATAAACAACCACATATATGGAAAGACTAGTAAAATCTCACTGGATTTCTACTAACTAAAACGTCTACTCTTCAGTTATAAAAACTGCGTTTTTAAGATTTATTTATTTGTTATATATAAGTACACTGTCGCTGTCTTCAGACACACCAAAAGAGGGCATCAGATCTCATTACAGATGGTTGTGAGCCACCATGTGGTTTCTGGGATTTGAACTCAGGACCTCTGGAAGAACAGTCAGTGCTCTTAACCACTGAGCCATCTCTCCAGCCCAGAAGTATAATTTTTAAAAACACTTGACTTTCACAAATATGATCAACAAGTACCTATACCAATAAATTATAAAAATGTTAAAATGAGTTGTATTTTACAGAATATGGTTGGTTATTAAATGAATACATCTTAGGAGTATGAATGAAAGGCACCCTCTAAGTCTGTGATAATGTCATGAATAAACCATTTCCCTGAAAGTGTGAGGCTTCTGATGGAGGTTAACGCATTTTAGGTGCTTTCCCTCTGGATTTCACAGGGTCATCTCACTGGACCACCAGCTCCATGGGTGGCACACTAAATTTAAACTTTACCGAATGCAACTTCAAATGGAAGCTAGGAACAAGAACAAGCATCAAACTCCTGGGCAAGGTCTGTGGGGCAACTCAGCAGAGAACTGCTTGCCTGGCACACACGAGGCTCTTTGATCACCCAACCCTCAAAGACAACAAAAACTTTGAAAGGAGGGGGAAAGAAAATTTTTAAAAGAGAAAATATGCCATCAGTCCTACCAACTTCTGGATCTGTTACTTATAAAAATACAGAAATGAAGAAAACAACTTTAGAGGCTGGAGAGATGGCTTAGTGGTTAAAAGCTCTGGCTGCTCTTCAAGAGGAACTGAGTTTAATTCCCAGCACACACATGGAAGCTCAAAACTGCAGCTCCAGTTACAGGGACTCTGACACACTCACAGACATACATACAGGTAAAACATCAATGCACATTAAAATTTAATTAATAAAAAAAAAAACAATTAAAAATCAAAAAACAATACAAGCAAAGACATTCAAAACAAGGAAAGGCCTTGATTTATTTTTTTCAAACAGGGTATCATTATGCAGTTCTGGCTGTCCTAGAATTCTGGCCTCAAACTCACAGATCTGCCTGCCTCTACTCCCCAGTGCTTAGATAAAAGGCATGTGCTGCCACACTTTGTGAGAATTTCTTAAAGATATAAATAACCTAATGACAGCATTACCTAATATATACAAACATCATTTGTTATTTTTATGTAGGAATATACTTATCTAGCACTATTAGTATTATTTCTGCCTAACAGTTTTATTTTATTTTCACACAAATCACCGACATTTATTTCCTAAGTTTATTATTTATTAAGGCCTAAGTATCAGTTCCTTGGTAGAAAGGGCAAAGAATTGGTCAGTTAGTTTTGAGTCCAAATCCTTTCCCAAAACTGGATCTGTGAGGCTCTGTGAGGGAACTTAGAGCCGCATAGATCATCAGAACTAAGCTTAAAACGGCTTTCAAAACAAACCAAAACCAAAACAGAAAAAAAGTGACTGTCAGCTCCCCTCTTTCTCTGAAAAAGTTGTTTTAAAAAACTGTAAAAGGCTTTAAAAAGGGGCTAGGAAGATCTTCCCGACAGACAGCAGACGGCTGGCTGGCTGGAGGGGTGAGTGGTGCTGGGACATCCTTGTCCACATGGCCGCAGCTCACCTAGGGGCAGGGCCTGTCTCGAGCCCCGCCCAGCTGAATAAATAACATCTCCTGGCGCTAGTGTCTTTTAAGTGTTCCTGGGCACTGTGGGGCGGTGGGGAAGAGTGGAGGACTTTGCTGGAGTTGGGGCCACAGAGGACTCCATGAGGCTCTCAGGCAGGCTGACTGGCCAGGGCTCCAGTCCAGGACGTACAGCAGGTCTCTTTCAGCCTGTTAGGACCACAGGCTGACTCAGGACGAGGTGTTTCCATCACTGCTCTCGGGCTGGCTGCTGGCGTCCTTGTCTGAGGTACTTCCCTCTGCCTGTCCTTCTGCCACCACAAGGGCGAGCTCGCCCATGTCTCCAGCTAGTTTCCGCACGCTCACAGCCTCCGAGTCACCCTGGATGTCAGGGGCTGCATTCGGACGGCCTGTCAGGTCGCAGGGGATGAAGTCCAAGTAGGAGGACTCGACTTCCATCATGCCTGTCCCATCGCTCCTCGGGCCTGGTTTAATTTTGTTTTCTTGCATCTCTTCAGATTTTTCACTCTTGATTAACCAGTGTAGAAAGTCTGCCGCCTCGTCACCTCGCGGGGCCTGGGCCGCCAGCACGAGCACCTCCCCGGGGCCGCTAGGGGCCCACAGCCCGCCCTGCCTGACAGTTTTAAATTTTCAAATAACTCCAGAGCATATCTACCAAATATCTACTAAAATATTATATTTTTATTCTTTACATGTAAAACTAAAATGTCTACCAAATTTTATATTCTATTTTTACTTTTTACATATAAAATCAGTTTTTGTTAATTAACGAAGTCTGCCATCTAGAGGGGGGAAATGTAAGTACAAATAAACATTTAAGTTCCACAACATTATGCAAGTGTGTATGGATCAAGTGGTCCTAAAACAAAATCTTAACCCCCTGATTCTTTTTCTTTTCCCTACAATTTGTTTGGTAAAAAGTGACATTTAACGTGTCTACCAAATGCAAGATAGGTAAAAGTGACTTAATGAGCTAATAATAAAGAAACAGTACAAGTCAAGTTAGTGTGCACGCAGGAGACAAAGACAAGCAGATCTCTGAGTTCAAGTCCAGCATGGTGTACACAGTGAATTTCAGACCAATCAAGCCTACATAGTGAGACTCTCCCTCATTTAAAGCAAAAAAGGTGTAAGGATATTCTGATACACCGTTAGGAGGAATGTGAACTAATATTCAACAAAGCTTGCTGAAAAGTGTAAAACACAAAAGGTACCATGTGTATCTAAAGCAATATTCTAAAAAGTAGACAAAAAGCAAAACCTTAAAAGGTGAGAGACTGCTCAGCAGTTAAGAGCACTTGCAGAGGTTATGAGTTAAATTCCCAGCAATCACATGGTGGCTCCCAACCATGTATAATGTGATCTGCTGCCCTCTGCTGGCATGCAGGTGTACATGCAGGTAGAGCACTCATTACATATTAATGAGAGAGAAAGAAAAGTAATCTAAGTTAGCTACATTTTTTAAGATAAATTTCAGAAACCTAAGATAAAGCAAAGGTTACAGTACGGAAGGTGAAGTGCTGGAAACGAAATCAAGGAACTGAAATTAATCTAGCTACAATGACCTAATAAATGTGAATAATAAGGTATGCACAATAAAAACAGAAACTATTTGTAGTTTGTTTAAAGTATTAAGGAATGCATTTTAAAGTTTTTATTCTTCTCTCATATATTACATCCTGACTACAATATCCCCTCCCCTCCCCACCTTCAGTCTCCCTCACCTTCCTTCTTAAAGAGTGATTTGAAGACAGCTTATACATGCATTAAATAAGTTGTGTTAAGTAATTAAAGCTCAGATTCAGAAACATTAATATTTTAGCATTTAAACAACAAAACCTAAAGAATGGTTAATTCTCCTAAACTATGAAAACAACTTTATTATTTCATATTTAAAACAAGCAAATGTAGTGGCTGGAGAGATGGTTCAGTAGTAAAGAACACTTACTTCTCTTCCAGAGGTTGTAAATTCAATTCCCAACACCCACAGGCTCACAACCACCTATGGGATCTGATGCCCTCTTCCGTCATGCCAGCATATGTGTACATAGAGCACTCATGTACATAAAGTACATAAATGTTTTAAAAAAAGCAAATCTAAAGTTATGTCTCAAATCTTTATGGATTGAGATATCTTTATGTCTCACTTCTCCAAAATGGAAGACCATATCATTAGCTGCTAGGGTGCCCAGCTTTAATGATAGGCTTCAGCAGCCTTTGGTGACCATACATTTGCCAAAAAGCTACCTAACACCCAAGCATTATCAACAGTCTTTGAAAAGATAATCTGAAAAACAAAAAACAATGTGATTTCTTCTCTAACCACTATACTAACAAAAGGCTGTTCCTCTCATCATAAAATTGTATTTCAAAGAGGTGATGAAAAGAACACATAATATTATTTTCTTAAGAATGATATGGTTCTGAGTTCTGATTTATGGCAGGCACTATGGTAACATCAAGAGACTTATATGATGTGTACATCAGACACACTACAGGTCAGAGAAACTTATGAGAAATGACTATAAAAGTCCAGAACTCATGAGAAAAAAGCTACCGTGTTTGAGAACCCATTAAGTGGAAACAGGCCTGGGCTCTTGCGTAGCGACACATGTGCAGGAGCAGTGAGCACACTCGTCACCAAGCTTGAGGACCTGAGTTAGGATCCTGGTACACACACGGTAGAAGGGGAGGACCACCCCTTTCAAGTTGTCCTCTGGCCTCCATAAGCATGAGCACCATGGATACCCTCTCCCACGCTGCTTTAAAAACAAACAAACAAACAAACAAAAACCACATATACACAGCACACATAATCACAGAGACTTCATAACCCACAACCAAGTAACATGAATAAAACTTGAATGAGTTTGATCTGAAAGAAAATATGTGGTGGCATGTGCCTCTAATTCCTGTGCTGGAGAGACAAAGGACAAAGTTCAGAGCCAAACTGGATGGCAAAGAGCTTGTCATCTTGATTTTACAGTAGTTTTTTCCCTTCCACTAAATCCATATTAATGGATTAATATCCATTAAGGCAATTTATTAACATTTTTATTATATATAAATCCATCAAAGTAGGTGATATTTTTCTTGTTCTCTCAGGGTAAACTAGGTAAACACTTAACTATATCCCCAGTCCTTTACTTTTCCAGATCAGCCTCACTATGCAGCACAGGCTGGTCTGCAGTTGGGAAATTCCCTGCGTCACCTTCTTAAACATTAGAACTATAGGCTTGTGGGTTTTTGTCAGCCAGTTTTATTTTGTTTTGAGGCAGGATCTCACCACATAACGCAAGCTAGCCTTATCTTTTGAAATACTCCTGTTTCTACCTTCTCAGAGCTAAAATTACAGGTAGATGCCTCAACACTCAGCCTATCTCTTGTGAAAGTAAAATCACCAATAATCATTTACTAAATTTGCCTTTAAAAATATATTACTTTTAGATTAATTGTATTTCTTTTCTATGTATGAATCCTTTGCCTGAATGCATTCATATTCACTACTTTGCATCCCTACTGAATCCACTACAGGTGGTGCTGATGCTAGGTCCTGTTCCCCAATTGATTCTTGGTCTATATTGGGACAAATGCTGGGTGGAAGGAATAGGTGGGATTTCCAGGTCCCTGCAGAAAGAGACAGATACAAAGGGAGAGGGAAAGAGTGAGAGAGGAGGGCAGAGGGGAGGGGGAGAGAGAGAAAGAAAGAGAGAGAGAGAGAGAGAGAGAGAGAGAGAGAGAGAGAGAGAGAGAGAGAGAGAGAGAGAGAGAGAGATCGCTACGCTTATGAGGAAGAAAAGGTGACCAGCATGTGGTCAGGCAGAGCAGTGGGCATGTGGTCAGGCAGAGCAGTGGCCTGTGGTGGCTCCTACAGGTGGGCAGTTGGGAGTGTTTAACTGGGGTGTTACTGAGCAACTAAAGGTGAGGGCTAATGGAGAGGTGTGGAGCTAAGACTATTAATAAGGCCATACTTCTCCAGGTGGGGGATAAGTAGTGCCCAGCAATTGTGCCAAAAAGGCAAGTTGAAATTGAACAACTGTGTGTGTCTGTGTTTATCTGTGGATTCAAGGGAAGCTGGGTGGGGGCTGGTAGAGCAGCCCATTCCTGGAGCTTAGCTACACACAACAGTGTGGATGCTGGAAACTGAACCTGGGTCCTCTGCAAGAATAGCCAGTATTCTTAGCTGCTAAACCATCCCTTCTCACCCAATGTTATCATGTTTTTTAAGAATAATTTATTTGAGGAAAAAGAACAAGATTAACTGGGAACACTAAATTAAAAATCATGGTAGTGAATCTGTTAGAAATCAGTATTTATAGGGGAAAATGTGGGAGCAAAATAATTTGATTGGCTACCATTATAAAATTTACAGTTTTTTCATGATTGGGACCTCGTAATGTTGCTCAGGTTGGACTCAAACCTTTACCCTTTCAGTCTCAGCTTCCCATACAGCCAGGACAACTGGTGTGGCCACTGTGCACTGCAGGTTATGCCTTGATTAGTGGTCCCATAGCAGTGTCTCAAGTTCAGTTTGGTTCATACTGCACGGTTTGGACTACTTGTGGAGGGGCTAGAGAAATAGCACAACTTGCTGTTCTTCCAGAGGACTCGGGTGCAATGCCTAGCATTCACATGGCATCTTGCAACTGTTTATAACTCCTGTTATAGGGAATCTGACACCCTTATACAAACATATGTACTCAAAACGCCAATGTACGTAAAGTAATAGTAAATTAAAAGAATGTATTTTTTAAATAAATATATCTTTTTAAAAAGATACTTATGAAGCCTCATTTCTCTTCATTTTAATTTTGTATTCTCCTCTTTCAAAAATTTACTCTATACACAGAACATTCTATTTTGTTATGACCACTGATGGAGCAGTGATTAAAGGCAAATACAAAGTATATGTACTCTTAGGTTCAAAATCACACAGCAGCAACTATACAGGAAGTGTGGGCTCTTCTATGGTAATCATCTAAATGGATAAAGTTTATAAAAATTATATTCTTTTGGCTCCTTATCTCTTAGCACTAAATATAAAAATAATAATACGACTTTTGTTCAGAAGTACAGAAAGGAGCCCTGTAAGGTTTGTACTGATAACAAAGCCATACATGTTTACAGAAGCTTTTGTTCAAATACCTGGCAGCTGTGGTCAGTATCCAGCCCATCCCAAAGACTCATAAACTGGGCTTTCATCATCGCTGTAGCTTCATGGTCAGAACTGGAACGGTTTCGTAGAAAAGAGTCTAAAAGAAAATGGTCCTTAACCTTAGTAACTAATGGTGGATAATTTATTCATTATATAATATAAGACGATTTAAAAAGCTATGAAGTTCATAAAACAACAAAGAGGGTTGGGGATTATTTATGCTGTTTCAGGTATTATCCTAATAAAGACAATCCTGGTAAATTATTGAGCAAATTAGAACACAATCAGTGAATAATCTTCTAGTCCCAAAATACATTTACGTCAACATACCAAAGTGTACAAAATACAAAGGTTTTAAGATGAGAGGCCAGAGAAGGGCCAAGTAGAGTCTTAGTGGAAAAGCCCTACTTTTTCATTACCTGAGTCCTGCATGTTCTTAGTTATGTCATCATATACCCCCCCCCACGCTCTGCAGATAGTAAACAGAAAGAGGAAATGGCTAAAGCACTATTAGAGGGGAAAATGTGAAACATAAATAATGAAAAGCCTTAAGTAAACAAAATGTAGAAACTTTTAGGTCATTTTAGCATTCCCTTTTAAACTATTTTCTACCATCAAATTAAAAACATTTCATACAATGCTTTCTTAAAAGGAAGATAACAACTGGACATGTAACCCAGCACTCAGGAAAACTACTAGTTCAAAGCCGGGATGGGATACACTATGCATTCTAAGTCAGCAAAAGATACAGAGTAAAATTCTCTCAATAAGCAAAGAAGAAAAAGAATAAAAAAATAAATAAACAAATGGAACAAAAAGTTTCTTTCAGAACACCAAAAGATTGAAAAGTATTACATCCTAAGGAGAAAAAAAATCAACAGTAAAATTGAGTCTGGTAGTGTCTAGTACAATCCCTATTTCAAGTGGTCTGCTTACCTGTATAATATATCACTGGCATTACTAAATGACTATCTTTGCACAGAAACTACAGCTCAAAGTTTACCAATTACAAATGAAAGTGCCATAAAAATGTGTTACAGTACATTAGATCCATGCTTTAAAAAAAGAAAAAAAAGGAAGAAAAATTCCAAGAGAACAAGGCATGGTAGTCCACTCCTTTAAGGCCAGCTCGTAAGACTAAGGTAACCCATGCTAACTTTCAAGGTCACTCTGGGACCTCTATAGTGAGTTCAAGGACGGGCCAAGATATAGGACTCCCATATCTTTGAGACCATTTCAAAACCAAAACAACAAAAAAGTACAAACTACAAAAAAGTAGTACAAAATAGTCCTGCATATTCTGAATGTTTGTAATTTTACATAACGTTTCTTATTACAGGACTGTGAATCAGCCCGATATCTATTCTGGGTAAACTCTAGTCACTGTTTTCCTATGATGAACATTATAAATTTACCTGCCTAATTTAACCTTAGTTATCTTCACTATCAAGAAGCAGTGCTTGCAAGCTAACTTTAAAATAATATGAAGGCCCCAAAGTGCTCCATAACAGATATCTCAGTAATTAAGTTCAATGAAAATAGACTACAAACTATTTGTTGGTTACAAAAGACACACTTGAACAGCCATGATTTGGAACAGTGACCAGACAGAAAAAGATAGGCAAATACTAAGAAGAAAAAAGCACTGATTATCAGGGTGCAGTGGCTCACCCCTGGAGTCCTGGGATTTTGATTGAGTTTCAGATAGACCTGGGAGAGACCCCATCTTAGAAGAGGAAGAAAGGAAAAAAAGACAGAAAGAGAACAAAAATTCAAGACATGCCTATATTTCCAAGGCATGTTCTTACATAAGCCCATGTTGGCTTGGAACTTATAATGTATCTGAGGAATACCTTGAACTTCTGAAACCACCATCCTCAAGCACTAGGCCCACGAGGCATGTACCACCACACTTGGCTTGGATAAGGTATTTTTTAGGTAAGTTTAATGTACACCCGACAAATTACATTTCAACAACAGGACAACCACATGTCAAATACATAAAGATGGGCTCTAGTCTAGAAATAAGAACATTTGCATAGCCTGCAAAAGAGCTTTTATTTCTCCTAGACTCAAAACAGTAACATAGGAAAACTCAACATGTGACATTAATTTTGGTGATAGGTTTTATATAAAACATTCAAAGCATAAATAAACTCTTAAAGGGGATAGTGCTGTAGGGCAGTGGTGGTACAAGCCTTCAGTCCTAACACTACAGAGGCAGAGGCAGGTGGATCTCCATGAGTTTAAGGCCAGCCTGGTCTACAGAGAGGGGAGAAGGGAGAAAGAGAGAAAAAAAAGTTTTTTAAAAAAAAAAGAGGATACTATCAAGAAAATAAAAAATATAGACTTGCAAAACATGTACCTAACAGGACTTCTATTCAAAATAAACATGCACTTGTACCCAAAAATAAGCTAACTGAACTTTAAAAGGGCAAAGATCTAAATACTTGACCAAGAAGTTCTGTAGATGTAATTAAGGATGAGTTTGGGTGTATGTGTCTGTGTATGTACATACCCAAGATTTTGGTTTCATTTTAAGGTAGAGTCTCCTTCTGTAGCCCAGGACAGACTTGAATTCACACAAACTGAGTCTCAGCTTCTTAAGTACTGGGATTACTGTGGTGAGCCACCATGCCTGGGAAGCTCGGGCTTTTTTAAAATAAGCAGGTATGTAAATTGTTTCAATAGAAGAAAAAGAATAAATAGCTTCAAATGTGTAGAAGGAGAAGAAAGAAGAAAGGTTCTAAGGGGGCAGGAGGTTATCTACCAGACGGGTAAACAAAAAAGACAAAATTATGTAACAGAAATAAATGTGACTATATTAGCTTTCATAATCAATGAAAATTAGGTACTTTCCAGTTAAAGGGAGTTACACTTTTAAGTTTAAAAAAAATTCAGCTATAACCTTTTTGTTCAAGATTTGCAACAAAAAACTCAAATGAGTTGAAAGAGTAAACTGACAAAAATACACACACAAATTAAAAACATACTATGCACCTTTTTTCTTTATAGATGTATTTCAAACAATCTATTCTCGTGTATGTATGTGTGAGACAGACACGTACACACACACACACTCATACACACACAAATGAGTGCCTACAGATGCCAAAAGAATTCATCAAATCTCCTGGAATTAAAACTACACCCAAAGTATGTTCTGAGAACCAAACTGGGTCCTCTTAAAAAAGCAGCTCCCACTCTTAACAGCTAAGCCAACACCTCAGCCTTTTTTTGGTTTGTTTCTTAATCTTTAAACCAGTTTTTGTTTCGTTTTGTTTTCAGTACTGAAGACTGAATACACAGCTTTGCATAAGCTAAGTAAGCACTCTTTCACTACACTAAATCCTTGGACCTCTCTAGTTTTATTAAGCCTATCATAGTACATAAAATTACATAATTTAGCAATAATAAATTGTACGTTAAAAGGTATAATAATTAAACAACATAAGAATATATTTTTAGGCTAAGTGTGATGGTGCACACCTTTAATCACACCACTAAGAGGTAGAGGCTGGAGTATCTCTTATGAATCCAAGGTCAACCTGGTCTATAAAGTGAGTTCCAAACAGCCAGGGCTCAAAACCCAAAACCAAACAAAAAAAGAAGTATGTCTTTTGATTATAATTTAAGATTTAGTTGTATCATTTATTTATGTGTGTATGCCATATGTGTGGGTACCTACAAAAGCCCAATGAGGGTGTTGGATTACCTGAATCTAAGTTACGGACAGTTGTAAGCCACCTGACATGGGTGCTGAGTCAAACTTAGGTCCTCTGGAGGACTGGCTAGTGCCCTTAACCAGTGGGTCATCTCTACAGCCCCATAATAATATATTTTACCAAGAACAAAAATATTGATAAGCCACAAAATTTGGAGTTCACTAAAACTCAGGGTGTAAGAGGTAAAATGTGTACCTGGTGGTCTATAGAGTGAGTCGGAATAGCCAGGACGACATAGAGAAACCCTGTCTCTGAAAAAAACAAACAAGAGAGTCTTTCTTTCTTCTTCTAAATTGACTATCCAAATTGGGGGGGAAATTAAATTAAATTTCTAACTCACATTATATGTAAATTAATAGAGACAATGTCTTGGTTTTTCTATTGACCTCCCCAGTTCTGGGATTGCATTCACCCTGCCCTCCCTCAGTTTAGTGTAAAACTTCCAAGAACAAGTAATCCTAAGGTTAAAGATATTCAGCTTATATTTATCATAGACAATCAGGTGCATAAGAAAATACTCACATGTGTAAGTTTACAACCTATATACTATTTGAAATCAAGAAAAGACATCCATCAATCAAATAAGAGAGTAAACAAACTATGGTCCATTTTACATTATGGAAATTATACATGGCATATTAGAATATATCCTTTGAGGCTAGTATGGCTGAGAGGTAAAGGCTATAACTGCACAAACAGAGTGGCATAAGTTTGGTCCTCTGGTCCTGTGTAAATGGGAAGAACTAACTCTGCCAAGCTGGCCTCTGACTTCCACATGGCAGTCACCCACACAAATTCTTTAAAAAGAACAAATCTTGGGTTGGAGAGATGGCGTAGCAGTTAAGAGCACTTGTCTGCTCTTTCAGAAGTTTCAATTTCCAGCAACCCCATGGTAGCTCACAACAATCTGTAATGGGATCTGATATCATCTTCCAATACTCATGAAGACGGCATACTCATATACATAAAACACATGAATAAATAAATCTTTAAACAAAATAAAGAACAAATCTTTTGGTTTATCATAGACCTAGATAAATACAAAAATTAAATCTGATTCTGGTTCTCTACCTTAGCACCTTTAAATGACTTTAAAATGCTCACATAGGAAACAGCATACCTATTTCATCGATAAATATTATAGAAGGCTGTAGCTTTATGGCAAGGGAGAAAACAGCAGCAGCCAGCTTTTGAGATTCTCCATACCACTTATCAGTCAGTGTCGAAGGCTGAAGGTTAATAAATCGACAGCCCGCTTCTTTGGCTGTCGCTTTGGCGATTAGTGTTTTCCCGCAGCCTGGAGGCCCATACAGAAGAACACCTGGAAATCAAAGTTATTTTATTATTACTTTTAAGAAAATAAGGACTTCTTTAGTTTACATGCTAACCAACATAGAACTAATTTTCTCAATATTCAATTCCTTTATTAATTTAGTAGAAATGTCTTCCATCTTCACAAGCTGAACTCTGAAGCATCCTGATAATAAACCTCTAGGGAAAAGGCAATTTCCAAACAGACTGTGGCAAATGCATTTGCCACTTATGTCTCAGCAAAAAGATACCTTTTCCCAGATATTAATCTTCTCTAAAAAGTAACTTTCAGTCAGTACCATTTTAATTTCCAAAGGATAAAATTATGTTATCCCCTTTAATCTTTATTGACAGTAATCTGCCCCTAAATACAAAATAAGGTGGTTAAGCAAAAAAAAAAAAAAAAAAAAAAAAAAGCAAAAAATTAAGGTGGTTAATATTTTAACAAATCAAGAGATCTTAACAGGTTATTGTCTTAAATATTTGGCAAGCATTACTGTTTTTCAGTTAAATGGAATAACATTTTCTGAATCATCCCTAAAATTCTGGATCTAGTCATAAATTACCTATAGCCAGGTTTGAAATTATAATCTAGTCTTAAATACTTAAATTAAATCTCAGCTTTTTTCATACAATACTTTAGAAATGACAACATATATAGGTGATCCATAATGAAATAAACTGAAAGCTTTTGGGAATTATCCAATATTGTCTCAAAACATAACAAAAATTAACTTTAAAACAAAGTGGGTGGTGGTGGCTCATGTATCTAATCCCAATGAACAGGAAACAGAGGCAGATGGATCTCTGAGTTCAAGGCCAGGCACGGCTGCAGAGCTAGTTCCATGACAATTCATTTTGTCTGGAAAAAAAAAATCAAAAAATAAAATCAAAACAAGATAAAAACATCTGTGATACATTTTCTCTTCAAAAATACTTTAAATATCTTTAAGTGAAAATTTTGAAGCTATTTTCACAATGTTAACACAATTTTGTTATCAAACTTTTCCTTAAAGTGTCTGCATATTTTCTCACTGTTCTTAAATTTTTTAAGACTAAAGTATCCATCAATCATCAATACCCATCAATCCAAGTTTAATCATTTTAAACTAAGCTGTCTAAAATGCTGATTTTAAAATTTGAATTTGTAGGGGCTGGAGAGATGGCTCAGTGGTTAAGAACACCGACTGCTCTTCCAGAGATCCTGAGTTCCATTCCCAGCAACCATCTCACAACCATCTATGGTGGGCTCCGATGCCCTCTTCTGGTGTGTCTGAAGACAGCTTCAGTGTACTCACATAAAGTAAATAAATCTTTAGAAAAAAAATTTAATTTGTAGGCTGTGTTGTTACCAGTAATTGTTAATATTTTCAAGCAACCTTTTCTTTTATTAAAAGGTTGCCCATGCTCTGTAGCTTAAGCTGGTCTCACGTTCTCTCTCCTCCTGCCTCAGCCTCCACAGTGCTGAGACCACAGGCACCAGCCACCATGCCTGCCTCTTCTCTGCAATTTTTAACTAAGCCATTTAGGTGTTTAAAATGTCTACTGACTTGTTTTGTAGGGTAGTCACGTACAACAGTAAAGAATAGTAATGTATTGTCATTTCATTTAAAGCTGAAAATACCAAAAGAATCGCATCTCAATGTGGAATGCACACCTGCATATCTATTATGTCTCAGAGTTTTTAGAACAAAGTGCTGATACAAAAGGCCCAAGAGTTTACACTCTCAAGTACACTGTCACTCCACAAATACACAGTACTTTAAGAATCTGATTTGCTTCAAAGAATTCATTTATTACTTTGATTATTTTACCCTTGTGGTGTAGCTATGTTGACGTTTAGCAGATTAGGATTTTCTAATCATTCCTCCTCAGATTACACATAGTATTCTTAATTATGTAGTTACTAGTGTCTAAGGATTAAATGTGCAATATAAGCTTGTAAGTGTTATAATCTTCTGACAGAATGAGCTCCAACAGATTTAATGAGCGTGAGAGATGTCAATGGCAAACCAGAGCTGCTGAGTCTCACAGTACAGCATGAGTGCTATCTTTGGATGATCTCCAGTACATGTCTTATTTTCACCAACACACATTAGCAGTGAACCTAGCAAAGCAGCACCTTTCTGTATTGCTCTGTTTAAGTGGTCTTCATGGGTGTTAATATGGATATCGGGTAATAAATCAATAGTTCTGGAAGCTAATATATGAACAAACGTCTCAAGTTTCTTGTACTAATTTGTTACTTTCTTTTTTTTTTTTTGGTGTATAAAGATTAAACATAATGATTTTTTTTAATAACGTTGAAAAATATGTTTTCTTTTTCTTTTCTTTTTTTTTTTTTTAAACATGGAGAGAAAGTATTTATTTCAGCAAACACTGCATTTCCCAGAAACAATAAAAATAAAGCGTAAATTGACCTGGAAAAACCTGTTTTGCATTTACAAACATCAAAATAAATGAAAAGTATTAAGCACAAATTTCTAGTCAATAGTGGCCATAAATAGAACCACAAAAATTGAAGGTGTCAACTGTGTGAATAACAGAAATTATACTTAAACTATGCCACTCAGCATAGGTGGTGTTTGTTCATGGAAACATGATTATGAATATGTTTCTAAAATTGTAAAATGTCAAATATATGTTGTTGGTCTCAAAGGAAAATAGTATGGTATACATTACATGGAGGCTTTGTATAATTTTTTTTTCTTCTTGAACTTCACACAGTCTGTGAGTTGTTTCTGGGGTATTTGTTACTTTCATAACAGCTATAACAAACTAAAATGTTTCATTTTATAAAATCTTAAAACTTCACACCCCTTTTAAAATTAATCTTTGTGCCATTTTCACTCTGATACTGGAATTATAGACATGTACTACCTCATCTAGCTACACTCATATAGTATCATCTAAGATGTGTGCTTTTTGGAGGTCTTTATATAGTTAAGTGTAACAAGTAACTGAGGAATGACACATGCATAGGCAAATTAAAAGCTGAGACAATCATCAGCACTGAAAATATACTGCCGTATGTGGCTAACTTAAATTTCTGTTTTATTTTTCTATGACTGTATCTAGCTCTGTAGGCCAGCCTAGCTTTGACTGCATAATCCTCCTATCTCAGCCTCTCAACTGGTGGAATAACAGGTATTGAGTTACCACACCCAATTTAACTTTTCTTTCTGAGAGTTTTCTTGTTACATTATTTGAATTGCCTTTAATTAATTAAAGTTTGCCATAATTAAGGTTTTCATAGATAAAAATAGAAGAGCTTAAAGAAGTAGTCAAAAGCACACTCAACTTGTTAATTGATGCAGCGTCCAAAGTGAAACTTAGTATTTAGTGTCCAATTCAATATTTTCAGCTTATTCTTTCAAATGTTATAAGTCATTAACATCTAAAATTAAGCTATTAAGAGGAAAAATAAAATCAGTTGTGAATCAACAAAATGTTGGCTTTCCTTGAAAGTAAAACCAAAAGAAAATTTGATCTTCTTAAAAAAGTATTTTGAGACCTAATTGTCCACATTTCAACTTACTTGTAAGCATTTCAGATAAAGGGATTATTGTACCCCGTGGAATTCACCAAAATTTCACAAGTGGAAGAATGAATAAATATCTTAAATTTCTTTATGGCTCAGAAAAAAAAAATCTTCATAAAACAATTCATTGAACCTTGGCATTCTACTAAGAATCTGATTTCATGAAGAAGTTCCTAAAGGCAAAAAGTTCAATGTTTTTTTATCCTCTTAATGCTTTGGCAAATACATATACTAAACATACCTTTTGGAGGCTGCAGAAGTCTGGAATTCTCAAACAAATGCTTCTTTTTGATAGGTAAGATGACTGTGTCTTTCAGATCTGTAATGACATCATCTAAACCTGCTATATCACTCCAAGTAACCTGGCAAAAAAAGTCAACATGAATTTCACAACTTATACATATAGACACCCCAATGGCAAATCATTTTATAATCTAAGAATTATATGTGAATAAAAGGTTAAAGCTATAGATCATAAGTAATAAATTTTCATGGGAATAACTAAACTAATAATGTCTATGAGACTAAAAAAACAATTTAACAATTTCTTATTACAAAGCCTTACTACTAAAGACTTAGTAGGAGAAGCCTGCCTAGCATCTAAGGCCTTTTCTGGGTTCAATTCTAGCAACAGAAGAACAAGAAGCACAACGCACACAAAATCTGTAATTGAATAAGGTCAACTCATTCCACACATGAGAAAGAAAGACTTGAGAACAAACTTACACAAATAATTTAGCACTGGCTACTAGGGAAAAATTTACAAGGAATGTAATTATAGTCACTGTGAAACACAACAGACATTAGTTAGACATAAGATGTATACCCATGAAATTGCACTTGCAATCTTTATTCATGAAAAGTACAACTATTGAGCTGGGAACTTGCCATGTAAGCATGAAAAGAGGAGTTCAGATGCCTATAATCCATATGAAGGCAGATTGGCATAGCAACCACCTATAATCCCAGTATTTAGGAGGCAGAGGCTCTTGGGGAAAAAATAGATAGCCAGACTTAGTCAGACCCACATTCTTTGGGTCTAGCAAAAGACCCTTGTCTCAATAAAGTAGAAAGAGTAATTAAAGCCACCTAATATGAACCTCTGACCTCTACTATGCCCGTACGTGTATATATACCCTGACATTCATGTTTACATAAACATGCAAAGACATATATACACATGAACTCACATCATACACATACATTCAAAAAATAAGCAAACAAAATGTCAAAACATATTAAGCATCTTAGCTATAAATAGATACAGATGTAGGTATATATGTTGAGATTTAATGCTAAATTTGGTATCACAAGGTCTGGTTGCCTCAAGACGAGTGAATTCTCACATATACCAACTTTTACTGTGCAAACCTTGCTCCTTACTTTACAACTACTGGTTAATCTGTGCCTACAACTGTGCTGAGTCCCTGGGTCCCTACCTGACTCCTCCTAAAGACCCGCTGACATTAGTCATGGTCTTCCAGATCTTTTGACACAGACTGCCAGACAGCTCCCGTCCCCCAAAAGGTAAAGGTTAAAAAAGGTAAGATTAAAGATACGTACATGCATATTAAGAGGGTCTACTAGATGAGCAGCAATACTCATTTCATATTCTGAAAGCTTCACATTTTTCACACCAATTTGCTTCATCAGTTTTTCCGCCTAGAAAGAAGAAAAGACTCACATTTCAAAACAGATAAAGAAGTCTAAACAGCAAGATGTAAGACTCTTCTAGGGATACTCTAGGCTTCTTGTGAATTTTGGGTTCTAAAAAAAAAAAAGAAAGTTGAGGATTCACTCTACCGAAATCAGTAAAATTTAACCAGCTTTTTTTTTTAAAGTGAAGATGCTTTCACTTCTTTTTTTAAAGATTTATTTATTTTATGTATATGAATACTCTGTAGCCGTCTTCAGACACAACAGAAGAGGACATCAGATCCCATTACAGATGGTTGTGAGCCACCATGTGGTTGCTGGGATTTGAACTCAGGACCTCTGGAAGAGTAGTCAGTGCTCTTAACCACTGAGCAATCTCTCCAGCCCCCTTAACCAGCTTTTGAGAAATGAAAGTTGGGTGGGCATGAGGGCACAAGAAGAATCTCAGCACTTGGGAGACTGAAGATTGAAGTGGACAAGTAATCAATCCCTCAGTGGAGACAGTAGGCATGTAATCCTATGATGAAGGCAGAAGTTGAGTAAAAGGTGGGCATGCACTCCCACATAAAAGCAGAAGCGGTAAGGTCATCCTCTGCCACTGAGCAAGTTCATCTTGGGCTACATGAGACCAGTCTCAAAATGCGTGGGGTGGGGAGGACAGAGAGGCAGGGAAGGGAAAGGAGAGGAGAGGAGAGAGAGGAGAAAGAAAGGGGGCACATGACTGAAAAGATCAGTAAGCTCCCTTGGCTCCCAAAAGACCTGGGGAGTAGTTTCTTTTTTTTCCTAGTAGGATTACTGATGATAGTTATAGGTAAGATGTCAAGATAAAAGCCCTTTAAGTTAAGAATTGAAAACATTGGACAATGGAGTTTGTTTCCTTAATAAAAAAATTAAAACAGATTCCAACTTCCTTCCAATTATCAAGGTATCCACATGTGTTCATGCACACATACTTCCAAATCTTGAAGTGCTGCTCTTTTAACAACAATGATCCAGGTAACTGATGATAACAAAAATAACTTGAAATAACATACATGTATGTTCTTGAAGTAAGGCAAAACAGCCTAGGATCTATAAGCCTGAGCAGTGCAACCCAGTTTTCAGTTAAAATGGAAATAATGATGGACATATCCTGATCTTGCAAACAAGCAAAAATAAAGTCAATGAATGAACTCAGATTTCAGGAAGTAGGTATGATTTTTTTCTCTTATAATGAACAGGCCGAAGTTCAGCATGATTTTATTTTATCATGGGCCTGTAAGATAGCTCAGCAAGCAAGTGCTCTTGCCACCTGGCCTGGCAACCTAAGCTCACATGGAACTCATATGGTATGATTCCTCCAAGTTGTTCCTTGCCCTCCACACGTGTACCATGGCAGTGGTGAGCAGGTACGCACGCACACATATACATTAAATGTAAAAATATTAGTAATAACAATTTGTTTTAGGTGAAAAGCTAGCTGGAAGGAATAGGTGCTGAATTTAAGCCACTGACTCTGTAGCTTATACTCTGATCAGAATACACTTTATCTTCATTTCTCCATGTAACGTGGAGTTTTTGATCACTGGTCTTCAACTCTACATCAACTCTACACCTACAGACTTAAATTTCAATTAAGTGAACATTTTAGAACTAAGGTGTTCCGTTAAACCATGTTTTGAAAAAGGTTTCTAATTTATTCACTTTTATTTCCTAAAATGCTTTTAATTATTTAAGATAATAATTGTAGTTTCTCAGGGACATGGCTACGAGGAATTCCTTTCATAGAGCCTGTGTTTATAGACAGACAGGGCTGGTACGGAGAAACATGTTATTTCCTGAACAACACTAGGCAGTCACACAATAAGCCAATTTACTTTTTTTCTTAAGATTTATTTATTATATATAAGTACACTGTTGCTGTCCTCAGACACACCAGAAGAGGGCATCAGATCTCATTACAGATGGTTGTGAGCCACCATGTGGTTGATGGGAATTGAACTCAGGACCTCTGGAAGAGCACTCAGTGCTCTTAACCACTGAGCCATCTCTCCAGCCTTAAGGTATCTATTTTAGCACTGGTTAAGACAATAATTTTCTCCCGTGTGCCTTGTACAGGCAAGGCTCGAAACCATTGGATTTCAACAAGAGACATTTTACCTCCTGGGAGACATCTGGCAATGTCAAAAAATACTTCGCTGTCACACTTGCAAGGTGAAGATAGCATGCTACTATCAACATCCGTTCTACAAGACACACATCTCAAAGAAGTATGAGGCCTAAAATGCAGAATACTGAAACTGAAAATCCCTGAAAATATTATTGTATTTCACAACTGTCTCTTATTTTAAATAATAGCATTTATCAATATATGGAATTTCCTAAACAATACATAAAATATACTGAGAGCCAGTGAGCTGGCTCAGCAGGTAACTGAGCATGCTGTGAAGCCTAAAGCCTGAAGACCTGAGCTTGATCACATGATGGAGGGAGAGGACAGCCCAGGTTGTTCTCTGATCTCCACTACATCATTACTGCAGGGTGTGTGTATTTGTGTGTGTGTGTGTGTGTGTGTGTGTGTGTGTTCACATACATAATAACTTTTTTAAAGTTTATAGAAACAGAAAATATAAAATCATTCACCATGTCTTTTTCCTACAGTAACAGTTTCATTTATAGCTTCAGGTTGTATTGAAACAGTACCAGAAAAGATAAAAAGAAGAGTTAAAGTCATGGCTTAGTCATAAAGAGCAGGGATTCTCTTTCAGATGACCCAGGTCTGACCTCCAGCACCCAAATGGTGGCTCACAAGCAACTGTACATCCAGTTCTGGGGAAACAGATATCCTCTCTAAGCCTGAGAAGTCACCACTGTTATTAGCTGCCAAGGTTATATAACTAAGATGTCCAATTACTGGAGTTTAAACCCTGGTTCCCCTAATGTAAAAGGCCCAGTCCTGAAGAACTAACATTTCTCATTTAGGACATAATTTACATATAAATACAGCACTAAAAAGTACTTTATAAGTATTTTCAAAATAACATGTCTCATGGACAAAATATCCAACTGTCTGGTCTTAACATCTGCTTCTAACTCCAGGCTGCTTTAATGGAAAAACAAGAACACCTGGGCAAAAACCAACTTACATAAGGTTTTATTTATTTATTTATTTTAGAGATTTATTTGTTTATTATATATAAGTAAACTGTAGCTGTCTCCAGACATGCCAGAAGAGGGCATCTGATCTCATTACAGATAGTTGTGAGCCACCATGTGGTTGCTGGGATTTGAACTCATGACCTCTGAAAGAGCAGTCAGTGCTCTTAACGGCTGAGCCATCTCTTCAGCCCAAGGTTTTATCTTTTAACCTCAAGAACAATCATACTTTCTCATCACTTTAGAGGGTGGGCCTAGCCACGTGCCGGGTGTCTCTGGACAGAAAATGATAATAAGAACCACAGGGGAAGGCGGGTCAAATAAAGAGGGAAAAAGACCTATGCTGACAGTTCCATGCTGGTTTTTGTCCTTTCTATCATTTCATTGCCCTTTCTTGGTTTCCTTCTTTCCTTCTCTGTACAGTTCTGTTGTTTTAAATTAAGTAGGCCTTAAAATACTGTGGTTTTTTTGCCTGAGTGGGAGAGTACAAGGGAAGGAAAGCAGGAAAGGGGCTACCACGAGGTAACACTTGTTCTCTCAGGCTCCTCAGACAGACCCAGACAATACATGAGATTAAGAGTAAAAGTGCAGATGAACTATTAACCAGGTCAGAAACACAGACATCCTCGGGTGCTTCCACTGAGGCCACATAGCTCAGTGATCCAATTTTAGTGGATGTAAAACAAACAGCAAAAGGAACATATTAAATAATTAACAAGGAGTCTAAATTAGACACTTTAACATCATCTTTTTTCTTTTATGACTAGTATACATATTTCTCTTATGATTATACTACGTAATTCTGAGCTGCCAGCTAATGTTAAAAAAAGAAAGAAGGAAAGAAAGGAAGAAAGAAAATACCTTCAACCCCAGCATTCAGGAGGCAGAGGTAGGCCAACCCAAATTCCAGGTCAGTCTGGCCTACTGAATGAGTTCCAGAATAATCATAGCTACACAAAGTCCTGCCCCTCAAAACAAAATAGGGGCTGGAGAGATGGCTCAGTAGTTAAGAGCACTGGCTGCTCTTCCAGAGGTCCTGAGTTCAATTCCCAGAAACCACATAGTGGCTCACAACCATCTATAATGTGATCTGATGCCCTCTTCTGGTGTATCTGAAGGCAGCTACTATATGTATGTGTGTGTGTGTGTGTGTGTGTGTGTGTGTGTGTGTGTGTGTGTGTGTGTATGTATGTATGTATATATATGTATGTATATATATGTATTAAACTTTTAAAAAAAATAAAGTCTTTAAAAGTCTTTAAAAACAAACAATGAACACACACATACACACAGAAACTGTTACCAGGAAAAAAAAAAGTTAAAATGAAAACTTATCAAATTCTGACCTGAGAGCTAAACTGATTCTCCCACGGTTTGAGGGTGTGTGGGAAGTGAGGAGTTACATTGTTACACACAGGAACATAAGAAGTGTCTTTTAAAAACCAATACTGGGCATGGCAGGTGAACCTGTGAGTTCAAGGCTAGCCTGGTCTACAAAGTGTGAACAAAGTCTTTGATTCTTGTGTCAGAATCAAACAAATGCAATGCAGACAAAACCAAAACAACGACCCTTCTGATGTCCACTCACAGAGTAAAAAAAAGATTTTAAGGATTGATACTGAAAAGATGAAGCAAAGAGCTGTCACACAAGTTTTACGTTTATAATCTTAGCTTGGGTAAACCGTCTCTGCTGGCACGGGAAGCATGACCTTCACACCTGCTGTCCTCATACCTGTTTCTGAGCTTCCACTTTCTGCTTCCTGGTGGGGTCAATTGCATCTACCATCCATTTGATAGTGAAGTATGTTACTGCACCAAATATCGTTAAACGGAAAATTAGACCGACAACTTCGTTCCGACTCAATGGACGAGAAAAGGCTTCAGCATGTACCATCTTGATTGTTAACCTTAAAAAAAACACACACACACACACACAAACGTCACTAAGAAATAGCCATATTTGTTAAAATTGGGAGAGAAAGAAGGCATACCTAAGTAAAAGAGACTAACTCTGGTCAAAATAAAACATTGCCTATTGTTTAAGAAGTGTCTCATTTGAAGGAAAACCTTATGTTAAGTAAACAAGCACATTAAAAGTCTTCCTTAGAAACTGAGGTAGGTAAGATACACTTAGTCATAAAATAAACACTTATTAAAAAGTAAGTTACAGATATTATAGTACTCTTAGCTTTTAAACATTAAAACAATGATTTTAATGTTAATCCAACTGCAGGGGGAAAAAAGGCTAAAAAAATCATTTACGAATACTGGAGTAAAAATGTCTTCTGTTATGTTTAACAATACTAAGTCAAACTGACAGTGAAAATCTAAGTACAGACAGACTCACTTGCCTCCCATACGAAACCTGTTAAAATTTAAATATGCACTTTCTTAAATGGTAAGTGGCATTAAACTTTCTGAATTACCCCTTGCTTCCAACAACAAAGTAAATATAAAACAAGAGAACTTTCAATAAATTTAAATCAAGAAAATTACAGTATTGAAGGATTGGGGATTTAGCCTATCAAGTTTAAGATTCTAGGTTCTGTCAAATGGGGTGAAGAAGGGAAAGATTGGGGTTAAGGTATTTGCCAAAAACAACAACAACAAAAAAAAAAAAAAAAAAAAAAAAGAAAAAAGAAAAACAAAAAAACACTACAACGAAACCCCTACAAACTATACATCTGACAAGTGGTTAATAACTATAATCTATAATGCATTTAAAAAGTTAAAGCACACACACATCGCTACACAATCACTAAATGATAAAGTCTAGTGAGTTGGATAGACAATTCTCAAGAGAGTACGTATGGACAATAAACATTTTTAGCCAGCAAAGAAATGCAAATTAAAACTGTCTTGATATTCCATCTTACCCCAGTCAGACTAGTTAACATCAATAAAATAAATAAATGCCAGTGAGGATATGAGGAAGCAGGAATCATATTATACAACACTAGCAGGTATGAGAGCTACCACAGCCACTACAGAAATCACCATGGAGATGAATTACATACCCAAAGAAATGTAAAAAAAAGTATCCCAGAGAGATACTTATACAACCATGCTTTTTGCTACACTATTCCTAATAGCCAAGATAGAGATGTCCATCAACAGATAAATATTTGGAGAAAATGTGATACACAATGGGATTTTGGTGCGTTATAAGAAAAAAAGTTATAATTTTCAGGAAAATTAATGTAAATTGGAGATCATTATGGTAACTAAATAAGCAGGATCAGAAAAACAAATGTTGCATGTTCTCTTAGCAAACTTACAGTTATGAAATAGCAACAAAATAATTTTATGGTTGGGGGTCACCACAACATGAGGAACTGTATTAAAAGGTAGCAGCACTGGGAAGGGTGAGAACCCATGGTCTAAGAAGGAAAAACAAGGGAGGGTATGGAACTGATTACATGTGACATGAAAAGGAGAGGATCTAGACACAGGGCTCACAAATGTAGTCCCTGTGCCTGCAAAGTTGAGACAGACATTAGAGGCCTATATGGAGTACACAGTGAGCTTGTAAGACAGCTTGGGCTACAATGAGACCCTAAACAACTGAGGAACAGGGTAAAAGGAATTGGTGTACTGCTTTTAAATATGGTACATGTCTAAGCAACTGCAACAATTGGGTTTATAGCAGGAATTAGCTCCAGTGTCAAAGGCAACACTTTCACAAAAACAAGCTTATCATGAGTGATGTGACATCACATTTTAGGAGATAGGTATCAGTATCTAACAGTGTCATTAAGTCTTGGCATGTGCTGGGGGAAGAAGGATAGGAAAAAAATACTCATACGTATTAACTCACCTAGAAATAAATAAATCAGAATCTAGACTCCTCAGGTAGGTGCTGAGTGGGTATTACACTGACTAATAGCTATGTTCCTTCTACTTCTAAAAGTTACTTTTCTTATTCCTGCTAAGTTAAAATAATTCTCACTGGCGTCTCTGCAATAGGTCTAACATTTATGTATAGTTGTGAAGTAAAGGAAACCCTCCCAATTCTTTCAGCCATCCAAAATCATTGTCTGACTCGTAAAGCATTTATTTACAAGTCAGGTTCAGACTTGTCGGACACTAGGAGCCATTTCTATCACAATCACTTAAACAACTAACTGCAAGCTCTCGTTCTGGATAAAGAAACTTTGGTCTAGGATGATAAGTAATTCGGTAAGAACTTAAGAAACATCTACAAAAAAGAACCTGTTATATTTGATATATAATGACTAATATATAATACACAAAATACAATCCCGTTATATTAATTTCTAATGAAAAAAAAAAGGAACTGGTTTAGCCACTAAATGATAATGGCCTCATCTAACAATCCAGAGTCTGGCTAAGTATCTGTAGTATTATCTGTTGTATGAGTTTCAAAAATAGGACACTTGATAATCAACTTCTCAAAGGACCTGAAAATTTACTTTCATTGTCTATATCCCAATAAGGTGCAAACACAGATGATAATAACCCAACAGATGGGAAAAGGGTTTTGTTAACAATCTCAGGAAAGTCATGGCATTCCACTAAGGTTTGGTTCCTTTGGTTTCAGTCAGAACTGGTTACAGTGGCACTAGCCTGTCAATCTCAGCACTCAGCAGACTGTAAGGAAGACTGAAGGTCCAAGGTTAAGGTTCAAGGATAACCAGGGCTATATATGGTTCAAGATTAATCTTAAATACATAAAACATCCCTGCCTCCAAAAAACAAGTTTAAATTGGCATGTTCAAGTTGCCATCTACTGGACAGTCACTGAATTACAATGATAAATTAGGGCTATGGGATATTCCTAAAGTGTATTTCCTTAAAGTCATGAAGACAGTAACAATTTCTTGTTTTAGCTTATAAAGACAAGGTTTCTCCATGTAGGCCTGGATGCCCTGGAACTCACTCTGTAGACCTGGCTGTTCTCAAACTAAGAGATCTACCTGCCCCTGCCTCCCAAGTGCTGTGTGTCACCATACCTGGTGACAGTAACACTTTAATCCTATCAAAAAACCACCAACATATTTGAAATGTAAATACAGAGAATATCCAATTTTTAAAAAATCATCAAAAAAAAAAAAAAAACAGACAAATCTCTTGCTTATATGTCTTCCTATCCCAACATTAACATTGACTTGGGCAGATTTAAGACTACTGCATGTCTAGGCAGAGGCTGGTGGTGGTAGCAACTAAAATCTAAGTGATGAGTGACGAAAAAGCCCACTGAATGGTAAGATATCTCTGCCGACTGCCTGACAGAGATTAAAATTCAGAATATATAAAGAACTCAAAAAGCTGTCAGGTGATGGTGGCTGATGCCTTTAATCTCGGCACCTGGGAGGTAGAGGTAAGCAGATGTCTAAGGTGAACAGCCTGGTCTTCAGAGTTCCAGAACAGCTGGAGAAACCCTATCTCAAAAACCAAACATACAAACAAAAGGCTCATCTATATCCTTAAGTGACTTCAAAATCCTGAAATGAAACTGAAACATTCTGCTTTGTAGACAGTGAATGGAAATATTTTATACAGTCTCCACAGATGAAATATATACCCATCTACCATTCATAAAACTCTGATATATCTGCGAAATAGCTGCAAACGTATTTCAATTTTTGCATACACACTAATTTTAACAAAATAGACACATTGCTGTATATAACTAAGAAACACCACAAGACCAGCGAAATTTCAGAATTACCTTTAGACGAATATAATTTTAAATCTTTTCATTTTAAACTCTGGTTTCAGTGTGGATGCGCTATCACTGTGCAACTTACTAACGTTTATGCTGCAGTATTTCCTAAGTCATTGCAGTGTTCATACAAATGGTCTCTCAACTCAAGTCCCAATTCTGTGCCTATCAAGGCCCTACAGACGCAGCCTGTGACACGCCAGGCTTCGCGTAGAGGGCAGGTCATTATTAACATACATCAGCATCTTCTGTGAAAGCATGGCCAGCACTGAAGAAACACCCCCGCCTCTGCACAAAGAGGGAGGAGCAGGGCCGGCTCAGGCTCATGCCGGCCCGCTCCTTCCAGCCGCCTTCTTACAAGCCTGGTCCTGAGGTCGCCCTGAGCGCCCCCAATCCTCCAGTGACCAAGCCGTCTACATGAGACGTCCTTGCGAGCGGCCGGAGACTGCCGCCAGCGCTGAGACCTGAGGGCTCGCGCCGGGCCTGGCGCCAAGGCGAGGCCCCGGACGCCCTTGGAGGTTAATCCGCTGGATCCGGGGCGGCGCTCATGTGTGACCGACACGGGGGCAGGTGACTGCCGGGCTGGTCTCCCCAGGTGAGCGCCAGGCCCTGGGGGACCGGGAGGGTTGGGGGGACGCACCTGGCCCGGCCCCGCGGGAACCCGCTACTCACCCAGAGGCAGGACCGGAGACGACAGAAGCCTTAGCCCGGCCTCGCACAGGAAAGAAACGCGGCCTGGGAGAGAACGCTTCCGGGGGCTGGAGCCCCGCCCCCCCCCGCGCGGAGCATGCGCAATCCCTGCGGAACCCGTGGCGTGCCAGTGGAGGGCATGGCGACGCGGGGCAGGGCGAGCTTCTTTCCCCATCCTACACCTTAGTACCCGCTGTGCCGATACATTCAGAAAGGAAGATAGGATGAACAGAGTGCCCCCCAAAGGGCTCTGAGTTCAGCTTGAGAGACTCAGAAACCGAATTGGGAATGACGCTTGACACACGAAATCCCTTGCTAGTCTGAAGTTGTAGGTAACCCTGACAGAGGAGCCTTTTACGGAAGGCAAAGAAATTCTTCCCTGGCGAGATATACTTCCACCACCCGCTGCAAGTCCTCATGCTGCTGCGCAGACGCGCTTGGCCTCACCATCTGCCTTTCGGTTTCTAGGGTGAGCTCACCCTCCTCCCCCATCTCTGTACTGATGACACCTGGAGGTGGTGCCTGAGAATCCGCTGAACGCTTGAGCAACCAGGCAGACCAGGGAGGTCTGGCAGTTGGGTCAAAATAGGGCATCTGGTGACAGGTTTTGCATATTGATGGCTTTTTTTTTTCTTTTACCCCTTCCTCTTGCGAAGAGATGGACGTGACACCAAGATTCCAAGGAACCATATCTAAAAACCAGCCACTTCTGAATTACCAAGGAACAAGATAAGTAGACCCTGCCTCTAAACAAAAGGAACATCATCACTTCAGATAAAGGCAGTGGGGCTATGAAGGAATACAGGCTTCTTAAAACCTCTTTATATTCCTGGAGGAGGCAAATTGTTTCTCTCTGTTGTCGGGATTATCTTTTAAGATTAAGGAATTCGGGCTGGAGAGTTGGCTCAGTGGTTAAGAGCAGTCAGTGCTCTTCCAGAGATCCTGAGTTCAAAACCCAGAAACCACATGGTGGCTCACAACCATCTGTAATGAGATCTGATGCCCTCTTCTGGTGTGTCTGAGGACAGCAACAGTGTAGCATAAATAAATAAATAAATAAATAAATAAATAAATAAATAAATAAATAAATAAACAAACACGGAATTCTGGTGTGTCTGAGGACAGCAACAGTGTAGCATAAATAAATAAATAAATAAATAAATAAATAAATAAATAAATAAATAAATAAATAAATAAATACGGAATTCTGCAGCCAAGCTGGGCTTGGTGTCCCATGCCTGGTTTTCCCAGGGAGGTTTGCTTTATACCCTGGACCACATAGTAACACACTGCTTCCTCACACTGCTGACAGTTATATTAGTAAATAATGTTGTCAGTAGTTGTGGAGAAACAGCCCAGCAGTGCTGCCAGATCTTGGAAACCTCCTTGTTAAAGGACTGTTCACTAAAAGAACACAATAGGTGGACTGAATAGATATTTTAAAAAACTTTTGGGTTTTTTTTTTTTTTTTGGTTTTAATTTTAGATTGGTTTACACAGCACAGTCTTGAGTGGTCCAACAATGACTGTCCTGGTAGCTGCACAGTGCTGGAGGCTTCATGCTTCAGCAGTTCAACACGATGCCAAAAGCTTTAAGGATTCCTGGAGAACCACTACTAGTCTTTAGTAGTAAGGATCTGGATTCTGATTTCAGTCAGAGATGCCAGAGGCAGCAATATCAACAAAGGGAGAAACACTAGGGAACTCACCAGCACGTGAAAAGGCAAGCAGACTGAACTAAATCCCTGGGACTTCCTTATGTTCGGGCCAATATCTGGTCTACCCAAGTTTAGGATGAGTCTACCAGTTAGCCCAGTCAAGAGAATCCTTCACAAGTATGCCTAGTGGCCTCTGTCCGTGATTCTAGACCTCGTCAGCTCTGTCAGTTGACAGTGTTACCATCACTGTCACTGGGACCTCCCCTCAGATAAAGTCGGATCCTTGACTATGCATCATCATCAACAACAATAACACAAAGAGTTAAGACAAAGTCAGGGAGCTAGAGAGATGGCTCAGCCGTTAAGAGCACTAACTGCTCTTCTAGAGGTCCTGAGTTCAGTTCCCAACAACCACACAGTGGCTCACAACCATCTGTAATGGGATCTGATGCCCTCTTCTACTGTGTTTGAAGACAGCAACCGTGCACTCATATACATAAAATAAATAAATCTTTAAAAATAGACAAAGTGGGTTTATAAAGTAAAGATATGTGATAATACTCCTGGTCTAAGCTTGGGGATGGGGGGGGGGTGGTCATAGGTTCATAAGACGGTATACATGATCAAAATAAATGTCGCTGCTGCTTCTTTCCTTTCTGGTGGTTTGCCTATCTCCTCTGTACCTAATGTTTTAATTTAAGAATTTCTTGCATTGGGGTCTTAAGAGATCAAATTACTGCCCAAAGGACGCTCCATCCTACCACAAGGACAATTGCTCAACTGTGTCCATGGCAACTTTGTTCACCAGAGCCAGAAACTGGAAACAAACTAGATATCTCTCAACATTTGAATGGAAGGAGAAAATGCAGTACATTTACACAATTTAAACTCAGCTGTTTAAAAAAAAAAAATCATACTGAGTGAGCTAACCCAGAAAGACAAACTTGGTATGCACTCACTGATAAGCAGGAATTAGCTGTTAGTAAAATATAACCATGCTGTAATCCATAGGCCCAGAGAGGCAAGGTGTCAAGGGGGTTGGGTCCCATGCATCTCCCTGGAAAATGAAAATAGATTCTGTGAGCAGACTAGGGGAGGATGAGAACAGAAAGGATCAAACAGGGATACACGGAGGGAGGGAGGGAGGGAGGGGAGGGAGGAGGGAGAGGGTACTGGGAGAGATAACTGGAATTTGGGGGCATTTGGGGAGTGATTCGGAAACCTAATGCAGTGGAAACTCTGGAATCTACAAGGGTGATCCTAGCGAAGACTCCTGGTAATGGGGGACACAGAGCTGGAACCAGCCATCTTCTGTAACCAGCACGGCTTCCAGTAGTGGTGCTGGGACACCAACACACCCACAAAACCTTCAACTTACAATTTGTCCTGACCTGAAACATGTTCTAGGGGAATGGTGGTGCAGAACATGTAGGAGTGGCCATTTTGCAGCCTATGTCACCACAAGAGGGAGCCCATGCCTAACTGCCTGGATGGCCAGGAACCAGAAGCTGGATAACCCAGAGATTTAGGATAGAACCAAAATCAACTGGCAAAACAAAGAAAAGAAAAAGGAAACAAAAAATACATTGCTGAGATGATTTCTAACAATATTCTGCTATAGTCATAGATTGGTGACTAGCACAGTGGTCATCAGAAAGGCTTCATCCAGCAACTGATGGGAGCAGATGCAGAGACCCACAGCAAATATTGAGCAGAGCTCAGGGAAATCCCCAAAAGGGTTGGGGCAAGGATCATAGGAGACAGAGGGATTTCGGATACCAAGAGAACATGGTCCACAGGCTCAACTAAGCACGGTTCATACATATGGGTTCTGAGAGACTGAAGTGATAAATAAGAAACCCTTTATGGGTCTAAGCTAGCTCCTCTGCATAAATGTTATAGTTGAGCATTATTTATTTCATATATGTAAGTTCACTGTCAGCATCTTCAGACACACCAGAAGAGGGCATCGAATCCTCATTACAGATGGTTGTGAGCCATCATGTGGTTGCTGGGAATTGACCCATGGAAGAACAGTCGGTGCTCTTAACCACTGAGCCATCTCTCCAGGCCAGCTTGATGTTCTTGTGGTACTCCTAACAGTGGGGGTGAGAGGTGTCTGATTCATTTATCTGCTCTTGGGTCCCTTTTCCTCCTACTGGGTTGCTTCTCTCAACCTTGATAGGAGAGGAGGTACCTGGTCTTATTGTAACTTATTAAGCCATGTTTGGTTGATATCCCTCGTAGGCCTGCCCTTTTCTAAAGGGAAATGGAGGAGGAGGAGGAGGAAGAGGAGGAATGGATCTGGAGGAGAGGTTGATTGGATGCCACCAAGATATAGATGCCACTGCTGTACTAAGAGTTGCTGTGCTTTGCTGGTCATTTTTGTAGTTCATAGGCATCACAGCTTGGTAGAACTATTGCTTCGTTCCCTTGGAACTTTTTTTTTTGTTTGTTTTTTAATATTTTAAGTTTTTTCCATACAAGGTTTCTCTGGGTAGTCTAGAAGTCACTCAAGATCTGGCTGGCTTCCAGGGCACAGAGATCCTCCTATCTCTGTCTCTCAAGTACTGGGATTAAAGCCCTAAGCCACCAACTGCCTGGCTTCTCCCTTGGAAGTTTGCATAATGCCTTCTGGTATCAGGAAACCTAGTCTTCAGGGAGGAGTTTCAGCTTTGAGCCTCAGTGTCTAGGGCACACAGTGTCTTTAGCACTAGAGTCTTAATTTTCAACCTCTAGGAGGCAACCTAAGATAACAAATATGCTGTGTAATGTTTTGGGAGTCTGGGGGCTTCTCGTGTCTGGTATTGGGGGTTTTGTTAGATATTCAGTGGGCTTTAGTGGAGCATTGTCAGCCCAGTTAGGAAAGTTTTATTTAAACTATATCTATATTATCTATACCTATATTTATATTTATATCTATATCTACGCATACATATATATGGACTTGTGTATATTAAGTGTAATTTTAGGTTAAAAATAGTTTGATTTTTTATTGCTTTTTCCACAACCCTTATCGTTTTTTTTTATCTTCCTCCTTCTCTCTCTTTCTGTATGGACCTTCCTCCTTCCTCCCTCCTCCCTCTTTAACTAAACCCTCCCTGGTCTTCCCCAACACACGAACACTGGCTTCTACAGTTACTTCAAGTTATGGACTCACATCTGAAGCTTTGAAGTTAGGAGCCATAGATGAGAGGAACATCAGACTTGTGTCTGAGTCTGGATTACTTTACTCAACAGAATCTTTTCTTGTTCCACCATTTACCTCCAGATCTCATTTCTCCTACAGCTGAATAGGACTCCGTTGTGTACGTGGGCCACCTTTTTATTACCCATTCATCAGTTGAAAGACTTTTAGGTTGCTTCCATTTCCTAGCTATTGTGATGAACACAGCTGAGCAAATATTTGTGGGATATAAAGTCAAGTCCTCAGGGTGTATGCCAAGGAGTGGTCAATGGTAGATTTGCTTTTAGCTACATTTATTTTCAGAGTGGCCGTACCAGTTTGCAATATCACTAACTGATGGGGTTCCCTTTCCTCATACCCTCTCTACAATCAGTGTTAATAAAACAATGTTTTATTATATACTAGGAGAGCAATTCCTGATTATTTCCTGGTTCCACTGGATTGGAGGACTTTTCTCTATCCTTTCATTTTAAAGTGGCGTCTATCTTTAAAGCTAAGATGGCTTTCTTTCTTTTTTTTTTAAAGATTTATTTATTTATTATATATAAGTACATTGTAGCTGTCTCCAGACACACCAGAAGAGGGCATCTGATCTCATTGCAGAGATGTAGTTGCTGTGAGTTGAACTCAGGACCTCTAGAAGAGCAGTCAGTGCTCTTAACCACTGAGTCATCTCTCCAGCCCTAAAGTTGGGTTTCTTGTAGACAACAGATAGATGGATTTGGTATTTTGACCCATTCAGCAGACCTATGTCTTTTCGTTGAATAATGGATGTCATTAATATTTAAAGTTATTGTTGAGTGCAGTCATTGTGGGTTTTTTAAAATTTTTTATTAGATAGTCTATATTTACATTTGAGATGTTATCCCTTTACCCCTCCCCCTCCAGTTGCCTTCACAAAGGTGCACTCCCTCCATATCACCCTCTCCACCCATTGCCTTAGCATTCCCCTACCTTGGGAAAACATGCCCTCCCTGGAACAAAAGCCTCTTCTCACATTGATACCAGACACTGCTATCTTCAGCTATATATGCATCTGGATCAATAGCTCTCTCAAAGTGTGCACAAAGGTTGGTGTTTTAGTCCATGGGAGTTTTGGAGGGTTTAGTTGGTTGATAATGTTGTTCTTCCCATGAGGTTGCAACCCCTTTAGGCTCCTTAGGTCCTTTCTTTACCAACTTCATCATGGGGTTGTTATTATTATTATTGTCATCCGTGTTCTAAGTGTTTCTTTGTGTTTCTATAATTATAGCTTCTTTATTTTTTCTTTTCTTTTCACCATCTCTCAGTTATGCTTATTTCTTTCTTTAGTCTGAAGTTTTGCTTTTAAGGTTTTACTTAGAGCTGGTCTCTGGATAGGAATTGTTTTAGCCTGCCTGGCTCATGGAAAGTTTTTCTTACTACTTTGACTACAGTAGACAGTTTTGCTAGGTATCATAATCTAGGTTGGTGGTTGTAGTCTTTTAGAATTTGGGGTACATTTAGAAGCCAGTCTTTTCTGGCTTTTAAAGTTTCTCAGAAGTCAGCTGTGACTCTTGCTCTTTTCCTTTATACATGTCATGTGCTTTTTTTCCAAGCAGTTTTCAATGCATTTCCTTGGTTTGTTCTATGCACTTAGTGTTTTAGTTATAATATTCTATGAGGATTTTCTCTTCTGGTCTTATCTATTTGGTGTTTTGTGTGCTTCTTGTCTCTGTATGGGTGCGTCTTTCCTTGGTTTGTGGACATTTTCTCCTGTGATCTTGGTGAAGATCTGGCCGGTGACATTGGCCTGGGAATCTTCTCCACCATCTATGGAATCCAATGATTTGAAGGTTTGGCCCTTTCATACTATCCTGCATGGCCCTTACCTGATTTTCATTTTGTTTTGTGTTTTAAATTTTTTCATATTCTTTTCTTGTTTGATCTATTTCTACTTTATCCTTGAGTTCTGAACTTGCTCTGTAGGTCAGGTTGGCTTTGATATCACAGAGATCTGCCTGCCTCTGTCTCCCGAGTGCTGGTATGCACTACTAACCCCTGTTTGTTTGGTTTGTTTTAAAAGAAAAAAATTTATTTTTATTTGGGTTTTGGCTTTTTTTTAAGATAGGGTTTCTCTGTCCAGGAACATGCTCTGTAGAACAAGCTAGCCTCACCTCATACTCAGAAATCTGCCTGTTTTTGCCTTCTAAGTGCTAGGATTAAAGTACTGGACACCATACCAAACTTCTGAGCATTTCTTCTCCTTCTTCCTCCTCTTCTTCTTCCGTTTTAATTTTATTTCTTTATTTTCTTTCTTTCTTTTTTTAAATGTAGGAGTATAGGAGTGCTCTGTGTGCATACTTACACACCAGAAGAGGGCATCAGATCCCTTCATAGATGGTTGTGAGCCACCATGTGGTTTCTGGGAATTGCACTCAAGACCTCAGGAAGAGCAGCCAATGTTCATAACTTCTGAGCCATCTCACCAGCATCAAGCAGCATTTATTCTTAATATTATTTAGTGCATATTTTTAAGTTCATTGAGTTTTTTTTTTTTAAATGTTCTTCAACTCCTTGAGTTATTGAGTTTAGGACTGCTCTTTTAAATGGTGTGTACTGGTCTTTTAGGTGATTTTCATTGGAGAACATTTCTATAAGACTAGTAGATTTGGAGGAGGGGTTACTTTTGTGTGTGTGTGTGTGTGTGTGTGTGTGTGTGTGTGTGTGTGTATGTGTGTGTATGTGTGTGTGATGAGATCTTGTCACTTGTACATCTTTTGTTAGCTCTGTGTCTGATATAAACACAGCTCATGGGAACACAGCACAGGATTTACCTGCTGGGTTGGACTAGAAATTTGGATATAGTTTAGGTGGATCGAAGGCAGGCAGACATAGGGGCTGGGTTGGCATACAGAATGGGTATTCTGGTGCAAGCTTGGAGTTTTGGAGTAGTGTCAGAAGGGGTGTTCTAACTAGACCAGGGCACTAGATGGGGGGCTTGGGCTAGATCTGGGAGCTGGGGAGGGTACATGAAAAGGAAGACCGAGCCAGGTGGACTCACCCTGTTAAATCATGCTACAACAGGTATAGGTCCAGGCTGGCAGGGAGGTTGGATATGGCCCTGAGAAAACCTGTACATTGTGGGTGGGTGGCCTGTGCCTTGCTTTTTACATCTGACAGACAGGAAAAGTCTGTAAGAACCTGCCACTCTCTTGTGCTGTAAAAAATAATTCTGCCTAAACAGTCCACAAGAAGTCAAACAGACAAACATGTGAGATGATTCTTAGATGATTTTCAACCATAGCTTGAGAAAGTATGCCCTGATGAGAGCTTTAGTTGTATTTCTGCAAAAATCTTTACCACTAGAATCCAAAAGGCCAATCTGTCAGTAATCCAACTAAGATAAAGACATCGAACACGCTGGATGTGGTGGCTCAGCCTACAATATCAGCAGCTTGAGAGTCGGAAACATGAAGCTCACCACGAATCTGAAGGCTTTGAAGTCAGCCTGTACTACAATTTAGTCTCAAAATAGAGAAGGGGAGGGGTGGGGAGGAGAGAGGAAGAGAGAGAGAGAGAAATAGATTAAATCACCAAACCAAAACACCCTTTCCATAGTTCTCATGATAAAACTTGGAGTAAAATCCCCTTTGGAAAGAAAAATTGTTGGGATTCTGTAAACTCCACCTTGCATCAGCCAGGTATGCTCTGCCCCAGTTATCTGGCACTATAAAAGTGGCTGCTTGCCCCCTCTTCTATCTCTCTTGCTCTCCCCCCTCCCCTTACCTCTTCTCTCCCTCTTTCCTTTCCCCTCTCTCTCCAAGTGCTCATGGCCCGCCTCTACTCCTCTACTTCTCTACTCTCCTCTTGTCTCTCTCTCTGCCTCTACTACCCTCTTAACTCTCCCATTACCTGAATAAACTCTATTTTGTATTACACCTATTATACCACTGTGTAATACACATATGTGGCTGGTCCCTCAGGGGAAATGGATTCCCAACATGAAGTATCCCTCTTGCCCCCATGGGCCATATTCTCCCCACTTCATCTTTTAACTAACATTGGTGCCAAAACCCAGGACATCACCTTTTCTTTTTTATGTACACGTTGGTGCCCTGTGTGAGGAGATTAGATTTTCTCACAACTGGATATCTCTTTTTTTGTTTTAGAAACCACCTAGAATTCTTTACAGAAGCAAGCATGCCAAATCCGAGTCCATTCATTGCTTGCTGGAATTCACTTGACAGTGACTTAGGAAGGAAGACTGGAAGTTCAACACAGACATGAACACATACAGCAGCAACTATGTCACTGCCGTAGTTTTTAGAGAACTACTATAGTATAGAAAATAGTCATCTTGATTAGTTTTTGCAAGGGACATTAATAGTATGGGCGAATAATTAAAATAGAGGAGGAATATAAAGCCGTCCCTGAAGCCACAGTGTGCTAAGAGGCTGGGCAAGGGAGGCAAAATGAAAATCTTTCTCTCCAGTAGGAATGATAAGATGGAATCCACGCAACCATATCGGAAAACCACAGTCAAAAGATTGGGGTAGCTGGGAAGGTGAACTGATAGTTCCACTCTATGAAAAACAGTTAAAGAGATAACAGCCAAGTCAGGGAAGCCTACTGTGTAAATCCACTTTCCTTGCTTTTGTGTTTGTAAAACATAGCACATGATTTTTAAACATAGAGTGAGTCATGTGATCTCCTCACACCAGTAGAATAGACAAGCACTGACCCACAATAGCCTGGCCTTTCTGCATAAACCCTTTTCTCAATCTTTGCTGCTGACTGTATCTTTCATAGCTCCTGCCATCCAAACCCACTTCTCTAGAACCTAAGTATTTATTTTAGATCTACAATATTTTGTTTGTTTTTCATATATTACTCAAACTATACTGTTCAAATGGTACTATCTGTGGATAACACCAGGACTGATTACAAGAGAGAGAGGGGGGGGGGATCAAGCGAACTACAGCCTCATTAGCAATTTTAAGGCATAGACAAAAGATTAACTGCCTTTTGAGACGCCTTAAATGCCTTTCCACGCGTTTGGTAAATGGGGGAGGAGGTGAGAAAGGTTGGATAAGAATAACAAAGGGGGGATTCTTTAGCCCAAAAGAAGGAACCACAGTTGAAATGTTCTCTCCTGTAACAACAGATTGACCGATGAGGCATAAAACAAGGCCAGATGCTGAGGTTCCAGGATACACTTGACTTCCCATCTTTTATAGCCTGGAACAGCTTTGGCTGTAAGTAGGTCACTCGCTTGCTCTCATTTACCTGATTCTAGGAAAATGTCTTTGGAAGCTTTGTTAGAGAGCTCGTACTAGTGTTTTGCATTTTTAAATTCAAGCTTACAAAAACCCTAAAGTCCATCCCCATCTGAACACAGCCTTTTCTCTCTGAGGCAGAAGAACTGATAACCTCGAAGCATCTGTGAAACATTTACATGGACAAGATGTCTTTGAGATTATTTATAAATAAAATCTCTCCGTCTGGGTCCATCCTGTTCACAGCTACAATCTAGTGTGCTCACTGCTAGTACAGTACTCAGTTCACAAAACTGTAGTGTGGGAGCTGCACCTTCTCTGCAGATGGGAACTCTAAAAAAGGTGTTTAGAAAATAGAGGTTTTTAAACCTTTTGTTGCTTTTTTTTTTTTTTTTTTTTCTTCAAATCTGGAATATTTAATTGGGCTTCCCAGGTCCCATTCCTGTGGATGACTTAACCTATGATGGGCCAAGAGGGGAGGAGGGGCGGTAGTCGGGGATCAGACCTGTGTGGTGGATTCACCTTACTGATTTTAGCAACAGTGCTGGCTCAGCAGGATGGATCTGCTCACGGTAACTTGCTTAGAAAGTAGTCCTGTCAGGGCCAGGCAGCTACAGAATTTAAGAACATAAGATTGATATGTAGCCCTGAATTTGAACTTACCTCAGAGTGACTTTGGGCTTCTGCTCACTGGCCTCAGTTTCCTACATTTAGTTTGGGAACAGTACAGTACTAGGCGCCATTGATTTGCTCTGAGAAGTAAATGCTACACTACATATAAAAGGTAAAGCAGGGCTATCTGACTGTCGCCTGCCTTTGAGACCCTTTCCCCCTGGTCTGCGCCCCCCATGTGCCCATTCTGACTGCAACTTGATATGCTAAGCCTGGTTGATGTCCCCGCGGAGGCTTCCCCTTTTTTGAAGGGAAATAAGTGGGGGGGAGGGGGAAGAACTAAGAGGAGAGGAGGGAGGGGAACTGTGGTCGGGATAGAAAATACATTGATCAGTTTAAAAAACTAAGCAGTGAAGTTAACCAAACTAAACCAAACCAAATAACAACAAAACACTAAAACAAAGCAAAATCAGCAGGTGACCAAAAAAAAAAAAAAAAAAAAATTAGCAGGTGACCAAAGTCCAGTCCATGCTGGTGCCATATCACAGGCAGTATTTTCTTTGTGTGATGAAGTTAATATTCCCTTATTCCCTGAATTATATAAGGAGCCATTATTTTTTTTAAAAAAATAATTATATATATAAACACACACACACACACACACATAAACTGTAGCTGTCTTCAGATATATCAGAAGAGGATATCAGATCCCATTACAGATGGTTGTGAGCCATCATGTGGTGGCTGGGATTTGGACTCAGGACCTCTGGAAGAGCAGCCAGTGCTCTTGACCATTGAGCCATCTTTCCAGCCCCTGAGAGTAATTCTTATACATCTCTTTGATTTTACATGAGGACATGACCCCTTACATGTTTCACCTTTGGCATCCTGTCTGCCACATTAAGGTCTGATTTATGAAGAGACCATACATTTTTCCTGTGACCTTAGTTCACTGTCTTCAGTGTTTACTATCCTTCCTTCCTGAGTCTTACTGCCCAGTAGGCTGTATACTAGTGAGAACAGTTATTTAAAAACCTGTAAGATTTGATCTCTATGACACTAAGATAAATTTAAAATAGTAATCTGGGTGTGGGTGCTCACAATTCACAAGAGGTTGAGGCAGGAAGAGGTTTCAGGAGGTTGAGGCCACTCTGTTAGGAAAAAGATTAAGAGATAGTGTGTGTGTTGGGGGGTATCCTCCATGGAGGTGCGGTTGGGGAATCCCTTCCCCCTGAGGGACCAGCCACATGATGGTATAGTACAATAGTTTATGCAGGTCAAGAGGAGGAAAGTTAAGAGGATAGTAGAGGCAGAGAGAGAGGAGAGGAAGAAGAGTAGAGAAGCAGAGATGGGCCATGAGCAAGTGGAGGGGGGAAGGAAATGGAGAGAGGAGGTGTAAGGAGAAGGAGTAAGGGCACAAGACAGCAGGAGGACAAGAGAGAGGAGGAGGGACAAGCAGCCCCCTTTATAGTGTCAGGCAACTGGGGTGGAGCATACCTGGCTGTTGCCTGGTAACTGTGGGGTGGGGTTTACAGAATCCTAAACCAGTCTGGACTATGTAGTGAATCCTAGGCTAGTTTAGGCAGTAGAGACTTGCCTCAAACAAACAAACCGTAAAATTAATTGAAAAATTGATCAATCCATGAGAACAAGTGTGGCTCTTTCTCAGTCCATTGTCAGTGCTGGTTCTGGTTATCAAGGGCTATTTATTGGCTGTACAGCCCTTGTTCTCAGAGTTCTAAAGACAGAATGAATACAAAGGAGTGTCTTTAGACGAACTTTCGTGGATTTATTATTTTTAAGCCGGGGTTTGTCTCTGATAAAAATGGACTATTTGCTTAGGGGATAGTTACATAATTTATTGTACTAATTAAAAAAACAAAAGTTTAGCAGGGGAGAGTATGACCCTAAACCTAGATGGTGTTTTAGAACATTGCACGTCATCTTTTTTTCTGCACACCACAGCCATTTTTTTTTAACCTTCAATGATAACATCAGCGTTGTTAGTCACATAAAATTTAATTCACTGAAGTTCAACACATTTACTGAAATACTGGTTTGTGGGTATGACACAAGCATCCACATTCACTTTCACATATTTTTGCACGACAATGGAAGCTGGTGGTCACCACCGGGTGTACTCCATCACTCTCCACCTTATTTTCCGAGACAAGGTCTTTTCTGTGAGCCCAGACTTCACTGATTGGCTAGTTTAGCTGAGCTCCCGGAATCTCCTTGTCTTCACCTCCCCAGACTGGGTTTGCAGGTGGGGCCCCCTCGTGGGGTGGGGGTGGGGGATGTGAACTCGGGGCCTCATGTTTGCGTTGCAAGCACTTTACCCACCGATGGAGACACTCAACATTTAAGATGTTTTCCTGGGGAGAGACAGACAGACAGACGGAGATCGATTCGACGATGAATGCATTTCTTCCACAGGCAAAACCAAGGGCAGAGTTGACTAATTTTCAGGCGTCGAAAGCCCCGCTGGGCCTTCTCTTTTCTCCACAGGGAACCGGCAGCCACACTCTGGCAAGCCAAGCTTAAACTCCGCACCCCACCCGGCTTCTATTGTCATTGTTTCTGGACCAGGGGAATAAAACTGCAGGACGCGGGAAGAAAGACAAAGGCAAAGCCCACGACTTGAGTTACAGAGCTGCAGGAAACCAACCACACTAAATTGGCAGTGCTGAAAGCTCCATTCAGCTTCAAAATAGTGCACCTGGTGGAGTTTCTCAAATCCTTCTACCTTCCTGCCCGCTGCTTACCCACCCAAAGCCAGAGGCATGCTCACGCCCTTCTCCGGTTTATGAGGAACCAGAAAGGGGGACGGGTGTGTGTAGAGGAGACTGAGGCTAATGCCTCAGGTGTTCTCTTCCCTGAGGTGCTTTGTAAAAAGCTGAAAGGATGCTAGAGTCTTAGCCTTCCAACAGCTGCTTCAGATTTCTCTCTAGGTCTCCTCCAGCCCTTGTTGGTCTCTAGCTGACCTTTGTTCCAGACCCAAGCTTGGGACTCTTGGAAATAAATGCCCCAGTCAGTTTCGTTGCATGTTATCTAAAAGCTTACAATTACAATTTAGTTTAATGAATAATTCCTTCTTCCATGAATAAACCAAGACTGTCAGTACTTGAACTCACACAACCCTCACTGAAGCAAATATGTTATATGCCCCTCATTCCGTAGGAGGCAGGCTGTGATGTGTGTGTTCTATTGGGAATCAAATCTGTGAGTTCAAGGTGACCACTCTACAATCACACTATGTGCCCATATAAAACTCCACTTTAATATCCCCAAATTCTATTTCTGCCAAGCATACGTTGAGTAGATAAGGAATATATATGGTTTCCACTGAAATGAGTAATCTGAAGTATGGAGGATGGAGATTATTGCTGTCCTATACAAATATTTAATACATCAGTTAGACTGATTATTATAAAGTATAAAGATTATACAATACTATAACTATACTACTCTTACCATAATGTGGATTGAAGTTACCAGAAAAAGAAGCCTCTCCTATGCTAAGGATTCTATAAGGCTGGTTGTAATTTTATTATGGTGGAGGGTTGTGATGCTGCAGATCCTGAGCCAGATTATTGTGGACTATCTTTATTCCCATTAGCAGCCACTCATTGTTCACCGTGACACATTACCAACCTTTGTTCTATCTTCTAAAACCTTTGGAATATATTAATTTAATAGACCACCAACATGAAAGCTCAGAATGTCACCAGCTGACATCGAAAGCCTGTAGCAGATTCTGGCAGGGTGACACACACTTTATTCCTGCACTCAGGAGCAGTGGCAAGACAGATCTCTGTGGTCTTGAGGCCACCCTAGTCTTTATAAGCAAATTCAGTCAGGGCTACACCATGAGACCCTGTTTCAATACAGAAAAGAAAAGTTGGCACAGGCTATCTTTCCCTTTGAGAAAGATCCCTGTAGTAGGGTTAGAGAAATGATTAGGGGAGAAATTTAGTTATATATCTAGAGAGGAGAAGTTTTAATCATAGATGCTCAGGTTGAAAGACATGGGCTGAAGGCACAGTAGCTTGGTGGTGGGTGCTTGCCTAGCATTTTCGAGATCCCAAGTTCAGTCCCCAGTCCCCTTAAGAAGATATGGGCTGTGCACACATTCAGTTAGAAAACACAGATCAACCCATAGCTTTCCCAAATGCTAACTTTACATTTGAGGCTATTTATTTTACCTCTCTGAAAATTAATTCAGTCATGGATAAAGTGCCTATGTTACAGGTTTTGGGATAGGGTTGAGGGTAATGATTTAAGGGAACCGGAGCACACACACTAAGTATTAGGGAATTATTGTAGTATCCAGCAAGCAGCCCTGGACATTAGATATTCTTGGTGGTGTGGAAGACAATCCCAGTTAGGGAAAGGATAAAGAGAGTGGGGGGCATATGGCCCATGGAGGTGCAGCGAGGTATGGGAAAAGGGAGGGGCCCATGTTGGGAATCCCTTCCCCCTGAGGGACCAGCCACACAACGGTATAGTACAGAATAGAGTTTATTCAGGTCATGGGAGAGTTAAGAGGATAGTAGAGGGAGGGAGAGAGAGAGAGAGAGAGAGAGAGAGAGAGAGACAGAGAGACAGAGAGACAGAGAGACAGAGAGAGAGAGAGAGAGGTGGCCGGCCATGAGCACGTGGAGGGAGAGGGGCAAAGGGAAGGGACTCCAAGGCAGGAACTCAGGGCAGGAGCATGAAACGGAAACCATCAGGAAAAGAGAAAAAAAAACAACCAACCAACCAACCAACCAACCAAACAAAATGTTTCTCAGCTTGGTTCCAGGCTAATGTTCAGTTCTCCTGAAGTAGCCAAAGATGAGAGCCCGTGAAGAGTGGGCTGGGCTCTCCTACCTCAAGGAACAATAAAAACAAAACCTCACAGACAAGCCTGCAGGCCAATCTGATAGAGGCAGTTCTTGCGGGTCTGTGCTCTGAAATGTGTCAAGTCTACAATCGCTAATATGAGCCTTCACAGTACCATGGCAGGACTTAAACCAGGCAGTCTCAGTCCAGAGTCTGCATCTGACTCATTGTACCTCGTTCCTGTCAAAATTCAATACATCCCTGGCCCTTTAAAAGAAGTATGGTAAATGGGAGCTTTTAGATCTACACTGAGAGATTTTATGAAAGTACTATCAGCAGTTATCTTTTTAAAAATACTTGTGTGTGTGTGCATTCATATGTGTGTGTACATACATATGTGTGTGTACATACATTCGTGTGTGTATGTGTGGGAGTGTGTGTGTGGGGGGGGTTGCATGATGTGCCACAGCATGTGTATGGAGATGAGAAGTCTGTGGAGTGGTTCTCTCTGCCACCGTTTTGTAGGCTCCAGGGATCAAATGCAGACTGTCTGCTTGCATGGCAAGAGCTTTTACTCACTGAGCCATCTCACTGGCTCTCCAGTTGCCATGGATATGATGTAGAAGAGTACGAAACATTGACTGGAAGTACATCTACCTCTTTTGTCGGGGACCAGGCTTCTAGATTGCTGTGTTTTATATTACAGGTATGTAACGGGAAGAATTGATCAGTGCCTTCCAATTTTGATGTGTTTATGCAGATTCCTTCAGAAATTCATGTCTAATATTAAAACAGCCACACATGTTTGGTGACATGGCTTTAGTGGATAAAGGCACTTAGCACCAAGTCAGAGGACTGATTTTGATCCCTGGAAGAAGGAGAGAACCAACTTCCTGGTATATTCCTCTGCTGATTCAATGAGCGCTATGCATGGGTGCCTTTCCCTCAATGCACACAGTATATGGTTTGAATATACTTAGCCCAGGGAGTGGCTCTACTAGGTGTGGCCTTCTTGGATGAGGTATGGCCTTGAAAGGATGTGTGTCACTGTGGGGGTGGCTGTCTTCTAGCTGCCAGGAAGCTAATCTGCTCCTGGCTTCCTTTGGATGAAGAGATAGAACTTTCAGCTCCTCTAGCACCATGCCTGTCCAGACACTGCCCTACTTTCCCCGCCATGATGATAATGGACTGAACCTGTGAACCTGTGAGCCAGCCCCAATGAATGTCCTTATAAGAGTTCCCTTGGTCATGGTGTCTCTTCACAGTAACAGAAATCTTAAGTAAGACAGAAGTTGGTACCAGGGACTGGGGTATTGCTGTGATAGGCCTGCCATGCTTTTGTTTGGGAGAATATGGATTTGGGGACTTTGGATTAGGCAAACCAAGGAATGCTTTAAGAAGGACTTAATGGGCCATCCTAATATAAATATGGAAGACATTGCTGATTTGAATTCTGGAGATCATTTTGTGATGTTTTGGTGAAGAATGTTACTGCTTTTTACCTTTGTCCAAAGAGTCTCCTTGAGGTGAAAGTAAAGAGATTTATATTAATATTAATTGCATTAACAAAGGATATTTCGGGAGGGGGGGAATGGGATGGGGGAAGGAAGGGAATAACATCTGAAATGAAAATGCAGAGAGTATCCAATTAAAAGAAAAACGTGAAAAGAAAAAAAAAGGACATTTCAAGAAAACCCAACACAGACTTTGTCCTCTAGTTTACTCTCATGATGAGTGTATTAATCAAGTGCAGTAAGCTTAGAAAGCAAAAACACTGAATGTATATTCAAGTAATAAAAGGGAACCAGGAAGTGCAATGGGGCTAAACCCTATGTTCAAGTAGATAACAGATTAAGGGAGAAATGACTTCTGAGTAAGATTCCGCCCATCTAAGCTTACTGCTTATGTGTTTACAGTTGAACAAGGGATGTTGGGTGTTACTACCTGGTTATCGTTTATTATTTGGACTTTTAATCTGAAATGAACCACCTTCCTACCTATCTATCTTTCCTCTCCTCTCTTCTCCCCTCCCTTCCTCTCCTCTTCCCTCCCTTCCTCTCCCCTCCCCTCTCTTCTCTTCTTCTCTTTCCTTCATTAGGACACAGGGATGGTGAGCATTTGCAAGTCCTCATTGGGAATCAAATCAGCTGTCATCTTTCCCCCACTCCCCTGACCTTATCTGTGAACTTTTTCTCTCAGCTGTCATCTTGCAGCGAGGCCATCATGTCCTTACCCTTTAACAGTTTTTTCTATGGTATCTTGACCACATTAAGACAATTGTCAGAATATTTACAAAGGCACAATGTATTATGTCTCTGTTTCCAATTCAATTAGTACTTTTTCTTTCAACGCTACTTTAACATAATTTAATAACAGATTACATACGTTTACTTAAATGTTAAGAAGGGGAAAAAAGCAATTCTTTTTAAACTAGACGTTAGAGATCCAGATAATGTTTTGGTTTTGTTGTTGTTGTTTTGTGTGTCTATAGAGAAAAGGGACAGTTCATGTGTCCTAGGTTGGCCTCTAATGTGCTGTGTAGCACAGATAACCCTGCACTCATAACCTTCCTGTCTCTACCTCCTGAAAGTTGAGACTCTTGCATGCTCTACCATACCCAGTGGTAAGGGTCAAACCCAGGGTTCTATGATTGTCAAACACTTGGCTACCTGAGCTATACTGCCAGCTCCATTTTTTGTTTTATTTATTTGTTTGTTTATTTATGGGGGAAGGGCATGCGTGTGCCATAGCACATCTGTAGAGGTCAAAGGACAACTTACAGGATTCTCTCTCCAACATCACAGTCCAATATCCAATCAAACTCAGGTGGTCAGCCTTGGTGGTGTCTGAGCCCACAGATTGTTTCACCTGCCCTGTTTCCTATTGAGGGAGGGTCTCCCTATGTAATCCTGGCTAATATGGAACATGTCACATAGATCAGGCTGGCCTTGGAATTTCTGTGGTCCTTATTCCTCTGTTTCCCCAGTGTAAAAACTATTAATTTGTGCCACCATGGCTCAAATATCCATATATCCATCCAACAATATAATGGCATATTTAGTTAGAATGCATATGTGTGTCTGCATGCTACATTTTGCACATAGAGGTTAGAGAAGAGTTTGTGGGATTTGAGTCTCTCCACGGTGTGGATTCTGGGTGTGAAATTTTTGCCTGGATTGTCAGGCTTGGCAGAAAGTGCCTTTGCCTACTGAGCCATCTTGACAGTCCTCAAATATACATATCTGTTTTGAATTAATTTTACCACTTGGTTGATCTTCAGCCTCCTTGGTTGATTTGCTCAATGTTTCACTGTAAATAAATGGTAAGTGAGCTAGGTACCATTGGTCTATTGCTTTTTCCTTTATCACTTTGAGAAGATTGAATCAAAGAGAAAATGTGGTTCACTTCTTTCACATACAGTTTGTGAAATTTATTAATACAATAAATCTGAGCAGTCTTGAATACTTACCACTGACGTAAAGGGACATAAAGAAGTTTGCTTGTCTTCTGCAGATAACCGTTTTAAAGAAATTGATTGTCTGGTGATGTTTATTTGTCACAGGCTGGCCCACAATTCACTTTGTGGCCAAGGATGACCATGGATCCTGTGTTAGCCTCCTCAAGTTCTGGGCTGACAAGTTTATGCCTTCGCCATGCCCAGTTTACTGCACAAGAAATCCTTAACTGCGCCGAGGCGACTCGAGACAGTGAGTAACACTATACTTGAAGAGTCATTTAGCAGCATGTGCAAGGCCCAGAGCTCAGTCTTCAGCACAGTCACGGCAGGTCACACACCCTCCTAATTGGAGCGGAACTGCCGAACTGTACTGGAACCTGGGTAGTGGACCTTATCTCAGTGGCTTGAAGACTCTAGAACACCGAGCTTTGACACTTAGGCAATCTCTCTGCTCTGTCAGACAGACGGATCTTGCTTCCCAACCACCTCTTCCATCCCCTCTGCTTCGTCTTCCTTTTTATCTTCCTCACAGTGTTCTCACGTGTGAGCTGCAGTTGGTCAACGCAGTGGAATTTGAGGAAGCTGATTATCCTCAAAAGTAGTGCCTTTCTTTTTCTGCCCCTTTCCTGAAGGCTGTTCTTCCTTTCCTGCACTAAAATGTCCCTCCAGGTCATACTTCACCTTTGCCACTACTGCCCAAAGGACAGAGATTAACTGCTGACTCACTTGGAAACAAAAAGGTTATTGCTGATCCCAGTTGGTGACTAAGAACACTAGTTACCACTGTACGATTTTCCATGTTAGAGTTTGATTAAGCTTTTGCATTGTTGCAAGCTCATTAGGACAAGTATGAAATTAAACCTACGATTTGTCTACTTCCATATTACAAGGTTTGCTTTGTTTGTTTTTTCTTTTTTCTTTTTGTTTTTTGTTTGTTTGGAGACAGGTGTCAGTGTATAAGGTCAGGCTGGCCTCAAACTTGGGGTGACCCTTTTGCCTCAGTGTCCCAAAAGCTGGGATTTTAGACATGTGCCTTTATGCCTGGCTTCATCTAAAGGGAAATTAAATAAGTAGAAAATAACTTCATCAATATGCTAGATTGAAAGAGTTGTCCTCTTGAATAAAAATAGACCTTTGTATTCTGGAGGATTTTGGTTATGTTTTATTGCAGCAGCTGAGAAGAACCTATAAAATTTGGCTTGTAATTAATAAATACATGTGGCCCCCTCCCCCTTCAGGAAACAGAGTATTAAGTAAGCCTGACACTTCCTCTGCTGATTCCTTTAGGAAACAAACGATGGAAATAGTGATTAAGGTCCTTCCAGAGAACTTCTCACACTGAGCATGGGAAGAAAAGGTTATGAAATATGGTTTGATCATAAACCAAGGATCGTAAACACAGGGATGGCTTTTCTTTAGGGCAATATTTTATCCAGCTGATAAGTTACATTTATATGTTTAAGCCTTGTATTTTTTATACTGCTCTGAGGTCTAGCCTTGGTGCTTCATATCTTTGATCCCATCGCCCAGGAAGTAGAGGCAGTACTTCCTGGGTACCTGGATAGCCTGGTCTACATAGTGAGTTCCAGGACATCCAGAACTACATGGAAAGACAAAACAAACAAACAAACCCAAACAAAAGCAAAACAGCAGCAAAACCAGCAACTGATCTGAGCATTTGTCTGGTATATAAAAACTGGTAGGCCTTGTACACAAGTACAGACATTTCCACATGTTTTCATGAAGAAAATCTAGTAGAAGTACAAACAATTTCATTGAAGTCAAAATGAAACATTAGTAATTGTCAGGGATTAAACTAGCCAGTGAGCATAAGGTTTTGATTCTAAATGTCACTGTACCTTCTGAAGGAGGCTGGTTGTTGGGGAGCCCACGCTGGTTTGCTTTTTACACACTTCAGCAGGGACTACATCTTTCTAGTCTGTGGGAGACATACACCAGGAGCTTTCTAATGCATAAGGGAGGTAACACTTGAAGCTGACTCTCAGAACTTTGAATGGGTGGGAAAAGAGGTGGGCATTCTTGGTCATGTCACAATGTTGGACATTATTGTGACTTAAGAGAAGCATCTAGCTTGTGAATGTGATTAGACTGTCCTCAAAATAGCAACCCAGGATTCCACAGACAAAAGCAACTCACTTAAGCCCTTAACTGAGACACTGGTATTTTTGTAAAACTATTTTAATAAAAGACATAAAACTATCTTTAAAGTTGGGTGTTGGTGGTGGTGCATACCTTTAATCTTAGCATTTGAAAGGCAGAGGCAGGCAGATCTCTTGAGTTTGAGGCCAGCCTGGTCTACAGAGTGAGTTTCAGGACAGCCAGAGCTACAAAGAATAACCCTGTCTCAAGAAAGGAAAAACAAGACAAAACAAACAAAAGCAAAACAAAACTATTTTAAAGATGTTTTTACTCTATATCTTAAAAAAAAGTATTTACTTATTTTATTTATGAGTACACTGTTGCTGTCTTCAGACCAGAAGAGGGCATTGGATCCCATTACAGATAGTTGGGAGCCAACATGTGGTTGCTGGGAATTGAACTCAGGACCTCTGGAAGACCTCTTAACCACTGAGCCATCTCGCTATCCCTTATTCTAATATCTTAAAGGACCTTATTTCTTATCACCTATCACATACTTGTTAACAGTAATTTACTATTTAGCTTGTACTGAAGCAGCTTATCAATAGCAAACCAGGGTATTAGGGTGGCAGCAAAGAATAGACTTTGTTATGGGGTCCGCTTAGATCCAACACAACCCAAACACCAGGTCAGTGAAGACTACAAAAGTTTACTTAATCATGGAGTTACTGTTGGGGTTTGTCATGTGTGTTGTGTAACCAATGTACTGTAAAGAATGCTCCCAATTAATTCCTGACTGGACAAAAATGGTTGGGCTTTTGACTGGGCAGAAAAAGACTGGACCTAGAATCAAGTGCGGAAGGGTGGTCTTGAGAGGGAACACAAGAGAACTAGGAGGAGGTTGCCATCAGACTGGATGGACCGGAAGCATATGGCCAAGAGAAGTACACCCTGAGGACAGGATAACAGAGCGGAAGTAGCCCTGGAGACATCAGATTGGCAAGTGACTGACATTTGTGTGGGTTTTAACAGGTGAAAGGATTAGAATAGCTCAAAATCCGCCCCACATAGTGCCTACAGCTTATTCATAAATTGTAGTATTTCTGTGTCATTTACTTGAAATCTATACAACCAATTGTGGAGCAGAAACACCCAATGGTTATTGAAGAATAAAAAGGGACATAGTAATCCTGAAAAAAAAAAATCTCTTGCTTTACTCTACTGATTGATCAAGGCTGTTGAAGACTCAGGAGCTGAACTGCAACCCCCCTCCCTCAAGCCAGAATGTTCCAGAGCTTTTAAGCTTGAAAACCACAAACACCTATGCCAAGATACAGTTACATTTTCAACCAATCAGGATTTAGGAATAGGGACTTCCTTAGGAACATGTCTTCGTGGCACACTTACCTGAATAAACTGATTGGTTGGTTTATTTAACTGTGGAAGGGCGACTTGCCTACCATTCATATCTCAACTTGCCAGGGATGTCAGTTACTCAGGGAGGTCTTGGGAACTTAAACTTAATTTGAGCCCTATTCAAAATGGAAGTTTTATTCAGAATGGCTTCAGTTTGGCTCCTTACAATTTAAAATACATTATCTGTATTCAATGATGTATCCTATGATGTATCAAATTTGTATCTCCTCCCTCCCTCCCTCTTCCCCCTTCCCCTCCTTCTCCCCAATCCCTCCCCTGCATTTCCCCTTCTTCTCCTTCATTCCCCACAACCCTAACACATGGGTATTATTATTACCCTGAATTAAGATGAAGATGCTGGAACACAGAAAGATTAAGAAAATGTCAACTATATCACAATTGGTAAGAGTCAGTGCAAAACTCCATAGCAGGCTGGGCAGGCCATGGAGGAGTAAGCAGTAAGCCAGTAAGCAGCACTCCTCCATGGTCTGTGCTTCAGTTTCTAAGTCCACATTCCTGCCTTTGTGCTTGACCTGACTTCACTTGATTATGGGTTGAGATTAGGACATATAAACTGAACTCTTTCCTCCTCAACTTGCTCTTGGTAATTTGTGTTTACTATAGCAATAGAAACCCTAAGAAAAATGGTGAACACAGAAGGAAAATGTGAAGAGTCTTTGCCACATGGCCCCACTGCCACAAACTCCATTGTATCTTCCCCACCTTGATGGACTAAAGCTTCGACCCCAAGTAAACCTTTCTCCCTTAAGTTGTTTCTGTCAGGCATTTGGTTATAGCAATGCAAAAGTATCCGGTACAAAGCAGGGACAGAAGAGGATGATGATAATGTGTGTGAATATAACCAAAGTGCATTATGTACATGCATTCAAATGTCAGAATTAAACTCCTCTTTATCGAGTCAAAAGCATGTACTGCCACACCTCATGCTCTGAGGACTGGAACCCACAATGGTAGGAAAAATTCGATTCCAAAAGTTGTCCTCTGGTCATCACACTTGTACCTCAAGCCTACAGTAATGCACCACACGCCAAATATAATATATAATAAATATATCACTTATTATATAAAATAATATATAATAAAAATTTTAAAGAAAATATTTTGTACAATAAACACACTAACTAAAAATAGTGACGGACTTCAGAAATGCTTTGGAGGAACTAGAGAGATGGCTCAGTGGGTAAAAAAAAGCATTTGCTTGTCTTGAAGAAAACCCAGGTTCAGCTCCTAGTACCCACATGGTGGTTCACAATTACCTGTAATTCCAAAATCCAGGGAATTTGATACCATCTTCTGGCTTCTACCCAAACCATGCATGCACATGGTCCACATAAATACAAGCAGGCAAAACACTCATACAAATAAAAGTTAAAATCAGTAAGTAAAAGGAAAAGCTTTAGAATTTGTCAAGCAAAAATTCTTTTGCTTGAAAGAATGGAGTCGTGGAGAAGTATCAAATGAAACCAGAAGTGAGAAATATTTACCAACAGATGCCAATCCAATTTAATGTCCATGGTTTCAGCATGTGTTCTGCTGCTTTGTTCTTCCAGATATATATTCTGATTATTAAGTACACAAATGTGGATGACACGATCTCTCCTTTCTTCTCTCCTGGTGGAAGTGTCCATGCAAGAAGACTGTGTTCACCACTGAGGCTTGTATCTGTCTGGGCATGTCTGGTGGATTAACAGGATGAATCTGTTGGGAGAGTACTTATAGGAGACTGAAAACCTGAGAAAATTCCTCCAGGCAGAACATTTCAGAAATGACAATAAAGACTCAGCTGTTAGAACAGATGGATGTGTTTAGTAGGTGTGATGGGGATTACAGGGCCAAGCTGTAAGAAATATACGAGAGCTGTTTAGGTTGCTAAGTCACCTAACAGTAGTAGACAATCATTACAGTAATCAATTCATTATTACTTGTATGCTAGACAGCCAATCACTATAACCAGTTCGTCATTACTTACCCGCAATGCTCACACCCACAGTGTCTTTGTAGAAACAAGGGCTCTTTAGAAGATGTGCATGCTTTTTCATGACCTCACTCATTTCTGAATGTTATCGGCAAATGGCAGCCACACACACGTTAGTAGTTATTTTCTCTCCTGTCCTTCTTAACATTTAATGTGTGTGTGTGTGTGTGTGTGTGTGTGTGTGTGTGTGTGTGTGTGTGACGGCATACATATAAAGATCAGATGAAAGCTTGCAGGAGTTGGTTCTCTTTTTTTACCATGTGGATTCCAGGACCTGAACTCTTGAACTCAAGTCTTCAGAGTTGCTGGAGGTGCCTTTTGCCCACTGAGCAATCTCACAGGCTTTTTTGTTCTTTTTCTTGTGATGCCATTTTCCTTAACTGCCCGCTCTGGCTTTGAACTTCTGGTTGGAAGCTACACTTGTGTGTCAGGTGACTCAGGAAGTGTACACTACAGACATACTTCCCGGGACCAGCTCTATTGCCATTGCATTTATTCCAGCCTTATTTTATTTTATTTTATTTTCTGATTTCTAACGTGTTAGTGAGAAAATAGAAATTAATTTTCTTGTTTTCTTCTTTCATTCTTTTTTCTCTTTTTTTTTCTGGTTTAGAAATTAATTTTCAAAATATTTGAATGTTTGAATACATTTACCTAAACAGAAAAAAAGGATTAATTGATGGTACTAAGTGAGGAATATGCTTGCTATTAATTTTTTTTTTTTTTTTTTTTTTTTTTAATTCTCACAGAATGAATTCCTGAAGCAATCTGGATGGCCAGAGTCAGTTTTTTTGCTATGGATGGTTGTTTGTTTACTTCCCCATTGGGCGTTCGGTAGGCTGCTGGTATTTCCTGTACTCATCCTTCCTACTCCTGCTGGTTAGACTTTTATCAACCTGACACAAGCCAGGCTCATTTAGGAAGAGAGGACCTCCACTGAGAAAATGCTTCCATCAGATTTGTCCTGTAGGCAAGTCTGTAGGGTCATGTTTTGAGGAAAGATTGATATGAGAGGGACTAACACACCGGGAAGGGGCCACCCATGGGCAGGTGGTCCTGGATCTCTTTAGAAAGCAGGCTGAGCAAGCCATGCGGAGCAAGTCAGTAAGCAGCATCCCTCTATGGCTTCTGTGTCACTTTCTGCCTTGACTTGCCTCAGTGCTGGACTCTGTTCTAAGATGTATAAAACAAATAAGTCTCCCAAGATGCTTGGGTAATAATGTTGTTTATCACAGCATTAGAAAGCAAATCAGGGGCTGGAGAGATGGCTCAGCGGTTAAAGAGCACTGACTGCTCTTCCTGAAGTCCTGAGTTCAATTCCCAGCAACTACATGGTGGCTCACAACCATCTGTAGTGGAATCAGATGTCCTCTTCTGGTGTGTCTGAAGACAGCTACAGTGTACTCATACATAAAATAAATAAATTAAAAGAAAGAAAGAAAGAGAAATAGAAAAAGAAAGCCAATCAGGACACTACCTAAGAAAAGAACTTATTTCTTCCTCTCCACGAAGTCAAGATTCCAAACATATGACAACAAAGTCCTCGGCTTCCTAGTCAATTCCTCGGCTCGTGTTAGACAGCTGTGTTGACGTCACATGTCACGACCGTGACTATGGTATGACTGTGTTAGACATCCGTTCAACACTCTTTGCTTTAGAACCAAGGTTTAGGTGACATCACAGAGCCCCATCGTCTTCCTGCCCTTTCTCGAGTTGTAAGAAGGATAGAAAATGTGAGAGGAATGAGCTCATTTTTTATTCTATGAGCCAGATTTAACCAGAAGTTACTAAAACTTGAGATATTTCCATGGTGATAAAGGGATATAACTGACTCTCTTTTATCCTGGTTTATAATCTGCTTTCACAGGAGAACATCACATTCTGACATGCGCACACACACACATACACACACAAATATATAATGTGTGTGTCTGCCACAGACCACATCTGACAGTCAGAGGACAGCTTGTAGAGGTTGGTTTTTTTCCTTTCAGTTGTATGGGTTCCAGGGATTGAACTGAGGTTGTCAAGCTTGGTGGCAAGTCGTTTTTGAGCCATCTCGCCTACCCCACACATACATTTAACAATTATTTATTTTTATGTGTATAGATATTTTGCCTGTATGTATGCACATACACTGTATGTATACAATGTCTAAGGAAACCAGAAGGTGTTGGATCCCTAAAATTGGAGTTAAGATAGTTGAGAGCCATCATGTAGGTGCTGGGAACCCTGGAAGAACAGTATATATTGTTAACCACTGAGCTAGCTAGCTAGCCAAATCTTTTTCCTCTCTCTCTCTTTCTTTATTCAGATAGAGTTTCATGTGTCCCAGCCTAGCCTAGAACTCACTGTGTAGCCAAGGATGACTCTGAAGCTCTGATTCCCCTGCATTCACTTCCCAAGTGCTACAAGCACAGGCATGAGTCACCACACCGAGCTATATTCTGCTATACATACTAATGCATATTTTATTTTCTCATTTTTAATAACTTTTTTTTGTTATTTTTAACTACGTGTTTGTCTATGCACTTGTGCAGGTGCTTGAAGAGGCCAGAGGTGTCATATGCTCTGCCTGGGGCTGGAGTTACACAGCTGTGAGCTGCCTGACTTGGGTTTGGGGGACTGGACTTGCTTGTATGTGCCTCTGGAAGAGCAGTACTCACTCTTAACCACTGAGCCACCTCTCCAGCACATCTACTTTTTCACTGCTTCAAATAACGTGTGTAAACATCCTCATATGGTGTGAATTTTTGCACATGTATGAAAGTTTTGCCAGAATATGTGTCTACATTTTTTGTATCTTACCCACAAAACACATTTCTAACACATTGTAGAGTCAGAACTAAATAAAAATTAAGTTAGAATTCAATTAGAAAGCAGCCTGGCAGTGGTGAAGTATACTTCTAAGTCAGCACTTGGGAGGCAGTGGCAGTTGGATCTCTGTGAGTTCAAGGCCAGCCTGGTCTACAGAGTGAGTTCCAGGCAGTCAAGGCCACACAGAGAAGTCCTATCTCAAAACAAACAAACAGGGTTTGAGAGATGGCTCAGCAGTTAAGAGCACTAGCTATATTTCCAAAGGTCCTGAGTTCAATTCCCAGCAACCATATGGTGGCTCAAAACTACCTTTAATGGGATCTTATGTCCTCTTCTGGCATGTAGGCACCCATGCAGACAGAGCACTCATACATTAAGGCAAAAACAAAACAAATCTACACATAAATGAAGATTTTAAAAAACACTAAAAAAAAGGTGATTTATTTATTAACACTTTAAGCTGTTCATTTGTTTTTAGAATTATGTATCTCGGGGTGGGTATGTGTACCTGAATTTAGATGCCCATGGGGGCCAGAGGCTTTGATTTGGCTGGAGCTGGAGTTATAGGCAGCGTTGAGCCACACTGCATGCCTTCAGGGAACCTAAGTCAGGTCATGCACTCTTAGCCACTGAGCAAACCCTCTAGCCCCAACATTAACAGTTAGAAGTAGCAGGGGTTTTTTTTTTTGTTGTTGTTTTGTTTTTTTTCTTGAGACAATGTCTCTTGCTGCCCAGCTTAGTTTTGAAGTTGTTGTGTAGCTAAGAATGACTTGAACTCTGGATTCCCCAGCTGGGATTATAGGTGTAGGCTACTATGGCCAGAAAAAGTGGAACTGTTAAATGTACCCAAAAGGATGTGAATACCACAGTGGTTTGATATTCCCCATTATATCCTCCAAAGAAGACCCTTCCCTAAAAACCCCTAAATAAAACAAATTGTTAGGTGTTCTTAACCACAATGTTCCCATGTGTTAAAAAATCTAAGTTATTATATTATAGATTGTTTTAATGCCTAATTGCAACTTTTAAGTGTTGGTTATTATTACTATTATTATATTAGCTTTTTGAGGTAGGTTTTGCATATATAATCCTGGCTGATTTGGAATTCACTTTGCAGATCTTGCTTACTTCAAACTTGTCCAGTCCCTGTCACCTGACTCTGTCTTTTGTCTCTGTCTCCAGAATGCTGACATAGGTAAGGGTCACCATACCTGGCTGACAATGTTGGTGATCAGTAGGGCTTTAAATATAGATCATATGTCATACATGAACCTTGTGTATTTCTATAAGGAGCCAAGGCTGGCACTAGATCACCTATCTATCCTTAGTGTTTGCTTTTCTTTCTTTTTAAAGACCTATTTATTTCATGTATGTGAGTATACTATCTTCAGACACACCAGAAGAGGGCATCAGATCCCATTACAGATGGTTGTTAGTCACCATGTGGTTGCTGGGATTTGAACTCAGGACCTCTGGAAGAGCAGTCAGTGCTCTTAACCACTAAGCCATCTCTCTAGCCCTTGCTTTTCTTATATAAACATGGGTAGAAGCACCCCAAACTACATGGAGATGGTGAGCAAAAGGACGTGCTTTACTATGTTCTTTATTTTCAGACTTTCCAAGTCACTTTCTATACATCACTTGATGGTTTTAGTTCCAATGAATTGCCAATGGACCCTTTGGATAGGCTCTTTTCAATTTACCGGGCTGGGGAGGGGAATGCTTTTCAAGAGTTTGTTAGTTAAAACAAAACAAAACCAAAAAAAAAAAAAAAAAAAAAAAAAAAAAAAAAAAAAATCAGCTTCTCACTACCAATTATCTTGTTAGTTCCCTGCAGGTTTTACATTTCAGAGTTCAGTCCTCTCTCAGCATCCATGAGGGTTGTCTCTGGGACCACCCTCTTCATTCCAGAGTCATGAGTGCTCATGACCCTTATATAAAGCAAAGAATTTACATATAACCTGAATTTAGATCTCCATATAAACCATCCATAGAATACCTCTAACATTTAATACAATGTAAATGCTACACAAATAGCTGTTTTACTCCATCTAGAGAATAACATTTAGGAAATGTCCACACACATTCAGACTAGAAGTCACTTTTCCTGGGTATATTTTAGTCATGCTTCCGGCAAATGCACAGATGCAGAACCCGGTGTACAGAAGGTCACTGGACAGCTTCCAGATGCATTTTCTTCTTCTTTTTTTTTCTTTGTACTTTTCTTCTCCACTGTGAAAGAGGAGCTAGGAAAACCACTAGACTGGTTTGTAGGAAGATGAAATGTAGGAGCAGGTACCCATGACAGTTAAAGTCATGGTAGTAAGACTGATTCTCACCGATGATGTTCCTACTCAGAACTGCTGGGCCGGTATCTCTCAAGTTGCATAGAAAGCAGCTCATTATTGAGGATACTGACATGCTTCTCAAGACCTGGGAACAGTTGCTTTGGTAATCTGTAGGTTTAAGATGTATGTAACTTTAATTTATTTTTACTTTATGTATATATATATTTGAATATGTGTTTGTGTGCCACATGTGTACAGTGTCCATGGAGGCCAGAAGAGGGCATTGGATCCCCTAGACCAGAGTTACAGATGTGAACTGCCATGTTCTAATGGATGCCGGGAACTCAACACAGATACTCCAGAAGGGCAGCAAATACTCTGACTGAGCCATCTCTCTAGTCCCCGGATCTTTAATTTTGAGCAACCCTGTCACTACTTTATTTAGGTCCTTCAGAGCTCTGGGAGGAACTTAGTTCATTTCTATAATTTGGTTCGTGACAACCTCTGTAAGTATTTCTATTGCAAGCTCTGTATTTGTTTCTTTAAATGTGTCTTCTACGTTAAAGGGGAAGAAGGCACTATAGTTCACAGATGCTGTGCTCCAAAGCTCAAATGCTTTATAATCCTTTTCTGTCCTTTGTGAACTTCAAAGCAAACAGATGTCTGCTAAATTCTGCAGTCTTGGAGAACTAGGGTCAAGATTTCTTGGCCTAATTTATAATATAAACCCAAATCAAAGATGCTGTCAAAGGAAATTGGTTTTGGAGCAAAAAATACTTTGTTTTTGTTTTTTGATTTTTGTTTGTTTGTTTTGTTTACAAATTTCTGGATATAGTGGAAAAGAACTGTACATTTTTAAAGTAACATATAAAATAAATATATGCAAATTTTTCTTAAAATTAGTATAATGCCTTTTAGTTGGATGTGCTGGCCCATACCTGTAATCACAGTACAGAGGAAAGAGGACCATGAAACTAAAGCCAGCCTGGACCACATAGCAAGACCCTTTCACAGAAGGAGAATAAACATATTTAGGAATTTTAATCTGCCAAATTAAAATGATAGGAAAAGTTGATCAGTTAATAGCTAAGTTGACCAGTTAATACTTAATATTGTAAAATACACAGGACTTGAAATGCAGACAATCTTGTGTCTTACAATCAACAAGACCACAAGAATAATACATTAATACAAAAAAAGTTGATAATAATGTTAATACGATTAAGTGTTGAAGATCCTCAACAGAGAACTTTCTTTCTACTGTATTTAGAAAAGATAGAATTTACAAGTTGGGTCTGAATTAGGTTTCTCTACATTGTACTTTCAGAGATTGTTAGCAAACCCAGAACCATCAGTTACTGTGGGAGTACTGTAAACTTATTTTATGGATCCTGGCACATTGTTTCATTAAAAGACAAGACAAAACTCATAGAAATAAAATAAATCTTTTTTTTTAAAGATTATACGAGTACACCATAGCTGTCTTCAGACATGCTGGAAGAGGGAATCAGATTCCATTATAGATGGTTATGAGCCACCATGTGTTTGCTGGGAATTGAACTCAGGACCTCTGGAAGAACAGTCAGTGCTCTTTAACTGCTGAGCCATCTCTCCAGCCCATGTTGTTTGTTTCTGTCCTAGAATTCAGAGAGTAGACCTATCTGGCCTGGAACTCGAAGATCCACCTGCCTCTGCCCCGTTGAATGGGAGATTAAAGGTGCCAATATGTACTGATATTTGTACACAAAAGAGGAGAAGAACTGTAAAGAATAAAAGTGGGAAAAAAGAGATCTGTTTCTAGGGAGGAGAAAAGGTGAGCCACTGGAAACTTTTACCCACATGCATGTAATACTTGAATAAATGCCTTAGTGTTGTGAGACTTGGGTTTGGGCTTATTACTAATGAGATAACAGTCATAAATATTCATAGAAAGGGAGGTAGGCAAACAGGCTGCTACCATCTGATCCCAAGCACAAGCAGGCTTGCTGAAAGCTTAGATCAAACTGGGCTGCCTGAAACTGTTCAATGCTTTGGAACAGAAATGGTGGCAGCTCACTGACTCCGACTTCTCAGCAGGTGGCAGCGTTTTCCCTTTGTTCTTTGGTGAAGTTTGGCTTTTTCTTCCTAAAACCATCTTTTTCATGTCCCTTTGTTTTCTTCCCTTTTCAGTCCTCACTGACCTGTGCCTTCCTCATACACTGTAGAAAAATACTTTTCCAACCATGGTAGGGACTGAGGCATTTCACATTTTCAGGTTTGAGTTTTAAGGGCCTCATCCTTGAAACTAACTTGAGGCTTAACATGGCAGATCCTTATATCACACCTCATCCACCATATTCTGGGTCTCTAGGGCTAGAACGCCATGAAAAGCCGTCTCTAGTCAAATGTCCCCATGGTAACTTGCTCAGGTTTGTATAAAAGTTGGGGTTTTGCCCCATTTTGTTTGTTTGTTTGCGTGCTTGTTTTTCTTTTGTTTTACTAAACTGGTATTTGGAAACTTCCCAGGCTCGCCAGGATCTGTCACTGAGTCTTGTGTAACAGGAGCATGTTAAACCACTGGTCCTAGTTTCTTTGCTTGTACAATGCAGTTGATGGATGAGGAGGCCCTTGCGACGTCTTCCATCCTTATATCACAGAGCAGTCTGCCACTATGTAGGGTGAAAGAAAGCTGTGGTGCTGTAGAAATACAATTATTTCCAGAGGGGGAAAATGTTTTGAGCAGAACATTGTTAAGTAATAGAAAGAGTGAAAAACCTAGTTGAAGCAGTTGATGGAGAAGAGATACTTGGAATAAGACAGAACTTGTATAGCACACAGCTTCCCTGAAGACAGAACTTGTATAGCACACAGCTTCCCTGTCGCACACAGCTTCCCTGTAGCACACAAAATCCCTATAACACACAGCATTTATGACAATCACTGTACAGACCTTTAAGATCAAATGCTAGAGAGTTCTTAGTGATCACATTTATTTAAAAATGAAATTAGAGTTGATCTTCCTTCCTGGTTATTTGATATTCTTTTGATAATAAATATTTATATTTATTTTTAGAATTAATTCTATTGGGACACACACACACATAATTTTTTACTGGTTGCCAACCCGACTATATCTGGAATGAACTACAATCAGGAATTGAAGGGCTCATCTGTGATCCAGATCTTGAGACTGGAAGACACAAGTTTCTGACCTGGATCTTAACATGGAGATCTTGAGGTATAGTATACATGAAAAGCTTAGGCCCAGGTAAGGTAGTACAGGCCTTTAATCCTAGGACAGAGGCAAGGAGATCTCTGAGTTCAAGACCAAATAAATAAATAAATAAATAAATAAATAAAGAGAGATCTCAGTCTCTTTCTGAAATGCTCTTTCTTCCTTTTTTGTTTGTTTGCTCAGATATTTTCTGTGTATTTGGATGAAATATTTATCTATGGTTTAATTTTATTTCATTGAATTTTAATAAATATTTTGAGAACTAATATTAACCCTAGGGTAAATTTAAGCAGTGTGTTAAGAAATCAGCAGATTGAGGAACAAAATAAAAAACAATTGAAAATATTCACTGGCTAATCTTCTATGACAGTAATTGTCAGCAGACTTGAACTGAGAAAGGAAGAGAATTCTGATCATTGTGGAATGTGTCACCAGTACCCATTTCTCCATCCTTTAGATGCTTGTAGCCTCTGTGGATATGGAAACAGGAGACTCTGAAGTTCTAGATCACAGTCAGCTACAGTGAGTTCAAGGCCAGACTGGGATGTATAAGAACTTGGCTCAAAAACAAACACAAGTTTTTCAAGAAAGTATAGGGCCCAAGAGTGTCTCTTTAGTTATCAGAAGTCTTGGTGTAGGACATGGCATCAAGGGTGAACCTTATCACTATACCATATACTCTTGAAAAATATGCCCCGACGGCTGCATAAGGAGAAACTGCACCCATGCTCTTTGTGATAGACAAGTTATGGGCTCAGCTTTGGAACATCCACATGAAGACAGGGAGGCCCTCAGTCATTTTGGCTACTTCAGCTGAGTTCCTAGACACGTAACTACCTTGGCCATTGCAGAGCCAGGCAAACCCACAGCCGAATAGACAGTGTCTGTCCCTTGATCACATCTGTGGGGAAAAGAATTGCCCAGTCATACCCTTCCCTGAGAACTGTGGGAAAACAATGATGGTTGCTTTAAGTCACTAGATTTTACTGTGATTTGTTGTGAAGCAATAGATAATTGAATTAGCTATCAAGCACCAGCACGGTTAACTTGACTTTGTGTGCTGTGAAGAGGTTGCAACAGCCCAAGGAGTCAAGTTCCCAATACTGACTCATCGTAATGAATGTGGACCCTGCTGGCCAGTCATTGCCCTATAAAGCTTAGAACGGAAGGAGTGTGTGGGGTGCCGAATGTGGACGCCATTACAAGATGGCGCTGGCTCCCTCACAGCTTGAGGTAAACAACTCCATATATAGTAATGTTCCTGTCAGCGAAGGCACTGCACCCTGCGCATGCGCAGTACATAACCTATCTCCGGCCAATCCTCTAGGCAGACTGGTGACAACCAATCATGGCTAGCCCCGTATGCGATTCTCCCTATATAAGCGGACAGCTAGGGTAGTTCGGGGCCCCTCGCTTCCTGCTCTCCCCTTCAATCAAGAGGCTCCCATAAAGCGTGATCTGAGAAGAATCCTCTGGTGGTGGTCGTCTTTCCAAAAAGATACTCCTTCCTCCAAAGTGGTTGATTATCTAGAAGTACTGTTGATCATTTCAATGGCACTCCTAAAACCTAGACATACTTGGGTTACTCTGAAACATAGTTTCTTTTACTAGAAGTTTGCTGTCTTAGGGCTAGAACTGGAGTTAAGACCAAAGTGAACAGAAATATAACTGTTTTGTGTCACTCACTGAGTGACAATTTCTGAGTACCACATGGACACAGAGGAGGTCTGGCCTGCTCCAGACACCCAGTGCAGTCCCTCTTTGTCTGAGACTAATGATTTCATACAGAATGGCTCCTGAGACAGGAAAGGTGACAGAGTACCATTTGCAAAAGGTTTGGGAGAGGTTTAGGGTACGGGAAGCTTGTATATATGAAGGCATTTAAAATATTCTCTTGGGATACAGTACTTTAATGACTCACAGGGGTATCTTCTGGAGAAAGCATAAATAAACCGTGTTTAAAAGAACAATCGTGGGGTGCTCAGTGGTTAAAGGTGTGTGCCATCAAATCTGACAACCTGTGTTGGATCACCAGAAGCTACAGGGTGAAAGAAGAGGACAGGCTCTTGCAAGTTGTCCTCTGATATGCACAAATGTGCCGTGACCTGCGCACATGTGCCGTCACGTGCTTGCACAAACAACAAGTGAATGTAAATTAAAAATAAAAACTAAAGGAAGAAACAGGGTAAGTAGAGGAAAGCCTTCAGAACCGTAGAACAGGGCAGCTGACACTCAAAGCCAGGTATGCTCCCTAACCCATTATATTCTACAATCTAGAAAATGCTGTTTGATAAAAATAGAGACACTTGCTTAAAAATTAAAGCGTTAGACTGAGCTCTCTAGTTGAAGGGTCAGAAGGAAAGAGGCACTACTGTAGTAGAGTGCTCACACACAAAATGCTTGTGCACAGAGCAACCACTATATTATCCACATCCGGTTCTTGGTGTCCAGCTGATCAAAGAAACCAAGAAAGAATTTTTTTCGGAAATCTTTTGCGTGTAGTAACAATACAGTTCTGGAATCAGCTGTTAGGAACTATAATTAAAGCTGGTTTATCGCACTCCTTAATTATTCTATATAGTCAGTCTCCCTGAAGCTTTACATAATTCTCCCTTTGTTATAAGCTTCTGTTTCTCCCTTGGGTGTTTTGAATCCAGATAGGTGAGGAAATGAAGCACTTGGGAACCAGTGTATTGCAAAATCTGTACAGCCATTTATATATATTTTTTCATATATAAAGAGGATACATTTTCATACACACACACACACACACACACACACACACACATGAATAAAAAATTTGAAAAGGCTGTACAGAAACATATATAATGCTGTCAAAGGTAGTGTTTTTTTTTTTTTTTTTTTTTTTAAGAAATGCCCAACAAGACCTGATGCTATTGGCATGGCCAGCTGATGTCAGAGGGGCCACACACCTACCCATGCTGTCTGTCTGTCTGTCCATTCATCACTGCAGAGCTAGCTGGTTTTCAGCTTTCTTCCCTCACTTGCTGGTGCTCATGGGCTGGGGTCGCGTTCCAGCAGCACTGCCATGTGCATCCCTGTGCTCTGGAGTGATGCTCTGGAAACAGAAAAGGATCCTTTTCCCTCCAGCCAGGCATCAGGAAGCTTAGGGGCGAATGTCTTTCTTTTTCCTTAGTGGAAGATTTCTGAGCTCCTTAGACATTCAGAAGCAATGTCACACAAGATGCCTCCAGGGAAGAGGCAAAAGAGGGTGATGCTAGTAATAGGGACTCTGGGGACAGGAACAAATGTGGGCCATTTCCCCTCTTCAACATACTTCTCTTGATGTGACTTCACCCCTACTCTCCCCATCAAGTAGTAGTAGACACTCTACTGAGCACAACTTAGGTTTTTACCAAGCATTTCAGCTAACATTTTGACATTGGGGATTCTGTGCAAAATAGATCTCCATCTTAGATTAGGCTGTGTGAGCAAAATTTATCTACATCTTTAGAAACCAAATAGAGGCCTCTCATCTTTTGTTTTCAGATTGCTCTCACTGGTCATCCCCGCCCTCCCTCAAGTGACCAGAACCTTGCCTCAAAACAGCCTGCAATAAACATCAACGTTTGCTTAGCTTGGGCTACTAACTCCTGCGGAGAGATCTTTAAAGGATGCATCTAAATGCAAGGTTTGAGTAGCTTCAGAGAGCTCTAATAGAACTGTAAATATCCCTGGTTTAATTAGCAGTCCTGCAGTTAGGTAATGGCCCATAGCTCTCTGAGCCAGGCCTCTTGAGGCTTCTAGGCTTCAGGGGCTGCCTGCAACTATGCCGTGGACATAGCGAAATTTTCTTTCTCCTATACTTCATAAACCCTCGACACCTACTCGCAATTATTGCAATACCCATGATAACTGATTACTATTCTCCAAATTTCTAAAATGACCCTTCAGCTTAGGTCTCAAGTCAGCGATACTTTAGGACTCAAATTGTCACCCTGATAACTAAGTCCCCTGGGAAAAGAACAATAAGGAAGAAATCCCTACCTACATCGGAGTTGATGTCATTTTTCTCCAAGCTCAAGGTGATCGCTTGCTTTGTGGCTGGCTGGTGGGGGAGGAGGGGCCTAGAAACCTCAAGAGGCATTTCTGAACCAGCTCTCTCAACCGCGACAAGTCAGCCAATCCCGGCAGAAAGCTTTTACTTGACAGGTTTGTGCTGGGCTGACAGCCATTGACTAGGTGCTCAGATAAGTCACTTGGCTGAGTCTACGGTAGGTGGGGTGCGCTCACCAGTTCAGGGGCAGTGACTGGAAGTTTGTTGCAACATCGGTAAGCCCAAGCAGCCAGCAGCAACAGGAGATACCCTTTTGCCCCACGAGTACAGATCTAAAAAGGGTCGATCTCGTTTAGCTAAGGAGATGCGTCAAACCCCCTAGGGCCCAGCCTTTTCTCCCACGGTTGGGAACGCGCGGTGTGGGCAGCAGATCCAGAGCAGAATTCTCATGTCCTAGCCTTCTGGCTAGCTCTATGGGTTACAAGCGAAAAGGATGAACAGCTTGGGGACTCTCCGCATCAGCGTTCACAAACCGGCGGCGGCCAGCAGAGAGGGGTGGCGGGGGCACGTGCTTGGATGTGGCTGCTTGTGTAACCAGCTCCCCAGGCGCTTGGCCCCGACAGCGCTCCTGCGGACTGCTCGTGGGTGCTACTCTCCGCTCTGACTCGGAAGAGAAGGGTCCAGCTGCCTACACGGGGGATGGGGACGGAGAAGATTATCTAATAGAGCAGAGGGGACTAAGCTCCTGCCTCAGGAGCACACACATTGGGGAATGGGAATTTGGAAAGTTCCCCAACTAGGACCACACGTGACCTCTTCCTGAAAGTAGTTCCGACCGCGGCTCATGTATCCTTCCACCTCGCCTTTGAGCCCTCCCAGGCCTGCTCGCCCCGCCCACTCGCTGGCTGCAGCTTCCGACCGTCCCATACTCCACACCGGGGCTCCGTAATCGGGTCCTGGAACCTGCAGGGTCCGACAGGGTCAGAACCTGGCCACCGCCACCCAATTCTGCCGGGTTTTTATAGCGGCCACGAAGGGGGAAGGGAGGCTTATCTTCTTGAAGATGGAGCCTGACTGTGATCTGGTGGACCCTCCGCTGCGGGGCTATCACACCGGGCGCTGGAGGGGTGTGTGTGAGGTGCATTCTATTCACGGAGATCCACTTTGTCCACCCAGGGGTGTCCTTTGGGGCCTGGAAACTCAGGGGAGATGTGAATGTACACGCCCCGTATGCACAATCATCATGCTTGGCTGGGAGCGTTAGTCTCTCGGGCAAATGAACCCAGCTGCCTGGGAAGAGGCGGGGCAGGGAACCGGAGCCCGATGAGGTGACCCACCCGGGAGACACAATAGGGGGTTGTTCTTTGTGTAAAGACTGACACCTTGAGGACGCCGTGGGGGAGAGGTGCGCTATCTAGGTAAAGACTTGTCGCCGACAAATCCTAGCGAAGCGCTGCAATCTGACCACTGCGCAGGGCAGAGAATGCGAGCCGCTCCGAAGAAACCCAGGGACGGACGCAGGAAGGGCTGATCCTGCCCCTGAGACACTGACCAACGCGGTCAGCTAGTCCGATCCACCTGAGAGCGCTCAGCGTTCGCGCTCAGCGTACCCTCACTCGGCCACAGCCGGCCCTACCTTTGCCGGGTCTCTCTGTGCAGAGGCCGAAGCCGGCGCAGCTCCTGGAGCAAGCCGCGGCCAGAGTGCGCATGCTCCGCGGCACTCCCCGCCCCCGTCCTGCCGACGCCCCGCCCTTCCCCGCCCCGCCCCTCCCCCGGCTCGGCGCCCGCCTCCAGCCCGCCTCCCTCCTCCCCTCCGGCTTCGGAGGCGCCCGGCTCTCCCGGCAGGGCGGCGGAGGGGGCGGGCTGGCCGGCGCACGGTGATGTGGCGGGACTCTTTGTGCACTGCGGCAGGATACGCGCTTGGGCGTCGGGACCGCGGCTGCGCTCAGCTCTCTCCTCTCGGAAGCTGCAGCCATGATGGAAGTTTGAGAGTTGAGCCGCTGTGAGGCCAGGCCCGGCGCAGGCGAGGGAGATGAGAGACGGCGGCGGCCGCGGCCCAGAGCCCCTCTCAGCGCCTGTGAGCAGCCGCGGGGGCAGCGCCCTCGGGGAGCCGGCCGGGCGGCGGCGGCGGCAGCGGCGGCGGGCCTCGCCTCCTCGTCGTCCGTTCTAACCGGGCAGCCTCTGAGCAGCTTCGGAGAGAGACGGTGGAAGCCGTGGGCTCGGGCGGGAGCCGGCGCAGGCTCGGCGGCTGCACCTCCCGCTCCTGGAGCGGGGGGGAGAAGCGGCGGCGGCGGCCGCGGCTCCGGGGAGGGGGTCGGAGTCGCCTGTCACCATTGCCAGGGCTGGGAACGCCGGAGAGTTGCTCTCTCCCCTTCTCCTGCCTCCAACACGGCGGCGGCGGCGGCGGCACGTCCAGGGACCCGGGCCGGTGTTAAGCCTCCCGTCCGCCGCCGCCGTACCCCCCCTGGCCCGGGCTCCGGAGGACGCCGGAGGAGGCAGCCGCTGCGAGGATTATCCGTCTTCTCCCCATTCCGCTGCCTCGGCTGCCAGGCCTCTGGCTGCTGAGGAGAAGCAGGCCCAGCCGCTGCAACCATCCAGCAGCCGCCGCAGCAGCCATTACCCGGCTGCGGTCCAGGGGCAAGCGGCAGCAGAGCGAGGGGCATCAGCGACCGCCAAGTCCAGAGCCATTTCCATCCTGCAGAAGAAGCCTCGCCACCAGCAGCTTCTGCCATCTCTCTCCTCCTTTTTCTTCAGCCACAGGCTCCCAGACATGACAGCCATCATCAAAGAGATCGTTAGCAGAAACAAAAGGAGATATCAAGAGGATGGATTCGACTTAGACTTGACCTGTATCCATTTCTGCGGCTGTTCCTCTTTGCTTTTCTATCACTCTGATAACGTGGGAGTAGACGGATGCGAAAATTTTCTGTAGTTGGGGTGACTATAACGTTTGATACTGGTCGCATTTCTAGATCGTGTATTTTGTGTCTCTTCCAGTGTATTCAACCTAGGGAGAGTTCATCTAGACGGAACTCATGCCTGCTTGCAAGTGTCAAGGCACGGATTGGTTTCTTGTCGAGCTCTGTGGTTTCTTAAAATCTATTGTCCGTTAATGCAGCGTACTGTACGCTGGATTAACCAGCTCGTCAATCCATCCTTCTAAATGAACTAAAAAAAAAAAAAAAAATAGACGCTCTGGGGTTGTGCATATTTCGGCTAGATCGTGACTTAGGCCCTAGATCTAGGATGTAGATCAGATTAAAATGAAAGTCCGTGCTGCACGTAGGCATATTGCTTCAGGATCTTGCAGTGATTGTTTTTAGTTTCCTGGGTTGCATTGGAAGATTTTTCTAAAATGTGCCTAGTGGACGGATTTGCATAACTTTATAAGCATAGTCATCTTCAGCATAGACGGTGCAAATTTGAGAGTAGAAGAAGGCTTGCGAGTTTAAACTGGGGTGATTGCAACTTTGGAGCTGCATGTGGAAGTTTTGTAGTTTGAAATCAGTAGTGCCAGAATGTGTATTATTGGAGCATATGAAATTTGCATTTCAGTAGTATGTCCCATTCATTTGGCCTTGCCATGCATGATAGAACGGAGATCGAGTCGTTTTTGATCTCGGATGATGATGTCTGTGTATGGCAAGCGACTGCAGGGATTGAACTCAGCTCTCACATGAAGTTTAAGTAGTAGCGTGAATTTGCTGCTAATATTTTTTGTTTCAGGTGCTCTTACCCGTTGACTTATCTGTGGGTTTTACCCTGATTTGTGTAGAATGTCAAGTATAATTTAGCCAGGGAATATCTAGACATAGTGGCAGGAATGGATCCCGGTCTGCAGACTGTAGGTATGCTAGCTCTCTGCAGACAGTAATTCACTGAGTCAGCTTGTCGGATAAGACAGAAACCCAAGAATTTTAACGGCGTAGACTTCTGATTGTCTCAAAGTTAGGTCTCTGTACTTCAAACGTTCGTGGTTTAAAGCATTTATCTTTGCAGTTTCAGGTATGGTACTGGTTATGATCAGGGGTAGGAAAGAGAGGCCTCCTTTTTTGCAGAGTGGGAAGTATTGACAGAAATTGAGAGCTTTTGGGAGGCCAGTGTGTAAGGTGTTTGAAAACACAAGTTGCAGGTCTGAAGGGAAAGCCTTTAAGCGATTGGGCCTTTTGTTACCACCCAAGATTTTGTTATGTGACTTGAAGTTGAGAATAGTGTTTAGTTAAAATTATGTCATTGCATAATTGGTGATAAGATATTCTTTGTAAAAGTTATTTCTTAGTTATTATTAGTAGATATTTTCTTAAGGTAGAAGGGCAGCAGCAGCTTGTCTATACATGTCCTGCTGATAACATTATGGGGAGCTTTCTTTACTGAAGAGAACTCCTTTGGAAGAGGATTGATGGACTGCATTAGTGGCTGAAAGTGCATAGCTAATTTGATCCAGTTTTTGTTCGGAAATGAAGATGAAACTCACTGAAAAACTGGCTTCACACAGGCTAATTATTTTCTTTCAAGCTAAAAATACAATTTGAAAGGAATCTTTAATTTTTGAGTTTGCATTAATTGAAAAGCTTTACTAGGGTGAACTTGACCCTTCTGAAAGATAATTGGAGAAAGTTCTGAGTTGTCACTTGCTTCAGGGCAGTTTGCTGTTAGTGTGAATTAATGATAGTAATCTTGATCTAGAAGGAATTAGTGAGGTATCTAATTTTTTAAAAAAAAAACCCACATTCAAAGAAAAATCTAGAATGCCTGGTAGACAGACTTCTCGAAGCTTCCAAAGTACACTTCTGCTTTGCTTTTCCCATAGGACTTTAAGATTATTTTGTAAATTTTTTAGTATGAGCAGTGACGTGATTGCAGTTCCTTATTTGATTTCAGAGTGCATGGGCTTCTGCACGTGCAGTTTGTGTGACTTAGAAATCCAAACCTGTGCTTTTAGTTATGGTATGCATAGAAAGCAGTATCAAATATTGCTTCAAATGACTAATAACACTTAATTTCTAGAGCTGTGGTTTGATTGAGCCAAGTGTTGATGTGAAAACCAGTCAGTAGGGAAAAAGTCACTGAAGACCTTGCTCTTCTGAGCGGTGCTCCCATTAGTTTTGATAAACTAGAGGGCTTGCTTGGTTCCTTATCAGGATTTTCTGTGTTTAGGCAGCAGGGATTAGAATGGTCATTGAAGATTTGTGCTGGTCAGTGTTGGCAATGAGGCTGGCCAAGGTAAATTCCATTTTGAAAGTAGTAAGTTGGATGGATATTTTTACTTGCTGAAGGCAAAACTGAATTCCTGTAAGAATTTGTTGGTTGGATATTATTCTTAAGTCAGGAATGAGGGACTGCAAGAGTTAATGTCTTTAAAGCACATGGAAGGGTCAGCTTCTGTACAGCTTTTTTGTTTGGGAGATGTATTTTTCAATTACTGATCACAGGAATATTAGTACCTTGTAGTGAGAATAGTGATTATTAGTATTAGCTGTTTTGTTAAAGGCAAGTGATTGTTGTAAGTAACTATAGTTTTTCTTTTAAAAGACTCCAGCCTTTATCGTGCCTTTTCATGTCAGTGTGTTCCTGAAACACACTACTGGTACAGTAAGTTGCAAATTTATTTTTCCTAAAACTTAAAGAGTAAAGTGGGTCAAAAGGAGTAACTTTAGTTATATATAATTCAATATAAGGGAAAAATTTATTACTGTCAATTTAAACAGTTTACACAGCAACAGTGATGTAGACTGAGATTCCTTATAAAATATTAAGTAAAGATTAAATGATTAAATATATATAACTTGATTAATTTTAGACTTAGATTTAGAAAGTGGTGATTCATGATCTTTAAAATTTTTTAGTAACAGGAGACAGGCAGATAATATATTTTAATTTTGGTGTGGAATATTATATCTAATTTATCATAATTACATAAAACATATACTTAAGTATTATGATACAGCTTACTTTCTGGAAATGAATTCAATTCTTATTTTCAGATGTTACAACATGAGATTTGTCTTTTTTTTTTTTTTTTTTTTTTTTTTTTTTGTGCATTTACTTATAGCTTGACAGCATTTAGACAATTTTTAAGCCACTTCTAAAATAGTCACTTTGATGACTTGATTAGAAAATTGTTCATGTAGGAAAAAACAAAGTTTGAACATACATTGTAGTAAATACTCAGTTTTCAATATTTTATGTCTCTGTTTTTATTAAGTCCCAAATGTGTTCTTATATTGATATATATGCAAATTCAGAGTTGACAAAGATAAGTTTAGAATCCTGAGGACAGTTTTTTGTTTCTGTAGGCCTATTCCATCTTAGAAGTATTCTGTTCCATGAGACAGTATTAGTTATTAATACAGCTTAAGAAGTTTACATGATCAAAATTTTTTTCCATGACAAACTACTGGCTCGTAAAACAGAAGTTTCACTGCACAGAGCTGGTGGCTCGGGTTTTGTTCCCTTTTCCTCTCCCTGTAGATAAACTTGATTTTTCAGAACCAGCATTGGAGAGTTGGTTTTGTGATTCACTCTTTTGAAAAGTTACAGGATTTGTTCCATAGATCATGATTTGGGTATGAAACTTTGTATGGTTATATCAGAAGTAATTCTGCAAATATTAAGTTTTTTGTATCTGGTAGTTTCAAAATTGATACAGTTGCTGTTTGAGTTATCAGTGATGTTGAATACAGACCATGTAGCTTCATGTTAGCAAGGATTTGCTGGTCCTTTTCTATAGGCCTTGCTATGTTCCAGTGGTTCTCTAGTGCTGAAGATGGCAGAAATGAAATTAGGGCCCTGAGTGTGCAGTGTCACCTTCTTGTTCTGTATTCTCTGCTGTGGTTGCAGAAGAGTTCTATAGCAGCCTGTTTCTTAGAGGAGCATTATTATCAGAGGAAACATGTTTAAGGAATGAATTGATTTTTGCCTGGGAAATTTTAAGTTCAGAATAGTCAGGTACACTCTTCTGTTGCAACAGTTGGCATTTGTGGACACGTTTAGAATACTAGACTTAAAACTTGTTGGTAGTATTAACTTTGGAGAGATGGGAACTGCAGTTGCCCCCACTAATGACCGTGTGTGTGTGTGTGTGTGTGTGTGTGTGTGTGTGTGTGTGTGTGTGTGTGTGTTGTGAAAAAACTTGTAAATCTGCTATGTTTTGAGTAATTAGTCAAACAGTTATAATCAGAAGCCAATGTTTAATACGAACAGTGCTCTAACTTAAATATTTTCTATGTGTATGTGTGTAAGTATCAAGTTAACCAACTTACTGTTCTGTAAAATGGGTCTTCTCCTTAAAGAACAGACTGCTTTGGAGGCCATTTTAAAACATTTCGTCTTTTATATTAAAATATGGCTGGTCTTATCTACACTCTGAAGTTATAATTATTTCTCTTCGTTTTAGGCGGATGGGGTCTCTGTGCTGTGATCTTGGCTCTGGCACAGAGCTGGATAAGTATGCTATTTAATTTCTCTTAGTCATACTTTTTACCTGAAATAAGGGAAGGATAATGGTACTCACCACAAAAATTTATCTGATACCAGCAAGGAAGAGGCAGGAGGCTATTGCTAAATTCTAGGTTAGCCTGCACTGACTACATAAGTGGGCTTGAGGCTGACCTATTGTACAGCGTGAGTTCCAAGCCAGCTAAGGGAAAAGACCCTGTTGGAACAGCCAACTAAATCACATAACTACCTTGGTGCTTATACTTGCCTCATTGTAAATACTTAAATCATAGCTTCTGTCCTTGACAGTTTCCAATTATTTACATAAAAATGTTTGCATTTTTGTTTAGGAGGTGAGCAGGGTTCATGTAGTTGTTCAGTTTGAGACCTGTTGTGATTTTAATTGAGTAAGGCTATTGTGTTTTATTTTAAAATAGGGGAATTCTTTTAGGAACTTTTGAGTGTAATGTCTGATTTTGATGTCACTCAGAGTTGCTCAAAGCAACGTTAATCATGCTCATCTTAATCATGCTCATCGAAAAATTTGTTTTCAACTTTTAAGGGAACATGAAAACTTCCTTAGTTTTTGAATAATAAATTTAAAAACCATCTTGTAAGATTAAATTTTCTTATATTCAATATAGATGAATATAAATAGCATAACATATTTATAATATTTATATACAACGTATAGGCATATATGATCTATGATATAGATAATATATTTGTTCTTATGAGTCAGAGTCTCACCATGTATCCCTGGCTTGTCTGGAACTTGTGGCCATGTTTGGTCGGTATCACAGTTCTTTTTCACAAAGAAATAGGACTTCTAGTGTATAACTCAGTTATGTAAACTCTAACCAGTAAGGATATATTAGCATTTCCTTTCCGCTCTGCCAGTTGACATTTATTACAACAGACATGTGTATGTATATATATTATTTAATACAATTTGCAGTGAACTATAGCAAGAATTTAATGTTAGCGTTAAACCCTGAATCCTGTCCCCATTTTCACATTGGGACGGGATTTTCAATATAACTTGAACTTTGAAATGAGAAGAAAATGCTAAGCGGAGTTTTTTTTCCTTCCCATACTATAGTTTTAAAAATTACTAATTTATTTGGGATTTGGAATGGGAGGAACCGAACAGGACATAAGTGTGGAGGTCAGAGGACGGCTTTCTGGAGTTGGTTTTCTCCTTCCTCCCTTTGACACTGGGAATGGCAGTCAGGTCGGTAGGGTAGCAGGAAGTGCCTTTGAGCCTGCTAAGCCATCCTAGAAGCCCACAGGCTTTCTTTCTTATCAAGTGGAGGGAAGAATGGAGTAAGCTTAAGGCCCACCTACCTGCATGTGATGGAATAGTTCTTCCTTCCTCAGCAATGGAGCATCTTCATTTTCAGGGGTATTTCTACTTTGAAATATAGAGTGGATGCTGCTGTAATGATTCATGACTGTTTTGACTGTGTTTTTGTGATTTTTATTTATTTTTTTGCAAAGCTTTCCCTGAGTAATTTAGCTGTGTTTTTGTATAACACATTATGAAATTGAGTTGCATATCTTGATATCTGAACCTACTACATTGTCTGAACCAGTTTCTGTCTTTTTCTTCTGTCGGTATCTGTACTATGACAAACACATTGCTCTTCTTTCTTTCTTTCTTTCTTTCTTTCTTTCTATTTCTTTCTATTTCTTTCTTTTTATTGATGCAGACTTAATTTGTATGTTTGCTTTTGAACCTTTGAGTAGGATACAGTTATTTAAGGTTTACATAAGGGTATGAATTCTGCTTTGAAACAGGTTATCTTTTAATAAGATATATTCCTAAAAGTGAATCATAAAATCAATATACATGTTTAATGTTAGAAACAAATTTTTGCTTTGGAACAAATGCAGATTTTTTTCTATTAAATTTTTTCTTCTTTAATGAGACTTGTTTTTTGAATATTTATGTTACTCTCAACTAAATAGAATTAAATTTTTTCTTTTACATTTAGAATGAATTTTGGAGAGATAGTAAAGTTTTTAGGTATTACATTATCCAAGCTAACTGTGTTATGTTCTGTGTGTTTATGTACACGTTTATAGGCTAGCAATCAACATTTGGGACAGGGTCTCTCATTGAACCTGGAGCTTACCATATGGCAAGCCTGTCTTTTGTCTGTGCCCTCAAGTGCTGGGATTACAGGCATACACACCGTACAAGGATGTGCGAGCACCACTCACTATACATGGTTTTGACATTGGTGCTAGGGCTCTGACCTCAGATCTTTGTGATTGCATAATAAAGTGCTTAATCCATGGGACCATCCCCTCAGCTCTCATGTTATACCCACTGAGCTCACAGTCATAGGAAATACATTGATTTTGTAGACAAGTGAATTAGAAAGGCAGCCTGCTAGAAAGTAAATAACATTCTGGAGTTAGCCAGGCCCCAGACACAGCTCAGACACCTGCCCGAGTTTCCATCTTTGATGTCAGGTGAAGCTGTGACTCGTAGGTGTTTGCTTTTGGTGAGCATGGTCACACGTGAGGTAGTAGAAGGCTTGCTTGTACTCAGTGGGTTGAGGCTGTTATGCTCTGAGACATCTGCAGGACCTGGGATCTGTTTAATGCTAGAGGAAGTGTCTGATATGTAGGTATAGTCCAAGGTCAACTGTTGCTGGATGGCAGAGCTGGGTCCTAGGTTTTCTGACTATTGTGGGGCTTATGTTTCTTTTAAGAACTTTCCCACTAAAGATGTCCCTAGTAAGGAAAAGATTTATTTGACTAAGTCTGTCTTTCAGCAGATTGAGGCAAGAGGATTGTTCTGTTTGAGGACAGCTTAGGTAACTTCATACAACACCTTGAGTTCTAGGTTCAGGTCAGAGGAGTCTGAAACATTTTTTTCCTGTTTGAGCAGTTTTCTTTGTAATTGTTTAGGGAGTTACTTTGCTGCTAGTTTCTTTAATGTTACTGTTGTTTAACAGCTTCTTTAGTCTTAGATTTCTTTACTCTAAACCTTGTTTCTTCAGATGGGATGAAGTTAAATGTGCTTCTGTAAAGGGGCAAATTTCTGACAAGGAGTAAGAAAAAACATGACATTTTTTCCAGATGAAGAGAATGGGGCTGTCCTGACTGAAGTTCCTGGGTGCACATTCACCTGCTTTTCAAAGCTTTGCATTGATTGTTAGCCTGGTTGAATTAAAGTGTTTTTACTTACCGAAAATAAAAATTGGGATTGCTGTGACGCTTCTGAATTGAGCACACGAGTTTTCATTAGTCCGAAGGTGCACAGGAACCAAGGCAGTAAAATGGGCAGTGAATTTCTTGGTTTATTTCTAAGGATGACAAGCATAGTTATAAGTGTTTTAGGAATAGATTAGTTGCTATGGTTTTTTTTTTCCCGTTTAATTTTACAATTTCATTTGCTGCTCACTTTACACAGAATAAAATGTCAAGGCCTTATATTTTAATTTCTTAGGAAACTTAAGCACTGATTTAGAGTTTTGGTTCTTGAAGTCAGGGGTGATGTTTAGGTATGCTGATGACTGTTTGAAGCTGACATGACTTGACATGATAGCTTCATATTCACCAAAAAAAAAAAAAAAAAGCAAATAGTAATTCACTACTGTAATTCAGTTGAATAGATTAACAGTGATTAAGCCTATGAATTAAAAGCTCATTTGCTTACTAAAGAAAATTCCTTTTATAAAGAGACTTCTAAGAGAAAAATCACCTTTTTGTTTATTTTTTCAAAACTTCACATTGCTTTCTAATTCTTGGTGAAGTAAAAGAGGTGTCTTTTTGAATAATTTACATAGTGCTTCATAATTGAAATGATCAACAATACATAATTTACCTATAAATTAAGATTTCTTCATTTTTCCCCTTTACTGGTTTTTATCATGTAGTGGACTTAAGGTAACACAGGAACAATTTTTATGATTCAGATTTTACAAAACCCACAATTAAATAGAAACAAAAAAAAATTGAAGTATTAGAGCTTTGAAATGCCTCCACTTAAAATTACTTCTAGGAAATCTACTGCACATTTAATACTTAATGTTTATATAACTTATGTGAAATAACACACACATGTTATATATAATATATATTAAATATTTGAGGTTTGTATTAGTATTCCAGGCCCCAAATACCTTTGATATGTTAATTTCACTTATTTTGGAGTATTTTGATGAGTTGAAATTAATGTGGAATAGAAGTAATTTGAATAAACAATTTTCACACTAAAGTGGGCATAGCTTTGTTGCTGTCCTTCTGAATCCAGGCTTGTCATGATGTTACGGTTGCATAATTTTAATCATGTGATTTATATTTGTATAGTTGGCTTGTATTTGTGGCACTATTAATTGATCAGTGTGCACTGATAATTAGTATGAACATTTGGTGAAAAATGTCATTTTTAAGTCAGATACCAAAAGAGAATCTTTAATCATATAAGCTAACCATTAATTGTTTATCAGTGAATTTATATTAATATATTTTGCACAAACTATTTAAAACAAAGTGATAGAAACTTAGTTTTTTATTTTATAAACAAAGTTACTTCTGGGTGTGACCTTAACACCCTGGAAGTGTCCTCAAGGAATTCAGAAGTTCAGTTACTCTTGGCCACATAGTAAGTTGAAGTTCAGTTTTTACCAAAAAAAAAAAAACCCCGTCTTAGAAAAAAAAACTAAAAACCAAGTCAAGCCCTCCATCCCCCCCAAAAAAAAACAAAAAAAAATTTCTAACAACAAAATCCAAATTACTTGCTTATTATTAAGTTCAATTTTTTCCCAAATAAAGTGAAACTTAAACTTGAAATTTTCATCTAGGTGTAAGGTTGCTGTCTTGATTTCTAATAAAAATTAGTGGTGGCATTAGTTATTTTGTTACTGTTTTCTTGTTGCTGCCCGGGGAAGGAAAACACAGTCCTGAGTAGCTTCTGTGGAGTAGTCTGTAGGATGTTTGGATGAAATTACAGTATACTAAAAACTGTGATACGTCTTCTTCTACGTTATGTCCGTATTGTGATCGCATGCGTCTGAAACTGAGAGAAGGCCCTTAGAAAGATGCTTGTTATTACTGCAAAGGTCACAGGTTGTAGTCGTGCGGCGTCCTGATAGCCAGGCCTGCCGTCTGTTCTTCAAATGTAGGAAAACATTAAGATAATTTAGTGGTAGTAAGTGGTTTTGACACTTTTGTTTTTGGAATCATCTAATTACAAGTTTTTAAGACCTAAGATGAAGTTTTAGGCCTTTGTAAAAGTGAAACTTAAGGTATGCTATCAATTGTGCTAAACCACTAAGGGCCTGCTTAGGAGCTGAAGATGCTGCTCCGAGCCTGACTCTGGCCGCTCACTTTTACTGGGGTGTCTCCATGCTTCAGCACAAGAGTGTCGCGTTTTCACGGCACTTGATATATTAAATAACACAAAATTCTGGTTTTTTGTTTTTGTTTTTTTTTTAAACTAGGTTTTCTAACACGTTATATAAGAATTGATAATACAAAACTCAGTGAGGGGACTGATTTAGTAAGCGGTTGTAAACATTTCCTTTGAGTATTTTTCAAGTCCTGTGTCTATTTTCCCTTCTTCAAACTTAAGTTTTTATCTGTGTATAAAGGGGCTTCCTCATGCAAACATTTTCTTTTGCATCGTACTTGCATGTACTTGATGTTAGCTTACTGTATAAGTCTTTAAAATGCCTTAATATGGCTGAATATAGCTGATGAATTTTAGGTTTTTATTATATCTAGGGTTTTTTTTTTTTATGTGCCAAGTGGTATTTTAGCTAAAAATAATGTTTTAAGTTTAAATATTTGGATTTGTAATTTTAAACCCAACTTTGTGCCTGGGGCCTGTAGTTTTTGAATGTAAGCTGCTGGCCAGACTAATGCCTGGGAGGAAGAAGGCTTTGTCAGTATAGTTTCTGGACTTGGACTAGAATGACTTCCCTGCAGGTCTCGAAAACTTTTAGGCCTTTTTGCATAGGAGCTTAGTGTGGATATAGATGATCCTCATGTCATGTGCAGCTCTTACCCAAATACTGAAAGTTTAGAAATTATTTCCCATTCTGCTTACTTCATAGTTGGATAGTGTGGAGGATTAAAGGAATTTCTGCCTCATTATTTTTATTTTTATTTCTTCCATTTAACTGGTATTTTTATCTTGTTTATTAAACTTTCTCTGTCTCCACCTCTCTTTTTTTCTGTTAGGGCCTCATTGTGTAGTCCTAGTTGGCCTGAACCTCACAAGACTTCCCCTGCCTTTGCCTCCCAGGGTTACAGGAGGATGTCACACTACACCTTGGCCAACCCTTGTATGATCCAGCATTTTATTTATCAGTTGGAACCATTGACTTTCTTTGTTTTTTTTTTTTTTTTTTTCCTTTTCTTTCTTTTTTTTTTTTTTAACAATTTTAGTTTTTTTTTCCTATGATTTTAAATCATGTTCTTTGAACATAAAGATTACAAATTACAGGGGTGCTTTCTCCCACAGTGGCAGTAATTATTTTCTTACAAAAGATTGTACCCTTCCATTAAATTACTTTAAAAAGTAAAGTCTATTTAAATATGCACCAAAGACTCTGTTTATGTGTTTTATGTGGATGAGTGCTCTGTCTGCATGTATACCTGCATGGTAGAAGAGGGCATCAGATCAGATGCTTGTGAGCCACTATGTGGGTGCTGGGAATTGAACTCAGGACCTCTGGAAGAGCAGCCAGTGTTCTTAACCACTGAGCTATGTCCCTAGCCCCCAAAGACTTGTTCTTACTTTCTATCAATACAACTAAAATGTTAATAGAAAAGTTTCATATTCTAAAGTGAATTTTGACTAGCATATTTTAAAATATAATTTCAGTGTTCAGGGAATAATTTTATAATTCACAGATACAAAGTTGATTATGATTTAAATGTTTTCAGTGGGAATAGGAATCTTTTTACAATATTAAAACAAGGCAATTATAAAATCATTAATGACTTTATTATAGTAGTGAGTGGCAGTATATATGTCTTCATGATTGAAAATCTACATTATTACTTCTGGTTCATATTATTTTTCTTTAGTCAAAAACAGTTCATTGGGGCAAATTTATTTATACCACTTGCAAAAGATGATTTCTAGGCTGTTAATATAGGGTAAAGAAATTTATTTCATGTATTACATTAAAGTCATATGTAAAGTGAACTAATTCAGCCCACACATTTGGAGTTTTTCTTGTTTTAAATTGTCTCAAAGAGTTTTACTTTGAAGGGCAAATTTTGGTTGTTAAAGCAACTAAAATTTTTTCAATTTTGACTAAATTGAAGGAGGATGGTCTATTGTCAGGGATACATTTGTATTAGGACCTGTGGAGTGGTTCCTGATCTCTGCATTCTCAGTGTTGAACTTGCAAAGGCATTGCAGGTGAATGTTTTGGGTCTTTTCTTCCCCCAGATGCAGCTACTACTAAATGAATTGGCACTAAATATGACAGGGCTTTGTTCTTGAGTTACTGTTCTGTCCTTCAGGAACATTGGACTATCTTTCCTGTTGTAAGTTAGAGACCTTAATGTCTTTTGCATGAGTATAAAGTAGCTAAAGCTAGTGTTTGTTTTGTTTCTAAGCAGTCTATTGCAGGAGTAACTTAAGGGTCTAACATCAAATATAAAGACTAGAGCATTAGAGATCTCTTTTGAACGTTATGCTACTGTTGAGTCAATTATAGCTTTAATTTTTTTATAATCTTTATATGTACCGCTATGATTTTTCTGTAGACAATTTGGAGTTTGTGTTTGGCTTAGTTGTTATACAGCTGTTAATGTGTCTAATACATTTTTTGACTTCTGCACTTCTGAAGGCTGTTAGAGAAGTTGTATTCATATTTTGCTTGATTTGCTTATTAGTGGTCAATCTTAGATTTTTTTTTTAGTGGTAAGAAAATCAGACGGTGTGTCCATGGATATGCGTGCGCACTTGGGTGTAGTTTAATTGCAGTGGAGCTCTGAAACTAGAAACCAATCTTTTCATATTTTCCAGAGACCCAGGAAGAAGAAGCTAATTGTTCTATAAACTCATTAGAAATTAAAAATTTTAGAGGATCTCTTATAGGCTTGATGAGCCTTTATTTTTTTTAATCTTTTTTTTTTAAAGATTTATTTATTTTATGTATGAGTACACTGTCACTGTCTGTAGACACACAGAAGAGGGCATCAGATCTCATTACAGGTGGTTGGGAGCCACCATGTGGTTGCTGGGAATTGAACTCAGGACCTCTGGAAGGGCAGCCAGTACTCTTTACACTGAGCCATCTCTCCAGTCTACGTTATTTCATAATTTACTTCTAGGAAGAAAAACTTGGTGGAAAGCTAGTAGGGATGTAAGCCATCAGTAAATACACCCAAAAAAACCTTACTTTGGACTTCAGAGTTGCTGACTTTATAAGGAATTTGATAAGTTAAACCTAGTTGAAATTCAGAATACTTTATTCATTAAAAAATTAAAAGTTTTTTTTCATTGAGTTTATTCATATCTATATGTATATAAGATTGGAATCACTTTAAAAGATTCTAAAACTTAAGGATTCAGTGAAAAAAATGTGCTGGGGATGCCCAGGGACTTCCATGTGTGCTCTACCATGGAGCTAAGAAATCATCTTGTTTTTACATTACTTTTGAGTCAAGTTTTCCTTCACTGATCCAGGCTACTCTTAAACAGACATGTAGCCCAGGAAGCCTGGAACTTGTGAACTTTCGGCCTCACCCTACCAAATAGCTGGCATTATAGTCACGTACCACCATGCCAGGTTGGTTCTGTTTCAAAAGTTGTTACTGGCTTTTGGGTGGGGTGCCTGTAATCCCAGTATTTAGGGGAGGCAGGAGGAACAAGAGGGTTTAGCTTTCCTCTTGGCAAGCTGCAGACAGTTCAGGCAAAAACACCCCTCTTCCCACAAAAAGACAGTTTGTCACTGGAAATTATGTTAGTTAACGTTAGTGCATGTCTACATTATAGCCATTGTCAGTGTTTGATATGGTTATCTTTTCACAAATGGAGTTTTTATCTATTTATTTGTGCTTTTCTTTACACAACATTCTGTATAGCTTTGGCTGGCCTTGAACTCTATGTAGACAAGGCTGGCCTTGAAACTCAAATCTGTCTGCTTCTGCTCCCCAGTGATGGGGTTACAGGTGTGAACCACCAGGCCTGGCCTAGTGTTTTTAAAGCTATTGATAATTACTGTTTTACCAGCCTTGCTAAATACCATGGTTTGCTTCTGTACTTCTGAATCTTCGTAGACTATACTTTTGTGGTTTATTTTCCTCAACTATATCGCTGGAACAGAATGAAAACATAAATTTTTTATAGTTGTATTTTAGAGATTTTTTTTTTGCCAGATGTTATTAAGTAGAAAAACTATTTGCAATTAATCAGTTAATTATCAGTTAATGTTTTCATACGGTGTTCGCATATTCAGATTAGCCTTTAGCATGCTACCCTCTGGTTTCAGCTTCTTTAGTACTGGGATTGCTGGGATCAGTGTTGTGTGCCATGCTGCCTGAATACAAGTATCTGCAGGGTGTAGTTTGTTTTGTTTGTTTTTGTTTTATTTTAATTGAGACAAGGCTTTATACCTCTGGCTGGCTGGCCTGGAACTTGCTATGTAGACCAGGTTGGCTTGGAACTTACTTCCTCTCAAGTGCTGGGATTGTAGATTTGTGCCATTACATCTGACGTGAAGAGCTCTAATTATAATAACCTCTTGTTACAGCTACAGAGCCCATTGCAGTTTTATACATTTAAAGATATTTTTAAATTTCTTACTCAAATTAATTAGCAAGCAAGTTAATGAATGAAGTACTGTTATTTTACATGAGAATGAAGCAAGCATTTTAGAAGTTCAGAGATTGAGAGGTTTACCTCAAGTTGCCAGCTCTATGTTGCAAAGTTGGTGTTCTGTATGAAATGGAAATATTTATTCCATGGTTAGAATAGGGTCTGGAACCTATTAAACATTTTCATAGTCTATATTCTGTCTGTCTACCTACCTATCAAAACAGGGTTTCTCTGTATAGACTTGGCTGTCCTGAAATTCACTCTCTACAACAGGATAGCCTCAAACTCAGAAAACTGCCTGCCATTACCACCTGCAGTTTACTGTTGCTGTTTGAAAGCCCCTATATTTCCTTGTCTTTCTTTTTTTCTCTAATCTCCTTTTCGCCCCTTCCCTCCTCTCACCTATTCTCTCTCTCTTCACCCCCATTTCTTTCTTAAGCATTTTTCTTTGTAATATGTAACCTGTAAGCTTTTAGTGCCACTGGTTAAAAGCACTGGCAGACAACAAGGGAAGAAATTCCAGAAATGGTAAATTCGGGAAGGTCTTGATGTCTGCTGACTTGACAGGCAGGCTTGTGATCTGGATTTTCCTCTGCAGAGAGCTCCTTGTTCTTGACTATGAACATTTCTGTGTATATGCTTGATTAAATTGAGCTACTTGCCACAGCATCCTTAAACCTGTGTCTGTTTTATGTAAATGCCATCCTTTTTGTTTGTCTTTATTAGTTGCATCTGTCTTTCTCCTGCAGTTCTTTGCTTAGGCCATTCTAGCCCCTTAAGTATATCTTTCTAATATAAGTTTTATTCTTTATGTGTATCAGTGTTATGCCAGCAAACATGTGTCTTCTCAATAGGCATGTCTGGTATTCACAGAGGCCAGAAGAGGGCATGGGATCTGCTGGAACTGGAGTTACAGATGGTTGTAAGCTTCGATATGGGTGCTGGGAACCAAACCTGTACCTCTTTCTGCAAGAGCAGCAAGTATGTTTAACTTGTTAACTGCTGGGTCATCTCTTCAAACACCCATGTGTTCTCTTCTGTCACCAGTGTATGGTAAGGCTCTTGTGAGCTCTACCCAACATAATACTCAACTTGGTGATGCTTCATACATACTTCCACAGAACTAATCTCTCCTGAAAACTTCTTCATTTAAACACAGTAGTACTTCTAGTGCTACTGTCGGTCCGTGTGCCTGTCTTTCTTGAGGAAGGGAACTAAGCTGGGGATAGTGCCCAGAGGTAGCACTGGGGTTAGCAGCAACAACAGAAAAGAGGTCAGGAAGTTAACCCAATCTTTTACTAACTTGTTCAGTTCATAAATATAGCACAAAGCTAAGTTTGAAGTTAGTTTTAGACAGAATGGCCACATTTCACAGAAAATAGTAGTAATTTTTTTTTAATAAAATTCATTTCTTAGTTGCATTGTTTAGCAAAGGGTCATAAATTATGTGAATTCTTAAGTGTCTGTGCACATACCTGTGTATATGTTTTTGTGTGTGCTAGGTACAACCAAGGACTCTCTGCATATGCCAGGTAAAGAAAGCCCTCTGTCACTGAACTAGCTCTTCTAACCTCTGGATTTATATTTTGACCCAAAATTAATTTATGTTTTGGGTGGGATTTTCAAAGTAGTGATCATTATCACTGTTTGGGGCTCCATTCTTGTAACTCAGTCATTTGATTTTATTTCCCATTTTTCTTACGTTTGTGCTCAAAAAAAATTTTTTTTTTTTTTTTACAATACAAGTCAGTCTTTATTGAAAACTTCAGTATTAAAAGTTGAATTATTTTAAAAGTGATTCAGAAGTTGTATTGCCCTTGTCTTGGTTAAACCTCTCTTTGCTTGCTCTCCTCCCCCATTACTGAACCAGTACATTTTTATAATTAAAGAAGAGCTGTACTTTTAGATGTGACCCTTTTCTTAATTTAGAATAGTAGATGACATGTTTGTGACATATTAGTGATAATCATTTTATTTGAACTTTTCTAATTCTTTGGTTGAGATGGATTTATGTATTCTTACAGTGAGAAAATTTGTTCCTGGTGCAGAAACTGTTATTAAACTCTATATGTATCTATACACATGCACTTAAGACATTAGGAACCCTAAAGCTATAACTTGACTTGCTCAGTCATGTCCTACAGACTTGAATTTGTCTCGTTTATTATTGCATGATCTTATTTACCCTGTCCATGTATATTACCTCTGTTAACATTTTTACCTAAAGTCTTGTGAGTTGGTATTAAAGACATTTGGCTATCACAGGTGATGCTCTGCCTTTGTAGCATCTGTGGCCAACGCCACCTCAGTGGCTTGGAGATTGATTACTGAGTTAGATGTGGAAGGCAAAGGTACCCAGAATATGCAGGCAAGAGGTCTTTAGTAGCTGTTTTTAAAGGAGGCAACTTGGTATAGCTGATGTGAAAAGTCTTAGAGGTAATTATGAGAGAATTGACTTAACCCCAGAACAAATGAGAGCTAGAGAGATGGACATGGTTTATTGAAGTGTAGATTCTTAGTTAATGGGAAATAAATTTTTTTTTAATATAAAGATGGTTTTATGTTAACTGATGTGTAACACAATCCAAACTAATGGACACACTAAGTATTAATTACATCCTAACTACACGCTAGGTATTACATCGATGAGAAGAAAGCAGCTAGGCTTCAACCTCAGTTGAGTATTATGACGTCACAGGTGTCAGGGACTGGAGATTATTTCTGGCAGCTGAATCACTGTGGAGTAGGAATTTGAAGTCTAAGAGTGGTGAGTGACTTGTCCAGGTTATATAGCTCAGGAGCAGGCAAGTACATTTGGCAACCTTTTATAATTATAGCTATAGTGGGAGAAGCTAATGTTTCAAATGCATGCATATTTGTATCATTGTATATTCTAGGCATTTCCTTAATTTAATAATTCAGATATTTATCCAAATATTATTGCTATGGGATTTCCTGCAGAAAGACTTGAAGGTGTATACAGGAACAATATTGATGATGTAGTAAGGTAAGCACTCTTGAGTTTCTATTTCATATATTAATAAATTATATTGATGTTTTTTACTTAGAAAAGATTCCTAAAAAAAAAAAAAACAGAATGGTATTTGCATTATGATATGGACTTTGTTTTGTTTTGGTAATAAATACTCTGAAAGTTTTAACCTAAGGAAGGTATCTGATAGCTCTCAGCTGGATGCAATTCACTGGACAAGAACTGACTTGATACATAATCTTGTTTATTTATGTCATGCTGATTTTTTTTAATTCCATAAGATGCCTCTTACCAGGTTAGTCCCTGGCTTCTGTTACAGTACAAGGTTTTAATTTTATATTTGGGTTAGGCCTTGCTCGAGTAGGTTTGTTTAGTTATTCACACTGAGGCATGGGTGACCAATGTGTTTTTATGTGGAATTTATATCTGTAGTAGTGTATACAATGATTATAGAGGGATTTGCTGGACATTCAAAAGACTAAATGTTGAGTTTCATAATTTTACAAAAATTTCAAGTGTAATTGTCACTTAGTTCAGAAAAGTGTTTCTTAAAGTCCACTTAAAAATACATTATGACCTAAGAATATATAAATTGCCTATTGAACAAGTTAGCCTTATTTTCTAATTTCAAATAAAAAATACATTTGTATGAGTAAGTGTAAATTTTTGTTACAAACTATAATATTTTAATAATTCATCAATACTGAGTCTTGCTTTATTTGCTATGCCGGTTCTGAAGTGCTTGAATGAATTTAAAAGTTAAAATTCTGGATTATTTTCTTTTTACATGTAAAGTATCTTTCCTGAGACTTTAAACTACTTTGTGATTATGCAGATTTAAATAGGTGGGAAAGTACTTTGTAACTTACAGGGTGTCTTGCAAATATAGGATGCTTTTTGTAGTACTGAGTGATTTTATGCCTTTAGATGAGCTAATTGTCAGTTTTCTAAGTGGTTAATTTTTACTCTAGTAAGTTTTGCTCCTTTGGATAATATATTATAGTGTTATTTATGATTTGTTCAGTTTACGTTTCACCATCTATGAAAGTCTACCAAAGCAAAGCCCCAAACCCATGTACTTACTGCTTTGTAGTTTCCACTAAACTTTAGGTTACACTGTCAGAGCTAATGTTTAAAAGTCATTAAAAATAGGTGACTACATTTACCTCCTCATAATTAGGTAGTACACAGTGGAAGGGCACTTACCATGGTAGGCCCACAGGAACAGCAGCTCAATAGTCAGGGTTGGAAAGAAAGAAATAGGCCGCAGAAAAAAGTTAATTTTTGAATTGAAGGTTGCAGAGCATGGCAAGTGGAAGTTTGGCTGGATACCGGTTTCCAGATAATTATTTACTGTTTGGTGCAGAACTGTTTATGGCTTTCATGTTATGCCTGGTAAAATACACTAATTCACACCAATTTTATATTCAGCCAAGGATCAGTTTAACCAAATCAAATTAGTACTTCAGCTGTATTGAAAAGGGCACAAGTACTTTAAATAGAGGGGAATTTTTCTGGTTATGTAATTTTTTTGACTAATCTGGCATACTAATTTTATATCCGTTTCTATTAAGTATGAATTGTGAGGGAGATTAGATTACCCTTCAGGTTACAATTTCAGTTTCTAGACATTTACCTTTGGTCATTAGACCTTATACTGTAGTAACTTAACTAAAAATATTTTGTGTTGGAAACTTAGTTTGGTCCTGAGTCTTCTGGTTTCATGATTCCTGTACTTGTGCTTGCAAATTAAGAGATTTCCACATTCATTTTATAATTAGTAACTAAGATTGAAATTAATTCTATCTAGCTATATCTAGGTTTTGTTTTGTATTTAACCTTACAGGTTTTCTTAGATTTCTTTTTTTTTTTTTTAAAGAAATCTTTTATTTGTATTATTTAGCTAGTTGTTCTTTTAGTCTCTTCCTATAATATTTTTAGCATAGCAGCATGGAGAATCAGCTGGGTATAAAACTGTTCTCTGTTTGGTTTTTGTTGTTGTCTTGTTTGTTAAGATAAATGACCATTAAGGCCTGGATAACTTCTTTTTACCAGTTCCCCACCCTCTTTTGTAGTAAAGGATGAATAGTGACTAGAAAGGAAGATAAGCTCTTTTCTACAAACTAAAATAATTACAAATATTTTTGTGTGTGATTTTTGTTTGTTTGTTTTTGTTTTAGATAGTCTGAACTAAGTAACCTTGGCCAGCCTGAAAGTCCTTATTGTTCTGAACTCATAGGCATCTATCTGTCTGTCTGCCTCTGAGTGCTGGGTCCAAAGGCATCACCATCACATTGGCCCATACAAATAATTAATTAAAATTTCTTTTAGGATTGACTTTTTCAAAAAACATTCGTGTCCAATATCTAAATAACTGATTACTTCAATCTGTTCACACTATATTGGTGATACTAGTTATAATCAATGGTGCTTTGCTTCTTTTGCTTTAAAGTTGATACCATTTCAGTACAAGTGTTTTCATTTTCATATCAGATAGCCTGGAAGAGAGGTTTTGTTTGCCTCATGGTTTGAGGAGGATTTTGGCTGTGTGGGTTGAGGAGGGAAGTCAGAGGCACTCCATTCCTCCATCCATGGTATCTTGAGTTTGGGGAAGGACTGTTGGGGCAGTAACTCCTTATGGTTGTGGAAGGAAGCAGAGACCAGAGAAATCTTTCAGATATCTGCCCTTAGTGACTGATCAGCCAGATTGCACTTCTAAAAGGCTCCATAGCTGGGCTGAGAGGGGGATTTCAGATTGAAATTATAACATCTTTGCTTTTTATTAATAAAAAACTTTTTGCACTTAATCTTTCTTTGCTTTGTCTAGTAGGGTGTCCAAAAGATACTTTAAAATATTTTAATTTTATCTAGTTTGCATACTTTTATTTCCCCCAAACAAATCATTACTTGGATTGAAGTAAACTTAAATTGCAAATATCTTCATGCTTAATTGTCCTATGCATAAAGGTTTGGAAAATACATTATGTCATGATAAGCAAAATTTCATAGGTGAGATGAAATTTGAGAAAAATATTTAGCTTCTCCATTTGAGATCCCAGATTCATAAAAACAATGGAAATGGAGAGACAGCGGGAGTTGTAACTTGGCTTTCTAGTTACAGAAGATTTGCTCAGTCTACGGAGTGGGCTGACAGCAGAGCAGGAGGGGCTATGGAGGCCCACAGTCCTTCTTCTTCTTCTTCTTTTGTTTGCAACTTAGAGGGGTGATACAAAACCATGTTTTGTTCTGATACGCTATTACTCTTAGCTCTTTTTGTTGTTATTTTGTTTTTTAAGACAGGGTTTCTCTGTAGCCCTGGCTATTCTGGAACTCTGTAGACCAGGCTGACCTGGTACTCAGAAATCTGCCTGCCTCTGCCTGATTGCTGGGATTAAAAATAGGTACCACCACCACTTGGCTTGATTTGTGCTTTCACATTGTCCCGTAGGCTAGTATGAAAGTTTTGTGTTTTTTAATTTGAGCAGTTTCGAATAGACTGGTGCATAGTGTGCTTAAGGAGCGTATCTTGTGATCTGTTCTGCCCCCCAATGACTCAGGAAAACGTGGATGTAACAAAGGCAAACTACCCTTTAAGCAGAATGTTAGTACAATGACACCTTTTATCTGGGTTCTCTTGGTTTCATTTTATAATTTGTTAACCCTCATCTTTCTAGACAGTGTTTCATGGAGCTTAATTTAGGAAATCTTGAAAATGAAAGAGTTATGTGTACAAAATTGTTTTTTAAGTTTTATGTGTTTTGAGGTCGAGGCATGCTATATGACCCAGGCTGACTAATGTATAGCCCAGGCTGGTTTTGGATTCGATTCTTAAACTTCCACCTATGGATGGCCAATCATGTCCACCAAGCCCAGTTTGCTTATAGTTTTTATAACAATTAGAGCTCAGTTTTAGGACATAATGATTTAACAGAAAAAATTACCCTCTTGTATACTCATGTATAACCTGTTACGAATTCAAGAGTATTGTTTCTTGGCAGCTAGCACATATATTTTCTTTCTGAAGAAACTTTGCAAATGTTCAATTCTTAGTTATCTGTACATTTGTTAATCAAATTTGGTTGTGTGTTAATTTTTTAAAGTTTTATTTATTATATATTATATATAAGTATACTATAGCTGTCTTCAGACACACCAGAAGAGGGAGGAAGGTCATCAGATTTCATACAGATGGTTGTGAGCCACCATGTGGTTGCTGGGATTTGAACTCAGGACCTTTGGAAAAGCAGTCAGTGCTCTTAACCATTGAGCCATCTCTCTGCCTGTGTGTTGATTTTCAATAGGAAAGAACTATTTGTTACTCTAGTGTCATTATTGACTATCAGTTAAAAATAAGACTTGAAAACATGTTATTTATAGGCCCATTAAATAATGAATAGGAAATACTGAATGATAATGATAATAATGAATGGGAAAGAATATTGTTTTTTCATTCTAACTTTTCTTGCTCCTTTCCTCATTTTACCTGCCTCTTTTCTACTTTACAAAAAAAATTAAAGTGAGTTCCCCATAACAGTCCCTTTTTTGAACTCTAATTTGAGTGGCATTTTGTATTTTTACAGTATAGCCAGAGGTGATGCAATCACTACTGATACCGAATTCTGAACCTTTTTCTCACTCCTGAAAGCTCCTGGCTGCCTTCACTCCTGCTGGCTATGTTCCTGCTCATAGGGAGATTTAGTGTGCTAGACAATAATAATGTTATGGGCACAAACTAGCTTTGCTACTGAAGAGTGGATACCATTTTCTGTACACTTATTATTGTTTATGTGTTCTGACTACCGTATAACTGGCTTGCATATACCATATTACTAAGTTTGTAGAGTGAATCTAATCCCTGTTTCACTTTTATAAGTGCCTTAAAAGAAGTTAGAATTTTCAGTTCCCCAAACTTGGAAGTAGTAGCAAGAGTCTGAAAGTTGAGTCCCTGTCTGTGAGATTCCAAAGTAATTTTCTTCTTTATTGTTTGTTTCTATTTAAGACAGGGTCTCACTACGTAGCTAAGACCAGTCTTGATCTTGAGCCTCTTGATTCCATTTTTAGTGTTCAGTGTATAATCATGTGGTGATCTGCCCAGCAAAAGTTCAACCTTTTTTTTAAAAATTATTTTATGTGAGTACACTGTAGCTGTCTGTCTTCAGACACACCAGGAGAGGACATCAGATCCCATTACAGATGGTTATGAGCCACCATGTGGTTGCTGGGAATTGAACTCAGGACCTCTGGAAGAGCAGTCAGTGCTCTTAATTGCTGAGCCATCTCTGCAGTCCCAAAAGTTCAACTTTTAGAAAGCTTTTTTTTTGAATCGGGGGAGGGATGCAGTTCTGGTGGTTGAACTCAAAGTCATTCCCAGGTACTTTCCTGCCATGCAATACTCAAAGCTGTTTTCTGTAATATCTGTGTTTTCCTGTACATCAAGGAACATAATCTAGAAACTCTTGGACAAATCTAGAATATTTAAAAATTTCGAAGCCTCATGCAAAAACCTGTATTTCTAGCTTATTTTTAAAAGCTGAAAGCTGTCAAAACTGAAGTCAACATTTCTATGTGATGGATCAACTAGGGTTGTGTAATGCCTAACCTTTGGCAAGAAACAAAATAAGTTACCGTTTCTCCATTAAGGACTGTGTCTTAGTTAGGTTTTCACTGCTATGAAAAGACGCCATGACAAGGAATATGCTTGGCCCAGGGAGTGGTACTATTAGGAGGGGTGGCCTTGTTGGGGGATGTGTGTCACTGTGGGGTTGGGCTTTGAGACCCTCTTGTAACTGCCTGAGGATATTTACTTTACAATTCATAATAGTGGCAACAAAAATAACTTTGTGGTTGGTGGTCACCACCATGTGAGGAACTATATTAGAGTATTAAAGGCATTAGGAAGATTGAGAATCGCTGGCTTAGAGGTGAAGTGAACTAGCTGTTCTTGCAGAGGACCCTGGTTTGGTTCCTAGGACCCACATAGTGGCTCAGAACTGCCAGTAATTCCAGTTTCGTGGATCTGATGCCCTCTTCTGGCATGAGTCAAAATATACAATGCACATAAAGTAAAAATCTTAAAAGATTGAAAAAAAAAAGAGTACTGATATCCTAACATTTTTCTAAAACACACCATAGGATCGTCATAGAATTCTAGTCTCCAATAAACAGGAATCATGTAGAACAAATGGTTGAAAACTTTACTTTTTCTCGTACTAGTTTTCAATATTCTGTTGTAGAAAGAGAAATACCTTACTTGATGTCTATTTATTTGTATTCTTGACTTGATATCTAATAGTTTTTTTATTTAAACTAATTAAGTTTATTTGTTTCTGAACATACAGTTTATCCGGAAGCTGGTATGTCTTCTGTTGCTGAGCAGGGTGTTGTCTTGAGTGAGTAGGTGTGTGAGCGAGTTTGTGAGTGGTGAGTCTTTCAGGCTGACTTGGTTTACTTTTTCTTGTCTGTCTACTATTGTGTTGAAGTGTTGTGTGTATTAAAGTATTTAATTATTACTTTAGAATTATTTTCACTTTGTTAAATTTTGCTTTATATATTTGGATTTATTTTTGTTTTTGTTAAGACAGTGTCTTATGTAGTCTGGGCTTGCTTTGAACACTTGATCCTTGTGCCTCAGCCTTTCAAGTGCTGGGATTATAAAAATATGCCTCTGTACCAAGCTGTTTCATGTATTTGGATGGTGCCTTACTGGATGTCTAAATGCTTACAATTATTAGAATTTTCCTCCTGCTGCATTTGTACTTTTATTTTTTTATCTCATACTTTGTATCTAGTGTATTTTTATACTAATCTACCTCTTATTACGTAGGTTTTTTTAATGTTCTCTTAATCTACTTATGCCTGTGAATTTAAAAAGTTTTGCATGTTGTTGGATTTTGTCTTTTATATGCTTCCTGCAAATCTGTCTTCATGTATGTGAGTACACTGTTGCTGTCTTCAAACACACCAGAAGAGGGCATCAGATCCCATTACAGATGGTTGTGAGCCACCATGTGGTTGCTGGGAATTGAACTCAAGACCTCTGGAAGAGCAGTCAGTGCTCTTAACTGCAGAGCCATTTTTCTAGCTCATCTCTGTCTTTTGGTTGGAGGGCTTAATTCAGTCACACTTACTGATACAGGGAGCGTTAATATCCTACATTTCGCTATTTGTTTCTGATTTGCCTGAATGAATGTGTTTTGTATTTATTTGATGTTATGAAATGATTTAATTTCTTGGGGTTTTTATTCTGGAGCTGTTTTCCCTGTGGTTGCCATAGATTACATTTAACATGCTGAAGTTATAATGGTTTGATTTTAATTTGTACCACTTTACCTACAGTAGCATTCAAACCTTGGCTCTTGGACAGCTCCACCCTTGCTTCATGTTAACTTTTTAAAAAAAGTCACAAAGTTGTATTTTTTTATGCTGTATATCCATTATCTAATAATTCGATTTTTAAAAATACCATATCTAAAATCATTTGGAGAACAAAATGTGGGGTTACAAACTGAAATTAGACTACTGTTAGATTTCATGATTATAATAATTGTTATTTCTCAGAGATCTTCATTTAATACTGTAGCTTCAAGTTGCTATAGTTACCTTCATCTGAGGATTTATTTAGTTGGAGCTTAGGTGTGGTTAACAGTGTTTTAAACATATCATTTGCCTTTCCTCTTTTGAGAGAAGTACCATATTTATATAACTTTCATTATATTATAGTGTTAAAATTGTTATATTTTAATATTACTGTTAATGTTTTATCTTGTCTAATTTATTAACTTCATTAGTAAATATGTATAGGGAAAATGTACATACAGTTTGTCGCTGTCCAGAGTTTCAGACAAGGGCATGGAGTGTATGTAGTGTGATGTATCATCTGAGGATACATAACTCCTTGTTAAACTTTAGTGCTGTGGATATTCTCTCATTCCCACTTGAAGGACTATCTGTAGTATTTCTTTTAAGTTTTCGTAACTTTTGTTTCTCTGGGAATATTTCAATTTATTTCTCATTTTTAAAGGATAGTTTTGCTGGATATTTTTAATCTTCTAGGACTTATTTTCTCTTCAAGATTTTTGAGAGGGGAAAAAAATCTGGTGATACCAGGGCTCCTTTGTTTGTGACAAGTTGCTTTTCTCTGCATTTGAGACTAAGGGTCTTTCTAAGCAGAGAGTTTCACATAGTATGGGCTGGCCTGGAGTGCTGTTATATATTCAAGGGTGTACTCAGACATTTGATTCTCCTGCTTCCACTTGGCCAGTGCTGTGATTTCAGGAGTGCACCACCATAAAAAGTTAATGTAGAGCTGGGGACAGATTCCCAGAGTTCTGTATGTGTTAGGCAAACTCTCTAATCAAATGAGATACACTTCTAGCCTGCCTTTGTCTTTTGATGGTTTGATTGTGTGACCTGTGTTAGAAAGTCTCTGAATTTTTGTGACTTTTAATTCATTGAGCCAGAAGTTTTTTATATTCTATCTTTTATCAAATTTGAGGAGTTTTTTATTATACTTCTGCATGTAATTATTTTTCTGGAACCCTTGAGATCTCCAAATTAGCCCGGTTGATGGTGTCTCACAGGTTAGTTAATCTCTTTACTCTTCTTCAGTAAGTTGCTTTCTGTATTTTGATCATATTTATCCTCCTACCCCAACTCCTCAGATCTTCCTCAGTCTTCCTACCCATACAACTTTATGTTGTGTCTGTGTCCCCCCCCCCCCCCCCCCATTAGATCCAGCTCGTGTTGGCCAACCACTGCTGGTGTAGAATATGGTTTTTACTAGTAAAGAAAACTGATTTCCCTCTCTTGGTAGTAAAATGCCAATAGTACCTCAGCTAGGGGTAGGTCATTGCTTCTCTCTGGCTTGTATTTTCACAGGTCTTGTGCATGCTGTTAGGGTTGCTGTGACTTCATATGTGCATCTGCTTTGTTGTGACTTGAAAACACTGTCTCCTTGAAGTCACCTACCACCTGACTCTTACAGTCTTTCTGCTCCCTCTTCCACATAGATCTGAGCCTTGAAGGGAAGGGTGTGATACAGAATGCCATTTATTTCATTTAGAGCTGAACATTTTGAAGTCTTATTCTTTGCAGGTTGATAAGTTGTGGGTCTTTGTACAAGCTTCTCTGATGAGGGCTGAGTCATGCACTATTCATTGGTTTGGCAGTAGTCACCAGGAATCATTCTATTGCTGTGTCCACTTAGCCGATTAATAGCAGTAAGTTTTCCCCAGGGTCCTTGACCCATCTAGCCACAGGCTCTTGGCTTCATTTTGACAATGTTAGATATAGGTTCTATCTTATAGAACGGACTTTAAATCTAATCAAAAGATGGTTGGTTATTTCTATAACTTTTGGGCTCAAATCTACCTTTCACTTCTTCTGATACTTTTTTTTCTCTCTTTTTTTCACTTACTGTAGTTTTCAGCCATGGCTAGAATTACAAGTACGTACTACTGTATTGTTCTATTTAAGTTTTTATTAAGATTTTTTCATATATTTTGATTATATTCTTTCCCCTCCGCCAACTCCTCCCAGATCTTAACCTACCTCCCATTCTGCCAAATGTCGTGTTTTGTTTTGTCACTCTTTGTCTTATTGGTTTGTGTTGATTTTCTTTTTGAGAAGGAAAGAGGGAAAAAAAGAAGTACAGCTGACACGGTACTTTAGTGCAGAAGACTGATTTTTCTGTTTCTCAGGTATCAGCTGCAGATATTTCTCCACTACAGGTAGGGCTTTGTGTCTGCTTCAGATTCAGTGCTGGGATTTTTTTTGGTTTGACCTGAGCAGATTTTGTACAGGCTGAGGCAGTTTGTGAGTTTGTGTATCACCCCTCTTGTATCTGGAAGTTGTTGTTTGCTTAGAGTCATTCACTACCTCTAGCTTTTTACCATCTTTCTTCCTCTTCCTCAGAGTAGATCCTGAACCTTGAGGAGAGGGTTTGATATATACATTCCATTTAGAACTGAGTGCTCCAAAGTCTCTCCATTTGTATGCGGTGTTGATCTTATGTGGGGATTATGTTTAATCTCATGTGGAGGTTAGGGTTATTGCCTTAGATCATTAGGTTTCCAGATAAAAGACACAGAACTTTTTATAATTGTTTATAATAAGTCTTAATGAGCACTAGAGCTGGGCAGTTATCTGCCCTCTAATCTATTAGTATACACTTCCTTATGAGTAACCCCAAGTTACAGCTTGCCATGTTTCATCTGGGACACTCTCCCCCCCTTCCTTTTTTAAAATGAGATACTCTATGTATTTACATTTGGAATGTTACCCCTTCCCCCACCCCTTTCCCATCCTCCTTCCTCCTTCACTTGTCTTCATGGTGCACTCGGTGCACTCGCTCCTGATCACCCTCTCCACTCCATTGCCTTAGTATTTCCCTACCTTGGGAAAACGTGCCCTCCCTGGACCAAAGGCCTCTTCTCACATTGATGCCAGAAGCTGCTATCTTCAGCTACATATGCAACTGAAGCCATAGGTCTCTCAATTTGTGCTCAATGGTTGGTGTTTTTGTCCATGGGAGTTTTGGAGGGTTTGGTTGCTTGATAATGTTGTTCTTCCCACGAGGTTGCAATCCCTTTCAGCTCCTTCAGTCCTTTCTTTAGCACCTTCATTGGGGTCCCCATGTTTAGTCTGAAGGTTAGCTGCAAACATGCACAGCTGTATCTGTATGACTCTGGCAGAGCCCCTGAGGAGGCATCTCTGTCTGGTTCCTGCCAGTAAGTACTTCTTAGCATCAGCAATAGTGCTGGGGTTTGGTGGCTGCAATGGGGGCGGGGGGATCCTGGGTGAGTCAGCCTCTGTAGATCTTTTCTTTAATCCCTGTTTCTCTATTTAACTTTGTATTTCCTCCCATGAGTGTTTTGTTCTCTCTTCTAAGAAAGACTGAGGCATCCACATTCTGATCTTCCTTCTTTTTGAGCTTCATAAGGTCTGTAAATTGTTTCTTGGGTATTTAGAGCTTTCTGGGGCTAGTATTTGCTTTTCAGTGAGTGCATACCATGTGTGTTCTTTTGTGACTGGGTTACCTCACTCAGAATGAAAGTCTCTAGTTCCATCCATTTGCCTACGAATTTCATGAAGTCATTGTTTCTAATAGTACTTTATTGTGTAAATGTGCCACACTTTCTGTGTCCATTCCTCTGTTGAAGGACATCTGGGTTCTTCCCAGCTCCTGGCTATTATAAATAAGGCTGCTATGAACATGGTGGAGCATGTGTCCTTGTTATATGTTGGAACATCTTTGGTGTATATGCCCAGGAGTGGAATAGCTAGGTCTTCAGGTAATACTATGTCCAATTTTCTGAGGAACTGCCAGACTGATTTCCAGAGTGGTTGTACCAGCTTACAACTCCACCAACAGTGGAGAAGTGTTCCTCTTTCTCCACATCCTCGCCAGCATCCTCGACATTCTGACTGGTGTGAGGTAGAATCTCAGGGATTTGCATTTCCCTGATGACTAGGGATGTTGAGCATATTATTAGGTGCTTCTTGGCTATTTGGTATTCCTCAGTTGAGAATTCTTTGTTTAGCTCTGTACCCAATTTTTTAAATTTTTTAGTAGAATTGTTTGATTCTCTGGAGTCTAATTTCTTGAGTTCTTTGTATGTATTGAATATTAGCCCTCTATCAGATGTAGGATTTGTAAAGATCCTTTCCCAATCTCTTGGCTGCCATTTTGTCTTTTTCACAGTGTCCTTAGCCTTACAGGAACTTTGCGATTTCATGAGGTCCCATTTGTCGATTCCTGATCTTAGAGCATAAGCCATTCGTGTTCTGTTCAAGAAAATTTTCCCTGTGCCTATGTGTTCTAAGCTTTTCTTCTAGGTCACTTTTAACTCCAGTTGGCGAGCCCTCATGGCCATGTGTTGATGAATCACTTACCCCTGGTTTCTTCTTTCTACTGCCTCTTCTTCCTGGTCTTCTGCCTCAGACCCCAAGCCTGGAAACCCAAACCTCACCTCTTTAGCCTAGCTATAAGCTGTAGGCATCTTATACATAGCACCACTTGACATGTGTGAGGATCACCTTGTCCCATAGGCAACCAGGGTCAATATTTATCATCAGACATCAATGGGAGGAGGGGTCCTGATCCTGGGAAAGCTCCCTGCCCTGGTGCAGGGGAATGCCAAGGTGGGGAGGTGGGAGTGGGTGGGTGGGTAGGTGGGTGAGCACCCTTATAGAAGCAGGGGGAGAGAGGATGGGATAGGGAGTTTTCAGAGGGGAAACTGGGAAAGGGCTAGTATTTGAAATGTAAATAAATAAAATAACCAGTTTTAAAAAAACAATAACAACAAACCAAACCTCAACAGTTTTAAATTAAAGAGCAAGTTTTGAAAATTCACTTGGGTGGGCGGGGGGCTAAATCTTTGGGTACAGAATGCAACAGACCAAACCCTAACACACTGTTCAGTTGTGAGTCTCTGTGTTAATAATCATCTACTGCACAAAGAATAATCTCTGATGAGGGCTGACTGATGCAATCATCTGTGGGAGAGCAGTATGTTAGGAATATTTCTGTTTCTTTAGTAGACTAAATAATAGTAGTAGGTTTTCCCTTAGCCCATGCTGCTTTAGCAGTGGCAGGCATGGGTTCTATTTTAAGGAATGGACTTAAATCCAATTTTTAGAAAGTGGTTGTTTATTCCCATAACATTTATGCCAATATTGGACCAATATATATGCCTGTGTGCGTGCAGGTCTCTCTTGTGGGTCACAGAGTTTGTAGCTTGGTTATATGGATGACTACTTTTCTCTTCCAGTAGTGTGCAAAATAGCATGAATGCTAGTCAGTAGTGTTGAAGCTTCTGGTTGGGCACCAGCTGCATTTCTCTGTGCTCTACGACACAACAAGGCCATACCTCTGGTTATGAAGGGAACAGTAGTCTCAGCAGTAGCCATGATGTTGGGGTTGCAAGTATGTGCTATTGTACTTTGTTCTTTATGTGGGTTCTAGGGCCCTAAACTTTGACTAAAGCACCTTTCTAGTCCTGGTAAAAATTTTTAAATGTTATGTTATTTATTTGTTTTTGTGTGTTGGGGGTGGTGTGCTGTGCCACACTTTTGGAGGTCAGAGGACAACATAATTCTTTCCTTTTACTGCATGGTTCCTTGAGATCAAACTCATCTGTAGGTTTGGTGAGAGTTATCTTTTTACCTTCTGAGCTACTCATCTTGTTAATGCCTTCCTCCTACCCCCCATCCCCAACCTTTTTTTAATAACTAAGAAACTGTACTTTTCCTGCCTCAGACTTCTGAATGCCGTACAGATGTGTACCATCACACTTCACTCTTTGTTTTCTCTTTATTTCTTTATCTTATCCATGTCTTTCTTTAGCTTTCTGAGCATCATTAAGACCACACAAATCTTTGCTTTCTGGTTTTTCTGAGAGACAATTTGTTGACTTTTTGACTTATTTACTTTTTGAGTAATCCTCACTTATTTTGGGGTGTGAGTATGTATGTATGTTTGGTCTTGGTCTTGTAAAGTGTGTGTGTGGGGGGGGTGGTTAAAATGAATCTGAGTCTTCTGTGGTTGAAACTCCAGAAATCAGTTCTCCTCTTTTCCAACATTTGCCCAGCTTTTCTGCTGGGTTTTCTGAGTTGGGTATCTATTATGCTAGACCCATGCAAAGATCTTATGCAGATCTTTGGGGCTGGAGCAGTGGCTGAATGGTTGGGAACACTGGTTTTTCTTCCACAGGACCTGGGTTCAATCCTCTACAACCACATGGGGACAACTGCCTGTTACTCTAGTCTGAGGGGACCTGATAGTTTCTTCTAAACTCTGGGTACACTATAAGCAAATGGTGCACAGACATATATTTAGGCAGACTATCTAAACACACAAATAATGGTAAATTAAATTAAATTAAATATCTTTTATGTTTGGGCCTTTTCTGGGTATAGGGACTTTCTAAATTCTCTTGTATGTAATTAATCTCCATTGTTATCTTTAAATGTTGGGCTCTTTGAAAGATTCAAAAGGAAGGGAAAGGAGGGGGTGCAGGGCAAGTACAGAACAGAAGGCTGTAGATTTAAAATCTCTTGATGTCTTCAGTTGGTGGGTGACAGCTTCCTCTCTGTCTACATATGTGTGTTCAGAAGCAACAATTAGTGACCAGAACACAGATTTTTAATGTTGAAATATACAGCATTTATTATTAATCTTGGCTTTTGCAAGTTGGCTGCAGGTCTCTATAGAGGTTTGTCAGTGATCGCATGAGAAGTCTTTGTTGTAGAAGAGCTAAACTTCCCATTCTCAGAGCCCATACAAAAGTCAGTTTGGCTCCGCATGTTTTTTTGACCTCTGTGATCAGGAAGCAGGCAGAGAGGATTGTATTTTAGGAGCTTGCTGGCCAGCTAGTTTAACCAAAACAATTAGCTCCATGTTCAGTGAGAGATCCTGTCTCAAAAAACAAAACAAACAAACACCCCCTACCTAACTAGTTGCAAAGTCATAGAACAACCCTTGTTGTTCCTGTGTAACTACTTTTCTTTGTTTTTTTCTGTTTTGTGGGTTTTTGTTGTTGAGGGTTTTTGGTAATACTTTTTAGCATTTGAAATATATGTTTATATAACAACAATTTTAAAATTCACTCTTGAGGTTTATTTAGATTTATTTCCTAAGAAATCTTTCATGTTCATACAAACAACTTCAGTTAAACTCAGTGAGACATACAGACAAACAAGTGAGAGTTGGGAAGCGGTTCAACAGGGATAGGAGGGAAGAGTAGTGAGTGGGCTTTGTATAGCCAAGTTCCTTCAGGGAAGATGTGGTTATGAAAGGTGTTTTAGAACATGCAAGTTTAGGGAGCATTGCCTCTGCTTTTGTCTAGTATTTTAGTCTCTACTATCTAAATAAGTCTTTGTAGGAAAGTTTGTCTGTATCTTTTTGGAAAGTGTTTTCTTCCCTTTCCTCCCTTGTCTTTCTGTGTGTCAGACTTGAAAAGCCAAATTGATACTCACAGTATTCTTGAGAGGACAGTGGGGAATGTGTCTCCAAGTAACCAGGTTTTCTGGGACAATTATCCTCCCCAAATGATGTACTGTGTCTATTAAAGGGCTTTTTCTTCTGTTAGTCTTGCTGTGGCTCACATGCTAGAGCTAAGAAATCATAATGTTCAATTTTTAAAGGGCACACAGATATGATTTCACTAACCGTAACTTAAACACACTGTAGGAAGTACTCCGTGAAAGAATCTTGCTTCATAGGAAGTTCCTATCTTGGAAAGCAGTTTAGGAAACATGGTGTAGAGGCTACAGTCTGCTTAGGACATTGATGTGAGACCCTTGCAGTGCATGCTCCCGCTGCCATCCCTACCTGTATTCTGGTTCTGTCTATGCATTCTCAGATCTTCCAGTGAGATCTTTGAAGAATCTACTGTTCTCTTGTACCTTGATAGAAATGAGTGTCTAACAACAAAGGAAAGAGAAAAGAAATACCTGCCTCTGATCTCCTCAGTGTTTGCTAAATGGTCGGCATAAAGATGACAAATTTTTCTTAAGAAATTTTTATACTTCATCCCCCTTTCAGAAAATTGTAACTGTTTGCATATAAAAAGCTGTGGTTTTTATTTGTTTGAATACTCTTGGACTTTTCTAGCTTCCAGAACTTTGGACAGTTAATTTCTTTTGTTTATAAATCTAGTTGGGTACAGTGTGCATACTTGATGTTTATGTGTGTTTTGATTTTCTTTTCAACTTACTTTTCTTTTAGGTTGGTTTTGCCCTTAATGAGTTCTGTGAGGAAACTGCATTGATTCCTTTGTAGACACAGCTCTATAGTGCCTTCTGTGCCAATAGATTCAGATAAGCATTGACTACAGAAATTGATGGGTTATATTTTGCTCAGAATTACTGATTGCAAATTCTGCTTTATTATTGTATATAATTACAAGATATATTTTCTATTGCTAGTTCTTAAATAACCAAGAAGAAGCCTTGCTTAAGTTATCAAGCAGAATACTTCTGAGGAATTGTTTATATATCTACTACCATTGAATAGGCATTTTTCTTGGACAGAGAATAGAGAAGTGAGAAGGTTTAGGGTCCCTGCCTTCTTCCTGTTTCCAGCATTATATAGCACTCAAACCTATAGAATTCTACTTTCTTTCTGTTCTGTTGCCTGACTCCGACCTTTAGTTGATACTGTTTTTGTGTTCCTTCTTATACACCACTTTGCTACTAACCTGAATTCATCCAGGAACACTTCTGACGTTTTGATGACAATGTATGTATGTTTTAAAACTGAGCTTTGTGAGTTCTCTGCAGCTAATTTTTTTCTTGAATAATCTGTTTATTGGAAAAAGAGAATTCTAGAGAGTCCTACCAAGTCCATAGCTTTGATGCTGTGATTGCTGTTGCTGTTTTGAGACAGTGTCTAACTCTAACCCCAGCTGACTTAAAACTCAGTTCTATAGACCTGGCTGTGTTTTGTGTGTTAGTTTTACAAGCATGTAGTGGTAACATGCATGCACCATGTCACTTAATGAGTTTAGTTTTCTTTTCTTTCTTTCTTTTTTTGAATCTTCAAAGTATGACTTCATGTTTTTGTCTTTTAAAAATTAACACCACTTTTCTTTGTGTTTAATAAAAATTAGAATACTTTATATTACCCATGGTTTTAAGTCCTCCCTGTAGTCTTTTAGATTGGGTTGTAGATTCATAGGCTGTTGATGAAATGAAACATTCGAAATGTTTTAAAGATTATTATCGTATCTCACTATGCCAGTATTTCCTTCCTTGTCTGATGTAAACTCTAAAATTACATGAACACTTTCTCCCTGTTTCCTGACATTTCTACAGCTGTAGTTTCCTTTAAAAATTATTTGTAAAAGAGAACTAATCAGCCATTTCAAGATATCTTTTAAAAGAAAAATCTCAGAAGTTAAAAGATATAAAGATCCTACTATTTTGATGTATTTTTCTTGTAATTTTATAATGTATTTCAAGGATATGCCCACTTCAGGCACCTGACTGGGACACAACTGTATTGTGTTATACCGCTTGGTTTTCTTTTTTAAATTGAAAGTAGATTTTTTTTATATAATATATTCTGATTCCCCTCTCCCAACTCCTCCTAGTTGCCCCCAGCACCCCCCATACAAATTCACACCCTTTCTGTCTTTCTTATATTAGAAAACAGGTATCTAAAAAACTAATAGAGTAAAATAAAGCAAAAGCAAACAGATTGGTAGGAGAAAATAAAAATAAAAGCACAAGATGCACATATACTCAGAGATGTGTTTGTACACATAGACCTCTCATGAAACACAGCTGGAAACTATACTATATATCCAAGAGATCTGTTCTCTCTCTCTCTCTCTCTCTCTCTCTCTCTCTCTCTCTCTCTCTCTCTCTCTCTCTCTCTCTCTCTCTCTCTCTCACACACACACACACACACACACTGTAAACCTTACAGTGATTGAGCACATTGGGTGCTTATCAGTTTCTCCCACTCCTAAATATTCCTGATCTACACAACTCTGAACTAAATGCCTTCCTGTGTGTGCAGCCTGAGATAGCCCTTTACTATCCTTGAGATTCTCACTTTTGCAAGTTGGGCTCCCTGTTCCCAGAACCTATTTTTATTACTTTTCATGATTTTCACTCTTTTACAGCTGAAATAGTGTATGTATGGAAAAGAAACAACTTGTATATATTGTAATAAAGCCAGTACCTTTATTATATACTCACCCTTAACTTATAGTGTCTTGTATAGCCTTCTAGGCTGGAAGTAATTTTTTCTGAAAATCAAACTTGGTATAATTGTCTTTAAGAGTTAATGTTGTTAATGGCAGTATCTTTGTCTTCTTATTAGCTATTTATACTTTTGTCTTACTTAGAAACTCATACTGGACCTAAAGATGTAGTTAACTGGCAAAATGTTTTCTTGAGGCTCTAGCTTTAATGTTGCCAGCACTGCATAAACCCAGTTTGGTGATACAGACCTTTGATCCCAGTACTCCAGGGATGGAGGGAGGAGGGTCAGGAGTTCAGGTTCATCTACCACCACATGAAACTGTGTTTTCTCCTTTTGTCCTATAATTAATTCTTCACCATTAGGTCTTGCTGAGTCTTTTGTTACAGGCCTGAGGTTAAGCAAATTTACATACATAAAGTACTTAAAATAATACCTGGTCTGTAATAAGTGCTTTGGTACCTGCCTGACTGGAAGGAGTGGTTGGTCCTTGGTTTGACTCTTTCATTTACCAGCTTTACACCTTGGACAAGTCTAAGAATCTCTTTGAGATTCAAGTCCCTTCCCTGTAAAATGTAAATCCTATCTCCTTCGGGACAAGAGAAAGTATACATATGACAAATGCTTGATAAATTTTGTGCAGGATTACATTGCTACTTAGACCTTTCCTATATCTTTTTTTTTTTTTTTAAGAGCACATGATTGCTTATGGTTTTCATGAAAGTTGGCATGAGCTGGGTGCACTTGGGAACTTCTAAGATTGCTTTATCAAGGCATGATTGCAATTTATTGGACTGAAGACAGATACGAAAAGAGTTTTTGATAAAGCCAGCTCTACTTCAGATTGTATAAATCTGTGTAATGTAATCATTATTAATGAATGAGGGGATATGTATTTGGGTTATTAATAGTATATGAGATTAGGGTAAATAAATCTGCTTTAGTCCTGCGCAGTATTAATGTAATTTGAAATGTTAGCTCTTTCTTGTTAACAGTGGTTTTTGTTTGTTTGTTTTGTTTTAAGGTTTTTGGATTCAAAGCATAAAAACCATTACAAGATATACAATCTGTAAGTATGCTTTTCATTTGTATCTGTGTTAATAGAACTAAATAAAAGTTCTTCTGGATTCCTCAGAACAGTTGAAGTCTGCCAGAGAGAATTGTTGGATCTCTGTGTGGTGATGAGGCAGCCTTGGCGCAGATTCCTGTTACTTGATCTGCTTTAAAAGACTTGGCGCCTTGCCCACCCTTGAGCCCATAATCATGTGATAATTTAAATGTAATCCACAGCGGAGCTGCTGTTAGGTTAATGATGGCTTCTATAGAGACAGACTCCAGGGTGGACGCACTTTTGTTTCCTATGTATGTTGATCAACTTACTGAAATAGCTATTTGACTATTTTCTGTGTATAACCTAAATACCTTATGCACTATTTTTTAGTTATCTAGTAGGATTTTAGGGATTGTCCATTAGAACTTATTGATGTATTTTTAAACTTTTTTTTTGATTGTTGGAGTATCGATGTGAAAACAGGAAAGGAAAACAAATCATTAAACACCTTTTGTCTTTGAAGAGACCATTTTTATTTTTCCCAATAGTGAGCATTTTTAAAAAATTTAAAAGATATAAATTACCATTTTTTATTATGTCCTTTTATTTTTCTGTCTATGAATTATATAACAGGACAATTTTATGCAGTGGCATAATACCAATTAGCAATTAATCATTTTCTGTAGACTTTATCAGATATAAGTACAAGTATTTTCTGTTCTGCTACCAGGAGTTATTTGAATTGTTACCTAGAAGGATGGAGGATTTTCTATGACCTGTTAGAGTGCTAGATGTTCCTTTTTTTTCTTTCAGTCTTTAATGATATTCTGTTTTGAGTATTCATGTTCAGAGTATTCATGTGTGGTTGTTACCAGTATTATTTCTCTTCACTTTTGCTGTCTTGGGATTTAGAAAGGTGCAGCCATGGTGAACTATGCAGATACATGCTCATAAGGCTAGTTCTAGCCCTCTGGTGGCCTTAGAGCCTGTGTGAGTCAGGCTGGAGCAGGAGAGAACAATAGACAGAGTAAATGGGCCTCACAGGAAGCTTTTATAAAGGACCATATGTATGAGCTGTTATTAACTTCTGATATCTTCTATCCCTTGTCTGTTATATACCAGTGACTAAAAAGAGTTTGTTTTATTTGTTTTAATTTTAGAATTTTTTTTGTAAACATAAATGTAAAGATTGTGAAATATTCCCGTGGCTTTTTTACTAATCAAAATATTATCTATTAAACCTGGGAGGATGGGCCATGGCAAGTCAGGAGATTGATAGCATAATGGTATTTGAAATATGGCAGATGAGTCGTTTTGGGCAGGTGGTGATATGTGCTGGCTTAGGTGGGGTTATAATAAAAGGTGGTTAGGAGAACCACAAAACTGTTTTTGAACAGCTGCATTCAGACATTGACTGAAACAGGACAAGAACTGTTGAAAGCTGGAATTGATTAAATGAATTATTTTGGACTCACACTGTCAGGATTGGGGATTTAAAGAGATCCCAGTAGGGAAGTAGAAAGACATTAGATGACACTTTCTGCCTAAGTTGAAATTTTATGCCTGTTTAACAGATCCAGAGCACAGGGAGGAAATTCTTTTCATTCCTGTGTATAGTGACTTCCTGCTCTTAGAATTTAGGGATTAGGTTTATGCTATCTCCTTTGTTGTAATTTAGTATAGTTAGAGGCAGCCCTGGGTGGACCTGAACTATCTCTTTATTAGTTGAGAGCAACCTTAAGTGCGTGTGAACTTACCCCCTTGTCACTGGAACCAGGCTTTCAAAATGGCAAAGTCTTGAAGGGCTGTTTAACGGTGCCTTCTTATCTTACAGACAGGGAATTAGGCCTAGGAAGTCAAGTGAGGTGGCCAAAGACAGGCAGGGGCATCATAACCCACTGTTTGCCCCAGAGTCCCTTTTATGTGTTTGCTTGTTAGTTCTTCATTTTATTTACTTCAAAAGTTTTAACACCTACAAGGTTGAGTGTTTTAATTTGAGCACTCCCTCCCCTGCCTATAGAGTATCTGATTTTAGGCAAGTGACACTAGCAACAGCAAATGTTTTATTTCTTTTTGTCTTAGGATAAGAATTACACATAGTATACATTTTTTTTCCTTGAAAAATATAGACATCTGAAGATCCTAAAGTATTTTTCAGTGGACATCTGTGTAATCCATAGTTTGTGAAGCCTTTTATGGCAGCAGTGTTGTGCTGTGAATGAAGAACTATCAATGTAAACTCTGATAATCACTGGCTTGTCTGTTTATACCAAAATAATCACTCAATGATTTTGAGAAAGAGCAACATTAGGCAATCAGTTTTGTATGAGTTTTTCCCCCCATTTTTGTTGCTCCATGCTTAGAGGATACAGATTTTAAGTTTTTATTTTATTCTACCATTTGACATGGTTGGCAAGCATTAACTGATTCATTTTTCTCTATTAAGATGATCTCTGTAAACACTGCAGAGTGAAGAGATCTTCCACCATGTAGCTCTATGGCAAGGTCCAGTTGTCTGTGAACTTGTCTGAATTTACTCCTCCCCTTGCTTTAAGTTGCCACCTTGGGAAACATCTCCTTGTTTTTTCATTTCTCTTTTTATATAAGCCAGTTTAAATAAAGACAAAAAGGTCGTTTAAGCTTTAATTATAAGGAAAATTTTAAATCCAAATTGTTATTTTGCTGTCTTCCATTTTAGTATGTGGAGTGACTTACTGCTATAAGAAATTTAAAAGGAACCCCATGTGAATTTTGGATATATGCCAGAGATTTTAACCAACATGGAAGTTTTCTTCTTTACCCTATGGCCCTTTCTCTTGAACACTTGTTACTCAAGCAGCCCCAGCAGATCCCTGCTGAAACCCCTATGCTTGCCTGTAAAGAGCTGCATGCTTTTTTCTTTTCCTTTTCTTTTCAAGGTCTGTTTTCAGTGACAATACTGCTCATGTTTTTGCTGTAAAATTTGTCACTACCTTTTCATTTAAAACATGTTTTTATTATTTTAAATGAAACAGTAATAGAAGTTGTTGGATTTTGTTGAGCAAGTATACTAAGCTTGAGTTGTCTTTACGTTGATTGCATGTTGTGATTAGGAAAGCTTTTAAGGACCTTAACAAATCTTAGCTTTTTCATGTATACATATTTTTCATATATACACTGAGGATATAAACTGTCACATGATTGTGAGGGTGAAAATGGATGTCACTTGTAAGGTGTGCATATCCTGTAGACTTTAGTTGTCACTACGTTACTTTTTATATCACTGCTTAACCGGACACATGACAACCAGTCTGTAATGGTGACCTTAAACAGGCTTGCTCATTAAACCAAACTTTTGAGAGTGCTTGCCTCATCTCTTCCGTCCCTTTCCCTTTCTTCCCTTTCCCACATCACCTGTGCTAGGCAATTATTCTCACTGACCCTAGATCTCAAACCAGGCAATCAGAAAGTGTGGCAAATTAAGAAAGCTGACTTGTAGGAAACTTAACATTTGTGTTCTGGTAAGCTGTCACAACTAGTTTCTTAGGGTATGTGCCTCCTGACTGTGCTCCACTGTGGGCTCCCCACCACTGCACAGCCTGGCTGTCTTAAGAAGACCACACACAACCTGGCTGTCCTGTGGAGTTCTAGCACTTGGAAGTGGAGGGAGGAGGGGTTTCAAAGCCAGTCTTGGGTATAAGAGATCCTGACTCAGGGAAAAAAAGAGAATGTAAATGTGCTCTTTTGTGAATGTGTTAGTTTTGTTTTTCCTGTCTCATTGTTAGGTAAACACAGACAAGATTATTTAGCAAGGATACATATGTCATCATCTAAAACTTTTTTCTTAGCAAAATAGTACACCAGGTAATATACTAAAAGAAAAGATGTGTGTGTGTGTGTGTGTGTGTGTGTGTGTGAGAGAGAGAGAGAGAGAGATGAAGAGAGATGGAGAGAGATGGAGGGAGGGTGGGAAGATACAAAAGTCCATTTGCCTCAGGTCTGATCCAATGGGCTGTAGTTTATGCATAATTTGTTCACATATCATGTGGACTGGGTTTTGAAATACAGTTGAGGAGTTGTGCAGATTTTCGGTGCACAGTGCAGGCCCACAGCAATTTATTTGGAAGTCTTGGATCAGTTTTATTTTGGTATGTAGAAAATTTCAGTTTGAAAACAAAACAAATACATATTCTTTGTGTTACGTAAATACATGTGGGTTTGAGATGTAGGCTAAGGAGTAATGGAACTTTGTTTTAAAACACTTTTATTTTTCAGTAATTTCTTCTCTCTCTCTCTCTCTCTCTCTCTCTCTCTCTCTCTCTCTCTCTCTCTCTCTCCCCCCCCCTCATCTCCTTCCCCCCTCTTCTCTTTCTCCCCTCCCTTTCTCTGTCTCTCTCTTCCTCCCCCTCCCCCCTTTCCCTCCTCCTCTTGACAGGAACTTGTTATGTATCCCAAGCTGGCCTAGGACTCAATAAATAGCAAAAGCTAATCTTAAAGATACAATCTTCTCTAGTAACTCTTCCAAAAGTGCTAGGATTACAGACTGTGGCAACACTCCCTGCTTAAATGTCCAATTTCTTTAGTAGTTGGAGTCACCAGGATGCTTCTGACCCACTAATATGTAGGGTCCCCTCTTGAGCCTATTTATTTCTTTCATAGCCTCTTACTGCAGAGTAGCAATGGTTAGTGTTACTGAAAAGCTAAATGTCTTGTGGTGTCAGTATTTACTATCAGTGGGTTTTAGTTATTTTGTGATCTGATATTAAAATTTGTACACTGAGAGATTATTGGAAATGGTGACATTTGTATATAAAAGAGTAAAGGTCTGGTTTACAATTTTTAGCAAGCATTGTGTTAAGTAAATTAGTATCATTTGGTTGTCTTTTACAAGTTCTTTTTTTCTGTTTTTAGCATGTACATTTGAAATAATGGCTTAAGATTGTATATGCTCTTCTGTCAGGTAAAGATAATGTTGAGCATAACCATCCACAGGTATTGTGAAATAAAAAACGTGTTCTAAAGTCCTGTATAGTCCTCATCTAAGAAATCTACAGGGTCCGTGCAGTTAAATTGGAAGAGTTGCATGTTGTCGTCACAGATTGTGTGAATGAATATATGCACACAAATTGCATGCATGTGTTTAACCTTTTATTGAGCTTTGATCTCCTTGATTATAAGAATGATGATAGTGCCTACTTCAGAATAGTTGAAGTTAACTGAAATAGTTCCTGTAAAATCGCTTAGCATAAATGTTGGTGACATTGATACTCTTCCTTCCAAGTGTGAAAGGTAACTTTATGCCACATTTAAACTTTCTTGTAGATGTGCTGAGAGACATTATGACACCGCCAAATTTAACTGCAGAGGTATGTAGAAACATAACCGTAGCATACTGTATCACTAAGGACTGATAGGCTGTCTTTTGCTGCCTGGTGATAATTATCAATATTATTGATAAAAATCTTAAGAATGGTCTTTGGCACTTTTAAAAAGTGAATTTAATTTTAGAGTTTTGTAGGACCTACCAATTGTCAGGAAATTGCAGAATAGATTGAGGACAGCAGCGGTTCCTAGACTAAGCTAGAATAGGAGGGGCTTTATTGACGAGGAGCCATTCTAACTTTTCTGCACAGAAGAATGACATACATAGAGTTAAGAAAGTGTAAAACAGCCACAATAGAATGCCAGTTCTCTGACCTGTGCAGCACTAAGGACTAAGCGAGAGCAGTTTCTGCAGAGTCTTTCTTTCTGTCTTTTTTCTTTTTCTTTTAAATTTTATGTATGTGATTACACTGTCACTCTCTTCAGACACACCAGAAGAAGGCATTGAAATCCATTGTAGATGGTTGTGAGCAACCATGTGGTTGCTGGGAACTGAACTCAGGACCTAGGTAAGGCAGTGCTTTTACCTGCTGAGCCATCTCTTTAGGGATAGACAGACCTAGGCTCCTGCTCATTCGGAAGCTTGTTGCGGCTGAAGTTCACTTAGCTTTAAGTGTACATTTTAACAGACTCTTGAATGTTTTTGTGTACCACTGGGGAAATGAAGTTGGGAGCACAGTTAGGCAGATGATGAAGCGAAAGCTAGCCTGCAGCCCCTTTGTGATTGTAGGATGCCATTGTTAACTGTAGAGCTTTTCTGTCACGAGAAGTATTAAATGGACTGTTCTCAAACCATTTTATGATGTCTTGCTTCAGAATATGTCATAATTTTTATATATTAGATATATGGCAGATAATTAGAACAGTAATATAGCCAGGAACTTTTTTTTAAGACAAGGCTTCAGTGTCCCAGGGTGACCTTGCACTCATTATTTAGCTGAGGGTGATTTTGAACTTGATACCTCTGATCCTTCTGCTTTCACCTCCCAATTGTTAGGATTTCAGACTTGCACTACATCGTCAGTTGTGAGTTTACTCACAGCAGAGATAAGTCCAGGGCTTAGCATCTGTTAATCAAGCATTTTGTAAACCAAGTTACATCCCTCAAGTTCAGGTCAGGATTTAAGGATCTCAGTAGGGTTGAATAAAAACAGATAGTAGTAAGATTAAAAATCAGTAGTAATAGAACTGAGGTCTTGCTTCTAGACAATAGCACCTTGTCTTAAAAAAAACTCAACTCTGACTATAGAGAACAAAGATGTCTTAGACTCTTACCTAAATTCACGTGAAAAAGATCTGAAACCTAATTTAGTAAACCTTATTTCAGTCAGATGTTTTTCTGTGACTGATTAGTCTCAAGCCATGTATATACAATTATATTTGTGAGAGATACCATTTTAAAAAGAAGTCACTGGGTAATTTTATTAGAAAAGTCAGTCTTTCCATAGTTGACTCTATTAGCAACCCATACTTTATTCAGAGCATGTCTGGTGCTGATGTAGAAATATCTGTTATTTCTCCTGATTAGAAGTCAGTGCTTGGCAAGAGGCCTGGTGACATCCATTTGGATTCAGCTGTGCTGATAGGCTGTGTCCTGTTCCCTTCATGTACATATTCCCCTTCCCGGAGTGAGGAGCACAAAGCTCGTTTGTTCTTGTCTAATACATTTACGAATTAGTAAAAGACTTTTTAAAACGTAAGTTTAATAAGTAATAAATTAAAATTCCCCAAAAGTTAGGCTTCTTTTAAGCACCAGTAAGTTTATATGTAATATTTTTAAAGTCAACATGTTTTAAATAAAAATGTAAAGTTTTCTTACATTGGGATTGTTTTTTTGCAACAGTTGCACAGTACCCTTTTGAAGACCATAACCCACCACAGCTAGAACTCATCAAACCCTTTTGTGAAGACCTTGACCAGTGGCTAAGTGAAGACGACAATCATGTTGCAGCAATTCACTGCAAAGCTGGAAAGGGGCGGACTGGCGTAATGATCTGTGCATATTTATTGCATCGGGGCAAATTTTTAAAGGCACAAGAGGCCCTAGATTTTTATGGGGAAGTAAGGACCAGAGACAAAAAGGTAAGCTGTTTACTTTTCCCCCTTTCCTCTTTGTGGACCAAGAATTTATTGGGAAACAGGTTTTCTCCCTCTTGCTTTTATTGAGGTGTAATGGACAAATAGATTCTGAATCTACTTACAGAGCATGTGTGATCCTTTGAGAAATGTTACAATGTGGTTACACAGTTGTATCCCTCATCCCTGGAGTCCCAACCCTCTTCCTTAACTGGAGACCTACCTGGAGCAGTTGCAAGGCACACAGTATTATGTACTATTGACTCTTGCTGCTATTCTGTGCAGTCTAGATGTCTAGCTCTTATTTTTCTCATCTAATAGAACTTTTTTGTACATCTGTTTATTAAGCTAACATCTTTTGTTGAGATAGGATCTCCCCATAGAGTTGAGGCTGGCCTCTATGGTGCTTCCATTACAGAATACAAAAATGTGCCCAGCACTTCCCAAGCTTGTAATCAGCTCATTTAGTTTTTCTCTTCGTATTGCTATTTTCTGATATGTATATATACGTATATATATGTATATATATGCTGATTATGTATTCATTTGTTTTTATTGCTATGCATATATTTGATAGAAGCTTTGCACACATTACACTAAGAATTCAATTGCTGGTAAGTAGTACTTCTGATATTTCTATGGCCTACCATATATTTTGAGAGAGTAGTGTTTGCTTTGAAGAAGTGGATGAGATTATTTCCTGCTAGAAACCTCAGCTACTTGACTTTTTTCTGTTTTTGTTTGTTTTTTGTTTTTGTTGTTGTTTTGTTTTTTTCATTTTTCTTTTGCTCCCATTTTTCCCTTTTGTGACGGTGAGGACTCACGTTCTACCATTAAGCTACATCCTCAGCCCTTGTTTGACTGATTTATCATGTTAAACTACATGACCTTTTTGTTTTGCTTTGTTTCTGTTTGTTGCCAGTTCAGGCAAGGATTTTTACTTGAGACAAATAATGATTGTGAAATGGTCTAGGCTTCTCTAAGCTCTTCTGTCACCTATCCTGTCCCTCTCCCTTCTCTTCAGAGTGTGAGCTGTGTGTTGAGAGTGGTGAGCTGTCAGGCTATGGAAACCACTTGGGGTATTCTGTCTCATTATGTTCAAGGGTGAGAGCAACTTTTCTGTAAGTTTCTCTGTTTCAAGTCCAGGTTAGATGCAGGAGGCTCATGTCAGGAAGTGAGGGCTGATGTTAATCTGACAGTATAAAGTAGTCATTATAGCCTGGTGGCTTTAGTTCTGTTTCCCTCTAGAAGGGAGTGGAGAGTGTTTGTGGAAATATCAGGATGTCTTGGGAAATTTGTGAGTGAAATGTGAAGCCTCTAGTGTCATTTGGTATTCATAGAACTGTTCTTAGCAGCAGACACTCCCCATCTTTTGCCATTTCTCTCACATGAAAATGATAGACTAATGTAAATAGAAGGTGCAGAGCTGTGCACATTGTCAGAGATGGAGCTGGTGGGTGCATTTATCGCTTAGAAGTAATTTAGCATCTTACAGCCACATCGGTAGGATCTACTGTGCTTAGCTGATGCATGATATACTGAGACAAGTGTTTTGGATAAGTTATACACAGACCTAAAGGAGAATCCTTATGTGTTTCCTACCTTTATTCTTTAGATTATTTAAAAACAAAGAATTTATGAACAGATACTGTTGACCAAGCTGTGTTTTTTACTAAATGGTTGCTTTTGCATTTTAAGCTACAATAGCATTAGAAAACCAGATACAGATAAAAGCTTTAAGCTATCCCCACTCCAGGAATGCTTCTTTATAGATAATATCAAGACCCAGAAAAGTGAACTGTTGTGATTTGTGACAGTGTCAGTCAGTTTGAGACAACATTTAGAGGACCAACAAGTCTCTTGCCGTGTTGTTAAATATCTGTGTATATTATCAAGTTTACAAAGTCTGGACTGAAAAGGAACTTTGAAACTGTTGAGGACTTTACCTCTTTATAGGCTTTCCTGAAAGGTTCAGTATTGCTGATGGTTTTAAAAGGCTTCTCAGTTTTATGCTTTTCTCTACAAATCAGTGTTTAATAACCTTCCAGGTTAAAATCTTAGAGTGTTTAATCTCCAGGTTGAGCTTAAAATCTCTCCAGGAAGAGATTGCTGGTCTTGTAAATATATTGCTGTGCATTTCCTTATAATTTTTACAATTTAATTGTTTTTAAAGCTTTTAAATGTAAAGAAAAATAAAATCATGGCATTTATAGAAAGAGGATGGAACTGGAAATCATTATTTCAAGTAAAACAAACCTGATCAAAAAAACTTGTTTTCTCTCATGGGAAGAACCTGAATTGGAGGTACACATACTGTCAAGTTAGAAAGGAGACCTTCTGGGGGAGGAGACATCTGAAGGGAAGATGGTGAAGTGGAGAGTGGAGCCGGCTCCACATGAAATGCAGAAGAGAAGCTACTTGGGGGAGGGAAGGAGGTGACTCAGAAGGAAGTGTGACGATGCCTCTGCGTGGAAATGTCATAATGAAATGCACTAGTAAGAAAGAATAAACAAGAAAACAAGCCTTAAAAGTCACCACTCCTTTGCCTGATAGTCTGAATGGTAGTAAAATGATGGCTATATTTTAGCTTGCTTTCCTCATAAGAAACTTAGCTGAGTATGGTAGAGCTGCTTAATACAACTGAGAAGTTCTTTCTGGAAGTATCTTACATTTAGTATAATTGATTACTCAGAGTGGCAGTGTGTACAATGGGATCTTGTGTGCTAGTTACGAGTTCCTCAACTTACATTGTGTCACTTCTTGTCTTTGGTGTTTCTGGATCTGTGCTTTAAGTGTGAACTTCTGGAGATTAATGCTTAAATATGCTTTGTAGTTCGTAGGGGATTAATAATTTTAGAATTGTCTGTATTATTTTTGCTTATATTTGTAATTTTAACTATGGAGGGACCATAAGAAGTTGAAGAAAATTCATCTTTTTTATGTTAAAGAAGGAGGCACTTGGCATATTCTTGTGAAAAAATTGTAGACTTTGTTTAGCTTCTCAAAGTACTATATAACCAGGTCTCGACATGATGCAGATTAGATATGATGCTGATCATAAAATTGTGTTCTTCATTGTGTTCTTCATGCCCGAGCAGTACTTTAGGTTTTGAATATTACAGAGAAGTCCAACAGTAGCTACTTCCTATAAAGAAAAAATATCCCATGGATAAAGTAACTGCTCAAGGAACAAAGACTCATATCTTTTATTCAGTAAGACAAGTATGTTACCCACTTCACGGGGAATTATTTACTTGTATAGTTGATATTTTGACTGTTTTAACTGCAATGGGAAATGAACACCCATTTGACTGGAAATTCCTAGAACATGCTCTGATTTCCCTGGTTTAAAGGGTGTACCTCTTTTTCTTTTTAAAGATTTATTTATTTTATGTACATGAGTACACTGTAGCTGTCTTCAGACACACCAAAAGAGGGCATCTGATCCAATGCTCTCTTAGAGATAATTGTGAGCCACCATGTGATTGTTGGGAATTGAACTCCAGGCCAATGGAAGAGCAATCTTAACCACTGAGCCGTCTCTCCAGCCCATGTCCACCTCTTGAACCAAATGCTTTTCTAGTGAATGGAGTCCTCTTACAAAGTCATGTATCTGAATTGAAGAATAGGCCCAAAACCTACCTCTAAACCACAAAGCTATCATTATAGCTTCTGAAGCAAATCCGGGTGAGGAAAGAGTGTTGACCAGAAATGATCTGTGTCACCTTTGTCACAGAGGAATGTAAGTTATAGTTCATAGAACTGAAGCATTATATATTTCAAACTTTAGAGCTTCTTCATGGAGGGAAAAACTGAATTAAGAGAAGTTATCGCTTCATTTAAATCGTGTAGCATTCCTGTTTTCAGGTCACCCGAGTCAGATTTATTCAGGTCCGATACTGGGTTTGAGCAAGGTAATCATGTGCATGCAGTCTTCCTATTCTTATTAAAATCGAGGCAACAAGGCTGGCTGCAGTGTGCTTGGGGAATCAAGAGGAGCAGTAGTCAGAGCCACCATCAGATACTGCAGTGTGTTTGAAGCCAGGGGAAATTGAGGTTATAATAATTGGCTGTAGTGTCACAGAGGCCTGTCACCTAGGTTGAAGAACTAGGGTGACCACTTGGAGGCCAGCCTGTGATACATAATGAGACCCTGTCTTAAAACATAAAATATGTGGTAATACATACTTTGCAATGTTATGGACATAATATGTTTTGAATATAGGAAAGTAGCTACAGTAACTACTGCTTGTTGTCATAATATTAATAACCACATTCTAGTGATTTATTGTGGTCATTCAGAATGTACATCTCCCTCTTAAAGCAAATACTTTTTAGGTTGAAGCATTTATATTTATGAGCTTAGACATAGAAAATATTTTCCAGTTCACTAGGAAAGTTTGCTCAAATAGAAAATTATTTCTTTAAAAAATCTACGATGTGAATTTACCTTATAGAAGGTCATCTAGACACAGAATGCATAGAAGATGAACATTATGTACTGTGTTGTGCTATGCTAATCCAGTATAGTAGTCTTAGGGCGGTATTATGGATCTATAAGATTCATGCCCTCCATATAACTCTCTATACTAAGCATTTATGAACTTCTGTGCCAAAAGGACTCAAGTTTGTTAAGCAAAAGCTAGAAAAGGAAAACAAAAGAAAACAGTGCTAGAAATCTTGTATGTACTCTAAGGAGACACAAAGTACAATACATGTACACACTGAAGAAAGTAATAAATTAGTAATGCTTCACAGTATCCACTTACTTAGGTTAATAACTCCTTAGACTAACTACAAATCCCCACAAGTCTAGAAAGTTACCTGTTTTTGATGACAGTTGAGTAGAGCTGCAGTTTAAAGTTTAATCCAAGTCGTAATGGAAATGTAAAGCTATTTTCTTAAATAATTTTTGAGCCATTTGAAGAAAGATACATTGAGATGATTCACCAGTAGAAAGTAAAGATATAAATGAGTGAACTGAGGAAATGTGAACTATTTGGACTAGCAGATGAATTCTGACTTAAAAAAAAAACAGCCAGTGTTTTGAGTGACGTTTAGGGTTAAATCTGGGTTTTTGTAACTGATTCAAAAGATAAATAATGTAACACATGTTGTGCTTAGCCAGGCAATTAAGTCCTAGCTGGTGTTCAGCTCCAGCCCCGCCTTGCTGCCTAGGCCTTTAGGTGATGCAAGCTCCCCTCTGCATCACCACTGCCTTTAAGCTCTGAGCTCTGTTCACACAACTGCTGTGGGTCTGAGTATTGTTTACTTATCAACCCAGCTCTTTTCAAAAAGACAAGCATATAAATGCTTGTGATAATTGGCATTCTTCTCATCACTTGAGATAACCTATAATGTTGAGAACTGTTTATTGCTGTACATAAATGTGAAATGTGTACCAAAAACTAGAGAGCAAGAAAAAAAACATCCGAACATTATCAACTACTAATTTGACAACCCACTCTTACTGACTTGCGTTGAGTTTCTTTTAAATAATTGTTTAAAGATTTTATGATGGGGTCTCATTATGTGGCCCAGTGATGAACTTTGACTCAGAGTGCTTCATCTTCCCAAGAATTGGGACTACAGGCATGTGCCACCACGTGCTTTTTATAGCTTAAATTTAATTTAATCTTTTGGCTAGAAATGAATTAATATGGTTCATAAATTCATGTTGTTAAAAACAACTGTTCTCATCCATTTTCTGTCTACTGATTACCCTAATTTGCTTAGCTTTATATAATATGAATTGTTACACATGGTGTGTGTGTGTGTTGTGTCTGTGTGTCTGTGTAGGAATCATATGTTCCTTGGGGATCCATCCTCTGGTGCCATTCATCTTGTTCAGACAGGATCTTTCATTGGTCTGGAATTAGCCAGCCTGTGAACCCCAAGAATCCCTCTCTACCTCCCCAGTGCTGATGTAAGCACATGTATCATTACATGGTGCTTTTTGAAAATGTATATGTACGTGGGGTAGGTTGGCTTATGTGATAGCTCACTGGTTTAGAGCAATGTTGCTCTTGCAGAGGACCCAGGTTAATTCGCAGTGCCCATGTAATGGCCTACAAACTCCATAACTCCAGTTCCATGTATGCCTTCTGGTTTCTGTGGGACCAATTGTACATATGGCGCATATACATATATGTAGGCAAAAACACTAACAATATTTAAAGAACAAAGAAAGAATATATACAAGGGTTTTGGGTTGCTCATGCTTACAGGCTGTGTGTGTTTGTTTGTAAAGGAAGAGATTGATGATTGATTGATTGATTGATTTCTGGCTGGCATGGAACTGTAAACCCTAGGCTGGTTTGGAACAGTCCTCCACTGCAGCCCCTCCAGTGGTAGGATTACTGGTGTGGGACTCTATTCCTGCTTAGTTTTCCTTTTTAAATATCATGTGGATTGTGACTTTTAAAATATTTGTAATATTTTCTAAGCCATTTTATGCTTTCCTGATTTCTCCAAGGAATGGATATAGCACAAGGGTACTCCTTAGTGCCTGTTAACAGGTTGTATTGAATGTGTTTATTATTCAGCTGCACACCCTTACTCTAAGGTCGGAATTTCATTTTCTACTGATTTTCCTGTGCAGAGGCAGCACATTTTTCTCTAGTGTGCTGATTCTGATATGCTTTTGCTTAACAGGTTTGTAAAGAATAATATGCCTAATAAATCCATCTTTGTGAGGGACCTAGGTATAAGCAGCTGTGACAGAGGCCATTGGTTGTCTCTTTGCGAGGAACCTGGGTAGCTGTGGTTCAGAGACCATTGTCTGTCTGTCTGAATATACAGTGGCCTTTACTTAGTGGGTTTAGAGATCAGAGCATTATTTAATATTTGAATAAATGAGATGTTTAATAACTATATTTTAAGACTATCTGATATTTTCCTTTCTTTTATTATTGCGCTTATTTATTCTAATTGAGTTAGATTTAAATGTTAGCCACTTAAGGAGAAACGTTGGAATAACCGAGTTATAGCAGTTCTGTGTACTAATGTTTTTCTTTTGAATTTGACATCTCCTTTTCTTCTGTCCCCGGTCTACCAGGGAGTCACTATTCCCAGTCAGAGGCGCTATGTGTATTATTATAGCTACCTGTTAAAGAACCACCTGGATTACAGACCAGTGGCACTGCTGTTTCACAAGATGATGTTTGAAACTATTCCAATGTTCAGTGGCGGAACTTGCAGTAAGTGTTCTAAATTCTTATTCCTCTAAACCATATCTAAATATATATGTAAGAAATTAGAAATAAATTTGCCAGGTTAAAACTTGTGTAGGAGTGTATTTCTGAAGTTGAAATTAATTAGTTCAGTTGTTCAGCTCATTGATTTAAGAAAGGTAACCCAATGAATTTTGGTGTTCTTGAAGTCGACTATATTTGTGGGAGAAATAGTCTATGTTATAACTACCAGATGCAGTCTCTGTTCTGACAAAATAACTGAAAGACGCTCTGACAGGCCAGTGTGAGAATGGCCTCTGGCCACGACCAAATCCTTCATCTGAGGGAAACAAATGTTCAATGTCATGGGGACAGAAAAAGAGAGACTGTAGGATCAGCCTTCAAATATAAAGTGTAAAAGGATGTGAGTCAGGATATGTGGAGAAAACCTGCATGTAGCTCTGAGTTCCAGCCCTCAGCCCCTGACATGGCCATGTCATCTCCTCGATGAGTTTACTTGTCAGTAAAACGAAGAAATCTTGATAAGTATGAAGTCATGACACTGGTGTCTGCTTGAAATTTCTCTTAATTTAGCAGCTATTGGCCTACCTCCCACCTCCCTGCTAGTCTCATTTTGATCTTGTTCTCCTTTCCTGCTGTTCTTGGCTAGAGTTCTTAGCTACAGAACTCTAGGAATAAGAAGCCTACTACCTGAACTCAAAGCAGCTACTTAGTAAAAGGGGAATGGATATTATGGAAAATGTATGGAAGAATTTTAGGCAGTCCTAGAAGGCCAGGCTGCTGTACTATCTTTTCTTTCTTTTCCTTTTAAAAATTGTTTTGATTTATTTTTATTTATATGAGTACACTGTAGCTGTCTTCAGACACACCAGAAGAGGGCATAAGATCCCATCATAGATGGTTGTGAGCCACCATGTGGTTGCTGGGAATTGAACTCAAGACCTTGGTAAGAGCAATCAGTGCTCTTAACCATTGAGCCATCTCTCCAGCCCTTATCTTTTTTCTGTTAACAGTTTTTGACACTGAACATCTTAAAATGCCATCTGGGAGTAGTCAATCATGTTTTATACTTAAGATATTTTATTGTATTTTCACCATAATGTCCTAGTATTAGATATATGTCACTTATTAGAATTCCTTGATATTGTTTTATGGATGTTTGCAATTTGTCAATGATTTTAGTTTTTTGCCTCCATGAAATACTTAGGTAAATTAACTTGTTCTCTCTAAAATAATAGAGAAAAATGAATTTCTTGTAGTCATCTATCTTTGTCAGATAGGTGTGATTGCCCATGAGCAGGACAACTTTGTTAAAGGTTCCTGGTTTATTTCTGTAGCTTGTGGAAAGGTCTAAGAAACTTTGATACAGAGTCATTATATTAGTATAAGTTTTAAAACATTAGTACAAGGCACAATGGACTATTGAAAGCATCTGGCCTAGGAACTTTACTAGGTTCATTGAGAAGGAAAAAGGACGAGAACTCATGTTCTTCCTATAGTTTAGGTATCGATAAAAGAGCCAAGCAAGGGCAGGATGGAGGTAAGAAGGAAAGGCTTTGCCCAGGAATCCTATAAGGTATACTGACCTTTATCAGTTCTGCTTCAGCTGTCTGATTAAACTGTTTTGTTTGGCTTTTAGTCGCACAACATTATGTTTACATCTCTAGACTTAAAAAATAGTGACTGGTAAATTCTTTTAATCTTTTAAATTTTCTAGTTACCTATTTATGTGCTGGGATTTAATACTATATATTGAAGTTATATTAAATACAGCCCCTGGGATTCATATGCATAAATTATAGCTGCTATGTTCACAAAAAGGTTTTGGAAACTTAATTTCATGAAGAAAGTCTGTCATTGGAGAGCACGTGCAGTTTGGATTGGCATTAAGTGTGAAGGAACTGTTACAGGCAGTAGGAATAAGATGACCCAAGTAAAGCAGGAAAGCTGGACAAGAAGTATAAGATTTGATTTGCTGTTACAGGATTTTGAATGGGATGCATTGGACTTAGATTTTGGTGTCATGATGATTCTAGGGACTTCAGCTATATTTTCAGGACAGTGCTCTGTTTTTTAGAAAGTTGTAATAGTTGTAATGTAGGAGGGAAGGATAGTCAGCTATGTGACTTGGCAGATGCTGCTAGAACAGTGACATGGGCTTTGCTTGGGTTTTCTTTAGTTGTCCATATCTAAAGATTGTGTTCAAGGTTTGATCTTACTCAGGTAGATGTTTCACAGAAACGTGCATTTGAATTTTGGAGACATAAACAGTATCACTTTGGTTTATTGGTTTAAACTTGTTTTATATCTAATGAAAACAAGGTGCTCATGAATGTGTGCGGTGAGGCCAGAGCTAGAGTGCACAGGAGTGCCCTCGGTGTCCAGCTCAGGTTGCTCAGTAGCTGCGGTACTTGGTGATGTGACTAGGCTCGAGTCTAGGGAGAGCTCATGTCTGTTTGGAGAACGTCGGGAACGGGATAATAATTTAACCTTTAGTATGTTGTGGTAGAAAAGGGTGAAGACTAAGGAAGAGGACAGGCAAGTTGTGTTGAGGAAGAGGAGCTGTCAGTAAAACAGATAAAGGTAGTGATGAAATGGATAGTGTCTTCTGCAGATGGACCAGGAGCTGGCAGCCTTCGTCTTCTCTGCTATGACTTTTTCTTTGCTTCTCTGTCTGGATGCGCTCGTTTGTCAAATCCAGATCCTGTCGTTTCTTCAGAACAGAGTTAACATAGCAGAAGTTATATTTTAGACATGTGTCTCAGAATTCTTAGAATTTTGATGTTAGGACCTCCATCCCAATGGGAAGCTCACGGTATATAGGAGGTCATTTTTCTCAGTGGCTGCTGTTTATTCATTACTGTGCACTACAGCTGAGGACATTGTCAGGGAAAGATGCTACAACCAGGCAACTCTTATCAAAGAAAGCATGTAATGTGGACTAGCTTACACTTCAGAGGATCAATCTATTATCCACTTGGCAGAAAGCATGGCACCACACAGGCAGATATTATGCTGAGAGTTCTATATCTGCGGGAAGTAAGAACAAAGAGACATTGGGCCTGGTTTGACCTTTTGAAGCCATAGCCCGCCTCTTAAGGACACATTTCCTTTAAAAAGTCACACTCCAGCAAGGCCACACTTCCTAATCCCTCTCAAGTAGTGCCACTCCCTGATGACCAGACATTCAAATCTATGAGCCTTATTGTAGCCGCTCTCATTCAAACCACCACAGACACCAAGTTAAAATCATTCAACAGCCTCCCCTCCCCTCACACACACAACCAAGCATGCACCATAGCCTGTCATAATCTACATCACTCTGCACCACTGTCCTCCACACCGTCATTAGGATGGTCCTATCTATGTAAAGTGTTTAGCTGCTGTCCTAATCCAAAGTCCACATTCAGCCAACAAGCAGCATGGCCAGGCTAATTACTTTACCTTGTTTTTAGGGGACCTTCTAAGTACTATGGGCTTGTAATTCACTTGTCAGTTGTTCGGGCCTTGGAAATGTACACCTTAGGTGGTGTTCAGTTGAAATCCAAATTATACACTCAGTTTTCTTTTTAAATCCTAAAATCAGTAGTACCAAATTCTGAGCTAGAAGAATAAGTCACTAATAAGATTATCAGGCTTTTTATCCTGATAGTTTTTACCAGAGCTTTGAAACCACACTTTGCTCATTTGCCTCGTGTGACATCCCACTTATGTATAAAGCCTAATAAAGTGTCTCATTCCACTTTGAAATTGTAGTCTATGAAGGAAAATGTATTGACAGATTCCTGATGGGATGTTCCTCCTTTTGGGGGTGGGTTTCACAATAAGTGTCTTGTAAATCCAGTCGGAATAACCCCATCAGCCCCATAGGCTTTTACTGAGGACCCTATTTTTTATGAAATGCTGCAGTAGTACCTTTATATGCTGAATACATAAACCATTTATGTTTTTATTATCAGAATTTTACTTAGATTGACTTGCTTTGCATTGTTCCCAGTCATGGTTGACATTGATAATAATCTGCTTTTTATCTTCAAAGAAATAATACACACCCTCTAGTTCTAACATACTGGTCTCCTGTTTATCTCTAGTTATATGTGAATTTGAGAACATTTTAGAAATAAAACATCTTTTTATTTCCACATTTTTAACCATCTTTTGGTTGACTGACTAATAAAAGTCATAATGATGTTTGTGAAACTGTACTTAGGCAATAATTTTAAAACAGACCTGGATTGGAACCAGATAATTGTTAATGAAAGCAGTGTTTAAGAGAGAAAAAAAATCTGTGTAGTTTTCCCTTGGAGCCTGCTGTATTTCCTGCAGACATCTAGGGTGTTTTGTTCTCTTTTTCTCATGATTGTGACTTTGTAAATCTAGGTTTCTACACCCATGTAGATATGGGCAGCACACATTAGACCCAGTGGGTTTCTCAATAAGGAAAACCACAGAGGACATGAAGTTAAGGAGGAAACTGGGTGGTGCGTCCAGGAAGAGTTAGAGGGAGAAGTGAAGTAGGAAGTGAATTGGATCAAAATACACTGAATGCTTATTTGAAATTCTCAAAGAATTAGTAAAAAATAATATGTTTTTAAAAATGTGGGATTGGGTGGTGGTGGCACGTGCTTTTAATAATGCCGGCACTTGGGAGGCAGAGGTTGGGGATAGCTGTGAGTTGGAGGTCAGCCTGGTCTAGTTCCAGGACAGCCAGGGCTAAACAAAGAAACCTGTTAAAAACCAAACCCAAGGGGGGGTGGGGGAGTCGGGGGGAGTGGATATGGCGTCAGCTACTCGCCTTATCCGAAAGCTACGGAACTGGGCATCTGGGGACTCAGCCACCTCCTAAGCTCCCGGTGGGCCCCAGTCACAAGCTGTCCAACAATTACTACTGTACTCGTGATGGCCGCTGGGAAATGGTGCTTCCCTCAATCATCATGTTCTCACAGAAGGCCCTGGTGCTGGGCAAGACAGCTGAGAGTTCTGCTATGGCAGCCTCTGAGAAGAAGGCAGTGACACCTGCTCCACCCATGAAGAGGTGGGAGCTGTCCAAGGACCAGCCATACCTGTGACCTGCCCTAGGATACCTTGCTGTCTCCAGGGCCACAAGACTGCTTTTCCTCCTTGGATTTCTGTGGGGAGAGTGTGACCTAGTTTATAACAAATACATAGAGCGCCACATTAAAAAACAAAACAAAAAAAAAAAACCAAACCCAAACCAACTAACTAATCAATCAAACAAACAAACAAAACCCTGTGGACTGGGGGTCAAAAGAATGTTGATGATTATTTTATATTTCTATATTATAAAGACTTGGGCTTATAGTTTATTAAATTTTTTTTTAAAGTTGCCTTTATGTAGTTCACAAAAGTCCCAGGAAATTGTTTAAATTGTTTTATGCTTAAAGTAGGTTGTGATGGGTCTTTTGAATAATGTTAATGTAAAGCTTTATTAATATGTTGCTAGAGTCTAGTCTTGGAACTTACTGTTTATGAAGTAGCAGTTGGTTTTCATATCTGTAATAGAACTTTAAGTGTTCAAAATTGAAGAGGTTCTTACTTGGGATTTTATTTTATTTCTACTGATTTGTTTTAGATAAGCAGTCAACATGAAGAATTATCATTTTGTGTATGTTTCTGTTACTTTATTATTAAAATAGCTTCTGATTTGAGTGTTGAAAACATGTTTTGTGAAATGATCCTATATGTATTTGACCATGTAGATCCTCAGTTTGTGGTCTGCCAGCTAAAGGTGAAGATATATTCCTCCAATTCAGGACCCACGCGACGGGAGGATAAGTTTATGTACTTTGAGTTCCCTCAGCCATTGCCTGTGTGTGGTGATATCAAAGTAGAGTTCTTCCACAAACAGAACAAGATGCTCAAAAAGGTTTGCACTTCAGTTCTATTGTGTAGAAACAGCCATCCCTTAATGAGTAACTATAGACTGTTTGCTTAAAGCCTATGGTTAGGAAATTAATCTTTAAGAAGAGACTATTTCTCTGCCTGCCATCTACTGAGCTGTTTACTGTTTTGTTCTATGATATTGGTAGGACACGTGAGCAGAACTGCCTACTCCAACCCCTCGTTTGTTGGCTTTTTTAATTTGTTCTGTCTTCTTATTGCAACACAGCCATGCTTTTTACTCATTTAGGTTATGTTTCTTGAGACTATAGACTATATTTTGTTTCCCCAGATTTACTGAGTATTTAGTCAGTATTACTTAGTTGAAAAAGATGGCTATGAAGAAAAAGTAATTTTAAAAGGGGGGGGGGAACTGATTAACATTTTCAGGATTGCTGAGGCTTGAGATACACTTAGGAGAAGGCGAGAGCTCAGCTCTAGCGTCTTTGGTGTGAACATTTATCCTTGGTGTAGTATCCTTAGTTGAGTGTGAACATGAAAATGAGTCTTAAGGTGTACAAGTTTCATCTGATAACAGGAAGACACTTTTTTGGTGCAGAATCAGTCCCTGTGAAGCATACAGGGTAGTACTTGGCCAGGAAGGGGAGTTCCTTTTTCAGTCTTCAGAGTTTTTATAAAAGCGATAAAAGGAAATCTCACTTACTAAAAATGTTTTAATATCAGGGCAGTTTATTAGGAGAGATAATTTGCTTTTTCTAGTATCTATATAGTTAAAGAAGAAAAAGCACAATATTTTATCATGGACTAATCTTCTACCTCTCATGATCAAGAGCTGAATATAAATATCTTTCAGCTATAGGGGTTTTTGTTTCTTTTCCGAAACTACAATAAGTGTGAGCAAATATTTCAAAAATTATTTGAAAGTCTTTCCGTTTTTCCTCCTACTTAGTTTGTTTGAGACAGGGTCTTTCTGTGTAGCTCTCGCTGCCTTAAACTTGCTTTGTAGACAGGGCTAGTCTCAAACTCAGAATGCCTGCCTCTGCATGCTAAATTCTGGTATTAAAGGCGTCTGTCATGCCTGATGTCTCCTGCTTCTTATCACACTCTGGTTCACATAAAATGTCCCGCGCCCCGTGTGTGTGTGTGTGTGTGTGTGTGTGTGTGTGTGTGTGTGTGTGTGTGTGTGTGTGTGTGTGTTTGTGTGTGCGCGCGCGCGCTTGTGTGCTTTTTTTCTGTCCTTGTTTTCTTTTGTTAGTGTCTGTTTGGAGACAGATTTTTACTTTATAGCTCAAACTGGTCTGGAACTTGCTAAGCAGTCCAGGTCGGCCTCAGATAAAGCAGTCTTCCCAAGTGCTGTGATCATAGGCAGGAATCACCTCCCTTGGCTTTATATTGTTTGTAAAGTAGATAATTACTTCACTGTCTCCTTGTAGTTTTAAAGATGTGCTGTTTCTTACTCCTAATCTCGGAAAATTGGATATTTATAATATATTTTTATATTTTAGATTACTTTCTATACGTTTCCATTTATCATAGCTTTTCCTTCCTAATTATATGCCTGTTCTGATTTAAATAAAAAGTTTTAGAAAATCAGTGCACAACGAGCCACATTTTGCAAGTTTAAATAGTATTATCTTGTTTTCTTCTAAGTGAAATATAATTGCCAACTGAACAACTTTATTAAAATAATTGAGATCAGTAATATGTCTGAGCTGTTAGAAGTCCTGGGTATTCTTCTAGAGGACCCAGGTTTGATTCTCAGCACTCATTCGCTGTTTTACAGTCATCTGTAACACTAGTCTTTGGGGATCTGATTCCCTCTTCTGGCCTCCATGGGCACCAGGCATATACAGGGTGCGCATACATGTATCCTGGCAAAAATGTAGTTGCCATAGGGAACTTATTCTAAAGTTTCTAGGGCTTCTATTGAAGCAGTGATACCTGATCTTTGCTTCTATCTACATACCTGTGAACTCAGAACATTTGTAAAATCCAGTATTAGAATAGGAAATAGTTTTCTTAGGATTTTAAGATAAAAGTAAGATACCAGATTTTACATGATTATATTTTTTATATAAAAATTTTAGAAAGGATAACTAGTGAATTACCTCACTGGTGATTATTCCACAAGGTGTTTGCCTTCACTTTAGAATATCAAATCACATATGGTTTATATGCTGACTATTTGTGGGACATTTTTAAATAAGTGAAATAAATACATCTTTTATTTCTTTTCTTTTTAGGACAAAATGTTTCACTTTTGGGTAAATACGTTCTTCATACCAGGACCAGAAGAAACCTCAGAAAAAGTGGAAAATGGAAGTCTTTGTGATCAGGACATCGATAGCATTTGCAGTATAGAGCGTGCAGATAACGACAAGGAGTACCTCGTACTCACCCTGACAAAAAACGATCTTGACAAAGCAAACAAAGACAAGGCCAACCGATACTTTTCTCCAAATTTTAAGGTTAGTTAAAACCATTTTGGGGTTGGGGGTGTGTTTGTACAATTGTGAAGCTGAAGAGCTCGCTGATTTTTGGTATTGTTCAGTGTGTAGCGTTCCCAAGTGGTTGTGTAGCCTTTCCTTTTCTGTGTATTACCTCACTTGCTCTCTTTATTCTTCTCCCCTCCCCTTGAGCCTTTACTTTTTAAATTCTTTTTTTGTTTTTTTTTTTTTGTTTGTTTCATTCACATGTAACAAACTCAACCATAGATTATTATATTATTATAACATAATAATACTGCTAATAAAAATAGAGAATGACATTCACACATGTTAAGTGAACATAGACCTAATATTCAATGCCTTTGGATCTCAAGTATGTTTTAAGTTTCCTCTAGAATCCTCAGCTTTTCATTTTTTCCCATCAACCATCTGCTATCTGATTTCTTTAGATAGGGTCTTAGTATTTAGGCTCAGGCTGGCCCTGAACATTGGTGTGCCTCAGTCTCACCTGGCAACCATTTGCTTTTAAAATGTATTTCTCTCTAGTTTTACTGTTTTAATATATTTCCGGAAATACACCTCAGTGCTTGCCTAACGTGAGTGATGAACACCGAGTACTACAAAACAATCAGTAACGAAGTATAAAGATGTTATTGTAGATACAGCTGTTTTCATTGTCACTGAACAAGTGTATCAATGTGAAGCATGCAGCTGGCAAAGATGGTCTGGCCAAGTGGATGGTGAGCAGAGAGTGAAATGAGCAGATTTACATATGTAAACTGTACACGGTCTACAGAACAGCTGTTTGGGAAAAGGAGGAAGAGTAGATGAGAATTCTGAAGCATGCATGAGCTCGTACATTTCAGTGGCTGAAGGCATTTCCACTGAGTCACAGGAACCCAGTCTTGATGTGAAGGTGTGGGGTACTGAGCACAGAGATGTAATCGGAGCTCTCCTTTAACCACCCAGCTCACTTCCTAAATTGAGACTGGCTGGGGAACTAGGGAAAGGCCGTGGGGTTGAAGTGGCAGTGAGAGGAAATGTGAGCCTCGTGGTTAGCACATATAAAAGGTAGTCTCATCTGATTTAAGTCTGGTCTCCTATCTGCTGTTCACCAGAGACTGTCCTTTAGCTTGTTGCCTGGACATTTTTTTTTTTTTTTAGTGGAAATTAAGAAGTTAGTTTTAACAGATGCTGCAGCCATGCATGTAAAGGCCACTGATCCATCTTTGGACTACTGAGTGGTCTGTTAGCTTCCTTCATTCTCTCTAGATAAAGATTTTAGAGCTAGTTGACCTTGTGTGCATTATTATTAATCAGTATTGTATAGTTTCACTAATGTAAACATAAAGTTGTCTCAGATGGTAAGAGAAACATTTTTGAAGCATAAGCACTTATAAATTGCATTTTGTGATTTAGTGAGTTCATTGCCTTCAGTTTGCACTTTTAGAGTCATGCAGTGCTTATGGCTGATGTAGTTTAAAAAGAGCTCTCAACTCGTCAGCATGTCTTTTGAGTACACAGTAGGCAATCTTAAGGTCATCTGAAAAGCAGTGCCCTTCAGAATTCATTTTGTTATAGTACTTTGAAGTAAATCTGCAAAAACAGAATGTCTTTGCTAATATAGAACTCATTCTAATTGTTCGTTTTCATTTTAAACTTTCTTTCTCTAGGTGAAATTATACTTTACAAAAACAGTAGAGGAGCCATCAAATCCAGAGGCTAGCAGTTCAACTTCTGTGACTCCAGATGTTAGTGACAATGAACCTGATCACTATAGATATTCTGACACCACTGACTCTGATCCAGAGAACGAACCCTTTGATGAAGATCAGCATTCACAAATTACAAAAGTCTGATTTTTTTTTTTCTTGTCAAGAGGGATAAAATACCATGGGGGAAAAAACTTGAATAAACTGAAATGGACCTTTTTTTTTTTTTTTTTTTTTTTTTTAAATGGCAATAGGACATTGTGTCAGATTGCAGTTATAGGAACAATTCTCTTCTCCTGACCAATCTTGTTTCACCCTATACATCCACAGGGTTTTGACACTTGTTGTCCAGTTAAAAAAGGTTGTGTAGCTGTGTCATGTATATACCTTTTTGTGTCAAAAGGACATTTAAAATTCAATTAGGATAAATAAAAGATGGCACTTTCCCATTTTATTCCAGTTTTATAAACAGTGGAGACAGACTGATGTGTATGCGTAGGAGTTTTTCCTTTATTTTCTGTCACCAGCTGAAGTGGCTGAAGAGCTCTGATTCCCAGGTTCACGTCCTACCCCTTTGCACTTGTGGCAACAGATAGGTTTGCAGTTGGCTAAGAGAAGTTTCTGCAGGGTTTTGCTACATTCTAATGCATGCACTTGGGTTGGGGATTGGAGGGAATGCTCAGAAAGGAATGTTTCTAGCTGGCTCTGGACCATACACCATCTCCAGCTCCTTAGATGCACCTTTCTTTAGCATGCTCCACTTACTAATCTGGACATCCGAGAGATTGGCCGCTGTCCTGCTGTTTGTGCGTTTTAAAGAGCATATTGGTGCTAGAAAAGGCAGCTAGAGTGAGTACATTTGTGTTGGGGTACAGGAATGAACCATCTCCAGCATCTTAAAAATTCACAAATGAAGGGATATAAAAATAAAGTGGTCGTAGATAAGAGACACAGCAACAGTGACTTAACCATACAAACGTGGAGGCTTTGAACAAAGAATGGGCTGGAAACAGAAAATTTGACAATGATTTATTCAGTATGCTTTCTCAGTTGTAATGACTGCTCCATCTCCTGTGTAGCCAAGGCCAGTGCTAAGAGTCAGATGCTATTAGTCCCTACATCAGTCAACAACTTGCATTTATTTCTATTAATTTCAATCATATACCTACTGTGGATGTTTCATGTGCTGGCTGCCAGTTTCTTTTTTTCATTCAATAGTTTGTAATTCTTCACAGGAAATTTCAACTTGAGATTCAACAGTAAGCAGGTTTTTTTTTTCTAGAGATTGATGATGCGCGTCCTCAGTCCAATGGCTGTCAGATGTCCCGCCCTTTTGACCTTACACATTCTATTACAATGAGTTTTGCAGTTTTGCACATTTTTTAAATGTCATTAACTGTTAGGGAATTTTACTTGAATACTGAATACATATAATGTGTATATTAAAAAAAGTCATTGTTTGTGTTAAAAAAGAAATTAGAGTTGCAGTAAATTTTCAGCACTGCACGAATAATAAGGCATTTGAGTTTTTCAGTAGAAATTGTCCTACAGATGCTTTATCGACTTGCTATTGAAAGGATAGATCTCTATAAATGTGCAGTGCTGAGTCACTTGGTTATAGTGGTAGAGTTGGGATTAGGGCTTCAGTTTCACTTCTTAAATATCCTATGTTTGATATGCCCAGACTGCATACAGTTCACAGCAGTACAGCTACTATTGTAATGGCAACGTGAAGATACTGTTAGAAAGGAGTTTCCCCCAGGAGTTTGGTGTCTTTCAAATTATATATAGCTTGACCTTGACATTTGAATACCCAGCCATTATATTTCTTAATGGTGTGAAGTCCCATTTTCAATAACTTATTGGTGCTGAAATTGTTCACTAGCTGTGGTCTGACCTAGTTAATTTACAAGTACAGATTGCATAGGACCCACTAGAGAAGCATTTATAGTTTGATGGTAAGTAGATTAGGCAGAATGTCATCTAAAACATCCTTAGAAAATAATGTTGATGTATTTTCCATACCTCATCAGTTTCACTCAACCAATAAAGTTTTTAAAATTGTAACAAAGCTTAGGATTTACACATTTATATTTAAACATTGATACATGAATATTGACTGTTGATAAAGTGATAAAGTTAGAGTCAACTTTTCCTGAGATCTCTCACCACTGAAATATGTATACCCCCTTGTCTTTCCTAAAAGCTGAAAGTAGCTGACTAAAATGAAAAGCAGCTGTTGATGTTTTGGAGATAGTGATGAACACTGTTGTTTGTTAGTTCTGGGCACAGCATGCTAAACTATAACTTGTATTGTTCCAGTATGTAACACAGAGGGCCAGGTCATGAATAATGACATTGCAGTGGGCTGTTGCACTGTTAATATTTTCCTTTGGAATGTGAAGGTCTGAATGAGGGTTTGATTTTGAATGTTTCAGTGTTTTTGAGAAGCCTTGCTTACATTTTATGGTGTAGTCATTGGAAATGGAAAAATGGCATTATATATATTATATATATAAATATATATATTATACATACTCTCCTTACTTTATTTCAGTTACCATCCCCATAGAATTTGACAAGAATTGCTATGACTGAAAGGTTTTTGAGTCCTACTTAAAACTTTATTTATGACAGTATTCACGATTAGCCTGAAATGCATTCTGTAGGTAATCTCTCCCGTGTTTCTGGAATGCTTTCTTAGACTTTTTGGATGTGCAGCAGCTTACGTGTCTGAAATGACTTGAAGGCATCACCTTTAAGAAGGCTTACAGTTGGGCCCCGTACATCCCAAGTCCTCTGTAATTCCTCTTGGACATTTTTTGCCATAATTGTAAAAGGATAGTTGAATTAAATAGCGTCACCGTTCTTTGCTGTGGCACAGGTTATAAACTTAAGTGGAGTTTACCGGCAGCATCAAATGTTTCAGCTTTAAAAATAAAAGTAGGTTACAAGTTACATGTTTAGTTTTAGAAAATTTGTGCAATATGTTCCTAACGATGGCTGTGGTTGCCACAAAGTGCCTCGTTTACCTTTAAATACTGTTAATGTGTCATGCATGCAGATGGAAGGGGTGGATCTGTGCACTAAACTGGGGGCTTTTACTCTAGTATTTGGCAGAGTTGCCTTCTATACCTGCCACTTCAAAAGTTCGATCTGTTTTCATATAGAATATATATACTAAAACAATCCAGTCTGTAAAACAGCCTTACCCTGATTCAGCCTCTTCAGATACTCTTGTGCTGTGCAGCAGTGGCTCTGTGTGTAAATGCTATGCACTGAGGATACACAAGTATGACGTGTACAGGATAATGCCTCATACCAATCAGATGTCCATTTGTTACTGTGTTTGTTAACAACCCTTTATCTCTTAGTGTTATAAACTCCACTTAAAACTGATTAAAGTCTCATTCTTGTCATTGTGTGGGTGTTTTATTAAATGAGAGTATTTATAATTCAAATTGCTTAAGTCCATTAAAATGTTCAGTAATGGGCAGACAAATATGATTACAAAATTCCTGTATGTTTTATCTATTTTTCCCCCCTCCTTGCTGTCCTTCGAAACAAAGCATCTTTCTGTCATCTTGGTAGACACATACCTGTCTACTCATGGTTTAGAAGAGCACTTTAAGCCTTAGTCATCACTTAATAAGTTATTCCAGGCACAGTAAACAGTTCAAGGTTCTTAGAAAATGGTGCTTGTTTCTCTTTTATCAAGTCCGATGTCTGAAGATAGCCCCCACTCCCCACCCTGAGAATGGGCTTGATGTCTCTGGTCTGCTGTGGCTTTCTGTTTAACTCTGCAGTTGGCCATCAGTACATGGGAGGTTCATCAGGACTTGTCCAGAGTAGTGGGGTTCAAATATAATCTCCCTTCTAATATTCTTAAAGACTAAGGCATGTCCTTTGAATGAAACAGTAAGATGACTTGTGATGTTTTAGAAGTAAGCAGGCCATTAATGTGGAATTTTAATGTTACATGAAGTTGTCTGTGACCCATCTTAAGAAATAAGCTGAGTAGCATGCAGTTGTGTAAAGAAACGTGAAGATTGTATGTATTCATACATTTTCTTTAGAATTCTTAGTTTGATGGGTGAAAACTTGAATAGAAAGGTATTTTGATTTATATAATATTTTGATGATATTTTAAAAAAGGAATTTCCTGGCATTTTGCTTTTAGATCATGTCCCAATTGTACTGTAATTTATGCTGACTTGGTTCAGTGAATGCCATCACCATTTCCATTGAGAATTTAAAAATCACCAGTGTTTAACATGCAGGCTTCTGAAGGGAATCAGACCTGTAAGCCCATTTGGTTTACTTCTAACTTGAAACTTTGAGTTCCTTTACACGTTGCTAGATAATTTGTGGTACATCTAAAGCGTAGTCTTAAATGGCTTGCATGTGGATTTTATTTAACGTTGTGGCTAGGGCCAAGAGAAATGTTGCTGAGTAGAAACGATAGTACCCAGTGCAGTCTGGGTCCCTAAAGTCTGCATGGACAGTAATGGAACATTGTTTAAGTAGGAGCCTTAAGAGGCTGATTTTCCTATGGAATTACATTGCAACAGGAAGTCTACTAGTATAGTTCTTACACTGTGGAATACAGGTCTCAGGATCTAAGTGGGTGGCTTTAAACAGTGTGAAGACGGCAGGATAGTGTCATCAGTAACAGTTCTCTGGCTCTTAGTGGCTCTGTAGACACTTTCTGAATATAACATCGCAATTCTCATGTCCTTGGAGACATGCCCCTTAGTAATATATTTTAGTGACTAAGCAATCATTTTTCTGTTTACTCATGTACATGTTCTCTTGAAAACTAAAATTTGTACTGTGCATGTCTCCAAAGCCTGTTAGCTTAGGTTTTAGGAGATGAACAGTGACTGGATCACTTTTGTGGAGCGGGTATGGGACATGTGCACTACAGAGAGACTTTGCCAGTTCTTTGGGCCGATTTGAATGTTTGTTATTGGCATGAGGATGATGGGTGAATCGGTTAATACAAGTTACATTGGTTTAGCAGAGCAAGCTCGCTGTGGATGTTTCTCTTTGAAGCGTGGTGTGTGAAGCACCGAGTAGTGAACTTGGTCACCCTTCAATTCCTCTTGTGGTTTGCAAACTATTGCTCATCAATATTGCCCCTTAGGCAAAAGCAAGAACTACTACTGACTTATCACTCAGCTGTCTTTATATATGTGCTTCTGTGACTTGTATCACACAAGAATCTTAAGATTTCACAAATTGTTACCTTTTAGCTCCGAATGTTTAGTATTCTGGTGGGCTTACAACAGGACAAACTCTTGACAGTTATTTGAGAATTTTCATGAAACATTTAGCTAAAAACATTTTATAATTTATAAAAAAATGTGTTACCTTAAACTTTTACGTATGTGGGAGACATTAACTGCCATATTTGAGCATACTGAATTTTAAATTTAAAATAAAGCTGCATATTTTTAAATGAAATGTTTAACAAGGGTTCATATTTTTGTTTTTTAAGATTAAAAATAATTTATGTCTTTTCATGTGGAATCTTATCTGTCACAATGGTTAGATGATTCAGAATAGAGCAAGGCTTGTAGTGATCCAGCTTACGGTAAAAGTCTTAATGTTTAATGTGTTTACTTACTGGCTGTCATGTATATTTTTGAGATTTTCTGCCTGTTCTGTGCAGTTTTCTAAATGATACTCCTACTTAAAAATAGCATTTTAGTATCTATTTTCTGTCTCCATTAAATGGTCCTCATTTTTATTGAGTTTGCAAGTGTGCATATTGTGAGTGTATGTGTGTGTGTCTATTTGTGGGGTGTGTATGGGAGAATTAGTTTTGAAAGTACTAGAATAGAGATGAAATTCGGTTCAAGTAAAGTTTTCCTACTGGGATTTTACAGTTTATTGTAATAAAATGTTAATTTTGGATGATCTTGAATATTAATGAATTTGTTAGCCTCTTGATGTGTGCATTAATGAGATATATCAAAGTTGTACATTAAACCAAAGTTGGAGTTGTGGAAGTGTTTTTATGAAGTTCCGTTTGGCTACCAATGGACATAAGACTAGAAATACCTTCCTGTGGAGAATATTTTTTTCTTTAAACAATTAAAAAGGTTCATTATTTTTCATGATTTGTTTCTTAGCTTTTTATTCATACAACGAGTATCAGTTCCTGCTGTGTGTAACAGGTATTTGGACTATGTTATTTAGTGAAAGAGGCATATCCTGTTCTTACTGGTGAAAAGGTTATACTCCATTAGAGTAAACTCTGTAAAAGCTGTGGGTACATTGCACACATCTCCAAAGGGAGATGGGCTCCCTTGCTGGTCCATCATCAGAACTTAGATTGTTTACTGGAGCATTCGAGCGAAATGGCCTTGAAAGTGCAGAGGAACTCCCAAGTCTTTCTCCCCCCATTGCAGTGACATATGGTGTGTGTCATGGCTAGTACCTGCAGTGGAACTTCAGAGGTTCTTCCTCTACCCCCTTTCAATACAAGCAAGAAACATTACTATTTTGGGATGACATTCTAACCAATATGCTGTGAAAAACTGAGCTTTCTTGAGCAGCAAAGGGAATTAATAAAACCCAACATATTTAGACTAGTTTGTTCAATTAACAGGCTGTAAGATGTCCAAATGTTTTTGATGAGTAGTTATTGTGGTACGTCAGGCATTGTGGATGTTCGGCTCGGCGTGCACTTGGATGAACAGCAGTTTTCTGTCTGCAGTGTTTGCATCCTAGCAAGAAAAGTAGAACAAAGGTAAATGTGCCCCTAAAGTGGAGTGACTGCTATGTTGAATAGGGTATTTGGGAATGGATTCAGCAGGCATGTGGGATTTCAGTAAACGGATGTAGTATGCACCCAGAGACCTCCACAAAACTTTACTCAGACTTTGAAATGCTTTAGTGTATTTAAGGCGAATTTATAGTAATCCCATCCTAAGTAGCCATGACCATTCTATTGTCTAAATTGGTTTGGTAAAGCTTATTCTCAGAGTTAACTTTTTTGTGTTCCATGTCTGTGTTTCAAAAACACTCAGTCATTTTTCAGAAGTTAAAAGTTCTATTTTGACCTTAAACATTTTTATAATGAAGAGTCATTTCATTTATGATTTGTTGACGGAAAATGAGTTATAAATTTTGAGTTACTCAGGATAAGGGTATGATTTATGGCCTGGTGCTATATATATTAGTTCTTAACTCATAACCAAACATCTGGAAAAATACCATCATCTAAATATCAGAAGCAGTATTTCCACAGGAAGGTAAAATCCCCTCTGAAACATTACATCCAAAAGTGTTTAATAATCTGATACAATCGACATTTAAAACTTTTATATTCATGACATCATTGCCATTTTGGTAGTGACAGGATCCTTTCTCTGAGATCAAGTCTTTGATTTGTTTCTGTGTGTACATGTGCACACGTGTAGTGCTGGGATCCTAACTCTAGTCCTCATACTTGCAAAGCAAGCACTTTGCCCAGTGAAACGAGCCATCACCCCGATCCTCAGGGAGGAAATCTTGAAAGAAAATGTTGACTTCTTTTTTTAATTATTGATTTTAAAATAATTTGATAGACGTCTTTGTTCAGAAAGGATATAAAACCTACAGTTTCCAGGTGTGAGAAAAATATGTAAATTTAGAAAAATTATCATAAAACCCCTCTGGTCCTTCTTTAATTTAAAGTTCATGTACAACTCCTGAACTTGTACTATTGGATTTCGAAAAGTAATGTGTTTACAATTCAACAAAGTGTATGTTAAAGAATTTCAGGGAACTGGGGAGTGTTGAGTGGAAGTCTCCTCGGAAAAGCATACTATGTATCCAGTACACTCTGGTCCACCCTGAAAACACAAGTAGCATTGTTAAACAGATTGAGCATATGTATATTACATATAAACATGTAACAGTAGTTAATGAACAAAGCTAGTGTGAGCAAGGAGAGGTATATGGAAGGGCTTAGAAGGAGGAAAGTAAGAAATTATGTGGTTAAATTCCATTATCTCAAAAATAGGAAAACAACTAAAATTTTTAATTTTATTTAATGTTTTTCCTAGAATATTATTGGTGGGAAACCCTTTTATGTAACTACCTTAACAATGGAGCCACAAGCTGTTTTTTTTTTGTTTTGTTACTTAATTTATTACATTTGTGTTTATGCATATGCAAATGTTTACCGTGGCACTTTGTGTAGGTTAGAGCACAACTTGTCAGGAGTCTGTTCTCTCCCTCCACTATGGAAGTCCCAGGAATCAAGCTTGGCAAAAGCCTTCATCTTATCTGCCCATACAAGCTATTCTTTAACAAGTACTTCAGTGGGTACAGCTACTATAAGTCACGAGAGCAATCAGACCTCTTTATGGTAGAAATAATTGGCTGGTGGAAAGATTGTATTTTAAGATTCTAAGTGTTCTTGGGGTTTTTTTGTTTTTTTTTGTTTTTTTTTTTTTTTTTTTTTTTTTTTTTTGTTTTGTTTTTTGCTTGTTTTGAGACCAGGTACTTAGACTAGCATTATACTCACAATATAGCCCTGGCCTGCAATGCATGTTCCTTTATAGCCCTAGTCTCCCAGGTGCAGCAGCACTCCTGATTATAAGTGATTTTTTAATATATATATATGTTGTCTGTGTGTGTGAATGTCTTACTCTTTGGTAAAAATGTAGGTACGAGGTAAAAGTTCCCTATGTCAACTGTCCATAGGGAAGACTTCAAAAATCTAGTAAGAACATCAGAATGAACACGATTTTCTCAGGTATGAAATCTTGGCTAAGAGGCAACTTGAAAGTCTCAAGAAACTTGATTGAATCTCTAAAAAGTTAAACAACCTCAAAGCCTGAAGACTCATTTAGAATTTATAGGACTTCTGTGGTAAGTCAGGTTCTTTACCTGGAAGACAAAATGGCAGCACAAGGGGAAAAATCAAACTGCTGAAGCTGAAGTAAGAAGAGCATGTGAAGCAGGAAACAAGTGAGGAGAGCCCAGACTACAGAATAGGGGATGCCAGAGGTGCAGGGGCATCGTAGCCTGGTGGTTTTGAGTCTGCTGTGTGTGAAAAGTATCTTTTACCTTCCTTTAAGGTGAAGGTGATCTCATTCCTGAAACCTTAAAAATACTAAGTACGAAAGTTCACAGCCAGGTAGTAAGGAATTGGTTTTGAACCCAGAACACTGGTTTCTGCCATAGTATGACCCTGTCTCTTAAAATCAAACACAAAACAGATAAGAAGCACCCGAATGGCAGCTCATACAGCCTTATGGAAGAAACTCAAGTTGCTGGGAATCCAACACCCTCTTCTGGCCTCCATGGGTTTGCCTGCTCATACAGTACAGGAAAAATACTCATCCACATAAAAGCAAATCCTTAAAAAGATATTTAATCTTTCAAGCTGTAACATTCTTGACAGGGTCCATTGATAAGGCATATAATGGCATATATCAGGAGACAGAAGTTGAACTCTGACTTGCTAATGTGGTGTGAAATCCATTAAATAAATGCCCTTTATTTTTGTTTGAACTGGAATACCCAGATTGTCTAAAGTGAATGGTCCTCAGTTAACTAGCCACTCGGCAAGTCTGTTACATACCCCCAGTTAAATTTGCTCTAGTGTAAAAGCCAGAAAAGCTTGTAGACTATCTAGAGGGAACAGCGAGTGCAACTGTTTGATGTGGGAACAAAGCTAGCCATCCAGGACACCATGAAAGGATGGCAGAGCAGATCGCAGGATAAATGGTGGAAGGTGAATTTTGGAGAAATACTTAGATGAGCTCATGGTCTGATCTAAGTAAGCATAATAAAACCACTGAATCATTCCACACAGATAGCAACTAAAAATCTACTAACCAAAGGTTAGTCTAGCTCTCCTAATTCCATATTGCTTCTCAGCCAATCCTAACTACTGTTAGGTGCGTTGGGGGCACATCTTTCTAACTTACTCCAAGCTGAAAGGGATAACAGAGGGGCAGCAGTCTGAGTGCCTCTGAAGAGAGAGTAGGGGGCTTTGATACACTTAACTTATGGTCCTAAACATGGCAGCCATTGGTGACTGCATCCTTGGAACTACCTATGTGAGTGACAGTCTTTAACACACAACTAAGACTGCTAGTACTATTTTAATTCCTACTGAAGAGTAGCTCAGAAAATTGTTAGAGAAGCTTGGGGTGGCAATTCATGTCTTCAAGGCCAGCCTGGTCTACATAGTAATTTCTGGGATTTTCAGAATTCTGCAGAGAGATCCTGTCTCCAAAAAAAAAAAAAAAAAAGTTGTGGGTAATTTTGCCCTTTTTAGTGAAAGATCACAAGAATCTGAAGAACCTTGCTAGGCGTGGTCATAAGCAAGGTGATGTATATTTTCTTTGCCACTGCTGTCCACTGCAAAATGGATACTGTGGAGAAAACCATTAGTATAGCTCAAGTTTGAGAGGCCTTTCACTAGTTTAAATTTAGAAGTTGGTCTCTTCAATCACAACCTCATAGGGATTAAGAGACCAAGTTAATGAAGAAAATTCCTTGAGTAACGTAAAGTCTTATTTTGTAAGACGAAATGTAACCGTGCAGCTGACTGTACCATGTACCAAAACTCTGTAGAAAGAGGAGGTCAGAGAAAACCATCTTTTCTATATCTAGACCGGCCTAAGTTTTTTTTGGTAGATCTGAGTGTAGCTGTAATTGACTGTTCCATGAAAGTCTTGCCTAAGGAGTAAATGCCTGGGAACTTCTCCAGACAAGTCCACATAACTTTCCCATTGGCACTGCCCTCATAGGGAAAGATGGCAAACATCACCCTTTCTCATACTCCTGACCTGAGACAAAGGCCTAAGGGCCTGGTGGGCTTTTTCTCTTGACAGTAGGCCCCTTGCTGATAGGCTATTCTGACAAGTTCAAGGCTGAGGCCACATCAGGACAAGTTTACCAAAAAGTTATGGGCACATTATGGCCACTATTTGTTTTTGTTCAATCTGACCAAACCTAAATTAGTGGAAGAAGATTCTTCAAAGGCTCTTAAAACTCCTAGACCCCTGGGAGAAACAGGACTTCAGTCTCCGTCTCCCTCTGCCTTCCAGAGGTTCTCTCTGTGCCTTACCATGTGTGTTTCCTCACCCCAATAGAAGCTTTTATCCTCCATAACACCCCCCAAAAAAACCAAACTCTACACTAAACATGAAAAGTAATTGTAAGGTTAAATATGTCTAGGTCTTATTCCTTTATCTTGGTTTTTCACGGGAGTCGGGTCCCACATATAGCCTGGTACAGCAGAGGTGTTGTGATTAGCTAAAATGGGAATCCTGTTCTCTGGCTTGAGGGGCAGAAAAAAAAAAAAAAAAAAAAAAACCAATACACGAGCCAAAGAGCATGGCGGGGCTAAAGGTGGGTCACTGGGGAAAATCCAAACTAACTAGAAATTTCTTTTTACTTCCAATTTTGGGACTTCATATACCTAAATACATTGCTCAAGGGAAATGTATTTAGAGAGAGCCCAGAGAACACACCCAAAGTTTCAAACATGCAGATGATGAAGCAACCATTCAAAGGTGAGACAGAACTCACAATCTGGGAGCTGGAGAGATGGCTCAGTGGTTAAGAGCACTGACTGCTCTTCCATAGGTCCTGAGTTCAATTCCCAGCAGCCACATGGTAGCTCACAACCATCTGTAGTGGAATTCCTCTTCTGGTGTGTCTGAAGACAGCAACAGTGTACTCACATAAAATAAATGAATCTTAAAAAAAAAAAAACCCTCACAATCTGAGTTTACCAGTTGATTTTATCCATCCATCCAATTCTTTTCTGAGAATTTTAACAGGACCTTTGGTGTACACAGTACACCATTCAGTGTTTCCTAACTAGGAATAACCAGGAAAATGAGATCAACAAGGAAAAAGACAATCTAGCAATGCCAGACTACAGGAATTCTCAGATGGAAATGATTAGGCTAAATCAAATGACAGACACAAACAGCTATTGTAATGATTGTGTAATAATCTTATTGCAATATGATTATAAATACACAACTACATGAAAATATAGTCTCAACAGACAAAATTATGTTATTACTAAACATTATGGTATCTGAAATAAGAGCATACTAAATGGAAGCTCAAGAGTTGTAATGAAGAGTCCAGCCAACAAACTTGAAGATAACTTGATAAAATATTTATTTTTAAGAATGGCTTGAAAATCTTTTATTTTTTAAATTAATTTTTATTGGGTATTCTCTGCATTTACATTTCAAATGTTATCCCCTTTTCCCTCACTCCCACCCCTCTTCCCCCCCAACTTACTTCCATGAAGGTGCTCCCTCTCCAAATGATCCTCTCCACCTCAGTGCCTTGGCATTCCCCTACACTAGGAAAATTCACTGGACCAAAGGCCTCTGCTCCCATTGATGCCAGACAATGCTATCCTCTGCTGCATATGCAACTGGAACCATGGGCCTCTCCATGGTTGGTGTTTTGTCCATGGGAGTTGTGGTATGTTTGGTTGGTTGATAAGTTGTTCTTCCCATGGGGTTACAAACCGTTTCAGCTCCTTCAGTTCTTTCTCTAGCTTTCATTGTGTCCCTGTGTTCAGTCTGATGGTTAGCTGCAAGCATCCTCAACTGTATCTCTAAGGAGGCATCCATATCTGGCTCCTGCTAGTAAGCACTTCTTGGCATCAGCAATAGTGTTTGGGTTTGGTGGCTGCATATGGGGTGGATCCCTTGATGAGGCAGTCTTTGATCTTTTCTTTAATCCCTGCTCCTCTATTTGTCCCTGTATTTCCTCCCTTGAGTATTTTGTTCTCCCTTCTAAGAAGGACTGAAGCATCCACATTCTGGCCTTCCTTCTTTTTTAGCTTCATAAGGTCTGTGAATTGTTTCTTGAGTATTCAGAGCTTTGTGGGGCTAGTATCCGCTTATCGGTGAGTGCATACTATGTGTGTTCTTTTGTGACTGGGTTACCTCACTCAGAATGATAGTCTCTAGTTACATCCATTTGCCTAGGAATTTCATAAAGTCATTATTTCTAATAGCTGGGTAGTACTTCATTGTGTAAATGTACCACACTTTCTGTACCCATTTCTCTGTTGAAAGACATCTGGGTTCTTTCCAGCTTCTGGCTATTATAAATAAGGCTGCTATGAACACGGTGGATCATGTGTCCTTGTTATATGTTGGATCATCTTTTGGGTATATGCCCAGGACTGGAATAGCTAGGTCTTCAGGTAGTACTATTTCCAATTTTCTGAGGAACCACCAGACTGGTTGTACCAGCCTGCAATCCCACTAACAATGGAGGAGTGTTCCTCTTTCTCCACATTCTTGCCAGCATCTGCTGTCACCTGAGTTTTTGATCTTAGCCTCTCTGACTGATGTGAGGTGAAATCACAGGGATTTTTTTCATTTGTATTTGCCTGATGATTAGGGATGTTGAGCATATCTTTAGGTGCTTCTTGGCCATTTGGTATTCCTCAGTTGAGAGTTCTTTGGCTCTGTACCCCAGGTCTTCTATGAAGGTTTGATAGAATTCTGCACTGAACCCATCTGGTCCTGGGCTTTTTTTTTTTGTCTGTAGGCTTTTGATGGCTGCTTCTATTTCTTTAGGGGTTATGGGACTTTTTAGATGGTTTATCTGATCCTGATTTAACTTTGGCACCTGATATCTGTCTAGAAAAATTGTCCATTTCCTCTAGATTTTTCAGTTTTGTTGAGTATAGGCTTTTGTAGTAGGATCTGATGGTTTCTTGAATTTCCTTAGTTTCTGTTGTTATATCTCCCCTTTTATTTCTGATTTTGTCAATTTGGATACTCTCTCTGCACCCTCTAGTTAGTCTAGCTAAGGGTTTATCAATCCTGTTGATTTTGTCAAAGAACCAGCTCCTGGTTTTATTAATTTTTTTAAAATATGGTTCTTTTTTGTTTCTACTTGGTTAATTTCAGCTCTGAGTTTGATTATTTTTCTGCCATCTACTCCTCCTGAGTGTATCTGTCTTCTTTTTGTTCTAGAGCTTTTAGGTGTGCTGTCAAGATGCTAGTGTATGCTCTCTCCAGTTTCTTTTTGGAGGCATTCAGAGCTATGAGTTTTCCTTTCAGTCTTGCTTTCATAGCACCCCATACTTTTGGGTATGCTGTGCCTTCATTTTTGTTAAATTCCAAAAGATTCTTAATTTCTTTCTTTATTTCTTGCTTGACCAAGTTATCATTGAGTAGAACAGAGCATTATTCAGCTTCCATGTGTATGTGGTATTTTTGTTGATTTTGTTGTTATTGAAGACCAGCCTTAGTCCATGGTGATCTGATAGGATGCATGGGAGTATTTCAGTCTTCTTGTATCTGTTGAGGCCTGTTTTGCAACTGACTATATGGTCAATTTTAGAGAAGGTGCTATGAGGTGCTGAGAAGAAGGTATATTCTTTTGTTTTAGGATAAAATGTTCTATAGATGTCTGTCAAATCCATTTGGTTCATAACTTCTGTTAGTTTCACTGTGTCTCTGTTCAGTTTCTGCTTCCATGATCTGCCCATTGATGAGTGGGGTGTTGAAGTCTCCCACTATTATTGTGTGTGGTGCAATATATGTTTTGAGCTAAAGTAGAGCTTCTTTTATGAATGTGGGTGCCCTTGTATTTGGAGCATATATGTTCAGGATTGAGAGTTTCTCTTGATAGATTTTTCTATTAATGAGTAAAAAGTGACCTTCCTTATCTCTTTTTTTTTTTTTTTTTTTTTTTTTTTTTTTTTTTTTGATAACTTTTGGTTGAAAAGTCTATTTAATTGGATATTAGAATGGCTATTTAAGCTTGTTTCTTGGAGCCATTTGCTTGAAATTTTTTTTCTCAGCCTTTTACTCTGAGGTAGTGTTTGTGTGTTCTTTAAGGGAGTTACTCATGAACTTCTCGAGGACCTCCATCATCACCATGAAGTATGATTTTTAAGTCCAAATCTTGTTTTTCTGGTATGTTGGGATATACACTAGTTGCTGTGGTGGGAGAACTGGGTTCTGATGTTGCCAGGTTGTCTTGGTTTCCATTGCTTAGGTTTTTGCTCTTGCCTCTTGCCTTCTTATTATCTGTGATCCTAGGTGATCGTTTCGTCTCTGACTGGAGCTTGTCTGTCTTGTGGACCCATAGGCTAAGGAGGGAGATTGTTCCTGGGTGTTCAGTTCTCTGTGGGTAGGCTTGAGCTCCGATGCCGGTGGACCGGCTCTGGCTCTGGGCACAGATGAGTGCCAGAACAGCCTGTTCCCAGTCAATGCCCTGGTACCTGCACCCTGAGAGTTCCCGGTGGTCCGTTTCCAGATAGTCAATGGGGAGGAAGTACTTATTTACTTTATGTCCCACCCCCTGCCCCTTCCCAGTTAGCCCCTCCCATAATACTTCCCCATCCCCTGTTCTCTTCTCTGAATGGGTGGAGATACCCCTGGGTAGAACATATCCCGTGCACAGGCAACAGCTTTTTGGGACAGCCTCCCCTTACCCCCCAACCCATCCCTGCTCCAGTTGTTCAGGACCCACATGAAGACCAAGCGGCACATCCACTACATGTGGTCAGGAATTGCTTGATAATCTTAAAGGGGGCTGTAGCTTTGAAAAGCAAAATGTATCTGATTGTAATTAGCTAGAGTACTTAATAAAATACTACTCCTAGTACTTTTATGTGGTTGCCAGAGACTTAGATGAAGAAGCTCCTGCTGCTTGTTATTTGCCTTGAGTCAGGAATTTGCATCATCTTAAGCCCTGTCGTGGTGATGGTAGCAGTTTCCTGTAAAGATGCTATATAGTCTTAAATCACTAAAGCATGTTCAAATTCTCCATTCACAGTCTTGCTTGGGTCCATTAAGTTGTATAACTGCAGTGGAAGCAATTTAACCTAGCAAGTTACCACTAGATCATGGTCAAAATTCATCTCCAGAGTTGGTACCCAGTGATAGTTTTGCTTGCTGGCTGTCGCTCTTTGATGAAGCTGTGGCAGCCAGACCTTTCCAAACATGACTTTTAAAAAATAATATAGATGTCATACAGAAACCAACCTGTCATGTATTATATGCTTTTCATTAGAAAATATTATAGGAGTAAAAGGGCAGTGTTGTGCTGGTTGGCTGAGAAAACATTAAGGCAAGTTTGGGCAAAACTGAGCAATATTTGTGTTTTGAGAAATGGCTTTTTAATTAAGGAGTAGAGAGTTTCAAGGCCTTAGAGTAACTCTCCTTGGTAAATCAGAACCATATAACTTTCTCTTTTTTTCTTTTTAACTTTCTAAATGTATATGGGTATTTTGCCTGCATGTGTGTCTGTGTATCACATGGTGCCTGGTATCCACAGAGCCCAGACAGTTGTGAGCTGCCATGTGGGTGCTGAAAATAGAACCCTTGTCCTCTAGAAGAGCAGCCGCTACCCTTAACCCACTAAGCCATCTTTCTAGCCCTCAAAACGGTATGTTTTACAAGGTGATCTTCTTTTAATGTCTTTGCTAATTTTTGCTTTAAATGTTCAAGTGTTGCATTTAATTCTTATAAATGGGAAGTAGATTCCATCTATATTATAGATGTGGACCAGAGGAATAGGTTCAATAACCTGTTGAGCATCACAGACCTGGTGCCTGACAGAGCCAGGATCTAAACCCAAGAATTATAGTTTCAATTTTGAACATATACAAAGGCTCATGCGCTGAAGCCACTATCTGCATCCTGTGGTGCTGTTGGGATGTGTTGGAACCTTTAGTATGTGAAGTCTAATGGGAGAATATTGCAGCATTTGGGGTGTACCCCTGAAGAGTCTCTTTTCTATCTGTGTCTTGCTTCTTGGCCATTGTGAACATTCTTCCTCTGTCACGTGTTCTCATCATGATGAATGTAAACTAAAATATAGTTTAACTCCTTTTAAGTTGATTATTATCTCAAGTATTTTGTCACAGTGCTGGAATGCCAAATAACCCAAGAGGTCCATTTGCTGGCCAAACCTCGGTTAATTGTGTATGTTCCTAACATACACAAGTATATTCCTAAACAATTGGGCTTGTTTTCTTCAAGCAAGGCTGCAAACTGGATTGGGTAGAATTGTGTTGTTAGCAATGGCTCCCAGACCCAGTTCTCAGCACCCTTGTGCACTGTTGTAATGCCTTAAATAGGCTTTGTTACTAATACTAAACACATATGAAACCAAAATGTGTGTGTGTGTGTGTGTGTGTGTGTGTGTGTGTGTGTGCGCATAAAATATATATTCAGACTTTAGGCTGGTCTAGGACTTACTAGACCAGCGTGTTGCCTATGCTGACCTAAAGCCACAGTCCTTCTTCCTGTCTTGGTTTTCAAGCGCTTGGATAACTAGCATACACTGCCATGTCCAGCTAAAGTTTCCTAAAAGTTGCAATGTGGAATCAGAAAACCATGATGAACTTTTTGTGCTATTCCCCTATCTTGTTCTAGAAATAGATCTGTACTCACATTCAGTTTTGTTACTTCATTCATTAATTATTTGGGGAAAAATGGTTCGGTGAGCAATACGTATTTTGGTGTTATTCTCTAGAGGAACAGAACCAACAGAATGTATAGATAGATTATAAAAGAAATTCAGGTGCTGGAGAGATGGCTCGGAGGTTAAGAGCACTGGCTGCTCTTTCAAAGGTTCTGAGTTCAATTCCCAGCAACCACATAGTGGCTCACAACCATCTGTAATGGGATCTGATGCCCTCTTCTGGTGTGTCTGAAAAAAGCTAGTGTACTCGTATACATAAAAATAAATACTTATTTAAAAAAAGAAAAGGATTCAGTAGATTTGTTTAGAGACTGTGGAATGGGTTCAGGCTAGAGAGGCTGAGAACCCAGCTCAGTATTGGAAGCTGGGTGCCTCCAGCAGTCTCCATCTGGTGCTGATGGTCTAGAAGATTTCTAGGGTCTTCAATCCATGTAGAATGCTAAAGAAGCTGGAGTCCAGTGGAAGCAGAAGATGAAGCAGCAGCAGCAGCAGCAGCAGCAACAGAAGGAGGCATGCGGGTAGGAACCATTCGGATAGGCACCATGCAGGTAGGTGCCATGCTGATAGGTGCCATGGGGGTAGGCACCATGCTGGTAGGCACCATGAGGATAGGCACCATGCAGCTGGGGTCATGCAGCTGGGGTCATGCAGCTAGGGTCATGCAGTTAGGGTCATGCAGTTAGGGTCATGAAGTTAGGGTCATGAAGTTAGGGTCATGCAGTTAGGGTCATGCAGCTAGGGTCATGCAGTTAGGGTCATGCAGTTAGGGTCATGCAGTTAGGGTCATGAAATTAGGGTCATGCAGCTAGGGTCATGCAGTTAGGCAGCACTGTCTTAACCTCTGTCTAATCTCTATATCATGAAGGTGCCACCCACTCAAGGACTCTCTTCCCTTTAGTTAATTCTTTCTGGAAATGCCCCCAGACACCTTCCCAGAGCTTGTCTTTTGTTGATTCCAGATCCCAATCAAGGGTAACTATCACACTAAGTTTTGTACATCTCCCCAATGACTACACACTTTTATACATTATATATGCATGAATGCAAATATGCATATGCACCTATGTATACATACATATATCTCATACCTGTTAATATCACCACTGAGCTTACTAGAAAAGACTTTACATATTGGCAGCTCCAGGATTCTGAAATATTACAAAATATTGGAATATTATGAAAAGCTGGAATTCTATTACTGGCAACAGATGTCACTTGTTTTCTGAAAAGGGTCTCAGCATTGTTCAGGAGTTGTGGCCATGCTGTGAACATGAATGGTATTAGAGATGTGATTGAGAGAAACAAACACAAACATATTTATCTAAAAGGTTAGGGAAAATGCTTTCTCAGAGTGCTGAAGAATTTTAAAATGGACATTCAGAATCATGAGCAACAGTGTCTGCTAAGTTGAGGGCAATAGGAGAGAGTTCAGGCACACCGGAAAGAAAAAAGAATGCCTTTTCTCTCTAGACAGATCGATTCTGCATAGTGAAAGCAGGTATATTTAACATAGATTCCAAAAAAATCGAAAGGTTTGATATGTTTGTTAGCAGGCATTTTTAAAAATGCTGGAGAACAACTCAGTGAGCACCAGCTGGTGGTCCAGGCCATGTTAAAGTCACCTCAAATGGTATTTTCCTGTGTGATCACGTATACAGCATGCTACATGACAGATGGATATTATTGCAATACTTATATAAGACAGTTGGAAACCGTTTTTATGTAACACACTGGGCATAATCGCCTCTCTTGTGGTTAACAAGCCCTATTGCAATCCCTGCAATATACAACATGTTGGAAGACAAAGAACACATCTAAGAGACAAAAACGAAAATCTAAGCCTTTTCTTTGAGATCAGAGAAACCCAAATACACACATGCATCAGAAGACATGGGAAGTTTTCCTTGTGAGAAAACTAGTACTGTGTTATATGAGGAGGACATATAACATATGCTATATGTCTGGATGGCCCAGGGCCGGAACCATGTTTTACTGCCTGTCTTGTGTTCCATCTCTTAGCCTCTCTTTCCAAAGCAGATCATGTTTGATGAATAATCTCTGTTTTCTTGTTTATAACACTTAATTCTCTTTTGGATCATTTCCGGGGGGTGGGGGGGGTGGTCTACCAATATTTCTAGTTTTAAATCTTTGTATTAAAAGAAATCCTTTCTGTTGCAACTGCATTTAGACATGACTGCTACTTCTTTTATAAAACTAAAATCATAAACATTTGATTTTGCCTCTGCTTCCTTACAGCTTGATTGCTCATTTTTCTTTTCTGTTCATAGCATTCAGTCATGTGTGGCTAAGTAGTAGTAGTCATGTAGTGCTACTTAACATGTAGTCCAGGTGGCTATATTCTTGCAGCTGAATACTGCAAGGTAAAACATACAGCTGGACTTCCTAATCTTTCTAGACATTAGTTCAAAATATCAGAAATAGATATTTCTAGTACATTAATTTTCTCATTCCTGAAGACAAATTTTACATCTTCTCTGCTATTAAACATATGAAACTTTAGTCAGTGACCCAACACTATGCCTATGGACAGCAATGATGGTGTCACAAAACACTTTTCTAGCTTAGCAACTAGCAACCAGTGCACGGGCTCTCTGATGCTTTGTTACAATAGAAGATGGTTTTGTTCTTTTGTCTTCAAATGAATAAAAAAATACTAGAAATAGCAAAACACAAAAGAAATGGCTCGGATGTTAAAAGCATTTTACCACACTTTCAGTACCTGAGTTTGGTTTCCAATAGATGTCAGGTAGCTCATCTGACAGCCTCTTCTGGCCTCTGTAGATGCCCATGCATCTACACATACATAATTGAAAATAAAGCTTAAAATAAAGAATACAGGTAAAGAAAAGAAAATTTCAATCTCCTTGAAATATAATTGTATTAGTGTTCTTCAGATAAATAGGCCCCATGGGATAGATATGTAGATTAGATATAGATATAGATAGATACAGATATAGATATACCTTCCCCCCAAATCTTCTAAAAGCTTGGAAGATTGCAAAATAGACTGGCAAATCTACCAAGGAATAGGAATAGAAAAGCTGCTAGCATAGGTACTATCTTAAAGATTGAACATCATCCCAGCTTGGAACAGGCAGTATGACTTCTTCATTATTAAAAACAAAACCAAGGGTGTATGTATGGTGACATATACCTTTAATCCCAGCACTTGGGAAGCAGAGGCAGGTAGATCTCCATGAGTTCAAGAATAGCTTGGTCTACATAGAGATAGAGCTATGTAAAGGGATCCTGTCTCAAACAAACAAACAAAAATAAAAACCAAACAAAACCAATCAACCAAAACCAAACCCACAAATAACAACAAAAACAAGCAAACTATCCAAAAATAAATACAAAACTTCTTCTTTGGGGGATGTGATGTGCACATACATGTATTACTTTTGTGTTTGTATTGTCTTTGTAAGACAGACTTTCACTGTGTAGCCCAGGTTGGCCTTGCACAATTCTTCTGCCTCAGCCTTCTGAGCACTAGAACTTAGAAACTTAAGTTACCACACCGAGTAAAATTCTTTTTATTCTCTGCAGGCCTTAAACAGGTTGTGAATTCCACGCATATTAAATCAGTCAGACCACCATTCAGACATTAATATCACCCAGAAACATGCTCACACACATTCTCAGAACAATGTCTAACCAAATATTTGGACATTCATGACACAGTGGCATTGCCACATGAAATGACCATCATAATCAGAAGCTGGCAGAATTCCTTCTAAATAAGATTTTCTCTTGTCCTACTAAGGTCTTAAGTGTCTGCAGTACACTCTCAGTATTGCAAGAAGTTTGCTTAAGTTTCTCATTTAGAAGATACTTCCTTGTGAAGAGATGGCTCAGTAGGTAGGAACATGCTACTAAAGGCTGCAGGTTCATGTAGATGCTGGACACAGTCTTAGGTATACCTGTGACACCAGCATTCATGGGGACAGAGACAGGAGGATCAGGGGGCTCATTGGCTGCCAGCCCAGAAAAAAACAAAAATGAAAGCAAACCCATGAGTTTCCAGTTCAGGGAGCGACTCTGCCTCAAATGAACAGGATGTACAGTTATGCAGGAAAAAGACACTCTTTTCTGGTGTCTTTGTGTGCACAGGCATGTGCAGCACAAAAATATTTTAATAAATGTTTTAATAAACATCTGTGTTTTGATTTGATCAGAAATCTCAGCAATATGGCCAGCAAATTTTACATATAAAATGAAATATTGATGAGTGATGATATACTATAAAATTTATGACATAATTAGTGCAGAGGTACAAAAAATAGGCAGAGGATACAAGGTATGCAATTGTTACGTGCTTACACTGTATTTAAGGTGATATAAAATTTGTAGATAACTATGATTTTTTAACATATATTGCAAGACCTAAAAATAACACTGCATTGAGAACAAGAAGTCATAGCAATTAGTGAAAATAAATGCAATGATTAAAAAGAAATACCACAGTGATCCAAGGAAGTCAAGAAAATAAAAAGGGGAACATAAGGCATGTAACAATACTAATGAAGTCATTTAAAATCTGATCATCTCAATAAAAACTAAGAACAAATATTTTAAAACATTCAACTAAAAGGCAGCAAGTATCTGATTGGAGAAAAAGAAAAACCATAATTATATGCTGTCTATAATTGGCTTTTTATATAGAAATGCAGAGAACAGGATGAAAAGATGACTTAGAAGGTAAGAGCCCTACATGGGCAGCTCACTAATACCTGTAACTGGTACTACAAATAATACAACACCCCCGTTCTGACCTCTGTAGACACATATCTACCTACACACATGTGCCACATATACATACATACACACAGGCATGTGTGCTCTCTCACACACTCGCGCACACACACACACAAACACACTCTCATAAAAAGGCAGAAGGGTTCAGAATGGAAGAATGAGAAAGCAATACTATGTCACTGTGAACCCGGAAAACTGAAATGCCACATTGTTGAAAACAAGGAATGTTAAAAGGCTTAAGGAGATCTTAATGGTAAAGGATTATAAGAAGCCATAGCTACTTTTAATGTGTGTACATCTAATAGCAGAATGTCAACTATATGAAACAAAAGCTAATAGAACCGACAATAAAAATAGACACAGAATTATAGTTGGAGAGAACACTTATAAGTCTGACTTATGCTGTAATTATATTAATATAATATCAAATTATTATGGAAGTACTTTATTCCTCACTTAAAATCAGAACACATAGCCCAAGAGCCCATCATCTTGTTATACGTTTGTGACAACTACTGCTATCAATTTTCATGCATTGCCTAAAGGTATTTTATAGTGATGCACATTTTTTTCTCTTTGACAATGATAATATTACATATATTTCAGAACACCATTTTGGACCATTTTCTAATGTATCCATTTCATTATTGGAATAAAAGGCTATAAATTTGATAACTCTAGGAAGTGATATCTTCCATATAGCTATCAATGTGATAGTTTCTGTGTAACTATGACTTGAAATTTGTCAGCAGGTCTTAAGCCCCAAGAAGGTGTCACTAGATTTTTTTTATTGAGTTGTAATATATAGTTATATATTTTTTATATTAATGTGTAGAGTGAAGCACAGTCACCACTCCTTTCTAATTTCAAAACATTTACACTATCTGTGTATATGAGTTGTCACCCCTATGTTCTTTCACCACCCTGGAAACTAATAATTTACTTCATCTCTCTGTAGATTTGTATTTTGGACATTTCATATAAATAGAGTCATGTAACATATGGCTTTTGGTGTCTGCCTTCTCTCACTTAGCATGATGTTTTAAAATTTCATGCATTGTATTTTATTCCTTTTCATGACTCAAGAAAATTTAATTTTTGTAGGCAAGTTTTGTGTGCATTAGAATTTGAAACATTTTTATTAACAGTATACAAATGAGTCAAAAATAGAACCAGGGGATGCTATCTAGCATGCACCAGAACATAAGCTGTTTTTAATTTGAAAGTGTTTATTTTTTAATATACTTTAGAGTCACAATTTTTATAAGAATATTGGGACATGAGTGATGCCTGGTTAGGAGAATTAAGTCAGTCGTCACTAACTTCCTGGAAGGGTACTAGCTAGTATGAATATGAGCTTCTGAGGCTTTTCTCAGAAGTAAAATGACCAAGAGACATAAAAACCAAAATAACCCAAACTTACTTGTTTTGAAACCAAGAAATGGGGCCAATGACATTCTGCAAAATTCATGGAATTTCTGATAGTTTTGGTGTAACGGGACCAGACAGAGACTATAAAACTGTGGACCCCCGAAGGAACCAGGTAATTTATGACACCATGGAAGTCAAACGCTAGGGTGGGAAACTTCTCAATGGTAGGTTCCCATGTGATGTCTTCCTCCTGTGCACCCTCATCTACTCTGCCTTTCGCCCTCCCCATTTACCTCTTCTGTTATTTCTTTTAACCATTTTATGCCACTGCATTTTATTCCTCACAGCCTCTGTGAGTATTTCAAATGAAATGTGTATCTGAATACTCAACCCTTACATCCACAAATGAGAGAAAGCATATGGTTTGACTTCTTGGGTCCGGAATACCTCACTCAGAATAATTGTCTCCATCCGTTTACCTCAAACTTCATTTTTTCTTAACGCCCGAACAATATTTAATCGTGTAAATGTACACATTTTCGTCATCCATCCGGCGATGGGTAGACATTAAGGCTGTTTCCATTTCATAGCTACTATGAATAGAGCAGTAATGAATATGGATGAACAGGCATTTTTATAGTAGGATGTGGAGCCTCTTGGGTCTCTATAGGTATCCAAGAGTGGTATATCTGGATCCTATATGGTAGATCCATTTTGAGGGTCTTGAAAAACTCTCACACTGATTTCCATAGGGGCTGTGCCAATTTACATTAGCAATGAATAAGTATTCCCTTTCCCTATACCCATCTATACCACCATTTGTGTGTGTGTTGTTTTGGTTTTTAGGTCTTTATCTTAGCCGTCCTGATTGGGGTAAGATGAAATCCCCCCCCCCCAAAGTTTTTAATTTGAATTTTCCTGATAACTAGGGATGTTGAACATTTAAAAAATGTTTTTCAGCCATTTGTATTTCTGTCTAGTTTCATGACCCATTCTATTTTTAATTTCCACATTTTAAAAATGGGTTGTTTCTTTAATGCTTAATTTTCTTTGTACACTCTAGACACCAACACTTTGTCAGACGGGCTAATGTCCCCATTCTGTAGGTGGTATCTTTTCTAAATTGGTGGTGTCCTTTGCCTGACAGAAGCTTTGTGAAGTTCTATCTAGTAATTGTTGGTCCTGCTCAGAATGTGCTTTCTGTGTTAACAAGTTCAGGCGTACTGCTGACTTTCCCCTTATCAGATATATGGCATCAGCTCTTATGTTAAGGTCTTGGTGTACTTGTTTGGTGCACAATGAGAAGTAAGAATCTGGTTTCATTCTCCTTGTAGTTCTTCAGGTTAGCCAGCACATTTGGTGAAGACACTGTATGTTTTGCTAAAATATTTTTGGCTTCTCTGTCAAAAATCAGCTGGCTGTAGGAGTATGGACTTATATGTGCATCCTCAAGCCTATTCTTTTAATCAATGGATCTGTTTTTAATGCTAGTAATATGCTGTTCCTATTACCACAGGTGTTTTTTTTTATCATAAATTTGGTATCTGGAATAATAATACCTCTAGCAGTTTTTTTTAATTGTTCAAATTTATTTTGGCTATGTTGGGTTGTTCATGTTTCTATATGAATTTTAAGGTTATATTTTTCCGTTTCTATGAAGAACTGCATTAGAATTGTAATGGGGATCACATTGAATCTGTAAATTGCTCTTGGTAAGTAACTTGTCTCACAGACTAGTTTTCAAAGTGCTGGAAGGTGCTATTCATGTGACCAGAGGAGAAAAGTAATCACCAGCCTTATCTAGTTGTGAACTCTGTGGATTTAAATCCCACTGCACAAGTTAAAGCAGGTATTTAGCAACATTATTAGGGCAAATAACTTGTTGCTAGAGAAGATCCTATAGCAGAGCCCCCTCTGCTACATAGATAGGTATTAGACTCCTAATAAAATTGTTACACACATAACATTGTATCTCTCAGCCTTCATCAGAGATGTTTCTTTCTTTCTTTCTTTCTTTCTTTCTTTCTTTCTTTCTTTCTTTCTTTCTTTTTTCTTTCTTTCTTTCTTTCTTTTTTTCTTTCTTTCTTTCTTTCTTTTTTTCTCAGTAGACCCACAGTTGGTCAAGGTGTGGAGAATAATGATCTCTTTGAAATGATCAGGCTTAAAGGTGATGTCTAAATTACTTTTCTTCTTTCCAGGGCTCAGAATCATTTAGGAACTGGGGTGGAAAACTGTAAGAGTCAGAGGCCGCAGATGAATATAGGGAAACTGTTTTCTGGACACAGCAGGGCATCTGCACCTCTGAAACTACAATGGTTGTGACGGCATGAATAAGATGCTAGCAAGCTCAAGCCAGACAAAAATCACAGCACAGAGCCCACAACCATACTTAAGGAATTATTGGTAATTTATAGCTATTAGGAGAGAAAGAGTCAGTTTTCTCAAAGGTTGGCCATACTCTAGTGAAGACCCCACATCACCTCCAAGCGAACATAAGAAGCAGAAACAACTTGGTGGGTTAAAAAGGAAAAGCACAGTTGGGTGGGTAGAGGATGGGGACCAGAATTAGAAAGAGTAAGAGAAGCCAGTTAAAAATGATCAAAATACATACAGAAGTTTCAAAGAACTAATAAAGAGAGAGAGAGAGAGAGAGAGAGAGAGAGAGAGAGAGAGAGAGAGAGAGAGAGAGAGAGAGAATCCCTTTAAAAAGATAGTAATAAAAACAGAGCTCGTGTGGGAGATGTCCTGTCACATGGGTGTGACACCCAGCACCCAAGAGAAAAAACATGCCTGGAATTTCCTTTGTCTTCTCAGTAACTTAGGGGTAACATTAAGGCAGAAGAGAAACTTTCAAAATAGGGATGGCCTCAGTGCCAACATTTTACAAAGAGAACGGGAGGCTGTTCCCAATAAGAGATATACTAAGAGTGGCCATCATGCCAAACAAATGGTAAGCTGGACCCAGAGAACTGCCTTCCTGTGATGAAGGACAAAATTAGGAACACAATAAACAGACTAGTTTTCCATCCTTACCAGATGCAAGGCAGAGAGGTCTAGCCTTGAACTTCCAGTAACACTGGGATATGTTCACTGTCAGCCTTCCAGCTGGGTTTAAGAGAAGTTTCAGTGGTACCCAGGATCAGTAAGAAAATTCAAGGACAATTTACGCCTGCTATTTGGGGTAAATCTCCTTTGATCCTCAACTCCTTGTTTCTAAATCCCATATAAACAATTCTTTTTTTCCCCCTTACAACTTTATTTTAAAAAGATAGAGATACATGTACAGATTTTTAAAAGCATTTTGGCATAAAACTGTATGAACATATTTTTTGTCAGTACTTGATTTTTTTAAAGGTTTGATAGTATGCATTGAAATATTACTAGTTATCATAAGCATAAAGTATGTGTAAAACAAAATGTAACATAGAAACAGTCAAAGTTTTCTTGGTGTGTATAGATTAGACATAATGATTTTTAAATACCAAAAATTGCCACAGGGCTATCTTCTTAGCTCTTGAGTTATTAATGATTTAAGGTCTAGGTGTACCACACTCTGAGTGGGCATATAAACAATTCTTACTTTTAGATATTACACTGACTTTCTTTTTTGGTAGGGATTTAACACACAGTTTCTCACTCCACCTTCAACTTGTTTTTATTGTTTTACTTTATGTATATAGATGTTTTACCTACATGTATGTTTATGGGTCATGTGTGTGCCTGGTGGCTGTGGAGTCCAGAAGAGGGCATGGGAAACCCCTGGAATTATAATTCCTGATGTTTGTGAGCTGCTGTGTGGTTGCAGGTGGTGTGGGGGTGGTCGAATCTGAATTTTTTGAAAGGCAGCCAGTGCTTGCATCCCCAGAACTGCTTTCATGCCCTCCCCCCACCATCTTTCCAGCCCTGCTTTACTTCTTCATTTCCTTATACCTTAAACCCTTTTAAAATTTTTCTCTCTCAGAGGATGAAGTTCCATTTGCTCCATCCAACCCAGCAAGAACTTGCCTATCCATTCCCTTTTGTGTTCTGAAATAGCCTGGTTTTCACATCTTCAGATTTTTGTGGTTTACACATGTCTCCTACAAACATGACTCTTTAACAGCAATATAAGACTGGTACAAACAAAAAAACAAAAACAAACCACCATCGCCAACCGTCTAAATCTCATTTCTACCTAACTGGCTAGGCTCCAAGTAGAGGAAGGCAGTCAGAGGGAGTGTTCATCATAGAAAGAGCATGTAAAACTGTTCATTCTATAACGGAGATTCAGAACTGACTCGAGTAGGTTTTGAGTCCTTCATTAATCAGAGATGGGACACACAGCATCGTAGAAGTCCACTGTACCTGTATTTTTTCTTTCCACAGTTCCACTGTCCCAGAATTTTGCCACAGGCTCTAAATGATCAAGTGTAGTCTGGATATACTAACTGGAAAATTTCAGAAATAAACAACAGCTGAGTTTTAAATTCCACACCATTCTGAGTGCTGTGATAACATCTCATGCCATCTTCTTCCATCTTGGCTGCAATGTGCAGAGCCCTTGAGTAATGTATCCGGATACCCTCTGCTCACTGGTCATTTATAACTGTCATGTTTATCAGTTCAGCAGTTGAAGCACAGCAAAACTAACACGTGGGTCACTCTTAATTCATCCAGGAAAGCCCCAGAGTGCACCAGTAAAGATGCTCACAGCGCTGTAAGTGTATATTGTTACACTGTAACTGTTCTGTAACAGTTATATTTCATTATTAATTATTCCTCTTAATCTCTCAGTGTATATGTACATGGGGTTTGGTAAATCAATTAGAAGCTTATAGACCTCGAGGATAAGGGAGGATTCATATCTAGACAGAAGAATAGAATAGACAGGTTTTATTTGAATACACACTAGACTTTATTCTTTGAAAATACCTATTATTTTTCAAAAGCACTAGGCTTTTAAAGGAAATATATAAATATAATTTTATTAAAATATTCAAATAATTTATAAAAATATATTTATTAGATAAAAATTGAAAGTTCAGTGTTAATAGTTAACAATATTCTCCTTATGATGGTATTTCTATTTATCAATATTTTTAATACTGTGTTATCTGATATCCCTACAGTAAAGGTACATTGCTTGCAACATTTGAAAAAGGCAGAGTAAACTAACGAATCTAGGCTAACTGAATAGTTGTTGGAAAGGAGGTGGCAGGCTAGAGAGGTAGGCAGCAGTTAAGAGCACTGGCTGCTCTCCCAGAGGACTGAGGTTCAATTCCCAGCACCCACATAGCAGCTCACAACTGTCTGTAACTCCAGTTCCAGGTCATCCAACACCCTCACAGAGGAATACATGTAGGCAAAACACCAATTGAAAGTAAACAAACAAATTAAAAGAAAGAAAGGAGGTACTTAACACAAGAGAGACACAAATCGTAGACATATGTATGCGCTTTGGATTTTGTTTTTCCAAGACACGGTCTCACTGTGTAGCTCTGGCTGGAATTCACTATGTAGACAGAGATCTACCTGCCTCTGCCTCCTGAGTGCTAAGATCAAACATGTATAATACTTCACCTGGCTTGGAATGTGTATGTATTTTGGGAGAAATTACAAAACTACCCAAATTGAAGGATATAAGCCTACATTCTTAGTTCACATATGGGAAAATGAAGCATGGCTGCCCAAGGCCAGAAAGAAAGTTCTTACCACCAGCAGAAGCCTCTTCCAGGTAGAACAGTGCACAAGGTAAGGGATGGAGTGTGAGTGTACACAGAAGAAGACAGACAGAGCCAGTGCTGCCAGCTTCTGCTTCTAGAAACGGAAGGGAGTTCTGAGCCTCTTGAAATGACGAAGCACTGTGGTGTTTTGAGTAGATGTCTATGGAGTGCAAAGTCTGATGTTCAAAATGCTTGTAACTTGATCATCTAAAGGTTTCTGACCTCGAGTTTTCTTATCTATAAAATGGGAATTATGTGAAAAGAAAGGTATGTACACCTAATATGTGTATGCCTGTGAAAGCACGCATACCTGTAGCACTTGACATAGACTCCTAAGAATGTTAGGAGGGTCATTTGAAAGACATTGACTGAGATCTTGAAGGTTTAACAGATACACACACACACACACACACACACAGAGAGAGAGAGAGAGAGAGAGAGAGAGAGAGAGAGAGAGAGAGAGAGGAGAAACTGAGGACTATTAAGCATAAAGGACATAGAAGAAAATAATGGTCTCTATTCTCATAAGACTTATAAATCTGTGATAAGTAAGATGTTTTCTAGGCGAAGAATGTATATTCCTGACCCAGAGAATAAGGGTGGTTTTGTTGTATATCAGATGCAGCACAAATGCAATAAAGGCTTTGCCCTAATTATCTTAATTATTTACTAAAGTTTTTTTAAATTTTATTTTTATTTTATGTACATGTGTTCTGCCTGTAGGTATGTCTGTCTGTGTGAAGGCATCAGATCTGGAACTGAAGTTACAGACAGATGTGAGTTGCCATGTGGGTGCTGGGAATTGAACCCTGGCCCTTTGGAAGAATAGCCAGTGCTCTTAACCCCTGAACCATCTCTCTAGCTCTTAATAAAGCACCCATTTACTTAGTATAGACTCTTTAGGGATAGGTCCATTAAGGAGGACACAAAAAGAGGATGTGTAATTTTGTAAAAAAATTCAAAGTATGGTAACAAAGTTAAAACACATGCAGTAGTAACTACAATGTGATGCAGAATATGGAGAAGAGACCACACTGATGACAGAAAGATAGTATCACAGACAGTTCAGAGAAGAGATGTCTGTATTCGGACTGATTTTGTAGGAAACTTAGAATCTTGACGTACCTACCTATATGTGGGAGTGACAGATAAGTTATTCAAACAACTTAAAAAATAAAGCCAGAGAAGAGCAATGCTAAGTTATCGGCAGAGAGTAGCAGGAACCTGATTAGATCACTAAGGACCACAATACCATTTTTTTCCTTTCAACAGAGTTCAAAGGGTATTGTTTGTGATGAGGAAGAAAGCCGATACAATTTAGTACATAATTACTGGGAGTTGGTCAAAATCAAATTCCTATGTATTTATTTATATTATACCTGGGTGCTCCAGGCTTGATGTCTCAAAATGAATGGTAAAGTACTTCCCAGAAGGCTGGACAAAATGATGTTTGTGAAGATGTTAAAAATCTTAATTGCAACTGTGGCTTTAGGCTGGAGAATTTGCTCAGTGGTTAAGGACAGGCGTGAAAGATTCAGGTTTAATTCATAGCGCCCATAGAGAGGCTCACCACCTTCTCCGGTTATCAAGCGTGCATTTGGTGCCTAGACATGTGCACACAAAACACTCGTACACATAAAGCAATTAAAAGGAAATCTAAAAATTTTATGGGGAAATTGAGTTTTTAAAGATAATGGAGTCATTCTCACAGTGTAGCAAGCACGCTGGTACGTAATGTCAGAGCGGGGAAGCTAATGTATGCGAAAGGCAGATGAAAAGAGAAATATGGACAGAATAATCCCCTTTGTTTCAGGGAAATGTAAAGTGGTGCCCCAGGGATTGTTGGCAAACATAATCATCTTTGAAAGTTACTGCTTAACACAAATTCTGGGAAACTAAAGGCTTCTGGGTAATATGAATCACAAGGAAAGAATGCCTATTTTGTGGCTGAAACTTTTTAATGGGATATTGGTTGGTCTTAGTAAAGGAGGCCAGGGGTCAGGGTGAGTTTAGAAGAATCTTCAGCCTGTACACAGGATCTCAGTTTTGTTTGGAACTCTCTGTTGGCGTGTCAGATTAGAATCTTTCAGTCACATAACTCTTTAAAATGTAGAGATTATAGGTGTTTTTGCTTACTTACAACTGACCTTAACAGAGTCTATTTATTCTTCTATACAAATATTTATTAAGCACTGTGGTGGTTTGAATAAGATTGGCTCCCATAGGCTCATATACTTGAATGCTTAGGTGAGGCCTTAATGGAATAGATGTAGCCTTGTTGGGGTGTGGCTTTGTTGGAGGAAGTGTGTCACTGGAAGTGGGCTTTGAAGTATCAGAAGCTGAAGCCAAGCCCAGTGTCTCCCTCTTCCTGTGGCCTGAGGATAGAGATGTAGAACTCCCAGCTATTCTTGAACACCATGTCTGCTTACAGTGCCACCACTTTCCCCACCATGAATGTACAATAAACCTGTGAACCGTAAGCCAACCCCAATTAAATGCTTTCCTTTATAAAAACTGTCATGATCATGGTGGCTCTTCACAGCAATAAAGCATTGACTAAGACAAGCACTAATAAAGGCTTTTATTATTTGATATTTTCACACATACATACAATGAATCTTAGCCATTTTTACTCCATCCTTTCCTCTTTTCTCTCATATCACTAAAGGAAGTGATATCCCATTCCCCAGCCACCATCACCTGTCTCTTCGGGAGAAGTGGGGCCTCTTGAGCCCTTCCACCCTCCAAGATAAAATGTTAACAGTCTCAGCATTGTGGAGGCCTTGGGTGAGTATCCACAACTGTAGAGAGTTCATGAGCATAATGAAAATGTCATGTCCAGGAGGTATCTTTTTGCTACATATTCCCCATCCTCTTTCCCTGCCCTCTTCTTTAATGTTTCCTGAGCCTGGGGAGGGAGATACAGAGAACGAATTGTGGTAACTATGTTGGTTGTTAGCTTCACTATACCCGGAATGAACTGCAGTCTGGAAATGGAGGGCACACCTGTGACCCGAGTCTTGAGGTGGGAAGACACATGCCCGTTGAGGAGGGAAGAAATACCTTTCGTGTGGGGTATACCTTGCATATGGCACACCTCCTCCAATAAGGCCACATCTCTTAATCCATTCCAAACAGTTCCACTCACTGGAAACCAAGCTTTCAAATATATGAGCCTATAGGGGAGGGGACATTCTCATTAAAATACCACAGTCATTGGCAGTCTCACACAGGTGTGAACAGAGTAAGCTACACTGATGATTAGCTTGACAGGACATGCTCAGTCGAACAATAGTGGCGAGTTGTAATGGAATAACAGAGTGCTCCTCTGCTCTACTCCACAAGAGCGAGCAACCTGTAAGTGGTACTGTAAACCTAGTCAAAAACTGGTGGCTGGAAAGGTCATAGTCCCTAGTGTGAAATTCACTATTAATTTGCTAAATGGCCATGTGGCCAAACTGCAGTTTAAACATGGGGAGGCAAACAAGTTGAAGATTAGTAAGAGACGAAATTGCTGCTGCCCTAAGGCAGGGTCACAGGCAATGGGCATCAGGATTATGTAATGGGAAGGAGAACTACCATGGGACCTGACTGGTAGAGTTGGTCCTGGAGGGAGGAAGAGCCAAGGAGCAGATAAGCAGATAAGACATCGATTTCTGTGATGTCTGGAACACCGCAGGAAGCTGAGGGAGAGGGGAACATGATTTTGGTTTTCTAAGATGTGGAACTTTTACATCTTCCACTGGCCAGATTTACTCAGGGCTGGGGAAGGGAAACCTGGGAAGGGAAGTTATATGCACTTTGAGTAGAGGAGGGAAAGTATGAGAGGTCAGGTGGCTGGGAGACAGGTGTAGGATCAATAGTGTACGAACTGTGCCCAAGCAGCTGCCTATTGTACACTCTGTAGAGCAGCCCTTGTAAACTATTCTGTGCTCTGGAGAACATCAGAAAGAAGACATTTGACCTATTTCAAATAGAGTAGGCTCATGCAAGAGAAAGGGTGAGTGGGGATCAAGGCAGAAAATCACTTTGCATGGGGATATTTGAGACACGAGGGGTTGAGTTTGTAGAAACTTATGCTCGGTTCTCTGGGGTCAAGCACCACAGATATGGTGAATATGGTGTAAGTGTGAGTCAGGGAAGTATTTGGGAATTAATTTAGAAGCAGCCTCATGTTTCTGACCAGTAACCAACGGTTAACACTAACTAGAATTGACAAGTGTTACTGTGATTTTCTGCCCAGCTCTCCTGCTGCAAGATAATGCGGATTGACAATCTGATGAGAAGGTAGACAGAGAAGGAAGGAGAGAAAGTCTTGCCTGCCCTGGCAAAGCACCCACTGGAAAAGGAGCCTATTAATCCGAAGGAAGTGGGAAGGGTAGGATTGGGTGCTGGGAATCTAAATGACAAATCATAGTAAGGGAGGAAGGATAACTCCCCAGGCTGCTTCTTGAACAAGCCATGGGCAGTAACAGTCCCGAGAGGAAGAGAAAATTTCTTTCTCTTTAGATTGCCTCTATTTATCTGTGAGCCATGTTTCCCACACACACCCACAACCTCTACCCCTCCCTGCTACATCCCTTTAAGGATTACATTGATTTGTGGAAGAAACTAGGTTGTCTTGTCCTACAGTCTGCTTTCTGATGATTGCAGTGTTAACACCTTTGTCTCCTTGCTGTGTTTCTCATTGAGAAATCAATATGCGTCCAGTTGTCAAACAGAGGAAGGTTCTTAAACAATTTTTCTAACTGCCTCAGTGTTAGAATCAGTATTTGGCCTCAAACCAACAAGTTTTCATGAAACCAATTTCTAAGCATATAAAAATAAAGTTTAAATTCTCATTTATTTCTTCCTTTTCATATGTGTGTTCATATTCACATGGATATAGACATATACATGTGGGTGGCACATGTGTGTTTGTATATGTGGAGGTCCAAGGTTGGTATCAGTGATCAACTTTGATCTTTCTTTCATCTTGGTCATTGAGGAGAAGTTTCTTAGTCAAGTCCAGAGCTCAATGCTTTGATGAGTCTCCTTAGCTGGCTCACTCTGGGTAACTTCTGTGTCTGCCTTCCGAAGCTGGAATTACTATATCCACATGACATGTAGGTTCTGGAACCAAGACTCTGCTCAGTTTACTTTCACAATTAAGCAACCACCATGGCTCTGGATTTTTATTTTTAAGTATAACTATTCTTACTATTTCCTTGTGTAAAAATTGAAAACCTTATCGAGTAAATTATCCCTTCCTAATATTTGCCCTCACTTGTCTCTGTGGCCAAGGATAGATGTGCATATTGGCAATATTGAGTTATCTTTCTTGTCGTTTTGGTTGACGTCAATGGGATATTAGTTTATGCTTCTGTTACTGTGATAAAACATTATTGCCAGGGCAAGACATCAAAGAGAGAGTTTCTTAGGGCTATGGTTCAGGAGGGATCAGAGTTCATCATGGCCGAAGAGCATGGCAATAAGGGCAGGAAGCTGAGCTCATATCTTAAAATGTTAGTATGGAGGGAAAGTGATCAGGAAGTGGAACAAAACTACAAGCCCTCAAGGCCTGTTCCAGTAGCATATTTCTTCCAGCAAAGACCCACCTCCCAAAGATTCCTTAGTCCTTCAGAGAGCACCACCAGGCAATGACCAACTGTTCAATTTCTTGAGCCTATGGAAGAATTTTCTGCCAAACCACTACATTTCACTCTATGACACTCCATAGGCTCGTGGTGATACCACAATGCAAATTGCTTTTAGTTCAACTTAAAATTTCCTTATAGTTTCTCTTTGTCAACACCGTTTTAAAGGTCTAAAGTCTCTCTGATACTCAAAGCAATCAGCTTTCTCCTCCTTTTCCTCCTCCTCTTATTGCTCCTCCTCCTCCTCTTTCTCCTTCTCCTTCTGTTCCTCCTCCTTCTCTTTCTGCTCCTCCTCTTTTTCTTTCACCTCCAACTTCCCCTTCTCCTTCTTTGTTAGAATCTTACTGTGTAGTCCTGGCTGTCCTGAAACCCTCTGTGTAGATTAGGCTGGCCTTGAACCCACAGAGATCTGCCTGCCTTTGCCTCCTGAATGATAAGATTAAGGGCATGCACACCATGCCCAGTTTAAGACAATCCCTTCATTGTAACCATTTGTAAATAAAAAAGCAAATTACACACTGCCAACATACAAAAGGCACAAAATATGCATTATCATTCCAAGAGGGAGAGATGGAGGCATAATAAGGAAATAACAACCAAAGCAAGATTGGAACCCAGCAAGTAAAACATCAACTCTCTTAGCTCCAATTCTGGAACCAAGGGGTGTAGATGGCTCTTCCCCTCTAGCTTTGCTACCTACAAAGCATACCTTGCTCTTGGGCTGGCTCTTTCCCATGTATACAGCTCTCCTTGGCAGATATCCTATGGCTTTGGCATCTCCAACACAGGTTAAGTCCCCACTGAAATCCAGGCTTCACTTTCACCGCTTTATGTAATGGCCTCTCAGGGCCTTTACATAGGGACTTTCTTGCCACACACCACCAGGCCTCCTCGGTTCTCTCAAACTGTGGAAGAAGACCCATTACTCCTTCACCCTCATCTCTGTCCATACATCTAAAGTCAGCACTATGTAGACAACACTGCCAAATTCCATTGTCAACTTAGGGTGGATCCTGGCACCCTTGACTCACATTGGCAACAGCTTAAAAAATGCTCATTTTATTTTCTTTATGGTATGCATATGGGTGTTTGTCTGTATGTTTGTGCACCACAGGTGTGCTGGTGCCCACTGGGGCCAGAAGAGCTGTCATGTAGGTGCTGGGAACTAACCCTACCCACTTTCTGGAAGAACAGTTCTTAAACCTCTTAACCCTGGGGCAATTTCTCCAGCCCCTAGCAGCAGCTAATTTCTTCAAGTGCTTCCTAGAGATAACACTTCTCAGGCTGCAATTCACAATTAGGAGGCTTAGCTGGGTGGGGCCTGTCCCCAAGGCCACCCTTCTTGTCATTCAGTTCATAGAAGGCTTATCCTAATGACCCTGATGTCCTTAACAGTTTCAGCTCCTCTTTCAGCACATGCATTGACTGCAACATTAAGGTTTCCAGTGTTCTATGTCTCTACAAACTACAGAATTCCTTTCAGTCCTTCTACTGCTTTCCCAGGGTCCAACTGCACAAGAGTTATCTGTAACAACCACACCACAGATTCTTGAAATGTCCCGGGCCAAAGAAATCTGTCCATCACTTTTAAGTTTAGTCCCAGGCACTTTCTTAGGATCAGGGCAGGAGGCAACCAGATTCTTGGTGGAAATGTCACACAAATGGCCTCTAGCCCAGTTGTGAATGCTAGTGCCCTCTGAAACCTCTTAAGTTGGACCTCTGCAGACTACATTGCTTTCTTCCCCAGTGCCTTTCAGGCTGCTACTAATATGAGTTTCTGTTCAGCTTGTAGCATGCAACCGCTTCTCTAGTCCAAAGTTCCCAAAGCCTTATATTCCTCCAAAACCCAACTTGGTTAGGTTCTTCATGTAAATACCTCACTCTTGATAATGTACTTCTGTAGTAGTTACTTTTCTGTTTCTGTGATAAAATTCCACAACCATGGCAACACATGGAAAAAAGAGTTTATTTGGGCTTACAGTTTCAGAGGAATAAGAGTCCACCTTGGTGGGGGCAGGGGAGCATGGCAGCAAGTAGTAGGCGTGGCAATAGGAACAGGAAGTTGAGAGCAAGTTACAGTGCAAGGAAGGAGCAGAGATCGATCTGGAAATGGAGGGAAGCTATAAATACTCAAATTCCCAAATACTCAAATGGCCGCACTGATGCACTCCATCAACAAAGCTCCTCACCCCAAACAACGCCTCCAAGTGAGGACCAAGTGTTCAAGTACCTGGGCTGGGGGATTTTCATTCAAATGCCCACAGGAGTAAACTATTTCGGAGTACCTTATTGTTTTCTGTTTGCTTCTTTATGTCTGATGTGTATTTTCTTCTGTTTCCATTGTGGATCACATGTAGAATTTGGAGGGCTTCCTATTTGTGAATCTTTGAGGTGGCAAAGTTGACACTGTTTGTTTAATTTATGCTCACAAGACATGAAAGGATCCCCCAAAGGACTGCTTTTTTTAAAGATTCGTGGTCTAATGCAGTTAATTAGCGGAAAACTAAACATGCTTGTTAAAGTGACTTTATTTTTATATGAATGTCAGTCTACCAAGAAACCCCACAGAGACTGAAATCTATATCTTATCATTATTTTGACTTCTATTATTTGTATTTTCATATGATTTTTAAATTAAATTTAATTAAAAGTATTCTTTTCTTCAAAAAAAAAAAAAAAAAAGATTTCACTGTTTCTGAAGCTAGCCTTGAATTCATGAACCCTCTGTCACAGACGTCTGAATGTTGAGTTTTTAGCTGTGTGCCACTAGCAAATGCTCTGGTCTAGTGTGTGATTATTCTTGCTAAAAACACCAAACAGCACTTGCATCTGTGAACTATATAAATAAGTTAATGTTTGTGAACTATATTTTCTCTCTTTCTTTGTGAGGTGCATGCACGTGTGCAGGAGCACTCTCTTGTGTGCGCGCACGGAGATGCCAGAATTTGACACTGGGATATCCTCAGTGGCTTTTCTGTCTTTTGAGACAGAGTTTCTCACTAAACCGGGAGCTCAGTACTTTGGCTAGATTGGCTCACCAGGGAGTCCCTGGGATCTATTCCCCTCTCTCTGGTTGTGAGATAGACACCCATGTCAGGGTCTGGATTTTTCATGAATATCACAGATCTGAAGAGCTCAGTGCCCCATGTTTATACAGCAAATACTTTACTCCCTGGGCAACCTCCCCAATTCTGAAACTTATTTTCTTACTTAAATACGTAAAATATTTTAGTAGTTTTTGTACATGAAACAGCATTCTATTTTTACAGTTTTATTCTTTTCATTTTGAGGCAGGATCTCATGTAGCCCAGGCTGGCCCCCAAACTCACCAGCCTGGAGTGACTTCGATCTTTAGTTATTGATATTTCCATCTATCAGAAAGACTGGTGCCTCAGTCACATTTCTTATTTCTATGAAGGAACACCATGACTAAGGCAGCTTACTTTTTAAAAGGTATTTAATTGAGTGCTTGCTTACAGTTTCATAGGCTGAGTTCATGACCATCATGGTAGGGAGCATGGCAGCAAGCACAATTAGTCATGGCGCTTGAGCAGTAAAGTAGGTAAGAACTTACATTTTGATCCATAATCAGCAGGCAGAGAGCCAGAAAGATGGCCTAGTGTGAGCCCATCCCTACTTATCACACCTCTTCCAACAAGGCCACACCTCTTCCAACAGGGCCACACCTCCTCCAACAAGGCCACACCTCCTCCAACAAGGCCACACCTCCTCCAACAGGGCCACACTTCCTCCAACAAGGCCACACCTCCTCCAACAAGGCCACACCTCCTCCAACAAGGCCACACCTCTTCCAACAAGGCCACACCTCCTCCAACAAGGCCACACCTCTTCCAACAAGGCTATAATCCTTAGTTCTTCCTAAACAGTTGACCAACTGGAAACCAAGCATTCAAATATATAAACCTATGGGTGCCATTCTTACTGAAACCACCACAATAAGATTATAGGTATATGCCAGCAAGCCTGGATTTTTATGTAATGCAGGAAATTGAACACAGGGGTTAGTGCATGCTAGGTAAGCACTTTAGGAACTGAGCTATACCCTCAGATACATAATTTTGTTCTTATAGTACTATGCATATTTTAATGGGTAGTCTCGCTCTCTCTCTCTCTCTCTCTCTCTCTCTCTCTCTGTGTGTGTGTGTGTGTGTGTGTGTGTGTGTGTATGTCTATGTCAGAGAGACTGGACCTGGTATGAGCTTATAAAATATATGTATATATATATACATATATATATATATATATATGTATATAGCATTCAACATTTTCATCATACAGAAAAATGAGTATTTTGAAATTAACAACACATCAAAATAGAATGCTTTTTACCTCTATATGTCTGTGGCATGATATAGTAGATGTGCCATCCAGGTTTATGTCAACTTGACAAAAGCTAGAGTCATTTTAGAAAAGGGAACCTCAACTGAGAAAATGCTTTTTCTAGACTGGTCTATGGGCAAGGCAGTGGAACATCTTCTTGATTGATGGTTGATGTGGGAGGGGCTAGGCAATGATGGTCCTAGGTGTATCAGAGAGTATACTGAGAAAGCCATGAGGAGCCAGCCAGTGAGTAGCCCTCCTCCATGGTCCAGCATCAGTCCCTGCCTCCAGGTTTCTGTCCTCCTTGCCCGAATATGATTTGGAGGTAAAAGTGAAATAAACCCTTTCCTCCGCAAGGTATTGTAAAGCTTTTTTCCCTCTCAGAGCAATAGAAATCTTATCTAGGCATATGACGATTGTTTAAGTACAAGTTCAGGGAGTCTAGAAGTAAGAATGAAGCTGGTATTTGGTTGGTTGGTCTTTCAAAGCTGAGGCTAAACACTGGTTGGATGCTGAGGTAGGAGAGACTGACAATGTGCAGATAAGCAACTGAGCTGGGAAAGAATAAACAATCAATTCATCAGATACTGATTGAGTCTATTGTGGGTAGATCACTGTTTTAGGAACTTGGGAAACAAGGTAAAATTAGAGTCCCATCTGCATGGTACATACTCGTTCATGTGGCAGAACCATAGGCACCGAAAAAGAGAAGGTTTCAAGGACAGAAAGACAACCAGTGATTCGAAGGGTCAGGATAAATAAGGCTTGAAAACTGTCCAGTGGGTTTGCCAGTGAAGGAGTTAAGTTGATTTGATAGTCTGTGCAGGAGTCTGGTTACCACAGGCTGGTGAATGAACGTGTGGTGAAGCAGAGTATGTGTGTCTGTCATGCTGATGTAACAAATGTCCCAGACTCCGTAGTTTATAAAAACCAGAAAGCAGGGTTCGTGAGAATGGGGCCTGTGAAGTCCAAGCTCATTCCATGTATGACCCATTCCTCATAGATGGTGCCTTTTATGCTCTCAATTTGTGGAAAAAGCAAAGCTACTCCTTTTGGCCTTATTTGTAAGGTTATTAAACCCATTCGTAAGGAGAAAGCACCCATGACTTAATCTTTCCTGAAGGTCCAACCCATTAAGACCAACACAGGGCTGTTTGACTCCAAATATGAACTGTATGGGGTAAGCGAGCACAGATGTTCTAATCATAGCACAGACACTGTTTAGAAATCCAGCTGTCAAGAGGCAAAGAAAGGACAGATAGGATGTTTACCTTCATCTGGGAGAGATGAGAGCATGTCCTGTTGATGTGCAAACGTGTGTCTGTCTACATCCGAAAGAAGAAGGGGGACCAGCAAGAGGCCAGTGGGCAAGGATGAGAAGAAATGGAGATAGAGAGCTCTTTTAGTCTCTCCCTCTATATATGGTGTATGCATATATATGTTTTCATGTGTGTGTGCACATGTTTATGGGTGTGTCCACCATGTGTGGGTGTGTGGAGGCCACATTTCAACACTGAGTGTGTCTTTTATCACTCTCCACCGTGTTTTCTGAGACAGAGGTTCTCACTAAACCTAGAACTCTCCATTTTGACTAGGCTAGGTGACCAGTAAGCCCCCATGTGTCCTTCTGTCCCTGCCTCCCCAGAGTTGGAAATAGATGCTCACTGTACAGAGCCTGATATTTTACTTGGTTTCTAGGGAATCCCAGCTCAGGTTCTCAAGCACGTTCAGCAAGTACTTCCTTCCTGAGCTGTGGCCTCAGCCCGGAGCATTCTTTGAACATGCTAAAACTGACAGGAAGGAGAGCCTCTGAGGGCCTCCTCAGACTACTGAACAGCTTTAGCAGCATGTCCTCTGTTCTCAGTAACCAGAAGCACTACCACAAGCAATGCTTACTTTCAGGGGGCCTGACCTTGGACTCCTGGGACCTTCATAGAAACTAATTTCCTTAAGCCCAGGGTGTCCTTCAAGTCTGAGGAAAGAGCCAGAAGTGGCATTCTCCTCAAACAAAATCTTTCACATAGAGCGAAAGGCTTTGTTTGTTTGTTTTGTTTTAGAAAAACCAGGATTTCTGCATACACACAGACTCAGGTTGAAAAAGTAAAGTCAGATTGCTCACTGACAAGCAGACAAAATAAAGCCTGGAACAGTTTAATGCGGAATATGAACACTTGGTTTTCAAGTAGTGGCCTTGCTTCAGGGCCTTGTGGATTTTTCATTTTTTTCTCAGCATGTGGGTCACAACCATTGGAAACCATATTTCTAAAGGTCTTAGGAACTGAGACACCACTTAGTAGCAAAGTTACTGTTATGAAGTCACAATGAAAACAAATGTTTGGGGGCTCCTAAGACCATTGTAAATATGTGTTTTCCAATAGTTGCAACCCACAGGTTGAGAACCACTGCCGGTGAGGCTTAGCTGAGGGAAGTAGACCATTAGGAGACAGGCCTTGAGGGTTACAACACACCCCATTTCCTGCCTGAATACAGCTTTCTGATTCACCAAACTTCAAACTTTCATTACTATGCACGGAGCCACCGGCTGCCACGCCTTCCCCGCTATGATGGGCTATATGCCTTGTATTCCAAGCCAAATAAACACCTGCTCCTTGGAGCGGTTTTCATTAGGTGTTCTGTCTCTGCAAGAGAGAAGTAACCAAAACAGGAACTGAGCTTTCTGCTCACTGAGCCTCAGGTCTACAGTCTGGGCTTGACACTTTATGAAGAAGTCATTTTTCCCCCTAATTTGCCCAGATGCTACTTGGACTGGAAGCAACCCTGGGCAGGCTTGGAAGGTCAGTCCAATTGTCAGTTCTCCCTGCCTTAAATGTAGGAAAGACTCCTCATGTCTAGGACCTTAGTTTTATGTTCTCAAACATATAGAATGTCATTTCATACCCACAGTCTAGAAAGAACTTTTGTGTGCCTCTGTGTTTTTGTTTGTTTGAGACAGAGTTTCGCTCTGCAGCCCTGGCTATCCTGGAACTCACTATGTAGACCAGGCTGAACTTGAACTCAAAGGTACCCCTGCCTCTGCCTCCTAGTCGCTGGGATTAAAGGTGTGTGCTACCTCTGCCTGGCTAGAAAGAACTTTTTCGTCCCTCAAGATACTGTCTTTATTGATTACTTGGGAATTTTATGTAATGTACCCTGATCACACTCACTTCCCAGCCCTCCCAGGTCTGCCCCCCACCATTGTGAACCCCCCTCTCAAGGATAGGAAGGAAAAAAGTCCAATTTGTGTTGTTTATATTCTCAGTGGAGCATGGTTAAACACCCAGTGGCCAGCTCCTTGAAGAAAACTGAGTTCTTCTACCTCTTCACTTCCACTAGAAGGCTATCAATTGTAGAAAGGTACCCTTCAGCATCCTTATCACAGTTTTAAAGAGTTCTCTTTGATAGCTTTCTCTCTAGGCTGTTATGTCTTTAGAGGGTAGGGTTGGGGTAGTGGTCGTCACAGAAGCCTTCTATGCCTCTCTTTTTCAACTGTGAATCTGCAATCATTGATACCACTGCAAAAGTAGCTTCCTTGCCCTTTACAGTGAGCAGGAGCACAGATCATGGACTTCTACGTGGTCTCTGGTGATAGCACAGGCTACAGACATCCATCCACACAGCCTCTGGTATCAGTGTGTGCCACGGACCTCAGCATGGTTTCTGGTGACAGAACACATCATGGACAGCATCACTGCCCTCTGCTACAGCAGGGGCCATGGACATCATCATGATCCATGGCTGCAGCACTGGCCAGGACACCAAGATGGCCTTGGAGGCAACATGGGGTATGAATATAAGTATGATTCCCTGGTGGCAGACTGGGCCATAGAAATCAACATGGCTTCAGATGGCAGCACAGACCATGGACATCCTCATGACTTTTGGTGGTGACATGGATGACAGTCATCGGCATGACCTTAGGAAGGACTTCTTAAAAGGGTGTCCTCCTCCTCCTCCTCCTCCTCCTCCTCCTCCTCCTCCTCCCCTCCTCCTCCTCCTCCTCCTCCTCCTCCTCCTCCTCCTCCTCCTCCTCCTCCTCCTCCTCCTCCTCCTCCTCCTCCTCCTCCTCCTCCTCCTCTTCTTCTTCTTCTTCTTCTTCTTCTTCTTCTTCTTCTTCTTCTTCTTTGTTTTTGTAGCTAGTTTATTACCAAGGAATTGTCCTCAGATGAGTCACACAAGAGACAATATGAAAATATGAATATTATGGGGGAAAATCTATAAAACTCAAATAGAATCCAGAAGGGATATAATGGAGAAGCCTGGAGGTGACATTTTAAATCTTGTGAGGGTACTATTACAATCATTGGCCAACTGGCATAGTCTGAGGACATTAAGAAAGTGCCACAACAACGGACATCAACAACTATAACAACATTCCTAGTTTTTTTTTTTTTTTTTTATCCCTTGCACATTTAGCTCATGTTTGGAACTGTACTCCATAAATTTAATTCAGTAATGAAAGAGCTATGTATATGCTGTTGTTAAGGGCAACCTTATCTATAATATTAGAACATAAGATGAATTCAAGAAATACTCAGGCCTCTGCCTCTCATGTGCTGGAAGTAAAGGTGGGGTGTGGGGGTGTCACATGACTTGATCCTAGCATTCCGTAGGTGGAAGCACATAGATTTTTTTTTGTGGATTGTTACAGGCCAGTTAATGTTACATAACCGAGACCTTGTCTCAATTTTTTCAGTTTTATTTATTAGTGCCGCTAGTAAAATAGTTAATATTTGCCAAGACAAGAGACTGTCTTATATTTTTATTTTGAAGAACATTCAGATTATCTTTTTTGTTTAATTAATGTGGTAGTTTCTAAAGAGTTTTGCTACCTACACTTACAACCTTTTCCTAAGGTTCATTTCTTCCACTTTAAAATTTTAATGTGTGTTGGAGTTTACCAATGGTTACATATGCACCATTAAAATTTGTGTCCACTTTATTTTGATCCACCATTGTAGGGTCACAAAGCGTGTTCTACATAGAATGCATAAACTAAGTTCTACTTGCTCATAACATCATTTTTTAAAAGTTCCTCTGGATTCAATTTTCAAGTACTCTATGCGAATTGACAATCTATCTGATTGTCAATGAAATTTCTTATTAACCAAACCTGGACGTGTATTCATTCATTCAGCCTTAGTTAGGGCTCTCCTGTCCTGTTCTTTTCTGTTCTTCACACTGTTATTCTTTCATATTTGTTTTTTTTTCAAACTATTACTCATGGTTTCTAATTATGGATGAGGCTTTCTCCTCTTTTCATGATCCAAAGCATTTATTTTTATAATATAAATAAAAGCCGGGGTGTGAGGACTAGTACATCATCTGTGTTCAGTTTGGCATCTCAAGCCAACTCCACGGTATGTTTGCTGCTGTGTTCCGGGAAATTTCCTTCTTGTCATCTTTCAGTCTGCCTTATGAGTTTCTCTTTTTTAAATCCACAGTAGTTCTTTTCATTAATGGTTTTGAGGTTTTTTTTTTTTTTTTCTTTTACATTTTTTTAAATTAGATACTCTGTATTTACATTTGAGATGTTGTCCCTTTACTCTGCCCTGCTCCCATGTCCTCTCACCGGGTTTTGAATTTTTAAGTAGACAGGGATGTCACATGGAAACAGTAAAATGTTGTCCTTTATTGAAGTTCTATTTTTTGTTAGTTCAGTAGCTAGAGAGTTCAGACCCCCAAGTGCGTATAGCAAAGATGGATGCCCTTAGATGCTAATGTAATTCATTCATTCACCATGTAAACACACATGTGGCATTGATGTCTATGTAGACATCTGTATCATGTTTGGGTTATATTTTTGTTCTTCTTTACTTCTACATTATGGATTGGATATGAAATTCTCCCAAGCACCATGTCCCCAAAGTACCGATCCTTAGCTGATCTGCTGTTAGGGTACAGTTTCTTATAAAGGATCTGACCTCACCAGTGGGTTAGTTCACTAATGAGTTTATTATTGGATGGGATTTTGGATAGTGATGGTTGCTTAAGAGGTAGCTTAGGACCTACTGGAAGGGAGTGGGTCTTTACGGTGTCTTTTCTTCTCTTCCCTTCACCTCTCTCCTTTGTTTTTTCTTCATGCTGAAGTAAGTGGCCAGCGTTGTCCCACCGTATGCTTCCTGATATGAAGTTCTGTCCTACAACAGGTTCATAAATAAAATAACCAAGTGATCATTGACTGGAAAACTCTGAAGCCATAAACCACAATAACATTTCTGTCTTCCTCTAGATTTCTCGTCTCGGGACCAGCTAAGAAAGAGAAAAATGCCTTCATAGTTGGGCATGCTTGTGTTCTCAGCACTCTCCAAAGGCAACAGGATAGAGGGTTTAAAAATACAGGATGGGCTGTATAAAAGGCTGTATCTAAAAAGGAAAGGAAAGGAAAGGAAAATCTATCTTTATCACTGTCAAAAATTTAATTCTTCCTCAAGAACAGGAGTTTGCCAAGGCTCTATGTCCTGGTCTAGGTGACAGTGACATGTTGTAACCACTGGAAATTATGAAACCAACAAGTAGCAACCATGACACCAATGTTGCCAATTTCACCAACAGCACTGCCTGTTACACTAACAGCACTGCCTGTTACACTAACAGTACTGCCTGTTACACTAACAGCACTGCCTGTTACACTAACAGTACTGCCTGTTATACTAACAGTACTGCCTGTTACACCAACAGCACACTGCCTGTTATACCAACAATGCTGCCTGTTACACCAACAGCACTGCCTGTTATACCAACAATGCTGCCTGTTACACTAACAGCACTGCCTGTTATACTAACAGTACTGCCTGTTACACCAACAACTCTGCCTGCTACACAGCAGATGAGACACTGGGACTTCTTGTCATTTTCAACAGTGGCAGAGTTGAGCCAATTTTCCCCAAATGTGGTTCTTGCACCATTTCCACATTTTGATTATTTGTTCTTTTAAAAGGGATTTGATTCTGAACTATTCCAGATATACATTTGTCCTTAGTGCCTGATTCTTAGAGCTAAGTCCCAGCATGTTCCAACAGCTATGGGCAAATGCTTTTCTTGTGGACACTGTTTGATGAATGTGCCTAATTCACAACTATTTCCATGAAGTTGATCACAGAATTTTCTAACTAAATATAAGGCTAATGGATTATGCATGTGTCTATTGGGGGGGGGTAACTAATTTTTCCTCCTACTTCACCAAAGCTGAACTACCTTTCCATGAGTTTGTGATTAGAAAGAACTTGCTTTGTGTTCAATCTGGTATTTAAGACCTCCAGGTAAAAAAATAATCCCCTGAAATAAACTATGTAGGCAAAGTTTCCAAATTAGGAAGAAATTCAGAATACCCTTGTTACTTTGCTCACCAGAGAAAAGCCCTGCAGTGACCTTGTGGGGGAGCAGAGGTCAGTTCACATTCAAGAGTCTACACCACCTTCATCATCTGGGTTGATGACAACTCACAGCTGCCCATTACAGGTTCCTTCTCCAAGGAGAAACTGTTTAGGATGAATTCTCACGGATATGGTCATTTACCCCGTTTTTGTCCCCCACATCTCACATACATACATGGCTACCTAGCCTGCCATAGCCAGGTTTGTAACCTTGCTCCAGGTGGTTTTCCTTTTTGTCGCTTGTATTTTGCTTGTGGTAATATCCCCCTGTCTCAACCTCCCACTTGCTGCCATTGTAGGCACAAAGCACCACACTTAGCTACAACATGCTTTTCTTACAGGGTGAATCACTTTTCTCTCCCAATAAGGAAGAATTGGGTCGCTGAAAGACTGTATCAGAGGGCTCAGTGGTTAAGAGCTCTCTTTGTTATTGCAGAGGACCTGAGTTTGTTTGCCAGAACCCACAGGGTGGATTATAACCATCTGTAACTTTAGTTCCAAGGGGACTCAGTACCCAATTCTGGCCTCTGTTGGTACTGAGTATGTACATATGTAGGTGCAGGCAAAGCAATCTCGTGTTTAAACAAAATCTAATTAAACAAGAGACTAAATTAGTTAGGGAATGAAGATCATACACAAAGTTAGAGGTCGAAGATCTTAGGCAAAGTTAGAGGTTGAAGACGCCAAACACAAGTTCAAGTTTTGGGGAAGAATGGCGGGTAAGGCACAGAGTAGTCAGTGGATGGGAGCCAGATAGAGCTGGGGGTGGGGGTGCAGGGAGAGTAATTATATTGAGAAGAGCAGGCAAGTCCTAAGAATGCAATGAGTCTGTTGTTCCTGGTGTCTCTTGGTTTTTTCTGTCTCTCTCTGTCTCTGTCTCTCTCTTATAAGGGATCTGCAAGCCTTCTCATCTCTGTCAGCACTCTCAAATCACCATATCACCCTTTATATGGATTAGATTAAGAGCTCCTGCGACCAGACCTGGTGGGCTAGGTGTAGTAGTATATGCCTACACCTTTAGCATGCTGGAAGATGTAACCAAAAATTGAGACTTGTTTAGTCTATGTAATAAGTTTCCAGGCCAGCCAGGCTCCACAGTGAGATCCTGTCTCAAATGGGATAGATTTAACATAAAATACTGGTGGCACAGGAAATCCATCCTTAGGAAGACAAGGAGAATTTTAAAGCTCCATCTTTCTCATCAAACAGTTCTTTTTACTTCAGCTTTCTCCTTAAGGAGGACTTGATGGAATTGTCAAAGGAAGTTCGTGGTGCCAAAAGGGAATGTCTAGATCTCTTCACTCTCCTAACTAGAGACATGACTCTCTTCCGTTTTATCAGATGCTTATAGGAAACAATCGATTATGTTGGGTGGACTGCCTCCCATGTGTCCCCCGACTGTCAAATTAGTCACGGTGATGAAATCACTCTTAACCTTTGTTCAAGCTCTCAGCAAATGAAAGAACAAAATAGGAAAGGAGAAAATACATTATAGGGAATGAGGTTTTTAGGCAGGAGCACCTAAGGTTGAATCCACAGAACTCAAGTAAAATGCTGGGCGTGGTTGTGTAACTCTGATTCTAGTATTGGAAAGACAGAGACAGGGGGATCCTCAAACTCACTGACCCAAATTGATGACTTCTATGCTCAGTGAGAGACTCTATTTCAACAACTAAGGTAGACAAGAAATTGAAGATATTGACCTCTGACCTCCACATGCATGTGTACATTATAGTCGAGCTCAGGTGAGCCAGAAGTCACTTACAAGGGTTTTCTTGCTAGGATTCATCTGGACCTGGAGGCATTGTTGAGAGCCCAGTTCACTGAGTAGCTTTTCATGCTTTGGTTCTTAACCTGTGGGTTGTGACCTCTGACCTCTTTGGGGGTCAAACGACTCTTTCACAGGGGTAGAATATCAGATATCCTGTATGTGAGATATTTACATTACAATTTGTAATGGGGATCTAGGAATGGAAGTAGGGATTAACCTCAGAAATGCCTCTGGGAGGTCAAGGAGAGTCAGGGGAGCTGGAATTGGTTCACTAACTGCCCTAAGGGACATCTGTGTGGATGGTTAGCAGGGGGGTAAACATCAGGAGGCCTCGTTCAAGATAATAAGGAAAAAAAATATGGTAGTTTAAATAAAGGGAGAAAAGGAGAGGAAATGAGAAATTTGCTGAATAGCTCACAAGGGCTTGAAACGTCTACCTCTGCCCTGGAAACAGCTCTATTTTACTGTTGGAAGCTGATGGTGCCTTTGGGGAACATGGAGTTAAGGGAGGGGGAGGGAAGAGGAGGAAGGGTCAAGGAAGAGTAGTCATCCTTGAAGCAAACTGAGCTACCTCAAAGAGTCAGCTGAGGAGTTGTCAGATTTAAGCACAGTCTTTTTCAGTTTAGAAAGACACAGAAAGGTACTTTCGCTATTGCAAATTTGACTAAATTATTCAAGTCTGCTCTAGGAGAGACGTGTCAGCCTATGCCTGTTAAACTCTGCTACTAAATTCTTCAATGTGTTCTAAATATGTGCAAGCTTTTTATTTAAAAAAAATTAAAGAGAATTCAGCTATCCTATGGCCTTATATCTTTGGATTTTCACTGTATTACGAAGACTTTATAATCATAAGTTTGCAGAATATTTCCAATTTATGTCTCCACACTAGAAAAATCAAAGGCTTAGATTGGATATCTGATAAGGTATTCTCTTCGTAGAGAAAAGAAAGAATGAAGGATCCCGGAGGTGATTGCCAGAACAATAATTTTTGAGTGAATTTCGTTTTAATTACTGTTTTATTTAATTGCAAGTGGGTCCTGTGTGTATGTGGGGGGGGGGGGAGAGACACCAACAAAAGAAATAATTGTTCAAAGAATTCCATCTGCCCTGCATTCTCCATCAGAAAGTTCTCATTAAAAAATGTGTTCCTTTAAAAGTAACTGAAAGCAGCTGATGAAATGTAAGAGTGTGGAAAGTTTCAGATCCCTGTGCAAATTAGGGTTCATTAAGGAGCGCTTGTCAGAGGCTTGACTCAATGGCAAAGTGTCTGTTGCTTCTCATACCCATGAGCTGGCTCCCATACTCAAATGTAGACACTGGCAGTTTTATTTCCAAAGGTGGGGGTTTGCCGGTTGCAATGCTTTTGATGTTCCTAGAGCATTAGTGCTATTTGACTTTTTCCTTTGGGGAAGGGGCACCAGATCTTGTGTTTTTCTGATTGGGGGTTGGGGTGGGGTGGGAGCTAAAGGGAGAGAAAAAAAAAAGCAGCAGAGAGCTCTTTAAAGTCTGTGAACATCATGAAAACCATCTGATGCCTGCCCCTCTGAGAAAGGTTAGCGTCTGTGGTGTGAGCGTGCCCTGTCAGATACACAGATGAACATATTTGTGCTTTTCTTCAGTGTCAGTATTTATTGGATGATGATAATCCCAGCAATTTCAATCCTGCCTACACTGCTAATCTGACTGAGGCAAATGCAGGTTCTTTTATTCCAGTCTGAATTATTAGCATTCACTCTCCCATCGCACAGCACAGAGAAATATGTATGCAAAATGCAGTTTACAGAGAGAAAGCAGGTTAGAAAGGATACAGAGGTTCAAGAGGTTTTAGAAAACGGGTTGATGTAAAGGCAAGGTATGAATGAGGTAGTGAGCACATACCAGCCCCAGGGAAGAAACTGTTGCTGTTGAGACCTGGCTGTGGGACAGTCTGTATTGAGAGAGAGGATGGAGCCAACTACAGAGATGAACGGGCAGGACCAGGTCCAGAACAGACGGATTCAGGTCCAGAAGGGTGAGTAGCCAGGCAGGCAGATGGCAGTTGGGTAGGCCACATCACAGTAGGGGATCAAGCTGAGCTGAAACTCTAGGTACTGGAAACCCTGCCTGTCAATCCTCAGGCACACACACATGCACACACCGAGTATTAGATACTATGTTGTTCCTAGCAGTGTTAAATGGATACTTTATGGAGTCCAGTGAGGGAGTTACACCCTTTGCTTGATTTGGTATAACCAGTAAGTTCTTGGGCCTGATTTCTCTGGTATGATTTTTGTGTTCATGTAGCCCCCTTAGTCTCCACCCACCTCAGTTAATGTGCAGAGTTACTCCTATTCCACTTCCAAGAGGAAGGCATTTTTCAGTCTGTGCCAGGCAAATGGTATTGTTTGTGGGTTCACCAAGAACCACCATCATCCTTCACCCTCAAAATGGAGTAAAAAACTGCTTGTAAAATGGAGTCTTTGGGCAAGGCACAGTCTGGAAAAAAAAACACTGTTTTATACAATATGGAGTAACTTATAGCAGGGTATAGTCTGATCTCAACAGTATGAAAAACAGTGATCTCAAAATTATCCCCAAACACCATCTAGGGTTTTTTGTTTTGTTTTGTTTTTTTTCCAGTCATGAAAAAACAGGCCCTCCCTGAAAGGCCTCTAAGACAAATATTTTTAAAAAAAAGAAACAATGAGACCAGAGTAAAAATTTTACTACCACATGGCCTGGCCATCCTTCTGCTGGATGCATACCCAAGAGAAGTGAAATTTCCACCTCAGGAAGAACTGTGCCTGTTCTCCGTCCTTGTAGCACTGTCTACAGTTGTCAAGGTGTAGGGACAGTCTAAGTATTCATCAGTGGATAGATAAATAGATACAGAGACTGTAGTATGCACACACGCTCATATGCACTTGAACGCACATGCACATACACACACCTGGTCAATGTCTTTATTTCATACCTGTTATGGACAGACACGGATTGACAAAGCCTGGGAATCCTTAAGGCCATAAGTTGTCTACTGAGGGTCAAGGTACAAGAACAGGATAATTTCCTGGAAACATTGTTTGATAGGTATCAAGTCAACGCTTGAAGAAGGTACCTATTTGTTAGGGATTTGTTGTTGCTGGCTGGAGCCGTCTAGGACTCATGATCTGTGTTTTGGCCTAGTGATCTTCAACCTTAGGTGTAGCTCCTGCCCTTTCGAAGATTACTTCTAAAAGGCAAGACGAAGAAGGATGAGGGGCTGGGGTTGCTGGGACACATTTGTAGTCCTGGCCTTGAAGCTGAAATTGGAGGGTTTCAAGTTCAATGTCAGCTGGTAGAACAATATCTTCCATTGCAAAATGGGAAGAAAAGGAGGAGGAGAAAGAGAAAGTTGAGAAGGAAGAAAAGGAGAGAGGAGGAGGGAGAGGAAGAGAGAAGAGAAGGAAGGAGAAATGAGGGGAAGGAGGAGGAGGGAAGAGGACATAAAAAGTATGTGCACAAGAGAAGTAGAGGGTGGTCCAAAACCTCAGCACATTCCCCTCTTTTTGATATCCACCTGTACAGTGTCACTGGGCAATCTCTAGCTTAGGGAAGGAAGCTCAGAAATTAAGCATGCCAACTGGACCCACTTTTATTCTGGGCAAATGTAAAGTTCTGTAAGAAAGAATAATGAAGGGGCTGGAGAGGTGCGATGACTCAGTGGTTCAGAGCTGTGGCTGCTTCCCAGGGACCTGGGCTCAATTTCTAGCATCTACATGGCAGCTCAACTGTCTGTAACTTTAGGTTCAGGGGATCTGGTACCTTCACACAGGCAAAACACCAATGAATAGGAAGGTAAATAAACATTTGACAACAACAACAAAAAAGAAAGGACAATGAAAGTAGAATCGATATCGAGCACATAACTAATTGTATTTGTCACCGTGGGGCTGACTCTGACTTTTCAGGAAAAGAAATTGAGGCTCCAGAGATATTAAAGGCCTCGTTCAATTTCTCACAAAACCAGTGAATGGCCGAGTCAGAGTGAAAAATCCCGGAGTGAGCGAACCCATGGTTTTCATTCTGAATTCGGAGCTGTTGAGTGGCAGTTCAAATCAACAACAAATAGCTTGGCAGTAAACTCCGGGTGGGGAGAGAGTGGAAGATTTTTAAGAGGTGAAGATTAGAGAGTAGAACCAGCCACAGAGGAAGACAGTTTCTACTGCTGGAGGTACCTGGGTGCACGGACACTGACAACCAGAGAGATGTGTAAGGGGGGAGGGGGTGCTCAGCCTGGGGAAAGCAGGTGGGACGCCAGCTTTGCATAGTGCCTCAAATGTGTCTAAAATGGAATTTTTTCCTCACCTGTTTCCTAAGCTGTTTTACTCCCTGCCTCCCCCCTGCCCTACATCATTTAAATGTTCACGCAGAGGGTCAGTTGTTTTAAGTAGGAGATCTGTGAGGGGTTTGCCTCCAAATCTCTCCCAAGACCCTTACCTTCATGGCCACAGTATCTTGCTGACACAGCTTGTCTTCCCCCATCTTCATGCTGGAGAATTAAAATAGCCACCTAGTGGGTCATATTGCATCCTCCCACCCCAACACCCCTAGAAAGGCCTCGATTTGAATAAGGCCTTTAGGACATTAATCGAGGTAAATCGGACTAAATCAGACTCCTAGCCCTTCTCATTGTACTTAGAAATTAGCCCAGCTGTGTTTTGGCTTCAACCTCAACTCTGCCTGTGACCCTGCACCTTTTCAGTCTCCCCCTGAGTCCCCTGCCTTTGCTCACTCTTGGAATCCAATTACAGTAGCTCTTTACTGTCTTGGGGGTACTTTCTCCCCCTTCTTCACTCCTGGTTCTGCACCTTTGTAAACATTATCCTCAGGCAGGCTTCCCTAGGTGGGCTCTCTAAATCTAATCCCCTTTGTTCTCGCAGAACATGATTTGTTTTCTCACATTCGAAGAGCACTGTTTCTGTAATAGAACGAAGGGTTTGCTGACCTGCGTCTGGTCTGTCTGGACAGGGGCTGTATTTATATATTCATTCCTACAGAGTAGCTGCTGCTTTCTCTCAGACGAATGAACAGATCACAGATTGACTTAGGGAAATCTCAAAAGTTAGTAGAAGGAGTTGCATGCTCAACTAGAGACACAGCTTCTTAAACCAACCTTTGGCAAAGGGGATTGGTTTTCCTATCTGAATCAACTCCGAAGGACAGACGGGGTGAGTCCCTGGAGAGCTTCTGAGGGACTGAGGACTTCGTGATGATAAAGGAGTCGGATGATGATTCAATCAGGTTGTTAAGGCAACACTTTGGTGGATTTAACCAGTATGCATCCACAGGACAGACTTATGATGGTGACCAGCAATTTCTATTCCCCAAGGGACTTTGGAAAACTTGGTTCCAAGTGGCCTCAGGTGAGAGTTCTGCTCTAGTGTCTTCCAGCTCATCCTAGCTTCCCCCCAACTCTCCTGTTAGTATTTAGCGTGTTCTGCCTGCTCAGAATAGCTCATTGCTTTCTATCAGTGTCTTTATGACTGTATGCGGACTTTTCTGTAGGAGAAAGAAGTGATTTTTTACCTACTTAGTTTCTGTCAAGCAGGGATAAAGTGACTTCTCATAGAATATGCAAATCAAATCTGGGACCCAAGCTCTTATCAACTGGACTCTGAGGTGGAGCTGCTAACCTCACCTCTGTATGCTCTCCCCCTGTGTTTCATTCGCTTGTTCGTCTGGTTTTGTTTTATCCTATGCTTAGCTACATTCTGAAGAGAAGGTTATGATTGCTTTCTGTAGAAGACCAAAGGCCAGGTTGAAATGTCTTCTCTGAAGGGACAAAAAGATGGGCTCTGTGACACTTCCTGTGTGAAGCCTATTCACAGCGACAGCTCAAAGGGCACAGTTCTACAGATATGGTTAGGCCACACTAGATCTTATCCCGAGGCAGACTGCTTATAAAACTCTCAGCTGGATGCCTTTCAACAGCACAAACTGCTCCCCTTTGTGCTTTGGAGAGCCCAACCAGTGGAATAGGCACAGTTTCATTCTGTGAGCTCTGGTGTGTAGAAAAAGCAATCTCCCCCCCCCCCCAAATTGCCACATTGAGTTAAGTCCAATGTAAGAGTGAGTATCTCTGGATGCAGGAGCTCATTGAGAAAATGTTGGAATTACTACCTGTCCTACTAGCAATACTAACATAGTCGGTATTGCCTGTGTATGTGCGAACGCTAGTCCAAGAGGATCTGATGCCCTCTTTCTGGCCTCTTGGGCGCCTGCACACATGTGAGACACACACATAAATGAAAATGCATTTAGAAAAAGTTTGTAATTAATTAGCAACATGCAAAAAGATGAGGAAGAGAAGGGGAATGCACACGCATTATTAGGTATTTTGTGGCTGTTTCCAGGAGTTGCTTCTCAGTCATGGTCTCCTCAGAAATGTGCTCAGAGAAATAGTGAGTGTAGGAGGTGACAGGACACTTTGTTACTGAGGTAAACGAAAGTCCCCATCAAAACTGCACCCACATTAGTCTTATTAGGATGGCGGGAAAAACTGTGGAAGAGAACCTGGACCCAGTAATAAGGATAGTGGAGAAACATTGTATTTCCCACCTGGGGTGGGGGTTGTTGGATTATCGCATAGAGTTTATAAACTTTGTCTCATCATAACAAGTGTGGAGAAAAACAAATTTAGGATACAATCTATATGAATCTATGCCATAGATTTCTCAATCAGTTTTAGTTTCCCTTTTATATATATTTGTCACAGTGACATGTAGTAAAAATCTATGTCCCAAAAAGCCGACAGAGAATTTCAGCAAAAACAAAATAAAAATTTTAAGAGCGGAGAATGGACTGTTTCATAGATCCATTTGAGACATAACTTCTTTCTTAGTGGGACACAAATTAATGATGCATGTCACAACCAATGGCGGTTTTTGTATCAACAAAATAGCGGATTGAGTTCTCTTTCCTCTGTGTAATGAAAATTAAATTTCAGTCGGTTCAGCAGCTCAATTCTTCATCCCTGTCTCTCCCCAGCCCCACCCCCACCCAGACACAGGAGCTCGATAAGGCTGCTAAGGCTGGCCAAGGTTTTCTCATTTCTCACTTCTGGCTCCCAGGTTTTCCTCCCCTGTGTAACCTTGATTATTTTTTTTTAAAGATTTACTTATTATTTTATTTATATGAATACACTATAGCTGCCTTCAGAAGAGGGCATCAGATCCCATTACAGATGAGCCACCATGTGGTTGCTGGGAATTGAACTTAGGACCTCTAGAAGAGCAGTCAGTGCTCTTAACCACTGAGCCATCTCTCTAGCTCTATGACCTTGATCTTTGAAACTCAGTGGAAGAACAGACTTTCTTACTTCCTGGACATTCATAGACAAGCCCTCCACTGACTATCCCTAATCACCTTTGAAAGTGGAATTATTGCTGAGCCCAGGTGATGTGCACCTTTAATACTAGCACCCAGGAGACAGAGACAGGAAGATCTCTGAGCTCAGTCAAAAAAAAAAAAAAAGAGTTGAATTATTGTATAAAGTTCATAATCTTTATTTCATTGTAACCCGTCACATGCAGACAGGTTAGAGGGAAAGGGTTAAGGTCACATAAATTGTCAGCTCTAAGACTCCAGCTTGTTGATGTTGTATTATTTTCTCTCTTGTTGGTTGTTGCTACTTAGTTGATGTACTGGTTAGTTTTTGTCAATTAGACACAAACTTGGGCATCTGGGAAAAGGCAACCTCAGCTGGGAAAATACATCTGGAGATCTAGTAAGCAAGTGTAAGGGGGTGTGTTCTTGATTAATGATTGACGTGAGAGGACTCAGCCCACTGTGGATGATGCTACCTCTGGGCAAGTGGTCCTGGGTGGTATAAGAAAGCAGGCTGAGCAGGTGGTGGAGAGCAGGCCAGTTGGTGATGTTTCTTCAAGGTCTCATGTGCCTTCAATCCTGCAGAGATCCTGACTTGGTTTCCTTCAATGATGGACTGTGATTGGCGTGTGCAAACCAAATAAACACTTGTCTTCCCAAGTTGGCTTTGGTCAGTGTTTTTCACAGCAATCACTCAACTATAATGGTGAGCCCGTGCATATTTTTTTAGACAGTTAACACCACATCAGATTCAGGCCCATGTATGTTCTCCTTTGTTCATGCAACACAATGACTTAGTAACCTTCTATGCTGATTTGAAGTCTTCAAAAACATAGGACATAGTGGAATTTAAGTAACTATTTCCCCAGCGTTGCTCATTTGGCTTATCTTTACTTTTACACATAAATTACACCATTGTGACTGAAATCTTTGTCCACGAAAAGTTCACTGTTTCTGATTATATATTTGGGGATGCACTACTGAACCAAGATGGCCAGACTGAGACTCTTTTTTTTTTTCCTCTCTCTTACAACTTTATTATTTTTTTTAAAAAAGAGGGATACATATACAGATTTTTAAAGACATTTTGGCATAACACTATATGAATATTTTATGTCAGTACTTAATTCTTTTAGAGGTTTGATAGCATGCATTGAAATCCCTAATCCATAAGCATAAAATACATGTAGGACAGAATGTAACATGGAAACAGATTTCTTGGTGAGTATAGATTAAGCATAATGATCTTTGAATACCAAAAATTGCCACAAGGCTATATTCTTAGCTCTTGGGTTATTAATGGTTTAAGGTCCAGGTGTACCACACTCTGAGAGGGTGCTATACATTTATTTTCCTAAGAAGGACTGAGGCTTTCATTTTTTGGCCTTTGTTTTTCTTGAGCTTCATATGGCCTGTGAGTTGTTTCTGGGGTGTTCAGAGCTTTCTGGAGTTAGTATCCAATTATCAGTGACTGCATATTATGTCTGTTCTTTTGTGACTGGGTTATCTCACTCTTATACTCAAAAGGGTAAATGTAAACCTAGGCTCGCTGCTTACTAATGACGCTATTTAAATTAAATAGTTTATATGATTTTAAAGAAAACCCAATCTGAGATTAAGAAGAAAAAAATAGAATTGGAATTACTAGAAGGACTGCCATGTAAATAAACACTGTATTTCCCTAGACTTGGTGCAGTCTCCTCTCTTGCATGTCTTCTATTAAATACATAGAATCATATTAAACTATAAGTGCTTAGAGAAAAAATCTAATTACTATAGATAGAGCACTGATCTTCATAAAAGTAAATCTATAGTACAGAAAGTCACTAGCCCCAACTGTCCATTTTTCTTTCATTGGTGGCTACATTAATGCCCATCTGAGGGCAGAATATGAAGCTGTGTGGGCCAGAAATGTTCAATGAGCTTTCACCTCCAGCCTCTGTAGGTAGGTCATCTTGTTTTTTTTTTTTTTTTTTTTTTTTGGTCTCATCACAATAACCCAGCATTTACTCATGGGAAGGGAGGCAGCATACCTACAATGTTCTACTTCAAGACTTACTCCTAAAGTTTTGAAGGTGTGGATTGAAAAATCCATGTATTAATTAGTACTCCAGATCTCCATTGAACATAAAAGTTGCTCTAAGTTGTATGGTAAGCCTTATTTTAAAGAAGCATTCAAGGCTGATGTATAATTGAAGCATTGTCTTCTTAAAGTCATAACTTTGGGTGGCTGACCACTTATTCAACAGTGTGCTGTTCCTTAAGATGTTAGAAACTGTTTTTAGAATCTTTGGCACATTTTTCTCTTTATTGTCTAGGAAAAAAATTTTCTTCTTCTTCTCCATCTTCTTCCTTTTCTTCCTCCTCTTCTTCTTCCTCTATTTTTCCCCTCCAGGTCTAGCCATAAAAGCCAGGCTGGTGGCTTTGTAGAGCACGGTAGCCCCAGACTGTGACCTTTCTGTCCCAGCCTCCTGAATGCCAGAATTACAGAAATGAGCCACACACCTGGCCCAGTGGAAGAAGGAAAAGTTCACTCTTTTTGAGGAGAGATTAGATTTTTTTCCCTAGATTTTTAATGGTATTTGGAACCTAATGTGAGTGAACAGTGGTGTGAGTGGGCGGATGGACAATACTAAAGTAAGTGGTGTGCTATTGTGAATGAGATGACCATCCTCTGAGAGTACAGAATTGAGTCTTAACTCTGTGTGTGTGTGTGTGTGCGTGTGTGTGTGTGTGTGCAAATCAACTTTAGAGGGCCAGATTGTATTCTCATTCTCCGAAGCAAATGCATATGGATCTAATCTAAATTCATTGCCCCTTAGTGATATCATTTAAGCTATTTAGATGCCTCATTCACTTTTAAGAATTTCATTCAAAATATTAGTTGTACACGGCACTTTGTTCCATAAGGATACTTTCATGTGGAAGCATCTATTCACATACACTTAAGGGAATCACATTCTGATATTAAGAAGGAAAGTAAGATGAAAGATTGAAATAAACGTTCACAGAGTAGCTCAGGGAAGACTCTGACTCTTTTGAAATAATGCCTCATGATTCTATTTCTAAACTAGCATAAACTTTTTAAATAGAGAACTTAAAAAGCCCATGAATTGCATTATTCAGAAACATTTTTAATTAGTATTTTTAAATAGATTTAGTTTCTTCCTTCCTTCCTTCCTTCCTTCCTTCTTTTCTTTCTTTCTTCCTTCCTTCCTTTCTTTTTTTGAATGATTTTAGGTATACAATGAAACTAGGAGGAGGTACCCAGATGTCCCATAATCTCTTTCCCCAGCACACGTGCAGCCTTCCCCCAGTTAATAGCTAGGGTGATGCACTTGAGATAGCTATTTTGGCACACCACAACCAATCCAGGTTCATTGCTTACATGTGGGACTTATTGTGCACAGCTTTATGGGTTTGCACAAATTAGTAAGGACATGTATCTGCATTACAATGGCCCATAGAGTAGGTTCTCTTCTGTAAAACCCTCTGTGACTCTCTTCTTTGTTGTATTTTGATAAAAATATCTTGGGTCTTAGGGTCGCCTGGAAATAGACTCTGAGAGCTGCCTGCTGAATATGAATGGGAGCGTTCTCTAGGGAGATGGTCCTGTAAGGCCATAAAGGAGATATCCACTGTGCAAGACCGAGTCTGACCCCAAATGCATCTGCAGCCACATTCCCAACCCTGGAGGGGGGTTACTTAGAGCTGGAAAGACCTTTTTGAATAGCTCTGAACCAAAGTAGGGGTGAAACTAGTATCTTTGAAACAGGGAGTCTTTGGCTTTCCTAGGGGCGGTTGATTTTGGATGAGTTGACATCCTAGGGCCAAGAACAATTCCCAGTGAGGGATGCAGCTGTGAGCTATTAGGAGCGATCTTCCCAGCAGCTGGTGGGGGATATGTGTTCCAAAGAGCAAACTGGGGCAAAGACTGCATTTCTTATGCACTACAATGTGGTGCTAAAATGTGGATCATTTTGCATGCGCAACTTTATAGCCCATCCATTATTGGTTGATTTTTCTTCTGTGTTTTTATTTTAACATGTGCAAGTACCATTTATTATTTGAATGTTCTCATTGTTGAACAACTAACCTTGACAAATTTTCACTGGGATATGTAATATTGTGATCTTTGCAATGTACATGAACTTAATCCAGTGCTTAGCACTGACCAGGTCAGGCCGGTGTTTTTTATTGCCTTTCTTGAAGACTTTCTATGAAAAACAAATGGCAAACTCATTTTTTATAGGCCTCATAACTCTATGTTGCAGAGGCTGTCTTTTTCTTTGTTTTGTAGGCGAGAGAGTACCGAGGCACAGAGAGATCAAAAAGCCACTTTAAGTCACCAAGGAAATAAAGTCACCATAGTCAACCAATGCCAATGCATAGTATTTCTTTCTACCTCAGGGTTTTGTTTTTGTTTTGTTGTGTAGCCACAAGGGCATGTGTTTAGAAGGAATTCCAGGGTTAAAGGCCAGGCCTATTTTAAAGCTCACAGTAAGGACTGGATGGCTTCCCCAAATCACTGAGAGCTTCCACCAGTGGACTATGAATGTCAAAGAACTGAAATCCTTCACTAGAACTGATGGATTGATACTAGCTCTTTGCTAGGGTTTAACACCACCTTGGCAATAAGCCTCTGGACACAACAGTTCCTAGATTATGTTAACTGAGGCGGGCAGCACCATTAAGTGGTGAATTAAAGGAGAAAATGAACTGAGCATTGGTATCAATTGCTCTCGACTTCCTGACTGCTGAAAGTATATGACCACCCGCCTCTGCTTCTGCTGCTGTGATGGACTATGCTAAGATGCATCTAAACTTAGCCTCTCCTTCCTTAAAAGCCTCATCTCAGACAGTTGGTCATAGCAACAAGAAATGTAAGTACCACAGTCCAGGCATGATAAAGAATAAAGAATACGTTCTCTTGTCTTTCATTGGGTGTGTGAACTTGACTTTTCTTAACCAGTTCTTTCCTTTAGCTTGCTAGCCTGCTTAGTTATTTCAGGGTCAACTTCAAGGGTTTGCTAGAATGGGTGCCTACATTTCAGCGGATGTGTTCATCTGTGAAAATGAACGCCTGATAGGACAGGGAGATGGCCTGGATAAACAATATTGGGTTAGAACCTAGATCTGTAAAGCAAGCAAGACCCTCTGTTTTGCAGAATAAAATCCTCCAGATATTGGGGTGTGTTTTTGACTGGAACATTTTCTAAAGATTTTTTTTTTCCCCAGGGGAAATCTTTAAAGTCCTAATTGAATTGGTTATTGTTAGCTTACAGACAATTACACTAGGCTCATCCCAGGAACCTAGCAACAGCCACCTAGGAGTAGATTACATCATCACCAGTCATCAGGTGCTAGCCAGGTTGGAGGAAACTACTCTGCTACCCCAGCTCCCCCCTTCTCTCTTCATCTTCTTTCTCTCTCTCTGTTTCCCGCTGGCCTCTTCCTTTCTTCTCTCTCTTTTCTCTCTTTATGTCCTTCCCTGCCCACAAGCCCCAATTCTCTGCCTCTACCCCTTTTTCAGGTCTCCTTCCCCTTATATTAGGCTTGTATGGCTTGCTACCCCAGGGGATACCTTGTTCAGGCCTGCCTAGTTCCTGCTGCTGCATTATGCTGCCCTGCACCAAATTATAAAGCACATCAGTTACGTCGTAAACACGTTAACACGCCAGGCTTTATCATATAGTTTGAAACTTCAGCTTTCCACTCTGGAAGGAGGTCTGGTCATGTTATCCTCCAACCTTAACATATGGGAGGAGAATTTCTTCGAAGTCCCTGCCCCTTCCTGGGGGCTCCGTTTTCTAGAATTGAGGATATCTGTGCTGAGTAGAAGGGAAAGGTCTGTTCCCCTGCATTCACCACGTGAAAAAGACAGGAACTCTTGAGAAATGTTTTGGAAGACAAGGAGAATTGTCCTTCTTATTTTAGATCAAGTTAGCTGTTCTTTTCTTCAAGTAGCCTAATGTCTAGTCGTTTCCCAACCTGCTGCCCATGAGAAATTTCTTTGGAAAAATGAAGACTTTTTTTTTCCCCATCCACTCACTTCTGACCTTTACCACTCTATTGAACCAAGTTGATTTTCTTACTTACCCCCATTTTGGCGGAGCTTGTCCTGAGGCTTTAATGAGCCAAAGTACGTAAATTACACAGAAGAATATTTCCACAGAATAAGCATTTGATAAACACAAACTTTAATTCCCTTCCCTGTAGGATGGATACGGCACTGGCTCCTTCCCAGAATGCACTATCACTGTGTGACTCTTGTGAACCTTAATTTCCTTATCTGAAAAAGCACAGATTATACCTTTCTATAGATCTGCCACACGCCGCTTTAGCCGGGATCAAATGAGGTAATCTATGTAAAGGCACTTGCATAGCACCTGGCACAGAGCAGGCAGCCGGTAATTTGTAGCCGGGATTACTTTAAAAACCTGTTAATTTGCTTTAAGCCTGTAGTTGAAGCGGCTGGGCTGGCCGTCTGCGGGAATGGATCATATGCACTTGATTAATTTTCAGCCTTACTGAATGTATTGCCTCCCAAGCATTGTCAAGGCAGGGTTTCCGGTGGCTCTGTGCTGTTTTGAGATTTGCATACACCCCTCTGTGCTTACCAGAGTTAGCGTAGCTGTCATCACAGTCGGTTCTGAGTGCTGAATGAGAAAACTTAAAACCTGCTCTCCTAGTAAATTTCAAACGTGGAGCACTTTGAGATGGAGTGCAGTTACAGGGTTGAACTGCCATGCTCTGTAGCTTATTCACGTCAGAGCTGGTGGGCCGTTACCCTTTGTGTTACCCAAACCCATCCATCCTGTCGCCTACCCCTTTGGAAGCTACTGCTCTCTGTTTTTTAAGAGTTTGTCTTCTTCAGGGTACACGGTTAAGCAACATTATCTGCGGTTTGTGTCTGGCTAATTTCCTCAGACACAAACCCCTCTATGTACATTCACGTTATTGTACATGACAAGAATGCCTTTTGTTTCTGTTTTTGTTTGTTTGTTTTTGGTCTCACTGACTGTAGAGAAAGGACAGACTGTTCTAGAAAGAGAAAGGGTGTGCCACTTAAAATTCTGTATGTACGGTGGGTGTTCATTTCAGCCTCTCCGTCCTCACTGTCTGCTTCTCTCATCTTTAACTTCTTGTTTCTTTCCCTCTCTTCTTTGATAACCAACGTGTCTCGTCCCACTTTAAGGGTCTCCAGGCCGTGGACTGGGCTCAGGCAGCCTCTAGTCCTTTCTCGGGGTCTTAGCGGTACCACTTCCTGTCTCTGCTTTCTAAACAATGTCAGGGGCTCTTCCTCCTCAGTCGCCGGCTGCTTATGCTCTGAAGTTCCTCTGTACCTCATAGCAACCCTCTTCTCTGGCCTCACTTCCTCTTCTCAGGTCCAGCCACATTACAGCTCTAAGCCTGCTCAGCAGGGAAGACTTTTTTTTTTCTTTTTTTTTGCATGGCTATCCCACTAGCCAGTGGAGGGGAACCCCCATTACTGCTTTATAACCCCACCTTAACCTCCATGGGCCGGCCCCGCCTTTCTGGTACAGCCACTCAGGAACCACTGGCGCCAGCCCACGTGAACAGTTCAGCCAGCGCAGTTGAGTGACTACATTATGTATTTTGCTTTTCCCAAATAATTTTGTTTCTCATAAACTGGGTGGTGGTGGCACTTAATCCCAGCACTTGGGAATCAGAGGCAGGAGGATCTCTGAGTTCCAGGTCAGTCTGTTCCTACAGAGTGAGTTCCGCCAGCCCAGGCTACACAGAGAAACCCTGTCTCTGGAAAAAAAAAATAAATATTTTTTTTCCCCAGTGTCCAAATGTCTTCACTCTAATGACCTGATGCAACACATTGTTTCTTGTTCTGTATTTGAAATTTGTGAAATGTTCCAGAACTTGTTTCAGTCTATTACTGTTTATTTATATGCTTCCTTTCAGACCAGTGGTAGTGACTTTTTTTAAAAAAAATAAACGTTTTAGACATTGAAGACGGTATGGCTTCAGCTGCCACTAACTAACTATAGCTGGTTTAGAATGAAACTGGCCTTAGGTGGTATGAACGTGTCTGTGTTCTTTAAAAAACTTTACTTACCAAAGAAGGTGGTGAGCTCCACCAGCCTACAAGGCAGTGCTCCACACTGCGCCCTCCTGGGCATTATGTAGTGAGAACAGAGAGCAAAGAGAGCCCTTTACCTGCCGATGATGTAAGACACAAGAGAGTCTTTCCCTCAGGGATCGCCTATGGAAACCAGACACACAGCTGCGGTATGGGGTCAGATTCCAGCAGATTCAGCAACAGGGCACCCTGATTCAAACGGCTCTCTGTTCCAGAGGCAGGTCTGGAAATCAGGACTCAAGCTGTCACAGTGATCCCTCAGGGCTCAGAGGGTTATCTGCTCAGTGACACGCTTGTGGCTTCCGCTGGCTCACTGGAAAGCCTGACACTCTTTGCTTTGCAGTTGCCCCAGTCTTCTACCTTTGCACGCCGCTCCCAATCCCCACTCTGTATCTCTCTCAGTAACCAAATACAGGCTTCCTTAGAAATGCAGTCACATAACCTTAGGGTCTACCATGCCCTCTTTTTAACCTATCCCTGCAGAGACCCTTTTTCCACCTGAGGTCACACACAGGAAAAAAAATCAGCACTTCAAAATGTCATCCTTTGGGCACATAGGGTTATGCCATAAGGAGATTTGTGTATTTACTTTGTGTTTGTCCAGGTAGCAGAGGGCAACTCATCTCACGGGATGGTGGACGGGAGGGAGGAGAGTGCAAAACGCACCAGCATACTGGCAGGCCTTACTGCACCAAAGCAGGAAAGAGGATTCCAGATGGGCAGGCGGCTTTGGCAAACACAGCTATGCGGGACGGAAAGAAGAGAGGGCACGTGTTGGATAACCACCCTGGAACAAGATGGCGGGGCTGGTGGAAGGCACTCCAGCGGATGCAGGAGGATAGTCTGAGCAACACTACATAAGAATATTCTCAACTGTATCTAACAGTACATATGAATAATATCCTCAAGACCACACTCAACACTACATATGAGTATCCTCAACACCACATATGTATCTCCTCAAGGATACATATGAATCTCCTCCAGGCTTGCTTGGACAGTGTTTGCTGGGTATAAGGAGCCAAGAGCACGGCTGTGACAGATCAGTATCTGTTAATTCCCTTTTGTTGTTCAGTGCCTGGTGCCACCTTGTTTCAAGGACACCTTAGGGTCTGAATTATTACCGTGGAGTCTCTTTCTTCATGGACACATATTGGCTCACTGATTCCTCAGGTTTTCTATGCTTTTGTGTGTTCTAAGAAAAAAAAAAAAATTCAAAGAAATATACCGGAGAGGTCTATTTGCTGAGGAAATGTTTGCTGATAGACATGTGCAACCTGGTCGTCTTTTGGTAATAATAGCTACTCTCTCCTTCCTCCTCTCATTTGTCAAAAGCGTACTCAGTACCAAGTACTGCCCTCAGCATCTTAGACTTTAGCTCATTTAATCTGCATATCTCTCCTTGAGCAATGATGGCCTCCACTTAATAGCAAAGTAACAGGATGTTCGGAGTGATGGGATGAACTTGCCCCAAGTAGTCCAGCTGCTCTTTGACCACTAGCCTACACTGCCTTTCTCTGCTCTCCCCGGCAGACTCCTTGTCTTTCTATGGCCTCAGGGGCCAATCTGTCTGAATTCGTTTGTTATCCAACCATCCACTGGTGCTGACTCTTTTTTTCTACTTCTTTTTTTTTTTTTTTTCCCCTTGTTCTCACTCTTTTCTTACCATCTTGGCCCTTCTTCTACTCGATGACTGGCATATTGTTTTTTCCTACACATGGTGTTAGTAATAGACCCAGCTATTTTAAAGGGCCTTTCTCAACAGTAAATTCTTACCAGCTGCATATTAAAATACAGCCCTGCAGACTTCCTAGCTAAGCCAGTCTCCAGTTGGGAGGGAAGAGGATATTCCACAGGCTGCGTATTTAAGTATAAAAATCTGAACTGCAGCTGGGTGTGGCAATGCCCATTTTTAATCCCAGCAGTTGGGAGGCAGAGGTGAGCAGCTCTTCACTTTGAGGCCAGCTTGCTCTACATACGGCATTCCAGGCTAGGCAGGGCTGCATAGCAGGCAAATCAAACAAAACAAAACAAAACACCACCCAAAGTCTGAAATGTCATTGTAGCTCTGGGACTCTATGAAAGGAAGTTTGAAAATGCTGAGAACGGTGTTTGGAAACAGCTAAAAGTGGAAATTTCTGGTGCCAGTCATGCAATTTCTGTATTTCAGTCCTTTTGACATTTATCCACGTCTGACTTTGTCTATAGATCTTGTTAAGTATGGGAGGTCAAAAATAACTTCCCCAAACCACCCTCTGTGATCATATTGTTAAGTAAACTTAAGCTCAGGGCTAGTCATCTAGTGCTGACTGGCTGAAATAGAAGCAGTGCACTTGGTTCTCAGGGAAGCTTTGGAATTTTACAAGAGGGAGTCTTGAGAGGAATTCTGAGACTATGGTCAGCGAGAGGAGGCTAGTCCCCACATTTCTAAGCTGGAACAAGTCATCTTTGTCTTACAAAGGGTTCTTTACTAGTAAATAAGTACAGAACTTTTGACCATAGCCATCCCTACAGAAAGCAACCTTTTAGAATTTGGGAGTGGCTTTTGTATACAGCAGTGTGTGTGTGTGTGTGTGTGTGTGTGTGTGTGTGTGTGTGTGTGTGCGTTTAGCAGGAATTTTCTAGAGAAGCAAGGAACACTACTTCAATTCCCATGGGTGCTGCTCAATTCCCAGAATGGAAAATGTTCTATTTTTGGCAACAAGAATATTTCTGAAGGAAAAAAAGAAGAAGAAAAGAAAAGAAAAGAAAAGAAAAGAAAGAAAGCATGGCCATAACTTCCTATGCACGGTCTTTTGAGTTTTCAGAGGTTAATACATTTGGGTGAAGAGGGGGTCAGCTTTTGAATGTGAGAGTTTCAGAATGGTAAGAGAAACTGTAATTTGGAGTCAGAACCCCAGGGGCGGGGACGCGGCAGCTGCACGGGTGGGAGTCTTGGCTGGGGCAGGTTAAACTTAAATTCTCAGTGTGGATGGCCAATTGATACGTGTGGAGATTTAAAGAGAGAGAGAGAGAAGAGAGAGAGAGAGAGAGAGAGAGAGAGAGAGAGAGAGAGAGAGAGAGAGAGAGAGACTTCTGTGTGTGTAAAATACTTCCAGAGGGCCATTTGTGATCTGAGTATCTGTAATGAGCCTCTCACGACTGTAGCAGAGGCACACACCCTGTCCCTAGCTACTGGCTTGTTGGCCTCATTGTGTGGTAAAAAGACTTCCAGGGGACCTTTAGGAGCAGCAACTGATCTAAAGAAGGTTGGAACTCAGCCAGAAGGTGAAGTCTTTCTTGGCTGTTTCCCTAATCAGACACATTTATGGGGAATAGCTATTCGCTGCCACAGCCTCTGGAGCTCATATCCCTGAGAGAGAAGATGAGAAGGCAGGGGCGTGCATCAGGAGTCAGCTGCTTGTGGATAGCAAAGCAGGTTCCCAGTGTCTCTCCTCATTCAATATGAGACTCAGCCAGCAGTGCCCAGGGGCTTGTGGAGTGATCCCAAGGGGTGGGGCTTGAGGAACGTTGTGCTGAAGTGGATGGGAACAGCATCACAGAAATGCTGGAAGGGAAACTGTACCCTTCGGCACTGATTAAGGAGGGTAAGCTTGTGTGGAAGGAGCTGTGTAATTGGACACTCACAGGCAGGTAAAGTCCTGTGAGGTTGCCTGGGCCTTTCTCTCCCATCATGTTGAAATATTCTTGAATTCCAGTTGGGTGTTTCTTTCATCTGATTCAAACGTAGCCCTGAGCCGCAGATGCAGCCTTGTATCTGGCAACATTTAATTCTCAATAGGAAGGCCTGTTCTCATAAGGGGGTTTGTGATCTTTTTTTTTTTTTTTTTTTTTTTGAGTTAAGGAATGAAGTGTTGGTAAGAAGGCCTGTTATTACCTGTTTTCTTTAAGCAGAGCACTTCTAAGGGGCTCTGTTCCTGAAGGCGGCTCTGAGACTCTATGCCTTGGGAGTTTGGGCGCTTGTCCTCTTGGCTGCCATCTTTTGAATGTGCCAGGCTTTCTGACCCACTGCACTGACTCACAAATGTACACACGATATACAGGCCACTTAGACTTGAAGACAGCTCCAGAATCTTAAGATTTTCCCCTCTTTTTTCCCCCCCAACAAATATGAACTAAGCTTCTAAGAGGTGCCAGGCAGGAAGGCGAGGAGAAACCGTCTCTGTCAATGCAGTTTCTGTTAGCTAACTTTTTATTACTGTGATGGAAGAGCAGAGACTCCCAGCTTCAAAGAAGAAAGAGTTTAGGGTAGAAAACCAGGGTTTATGGTGGGTTAGAGCTGCTTACTTTGTGTTGGCTGGGACAGACACGGGCATAGGAAGAAATAGGGGTCCCAAACATTCCCCTCAATGGTGAGCTGCCAATGACCCAACTTTTTCCCATTAAGACCTACCTCTCGAAGAACAAGCCTTAGTGTGTGCAAGTAGGGATGCCAGTTCTAAACGCAGTCCAATAAGGAGATAGATAATATGCAAATATATTTACATTCTGGGGACTGTTTTGAGGAGCAAGGGACTGTTTCTCCTCAGAGAGGGGAAAATGCTAAATATATTTTAGGAATAGACTAGAATGGTTGATCTGAAAGGGTCAACTTTCAATCAACATAAGGAGAAGCCAGTGGTATAATCGCAATGCTTTGGGCAAATCAATAGCCAATGTCAAGGTCCCGAGACACCCAATGACCAGAGTATAGCATAGCAACTGGAGTATGGCTGAGTGTGGAGCACAAGCCACAGGTTTGTGTAGGACGAGGAAAGGCTGTGCAGTTTATCCAGGACCGATGAGAAGCCTCCGGAGGGCTAGAAAGGACATAGCTTCAGTTTTGAAGGGACATTAGCTACGGTGGGGAGAATGGGTGGGAAGGAGGCAGAGAGTAAAGGGTTTAGAAACTTTCCTCAGGAGATGACAGCGGTGTAAAACGGAAACTGTTACATTTCATGCTTGCTCTGTCTCCCTTCATGGACACCCTCCCAGAGGGTGACACTTTTGACTAAATTCTCCTATTGGTTCTTTCAGTATTCCCCCCAGGAAGAGAGCAGGGAGTATGGGATGTCTTCTACACTTCCCAGATGGTAGAAGGCTCTTTCTTGAGTTATAGAACCTTGCTAGCGGAGCCAGTCTCTGGGACTCCCAGCTTTAGGGTCACATGCTCCACAGAGCCTGCCCTGGTTGTCATCACTCTGGGTCCTAACTTTAGAGAAAAAGTAACACTTAAAAGGCAAAATCCTGACTGAGGAAAATGTAAAGGCAGTCCAGATGAGAGAGTTTACACTTAACAATTCATTAACGGGAGAATCAGTAAATGCCGTAAAACTTTTTCTAAGACGTACAAGTCAGTACATAGACAATTTAATAAAACAAATAAAACGAAGTTAGGATAAGACTTGTAGAGTTAGATATTAATGGGTTAAAGAATGTACATCCTTGGGGTTACCCATTTCTTTAGTTAGAAACCGTATTGGGCACACGTCTGTGGGTCACACAGGGAGAGACACTGAGTGCAACTCTACGTGATCTACAATGGCCTGTGACAGGTGTACCATCCACTCCCTCCCTTCCTCCAGGCCCCTTGATTTCCAAGTTCTGGCTAATTTTTATGACACTGTGGCTAGTATTACCCTGGTATGGCAAACACAGAGGTAGACAACAAAACCATTAGGGAATGAAGACGTTAAACTACAATTCTGCTAGGTATGGTGGGACTAGCACTTGAGATCCCGAGGCAGGAGAATTTGGGGTTCAAGGTAGCTCGGGCTGCAAAGTGAGGAGATCTAAGCTACCCGAGGCTACACAGCAGGACTGCTACAAACAAACAATTGAAGGAACAAAACTCTTACAATGCCACCTCCCCACGAAGAAGTTGAAACCATTTATTAGACTCTACTATGCCCTGTTAGGTTCTGCCTATAGATACAAAGAAGCTTCTTCTAGGCTATGGGAACTCAAAGCCTAATAAACAACAGCTTTTGCCCTATGGACTTCACAGTCTAGATAGAGAGGCAGACGTATAAACAGATACATTCTAGCTCATAGTGATTATGGCCTAGCAGAGATATGTAGGTTCCCGAGGAAGGTGAGCCCTCACCCTGAGAGAGAACATCAGGGCCATGTAGCAGTGGTACTTTTACGTTGTGCCTTTAGGGGACAGGCAAAAAGTACCAGATTGAGATGGGCTGAGTAGAGAAGGCCATTCAGGCAGGATGTCAGTGGCTGGCCGGAGAAAGAGTGTAGATGTGTGGAAAGAGACTTGATTGATGTCAGATTTTTAATTTTCTCATCAGTTCTCAGAGCTAGTTTCTGAACTCTGCAACCGCGAGAGGGGCGGGGCGTGGCTGGAACAGCCACGGGGAAGTCAAAGTCTCTTGGGCAAGCTTGCAAATTTTACTTTAAATATTAGGTCAAATTCTCTATAAAAACCCTATTTAAAACTTTCTGAAAGACTTTGAAGTCTCCGAGAAGCAGGAAGTTAATTAGAGTGGCTTTGATATCTTAGGGTATGTTTTAACAGCTGCTTAAGAGTTTAAACAATAAGAACTCTGTGGTTTGGGATGTGTCTGGGACAGTCAGCAGTGGCCACCGAGAGGTATCCCCTGCGTCTCCGAGCAAGAGCAGTTGGCTTTAATTTTTCAAAGAGTTCAGGCTAAAAAGTTCTCTAATACCCAAGAGAGGAACTTCTAACGAGGACAATCGCTCCTAGAGGATGTGTTTTGGGGTAAAAGATGAATAGGGAAGAGAACAAATGATCAGAACGTCATCGTTGGAGGAGCCCAGAACATGCTAAGGTTGTTTCTGGACAGTTCCCATGAGAGTAGATTTAACCAAAGATATCTGTGAACAGCTGCCATTTTGTTAAAGGGTCCAAGAGATCTGACATCTGTGAGGAGTACTTTGATGACCCAAAGACTCTCCAACCACCTTAAGTTTTCTGAGGATTGCCACTAAGTGAGTAGATTAATACTCGATTGGGTTTCCTGATGAACTATCTCAGTCTTCTTAATTATAGAACACATTTCCAATACATTCTCCCTCAGACCTTGTCCGTGGTTGGTTCTCTTTCACGTTAGAGAACACTTGGAGAAACCCCAGGATAGTGTGTGTGTGTGGTGGGTGTTTTCAGAGCATACAAGAGTATTTGCTCTGGTGGGCTCAAGTTGCTGTTGGTAGGTGTGATGATGCTATGAAGTTAGCTACACTGGGAAGGCCAGTGTTGATCCAATGGGAACCACGCTGAGCAGGTTATACTCACTTCTAAATGATAGCTGGTTTATTCCCATTTACAGATCAGAGACTGGAGCCTCAGGGAGCGTCAGTGACTTCTCTGTGTCCTTCTGACCACAAGTCTCTCAACCCCGAGCAATTTATAAAATTCTACATTGGAGCCCTCTTTTCCTCATACACAAAAATTGAGTAAAAGCATCAAAGTAGTCTGGAGAGAAGCATTTAGTATACCGGGCCAATAAGTGGCTGATAGATGAATGAACCATCCCCTTCTAGAGAGGAAAAAAAAATCTTCCTAAAATACTGCTTGGCTATGGCACCCAATCTTCCAAGGACTTCTCATTTGCCACAGACAAAAGATCCAATTGTTCATCTTGGACAATATACACCAGGCCATCTGGATGGGGAAGATGTGGGTCCTAATTGTAGCTGGCTTGCTGCTGGGGCCCATGAAGATTGCTTCTTTCTTAAAAAAAAAAAAAAAAAAAAAAAAAAAAAAAAAAAAAACTGAAAGAAAAGAAAGGTGAACGACCTTTCCAGCAGAGCATCTTTTATGAAGAAATGCTTGTATTTATTTCGAAAATGAAATGAAAGCAATACAAGACCATGTTCTGACAGGACACATGCTCGGACTGAATGGACTGAGAAAATAGGTTCCTCCAAGGATAACCTGATTGTGTTCTGTCAGGTTCATTTTTGATATAGAGGCCACATGAAGAAGAACTTGAAAGGGCTTGCTTCGTGTGTAGGATACACTTATTAATGAAAGAATTCTGTAGACCAGAGATAGGGCCACAGATCCAGAAGCCAAAGCTCCTTTATTCGTTTTGCTAGAGGACAGCCAGGAAACAGTCTAATGGGATTACAAAAGCAGATTTTAGTTTAGGATTACTAACAGAAACTTCAGCACACCCCAAACTATCCCTTTCTTACTGGCCGGGTACCAGTATGATGAGCCACTTGGAAGAGAGTTTTCTTTTTATCTTTTAAGTTTTGTTTCCTTGGTTAAAAATTTGATCACGATTTGACTACCTCAAAAAAGTTACCGTATGTTTTTGTGGTGCTGTGGTTTACACCCAGGGTTTATGCATGTGTTTTGCAAGCTCTCTACGGTTGAGTTAATTTCCCTAGCTTTTTTTTTTTTTACACTATTTTGAGATAAGGTCTTGATTGTTATCTAGGTTGGCCTCAAACCTGGGCCGTTCCTGTCTCAGCCACCTGGGTAGCTGAGATTACAGGTGTGCTTCCTACAGAGTTACCATGAAGGTCACACACAACAATGTGTGTAGACAACTCTTGAGTTTCAGTTTTAAAAGAGTAGAGTTATGAAGACACATGGTGCTGATGGGTACCAGAATAGACGTTTACTATAATGATGATGATGATAAATAAAGCTGCAGGGGGGCAGCTGTCAACAGAGATCTTGGAATACAGTGAATGCTCAGCAAATTTTTGCTACTTATGATATTACAGTTGAGTTAAGAAGACTTGTACAATGTTGGTTTTTTTGTTGTTGTTTCATTTGTTAACATACTCCAAAGCTGTATTCCTGAAAACAGAAGTAAAATGTGGTAAAGGAGGTGGGAGGGGGTCTGGAGTCTGGGAGGGACACTCATTTGGTAAGACATTTGCCTTGCAATTGCAGGCACCTGAGCTTGGTATCTAGAACCCAAGTAAAATGCTTAGTGTGTTGCTGTATGATTGTATTCCCAGTACTGGGGAGATGGAGATAAAAAGGTTCCTGGGGCGTGCTGGCCAACCAGGCAAGCCTAATTGGTGAACTTTCAGTCAGCAAAAGACCTTCTTTCAAAGAAAGGAAGTGGATGACTTTCCTGAGGGTGCCATCATAGGTTAGCCTCTGGCCTATGCACATGTGTGTGTATATACATTCATGCACATATCACTACAAACTATACACATGCACACCTGCACACATATATCCGTGTACATTCGTGTACATATCACTACAAAAATAAGGGAGTAAGGAGACTTAAACACTCTAGAGGACACAACTGTCTATCCTCCTAGTCTGTATTTGCTCAACAGGAACCTTGGACATAGGATGGAATCTGACGTGGGTGGACAGAGAGGAAGAATGGCGAGAAGCCAGGAGTGAGATTTCTGGTTTGTGTGGTTAGAGATGGCTGAGGATGCTTTCAAGTTGGGGGAACTGTTGACATTTGGGAGCTCTCCTTTGGTTGTTTAACTTATCCCTGGGTAAAAATGAACACGAAGAAAGAGAACAACAACACAACCACTTAAACGAAAACACAAACAGAGAACACAAACAGTCCCTCATGCCGTAGTTTGTGATGCGTCCCCCGGTTTGCTCCGACCATGCTCCGACAACAGGAAAGTGTTTTCAAAGACCTAGTTTATCAAGAGTTAAATAGCCTGATGATGAGGCTCACAAGTTCCAGCTCTCCCTGAGGTCAAGTAGAAAATGATTCTCCGGGCTTTACTCTGATGAGAGACTGCAGAGATCAGCCTTCCTGGAAGACCCTATTTCAGAGCCACACATTTCTGATCCATTAGCTACTAACGTGAAATCCGCTGAAGTGTGAAACCAGATAGTCCAGAGCTTCTTGTTCAGACTACACTGTGAATGCTGAGCAGTTTTCTCCTTCACTCACCAAGAGGAGACAATAAGGTTCTCTGACTGCTTAACATGTCTCCCTATTCAAAGCATGAAGGCCTCTTCCCCAAAGGGAAGAGTATGTTATCCGTGTCCTTATGCACTGTGTGGCCCTTTTCTTTCTTTCTTTTTATTTTTTAAAAGATCTATTCTCTCTTCAGATGTACCAGAAAAGGGCATTGGATTCCATTACAAATGGTTATGAGCCACCAGGTGGGTGCTGGGAATTGAACTTGGGATCTCTGGAAGAGCAGTCAGTGCTCTTAACCACTAAGTCATCTCTCCAGCCCCCAAATGTGTGACTCTTGATCTAGAGCATAGCTTCCAAGTTGGCACTTGTGTGATAATAAAGAATATCACAATAACAAGGGACGTTTTGAGTATGTCTATGGGCTAGGCAGGTCACTTGGTACCTAATTTACATTATTGCCTTTAATCCTTAAAACTGTTTAAAAGCTGACTAATCTCTCGTTTCAGCTGAGGAAGCAGGCTTAGAGATGAATGATTTACAGTGAACAGTACATAATTTTAAACCTACATCTGTTTGGCTTAAAGGCTTTGCCTTTAGATGCTAAATGGTAGCTTAAATAAACTTGGCCATTACGTTAATACTTTATGTTGCAGAACTGGCTTCATGTAAATAAGTGGGAAACCAGATCTTTGCTATTGCTATCAGCTGCCCTGACAGCTTGTGCTCACTACAGGTCTCTTGTGGTTCTATCCCCAAGACAGGTATTATCTGCTTATTTTTAACCTTTGATGTATCGTGGCAGAAATATTTTGTGTAGTGTCTCAGAGACATTTGTTGGCTGACCACCAGCCTTGTGGTTATTGGTTAAGCACTTGGCCCTAGATCAGATTCAAACTATAACCCTACTTACTACTTACTTGACTTACTTACTAGACTTGTGATCCTGGGGGTGGGGGAGAGTTAATTTATTCCAGGTTTTGCATCTGTAAATGGAGATTGTAGCAGCAATCAACTTACTGGCTAGAGTAAGTCGAGGTTTGGGGATAACAAACGGTTATGTGAGCAGCTTCTCCTAACCAAGCTCGGGAGAGTCCACTCCATATTAATTATAGAAAACAACAAGCTAAGAATTTACATACCGCTCACAGCGATCTTCAATTTTCTACCTTTGGTTTGATTCTTTAAGATTTATGGAACAATTGTCATATGCCATACACTGAGCAGTTATGTATGTCCTGGGTGCAAAGAAGACTGAAACAAGTGTTACTTCTTTCAAGAATATATGTGGGCCTGCAGAGGTGACTTAGAGATTAGGAATACCTGTTGCTTTTGCAGAGGACCCAGGTTCGATTCCCAGCCTCCACATGGCATCTCACGGCCATCTGTAACTCCATTCTCTGGGAATCAGATGCTATCTTCTGGCACCAGGTACACAAATGGTACACAGACACACATGCAGACAAACCATGCCCGACCCCCAAGTGAATAAATAATTAATAAAAGAAAAAAAAAGATGTGTGTGGCAGGCTATATCATCATGTGAACAGATGCATTTGACTCCGTGTGTTTAGAGAGCATGCTTACTTGGAGCCTGGATGAGGGACACAGAGATTATTTTGAATCTTCAAGAAGAAGGAACAAGAGTTACACGTGGAAGAATAAGGAAGAACTTCTATGAAGAGAATGGGTGTATATAAAACACACAGGGGTGGTGACTTAGTTACTTTTCTATTGTGAAAAGACACCATAGTAACCTATAAAAGAAAGAATTTATTAGGGGCTGGGTTACAGTTTCAGAGGTTAGTCCATAATCATCATGGTGGGGAGCCTGACAGAAGGCAGGCAGACATAGCAATGGAGAAGTCGCTGAGAGCTTACATGCTGACCTGAGAGAGAGAGAGCAAGAGAGAGAGAGAGAGAGAGAGAGAGAGAGAGAGAGAGAGAGAGAGAGAGAGAGAGAGGGAGGGAGGGAGAGACAGAGAGAGAGAGAGACAGAGAGAGAGAGACAGAGAGAGAGACAGAGAGAGAGACAGAGAGAGAGACAGAGAGAGAGACAGAGAGAGACAGAGAGACAGAGAGACAGAGAGAGAGACAGAGAGAGACAGAGAGAGACACACAGAGAGAGACAGAGAGAGAGACAGAGAGAGAGGCAGAGAGAGACACACAGAGAGAGACAGAGAGAGAGACACACACAGAGACAGAGAGAGACACAGAGAGAGAGACACACACACAGAGACAGAGACAGAGAGAGACACACAGAGAGAGACAGAGAGAGACACAGAGAGAGAGACAGAGAGAGACACACAGAGAGAGACACACACACACAGAGAGACAGAGAGAGAGACAGAGAGAGAGACAGACAGAGAGAGACAGAGAGAGACAGAGAGAGACATTCAGAGACAGAGAGAGTCAGAGACAGAGAGAGACACACACAGAGAGAGCTATAAATGTCATGGATATTTGAAACATCAAAGCCCCCACTCACTTTACCTGGATGTCTGTGGACTTTACTCCTCAGAAAAAGAAAGAAAAAAAGAGAGAGAGAGAGAGAGAATAAACAAACAAACAAAACCCCAAAACACAAAAGTCAAACCTGCTTTGTCGAATCACAGTGAGTTAAATGTGCTGTCAGCTGTTGAGGTCCACAGTGTCCTCTTTACCATCCTGAGTCTTGGCACAGGTGTGGATATAGGACCTTTTGTTATTTTTCCTGGTTTGTTTTTAACAGCAGATGAAGACTCACCTCTGAGAGCAGGTCGTAAACTCAATAAGGAAACTCTTAGTTCCATGTCTAACTTTCCATGTTGATGAGTCTCATTTCCTCTGGGAGAGATCTCCATAATCATGAACTAGATATATGAGAACTGCTTTTCTTGTGAGTCTAGAAGAATGATAGCTTCCCGTGTATCAGTCTTCCTATCCAAGTAATGGGTCTGCTGTCCTACTCTGGTGGACTGGGAAATGCACCAACCACATGCACTGAAGTGGCAAGAACATCATGAGGAATACCACAGTAGCTTTCATCTCCTCATAATGTGCTGAGTGACACGTGCCACCACCTGTCGGGAGTATCCCGACATCCTCATCATCCCATCCGCACACCAGCTCAGCAGACAGGAATTATGAACACCTGTTGTCTATTATTCTCCATTTTGAGAAGGGAAACTGGGCACACATGTGCAGCTGAACATGGGAGCACAGACTCCCCTCTAACCAATCAAATAAACACATAAACTGGAGACTGAGAAGAGCCACTTTGCAAAAGTGAGACACTCACAGGCTTACGACGCTGCAGAATGAGACTTGCTAGGTGACCAGAAAGGAGGCTCTTTAGGGATAATTTTGAGTGCTTATAGACCAAAGAGCCTAGGAAAAGCCAGAACTGGAAAAGAATATGGTGCAGAACCCAAGATTTTCATCAAGCCAGGCATCAGACGGAGAATGTTGCTCTGCCCAGAATCCCTAAGGGTTTATATGGGAAAAGGAATAGGAAAGAATAGCGTGTTCCTAGGGTGAGCTCAGGATGACCATGAGGAGAAATAAGAGCAAGAGGCAACAAAGCCCCGGTGTGTGCCGTGTGCCGTGTGCCGTGAGCTGATGCTTCAGCGTAGCACAAGTTCATCCTTGACATTTCCTCCAGGGGTCTTTGGCCTGGGGTACTGAGAGCAGCAAAGTCCTGAGTGAGGAAGACAATCCCCTAGCCATTAGGTAATCAACCCATATGTTCGTTCATGCAATCACTTCTATAACAACCTCTAGGGATGCCGTGGTACGAAGATGAAAGATACACTGACGTTTATTACACTCTTACTCTCTTAGTGGTTTTATGAGGGTAACTGGGAAAATAATTGATGAACAAGATAATATATAGTGACAAGTGGTATGAAAGGAGCCAGACATGGTGGTATGTCACAGCTAGAGTTACCTAAGGCAAGTTTGGGTAATTGCATGGTAGCACCGGAGGCCTTGCCAAAAAAACGCAGAACCTCAGGAGATAACCCAGACTAGTAGTCAGAGGCTCCATTTAAACAAGATCCCTTCGTGATTCATTTGCAAGCTCACGCTTGAGAAACACTGTGCTTGAAAATGCCCTGGGAGGGGTTTTTAAGGTTATCTCAGAGCGAAGCCTGAAGGAAGACCTGGGAGTAGCACATTCCAGTCACACCGGACAGAAAGCACAAGGGAACAAAGCTTGGTGTGCTCAGACACCAGAACCGTGTTTCCTTATCTCAGAGCCCTCTACTCTTTATCTGGCTCGAACCCAGCTGCCAGGAGCCATCCTAAACCTTCCCCTCTTCTCCCTTACTTCCTCCCTTCCCTTCCCTTCCCTTCCCTTCCCTTCCCTTCCCTTCCCTTCCCTTCCCTTCCCTTCCCTTCCCTTCCCTTCCCTTCCCTTGCCTTCCCTTCCCTTTCCTTGCCTTGCCTTCCCTTGCCTTCCCTTGCCTTCCCTTGCCTTCCCTTGCCTTCCCTTGCCTTCCCTTGCCTTCCCTTGCCTTCCCTTCCCTTCCCTTGCCTTCCCTTCCCTTGCCTTGCCTTGCCTTGCCTTGCCTTCCCTTGCCTTCCCTTCCCTTCCCTTCCCTTCCCTTCCCTTCCCTTCCCTTCCCTTGCCTTCCCTTCCCTTGCCTTGCCTTGCCTTCCCTTGCCTTCCCTTCCCTTCCCTTCCCTTCCCTTCCCTTCCCTTCCCTTCCCTTCCCTTCCCTTCCCTTCCCTTCCCTTCCCTTCCTTTCCCTTTCCTTCCTTTCCCTTCCCTTGCCTTCCCTTCCCTTTCCTTCCCTTCCCTTCCCTTCCCTTGCATTCCTTTCCCTTCCCTTCCTTTCCCTTCCCTTCCCTTTCCTTCCTTTCCCTTCCCTTCCCTTCCCTTCCTTTCCCTTTCCTTCCTTTCCCTTCCCTTGCCTTCCCTTCCCTTTCCTTCCCTTCTCTTCCCTTGCATTCCTTTCCCTTCCCTTCCTTTCCCTTCCCTTCCCTTTCCTTCCTTTCCCTTCCCTTCCCTTCCCTTCCCTTCCCTTCCCTTCCCTTCCCTTCCCTTCCCTTCCCTTCCCTTCCCTTCCCTTCCCTTCCCTTCCCTTCCCTTTCTACTTAGCTCTAGTCCTTATGGAGTGGTGGAAGTGTTCATTTCCTAACAGGACAGAGATCTTAGGACTGAACAGACACTCTGTGATAATTTTTAATGGCTGTTTGAATGAAAACAAGAAACTCAGAAAGGTGGTAGAGGTAGGCTGTTGAAGTGCTTTATATGGCAGTTTACTGAGGATCAATGCTATTAATTTCTGAAAGCATCTGATTATCCCCACCTTGTACTTAGCACCATCCTGACTCATGCACTTCCTTGTTCCGCAACCTCACTGCTGTACACCATGTGTTCAGACTCTCTTTGACTATTTCCTTTCAGCCAGAGAGTCGGGGGGTCTTTCAGAAGCTAGCTATGTCCTGAGGAAAGTATGCGGAATTATTTAAGCTGTAATACGATGTAGTCAATGCAGTTGTGTAGTTGATAGAAATGATTGTTGAAGCTTAGAGAGGTGTTAGACAAGACTCTGGAAGGTTTGGGCAGTTCCACCTGAACTTCTTTGAGATGGGAAGATGCTTCCTTTCAAATTTAAGAGGATGATGGTAATTGGGTAGGCAAGAAGGTGAGCGTTTGTCAGGGTGGATTTTTAAAAATTGTGTTTCACATGGGCGAATATGTGAGTGTGCACATGTACTTGGTTGTTACATGCACGTGTAGGCTGAGGTCAACTTCAAGTATTGTTTCTCAGGAGGTTTTCTTCCACCTTAGTTTTCGAGGCAGGGTCTCTCAGTGTAACAGAAGCTTACTGATTTGTCTCAGCTGGCCTCCCAGAGAGCCCCAGCAATCCTCCTTAGCATAGGGATTACAAGTGCTTACTACTGTTTTTGTTTTTGTTGTTGTTGTTGTTTGTTTGTTTTGTTTTTAACATGGTTGCTGGTCATCAAACTCAGGTCCTCAAATTGCGCAACAAGTACCTTTGCCAGATGAGCTGTTTTCCCAAGCCTGTGATGCTGGTTATGAAATGGATGTGGTGGTGGTGGTGGTGGTGGTGATGGGTGATGGTGGTGATGGTGATGAGTGATGGTGGTGGTAATGGTGGTGGTGATGGGTGATGGTGGTGGTAGTGGTGGTAGTGGTGATGGTGGTAGTGATGGTGATGGTGGTGGTGATGGGTGATGGTGGTGATGGGTGATGGTGATGGATGATGGTGGTGTGGTAGTGGTGATGGTGGTGGTGATGGTGATGGTAGTGGTGGTGATGGGTGATGGTGGTGGTAGTGGTGATAGTGGTGATGGTGGTAGTGATGGTGATGGTGGTGGTAATGGGTGATGGTGATGATGGTGGTGGTGATTGTGGTGGTGATGGTGATGGTGTAGGGTGATGGTGATGGTGGTGATGGTGGTGATGGTGGTGGTGGTGGTGGTGGTGGTGGTTGTCATGATAATATTGATAGTAGAGGGGAGTGGCTGTAGTAAAATGGTGGTGAGACGGCTATTGTGACAATAGTTGTCACAGCAATTGTAGTGTTAACTCAGTTTATAGTACCTTTATAGATTCAAAACTAGAAAAGTTCATGCAGCTGGATGGTAGCAGATAAGATGGGAAGTTAGGACAGAGAGATACTAAGCACTAAGCTAAGATGCACTCCTGTTCACTAATTCTTTAACTTAGTCAGCTTCGTTTTGTAGGCTGTTCTATAATGGGTAGGGGATGGAGGTGACAGCTCATGTTGTAACTAACTCTTGTTTAATAACTACCCAGTTAGATACCATCAGGGAAGAGCCAAGGAACTTTATGAAATAGACACACATTCATTTTTCCTTAAGTTACTTTCTCAGACATGAAAAGTTCCTTTTGGGGCATGTTAATATTGAAATTACCCAAGAAAGATACTTCGTTATCTTACTCATATGCTTCTACTTGATCATTCATTTTTCTCTTCTACTTATTCAACACTCAAGGTGTACCTATTCATAGACATGGGGCGTGACCACCAAAAAGAACTCTTAGCTCCTACTTCGTTGCTGTGAAGAGACACCATGACCAAGGTAACTTAGAAAGGAAGGTGTTTGATCAGATGCTTGTTTAAAGAATTTTGTGGTCATCAAGTGGTGGGAAGCAGGCAGGCAGGACACTGAACTAGTAGCTCATTGCTTTATGTCCTGATCTATAGGCAGTAGGCAGAGAGAGAGAGAGAGAGAGAGAGAGAGAGAGAGAGAGAGAGAGAGAGAGAGATTGGATCTGATGTGGGCTTTTAAAACCTCAGTGCTCACATTTAGTACTTCCTCCAACAAGACAATATCTCTTAATTCTTCCTAAATAGTCCACCAACTGGGAACCAAATATTTAAATATATAAACCTATGGGGGTGGTCATTTTTATTCAAACCACTGCAAGAAAGATACGTGGCTTCTGCTTTCGGGAAACTTGCAGTTTAGAGGGTCCATAGATGTGGAGGCAGAGGGAACTGAGAAGAAACCCATGAAATGAGCTTGACTTTACTCTCTAGTGTGTTCAGTTGCCACTCTCTCCTGGAGTCCTCCGGTATTCACAGTGTAAGTGGGAATAAGCGAAATAGTTCTTCCTCTAAGAACCCCAACAACAAAGAACATGTCTAGGCTTCTGAAAACCTCCATATGGCTCATTTATTTTAGCTGTGGTTTATTGAGTGGGTGGGCAGGGAGAGGTTGGCCAGATGGTTTGTAAGGTCCTCCACAAATTTAATGCTTTGGAACAAAGGGATTTAGGATTTGTGGGGAGGAGTTTCATTACAAACGAATCTGAGTTCCATTCCGATTCTTTGTTAGCTTAGAGATCCTCTAAAAATTAATCACAGAAGTCTCCCTAGCATTACATACTCATTAGAGAATACGTTATCTCAAATCTTGTCAAAAGATTATGTCAGGTTTGCTCGAGGAGCTGTCAGCCAGGTTTCAAATGTTGGTACCGTCCAAGGGGATTTCAAGACCTCGAAGGTCGTGCCTTGGGTCACTGTCTTATAGTGAAAGATCTGGATGCTTCATATTCATGCTAGGATTGTGGTTTGAGTGGCCATGAGCGCTGAAAATTTCCCTGCTGCTGAGATCTCAGGCCCCAAGTGTTGAAGTGACTTTTCTGACGCAGCACAAATAGGCCAGCTCCCCCTCGACGTCCATTTTCCTTGTTCTCAGGAGAAGAAATGCTCTAAACAATCCTTACAGGCCAACAGTTGAAAAAATATTTGTTTTGGTTTTGTTGTCCACTTTCCCTGTTAAAACATGAATATTTTGAGGAGAAGGGGGATCCCCATTGTGTGGTTTGATTCATTTCTGCTTAGCAAATCAATTGTTTTTGGGAGAGCCGTTATGTTCAAGAAGGCTATAGAAAACCTTTACTGCCCCTTTCCTTTCAAACAGGAAGTTGCATTTGGTTGAAAATAAACAAATGTGAACTCGGGAAGGTTTGTTTAGTTTCTAATGCCGACTTCAGGACCTGAGAACAGCGTCTGTTCTTGGCCAAAAAAAAAAAAAAAAAAAGCCTTCTCCAGGATCTATCTAGGCCAAGATATTCTGTACTGAGGACCTGGCCTCTGCTCTGGTAAACATCCTCCTCACCCCAGTCCCCAGAAACACACTGCAGAGCTCCTCTGCAGCTTTGCTTATCGGGAACATTCTAAAACTTATGGCAACTTGGCAAAATGCTTTTGGTAGGACACAGCTTCCTGGAGGGTGGCCACTGGTGGAAAAAGCCAGAGGTTTGGAAATCTCAGGGAATTTGGGGTTCTTTGATTTGGGTGTGGCTTAGCCCCTTTTCCCCACGTGACTCCACCGGGAACAAGCTCCTGGGAGGCAGTTACCGCTCAAGTGAGGTTGAGCCCTTCCTAAGATTGAGCTCATGAAATCCTCACAGAAGCCCTAGGAGGAAGGCACTAAAAAGGCTTAGAGATGGTGAAGGTCTTTCTACTCGTCCCAACATAACCACAAAACAAAGGTCTCTGCTCTCTCTGCATCTGGTTGGGAGATTTAAACTGGTACAAGATCAATGTTTGAACTCTAGCATGTTAATGTATGATAACTTGCCACGCAGGATTTCATTTTTAATAAATATGCTTGGTGTCAGGTGTGTGGTTCCAGGAGACATTGACGGCAGCAGACAGAAACCCGGGCAAGTGGGAGTAGGAGAGATGGTCTAATGAAATCTGGGATGACTCTCCAAGATGTGGCTCATTGGGCTGCGAAGGAGTGGGGGTTACATAAAGAACCTTTCAGACTTGGGGAGTGAGAATCAGCTTTCTCTACAGAAGTTTCCCTAGGAGACACATGGAGACATTGTAAGCATACACAGATCTCTGATTCTTATATATATATATAAAGAGTTATTTGATGAATTTAAACATATGGAAAAACACCTGGCCTGGGAATAATCCTCCTGGGGAGGCACTCATTAAATTAGTAAATACTGAGCCCCAGATACGTCTGTTTCTTCCGCCCCCTCACTAAGCATTTCCCGTAGAGCCGTTGTTCTTTTCCCGTACTGCTACTTAGGTGCATCTTTCTGTTGTCCTGACACATACTCAGTACAGCTCTGTTTCAGTAACCTACGTTAAGCCCATTTCATAGATAAGAAAACTGATACGGAACAAGGTTAATTGCTTTAGCCAAATTTTATGATATCTTAATGAAGGAACCAACATACTGGTTGTGAAATCCTACCTTTTAGCCGCTCCACCACACACACACAGCCCTTTAGGCCAGTATCAGACTTCCCAGGGAGTTTTAAGCTGGTATTCCGGACTTGTTTAAAATCCTTACAGAGATGTTAACAGCTTTAAGTCCGGTGGTGATAAAACAGCTTTGAACACCTGGCTGAATTTTCTTTCCTTCATCCTAACAGGGACCCAGACCTCTGGCTTCCCTCATGGAACCCCCCCAGCCCCTGCTTTGAAGTGTCTCTGTTTTGTTCATTCAGGAGGACAGATCAGCATCTCTCAAGCAAGGGCTGGCTCTGAGCCCATCTCACTTTTGCAATGCATTTAGCAACATCTGCTTTGCCCATTAAAGTGATTTTTCTCTTCCTGGCCCTGAGTCTGTACGCTTGCTGCAACTGATTACTGGCCATTTCCTTCCCAAACCAGAGGATTCAGTGACCTCTAAATTGAATTGTTGCTCACTTGTCTCCTTTAGTCCAATGTATATGGTTTACGTGCAAAATGATCAAGCCACTTAGTTCCTGAATCTATAGACTGACGATTCTGGTTAAGCACAGGGGAGGGGCCATCAAGTGACAGTTCCCATTTTTTGTACATAGTTGCCCAGGGCTGTGGTCACCTCTAGGTTTCTTAATTTATACGTAAGAGGGGGAAGTGGGTAGAGGAATTACCTTCTTGCTTCCAGCTAGGCTGCTGAAGTGTGCAAACTATGCTTAAGTCAGGTTATATCACCATCGGTTTGAGACCACAGTTGACTTGGAACCCTGACTAGGAGATATTTGAAAAACTTAAAACTTTAGCTCTAGGAGTATGTCATGATTAGATTGCACTACTTTGAAAATAACAGGGTTCAAGCCCTGCAACCCCATCTTGCCCCATATGGTTTAATTTTCCCTTCATCAGAGCAAAGCTGATGCTGAATAGTTGGTCCACTGCTCCATCTCTTCTCTGATTGGTTGGTTTCTAGTTATCCTTTGAAAGATTGGGAATGCTGACTTCCAGAATGCCAGCCTGTCTCATTCACCTCTTCACTCCTAACACCAACACACCGAGCACATGCAGTTCACCCCCAGTGAAAGCATGGGGGGGACGGGAAAGAACGCATCTTGGGAGGCAACATCTTGACATCTTTGGTCCCCTGAGCTTTCTGACGTGTCTCTCCTTCCCTGAAGGCTGTAAGGTTATGAAGGCTTATTGGTTATTTAGAGAAGTGGAACCCAGGAGTCTCCTCCACCCCACAGGAGGAAAAAAAAAATCAAAGAAACTTCATTACTAACCAAATTGCTTCTGTTTATCAGAGCGGTTAATTTAAAGCCAGGTGTCTAAAAATAAGACAAAGACAACATGAATGACTAAGTCAGTAACGGCGGCTGTGGCTTGAGACTGTCTGAGTCATTGCAGTCTCTGTTTCTCTGAGAGGATAGTCTCCCTTTTCCACCACAGTGGCTCACAGCACACCCCCTATCATCAGCAGATGCTTCTGAAATGGTTATTGACAACAAGGCTGCTCCTGGCTAGACCATCAGAACCCTTTTGCAAGCATCATCAGCATCAAGTGCCTTTACTTCCAGAATGGAGCTCCCATATTGAATTAGGACAGTGAGAAATATTAGTGAAGGGAAGAAAGGATAGCTCAGCATGAAACAGAGAGCCAGACCTCTTAACCGATTTGATTGTGAGCTGAACCCCCCCAAAGCAAAAGTGTTTAGAATTCCTGGGGGTTTGGAGATTCTGGGAAGGTCTTCACTTCTTTATTTAATCCCCCGAGCATTGACAGATGGCTTCTTAGGCCTACTGCTAAACCAGGCTGATGAATCACAAGAGGGGGAGGGGAGCTTAACTGGGCCTCACAGGGTGACTTGCAGTTGAGGAAAAGACACCCCGCACTTCCTCTGGTTGTGAGAAAAGATTAGGAAGCCGATCCAGCTGTCTGCCCTTGGTTTTCATCGGGCATTCACTCTTTTGGGTGCTGTCTCCGCCCCCTCCCTGTGACGGTGAGACCTGCCTTGCTTTGCGCTGGCTGCCCATTACCCAGCAGCTGGGATGTGGGGCTCATCCTCCCCCTTCCCAGGGTTTCTGGCAGCAGCGGGACAGGACTTTTCCAGGGAGCAGGATCATGCCGAGACTCAACTCTTCAGGTCAGGGCAGAGTCTTGAAATTCCAGGTTGAAGAAAGCCTTGGGAGATACTCTACAGTTCACCCAGAGCCAACTACCACAGTCACCAAAATGACAGTTTACCTTAAGCAAATGCTGTCATGTAGCAGGTCCTGGGTTGGTGAGGCACCTCATCTGAGGTCCTCAGACTAATGAAGAAACCGAGGCTCCCAGCATTGATTTTCTTCTAGGAGAGGATTCTTGGGCATGCTGGGTATTGTGTGGGCAATGCTGTGGATACAATGGGAAATGAGATAAACACAGTCCTTCCTGTAGGCAGCTGGCATTCAGTTCCCAATTGTGGCAGAGTCAAGACTGGAGCCTTGGTTGGCCTGACTCTAAAGCTTCCTTAAATTCCATGCACAATTTCTCATAATTTAAGACCCCTCTGGGGGCATGCTGGGACGTCAGCCTGCCCAGAGCAAACGGTGAGTGTGTGAGATAGGAACTAGGTTGACCTTGTAATGTTAGACGGCTGTGAACACTAAACTCACAGGGGCAGACACCCTGTCTGCCTTCTGCCACACTCTTAGCTATTCCTGAAGAAGTCCCTGCTGGCTGACAAAACTCAGTCATGCTCTGGCTTTCCTTTCGCCTGAGAATGGCTTCCTCAGCCTTGCTGTTAAAGCAGTGTGTGTACTGTGGGGGGGGACAGAGGAAGTCTCTGCCTTTACATGGAGTGGCTTCAATTCTTCTTTTTTTCTCAATTTTCACACGCCCCTGCACTTCCTGCTCTTTCCTTTGGCTGGAAGCGGAAGTACTGAAGTACCAAGACAAACTGTTCTTCTGGTTTTTAGACGCTGGCTGAAACCAGAAAGGCCAAGCCTTCAAAAAAAAAAAAAAAAAAAAACTAATCTTTCTGGGTTCTCTGTCTAGGAGACAGGGCTGGGTGCTGAGAGCTTGCAGTTTCTACTCCTTTGGCTTGTCTGGGCTCAGCAAGGCCAATTAAAAATTTAATCTTACCTGCAGCTCTGTTGTTCAACGGCAGACACATCACTGACTTTCATTTCCCGTTTGTAACTGAACGGATGGGTTGTTAACCAGAGTCAATACTGACTGAGATTCAGTTCTTGATTATAGTTTGATTGTACACGAATTTGCTCACTCAACAAGTATTCATCAAACACTTACTACATCCTTCATATAGAAGCCTTATGCACATTCCTAAAGAGAGCACTGTAGGGGGCGGAATTAAGTATGCTCCATGATAGAAGAGGACATTGCTGTGGTGCTTTGTGGGGGGGGGACAAATGCTGTTTCAATAGGACTGTTAGGAAGATCTGAAGGTGCTGAAGGAGTTATCCATTAGATGCAGGGAAGAGGGTTCTAGGCAGGAAAAAAAAAAATCAAATGCAAGTGTCCCGAGGCTCAAATTCCCAATGTGCATAGAACAGCAAGTCAGCTAGTGGACTTGGAACACAGTCAGCAAGGGTCAGAGAGGAAGGAGACAGTCAGAGGGGAAATGGGGTCAGCTGTGCCCTGAAGACTTGAGAACAGAGGAATTCCTTCAGGCTCTTCTGGGGGTGAGCTGGGGAGCCTCTGGAAGATTCTGAGCTGAGAAGTCACTAACTGCATTAGCAGAAGCAGAAGGGGCCTCCAACTGATCTGCCTACATACGAGGAGCCAGGGATGATGAATGTGAGATATGTTGGTGCCTTCTTCCCCTCCATGGCAAGGTATTTCTCTCATTTCAGTTGAGGCAGAGGGGCCTCTTCCAGTGTTAGCGACCCCCAGACCAACACACTGCCAGAGGAGGAGGAGGCAGGCACAGTTCTAGAACGCTTATACAGGCGTTCCTTCCCCAGGTTCAAGGACAGCATCTGTCCTCAACAGCTGTTTGCCTTCCTCATCTTTAAAGCCAGTAGCATTGCTCTCACTCTTCCTCTTTTTGTCAACTTCTCCCTTGACACCACTTGGAAAGGAGTCTCTATTCGTAAGGGATTCTTGTGGTCAAGTTGGGCCCACCCAGATGATCTTGAATAAACTTCTCAGTGCAAAGCTTCTCTGCTACATCAGGTAAACTATTGACTGACTCTGGAATCTCTGTGCACATTTTGAGGGATTAACATAATTCTTAAGCACTTTATTGTTATTACATGTATGATGACTACCGAAGGAGAAAAACACTATTCTAATGTTTGTCCCAAGGTGGAACAGTTAGCTCATATCAAGGAAGTTGGAAAAGGCTAGGGCAGTTAAAGTCAACCAGCTTATGAACAAGATTCAATTAAATAAATTAACTATGTTAAGTCTTTAGAAAGTGTGGGTGTGAGAAGAGGTTAGAAAAGGAACAGGAGTAGAACACAGTACTTCATCTGCATGCATTAAGGTCTTTCAATAGAATTTTGAGGATTTTCAGACCATTAATAAGCTTTGACTCGTGCTAGCCTTGACCATAAGCCTTCTATAGGGTGAGTTTATCAGTTGCTTGTCTTTAGACCTTTGAATCCCAGCAAAGTACCTTACCTATTATAGAGCTTAAGGAAATACTTCCATCAGGAACTGAATTTCTCCATACTTTATGCCTTCCTTCAGGAGTTTAAAAACATTCTTGGTGCTTTTTTTGTGGTATTTGTTGTAGCAATTATAGGTTTTGTTGCTGTGATGGTTTGTATCTGTTTGGCTCAGGGAGTGGCAGTATTGGGAAGTGTAGCCTTGTTGGAGTAGGTATGTTTCCTGGATGTGTGGGCTTTAATATTCTTGTCCTAGCTGCCTTGAAGTCACTATTCTGCTAGTAAATAAAGATGTAGAACTCTCATCTCTGCCTGTATCATGCCTGCCTGAATGCTGCCATGCTGTCACCTTGATGATAATGGACTGGACTTCTGTACCCGTAAGCCAGCCCCAATTAAATGTTGTGCTTATAAGAGTTGCCTTGGTCATGGTGTCTGTTTACAGCAGTAAAACCTTAACTAAGACAGTTGCTTTGCTCAGATATGGAAATACCCAGATGTAGAGGAGAATCCTTACATTATATCCACAACTGGGAACAAAATATATTCACTCTTATAATCTTGAAATTACTTAATAAGATAGGATTTATCAGCTCATATCATAACAAAGAAAGCCCAGAGAAGCTATCTCATCTGATGTTATGTGGATGCTTCTGGTCACATCTTGGTTGAAATGGAATTCATTGAGAATTTCTACTTGCATTAGTTCCTTGGGGCTGTTCTTATATATTAATACCAATACATTGGGCTAAAGGAACAGAAATTTGTTCAAGAGGTCAGAAGCCTGATATCAAATTTATGAAGGCATTCTGGAGTCTCTGAAAGCCTTAGGTGATGTTCCATGCTTTGTCTCTTTCAGTTTCTGTTGCTTGCTGGTATCTATGCCTTTATGGGCTTAATAAACTAGAAGCCATTTTCAAGACCAACATCTTCAGATCTCTCTAGGCTAGGGTTCTGGTTTCATTTCTGCTATTATAATAAAACACTGCCTAAGCAACTTAGAGGACAAAAAGGCTTATTCGGCTTATGTAGTCCATTGAAAGAAATTAGGGCAGGGATTTGAGCAAGAACATAAAGAAAAAAACATGGAGAAATGGTGCCTGCTGGTTTGCTTTCAGGCTTGTGCATGACTGGTTTTCTGCTGGTTTGCTTTCAGGTTTGTACATAACTGGTTTTCTTAAATAGCCCAAGACCACCTGCCTAGGGATGGTGCTGCCCATAGTGGGCTGCATCCTTCAGTATCAATTAATAATCAAGACCACCTCCACAGATATGTCCACAAGCCATTTGGTCTAGGCATTTCCTCTTCAGATGACTCTAGGCTGTGTCAAATTGAGCTCACTAGAACAGCTAGGGTTTCATACTGACCACTCCACATATGTCTTCAGCTCCGTGTGTGCCACATCTTCCTTGAATAAGGACAAGCACAATGGTATTTAGTACTCACTTGAATAATCCAGGATAAACACATCTCAATTCCCTTAAGGTGTTCACATTGCAAAGATCCTTTTTTTGCTCTGAATACGGTCAGAGTTATGAGTTCCAGGGGTGGATCAAATATATTTTAGGGACTATTTCTCAGGCTTCTGCAATGTTTAACATTCTCAACGATAACAGTAAAGACACAGCCTTTTCTTTGATGTTATCGTGTTGCTTATGGGAGTAACTTAAGCATATTATAAAGTTCCTTATTTAAAAAGTCTTAATTGTACACAGAAGTAATTTATAATTAACTGCTGGTGTTCATTATGTTTCTTTCTTTTTCTTCTAAAATTTGCTTTTGTCTCTAAATTTTGCATGTGTGAATACTACAAAGAACTCACCTGGCCAACTCTTGTCATTCCTGGCTTCCTCTTTGGACCACATCTGGCAGCTTTTAGCATGGATGGCTAAGGCACATATTCCCATCTCCACTTGTAAACATTTCCTTTGCCCCACAGCCTCACCTGCAGAGACCCACAAGGGTCTACACAGTTATCTGCTCACCCTGGGAATTTCCTGTTTCTCTCTTAGTTTAAATAAATTCCCAGGTCCTAAAGACCCGCCCCCCCACCAGTATAATCACTTTGATCCCTCAAATTCACATTTTCTTGTACTTTCATTAGGGAGTCATAGTCACTAGGGCTTTGGTGGCAATAACCTTTACCTCATTTCCAGAGTACAGGCAGATCTCTATCGTCCACTCCTCACCACTCCACCGTTTCTATGACTTTCTGTAGAATACAGTCAGTCTGCTCTTTGGTGCAGGGTCCCCAGATACCCGATTCCAGCAGGTACCTTTTGAACTTTTCAGGGTTTTGTGTCCCAGGGGTCCCCCCCCCCCCCAGTGCCTCAAGAAAATAAAAAAGGAAAAAGAAAAAAACTCAGACAAAGTCATATGGATAGTAGCAGAACCAGGAACAGTGGACTTCCAAGAGAGGAAGTAGGCCAGAGCTGGGGGAAAGGTTAGATGCTCAAAGGCACACCTGCCAAGCAGATTGGTAGCATTTGCATAGCTCATATTCATGTTTTACCTGCTCTATGTCAGCTCTAGAGGATGAGGCCCAAGTGCTTCTCTCTGCCAAGCGGCTTCTCTTCTGTGCTAATTTGACCTCACTCTCTGCCCTACTCTCTGGCCACACTCTGAACTCCCAGTAATCATCTGCTTGAGTTGCATTCTATACCCCAGCTGAATCAACAGAAGAAACTTTCTATTCTCTTGTCCCTTCCTGGTCTCTCTGTGCCAGGGCTCAAGCAATCGGTCTCTCTGGAATGTTGCATATACACCCCTTCTTTTGTGTCCTTGAAATTTTTCTCTTCTCCCCAGCTTATCTCAAACACCATCTCAAATCTCCATGAAGTCTCTGGTGACCTTTCCCCATAGGCGTGACTTATCCCTCCTTTGAGTCTCTTCTCTGGGGCTTTGTACCTCCTCTTTGGGGCTTATCCCATTTTACAGTTATTTGTATGCCTGCCTTTTCTTTCCTAGTAAATTATACTCTCCTCAGACCAGGCACCAGATCCTGTTCCTGCTGAGTTTCCCCCATGGCCTCAGCACACAAGTTACCTTCCAAATGCTTGACAAGCCTATATGCAGTCAGAGTCTTGCAGTTTGTCCCAGAGTTGCTTTAGCTCATCACTTGCCTGTATGGCTGAGCCAAGGTCCAATGAGGGATCAGTAGAATCAATACTATTTTTACGGGCTATGTGCATGTTCATCAGTGATCTGAAAAGATTACTTTCATTGATGCTTCATTAATCTTGGCTGTTCATTATGTTACTAACACGATGATTTGCTTAATATTATTTTGAATAGATTATTTTTACCTCGTCTTAAGCCATAAATCCCACAAAATAAATAGGTTTGGTATGATATACATGTTAAATAATTACCAAATGAGTACTGTTACAATATAGTAAAGAAGATAAGGACTGCCCTTTGGGCAATTGCTGGCCTGGGATAGGCCCTAAACAAGGTCCCTGCACTGTTCCCTCTCTTCTAAGCATCCATGCATATATTCAAAAGTTCGTGTACATTTTTAATTCTTTTTTTTAACATTTGAGAATTTCACACAATGGAAATATGATCCTATATAACCCCCATTTCTCCCCTCCTACTTCTGTATTTTCAGCAATATGGCCTCCTCCAGTCTTCAGGTCTTCTTTCTTGTGAGTGATAAATCAGTAAGTCCAATTACTGTGGTTCACACGTGCATGGGTCTGGGGTTCTTCTGTGAAGCATGGAAAATCTGTCAGTGGTCCCACCCTCAAAGAGGATGATTCTGTCTCTCAGCAGCGGCCCTCAAGTGTCAATAGTTCCTCATTGTTAAAGGGTGGGGCCTGGGGAGCACATCTGCCATTTGTACAGGAATTTGGCTGCCTTGATTTTGTGCAGGTAACCACAGCTGTGAAGAGCACAATAATCACATCATGTCCAGAAGACAGAATTCCACAACATTCGTTCCATCCTCTGACTCCTCTTCCATCTTCCTCCTCTTCTTCAATGTTCCCTGAACCATGGAGGGCACAAAGGGAGGAAGTTGATAAAGATGTCTTACTTGGGGAAAGGAACTTTCGGTCTCTTACTCTCAGCACATCGACCAGTTGTGTGTTTATGCATTGACTGCTGCATAAAGAAACTTCTCTAATGAAGGCTGATAGCAGCCCAGGCATTTTTTTTTTTTTTAATAAACATAAATGTTTAGAAAGCAATTTGGCAGTATGGCCATTTACATAAAAGCAACAGCAGGTTTTATCCTAGGGTCTCTGACTTGCCCAGTCCTGGCTTTTGACCAGGATTTCAGTGTCAGGCATGAAATTCCCTTCTGTGGAACAGTCCTCATATCTAATAGAGAAGAGTCATGCAGTAGAGTCTCCGTTGCCCCAGTGGGCACATCTTGCCTGGCCGGTCAGCTCAGCAGCATGCAGGTGGGGTCCAGAGCTGTGTAAAACTTTTTGTCTTTTCTCTGCCAGGAACTTGCATAGCACCTTCTGTCAGTACAAAAGCTATCCATCAGGGAGGAAGTTTGCTGGTTGGTTTGTGATTGGGTTTCCTACATCCTGCAGACCAACTATGTGGTGTCTTCAACCGTAAGGCCTTACTGCGTTTTTGTGGCAAATAATCAATGACAATGGCAACAGCCTGTGATGCTTTGATGTCCTCTTGGGCCTTCCTGACAATACTGCATAGGGAGGAATCTTACCCCTTCCCTGAGATTTTCATTTAATAAGTCATGCCTTTCGAGAACAGCATTGTTCATCTATGCAGGATGCTTTCCTACTTCTCTTTTTAAAAAATGTTTTATTTAGAAAGTTACTGACTAACCAGTAGGTTTCTATAAGGCTTCTTCATACACTTGCTGGTATGGGTTTGGTTTTGGTTAAATCACCCACTCTTCTAACTCCCAGTCCTATCTGATTCTTTAACTCTAGTGTTCCTTCTTTTTCCTTCATGTCTTGTAATACATTCTGCTAACCCTCGAATTATATTTTGTAACTGAGTTATAGTACAGCAGGTTTTCATATGCTTTTTTTATACACCCATCCTTAGGGTCAGTGCTACCCCCTGACCCTCTCTGATTTTTCCCAGGTCCCTGGACTGCTTTCTGCTTAAGTTTTTTCACCCCTACTTTATCTTGTCTGTATGATACCCTCCTCACACACCTTTATACGGCTCATTGTCATTCTGACTCTCTCTTAAATCTTCATATTTTCCTCAGACTTTATTGAATAAGGTGCTGTGGTATGAATGTATTCCTCTGCTCCTATGTGGAAACATCATGTATATGTTGATGGTATTTGGAGATGGTGCCTTTGGGAGGCAACTGACATCAGATGAAGTAATGAGGGTAAGGCCCCATGGTGACCTTGGTGGCTTTATAAATGGAAGAGAGACCTAAGCTTTGTTTTGGCATGTGATGCCCTCCACTATGTTAGGATACATCAGAAAAAAAAAAAAAAAAAAACACATTAGCAGATGCCATTTCATGCTCTTGATTATCTCAGAATCTAAAACTGTGAGCCAAATGAGCTTCTATTGATGATTCTGTAGCCTGAGAAACTTTGTTACAGCAGGAAAAGTGAAGTCAGATTTCTATCATGTTGACCTTTGGCATCACCTCTGAACCTCAGGAAAATGCCAACTTGAGCTGCTCTGTGGGTGTCAGCCAGTGGGTCCTTCCTCTGCTGTCTCTTTCGGGGTTCCTCCTTACCACTCTGCCCATTCCCTGCTGCCACATGCCTGGGGAACCCTTCTTAATATATAAAGACAGAGACATTCTTTTTGGGCCGTCAGATCTTCGCTGTGGCCAGCCAGAAGAGAACCTGTCTTTGAGATTCTCTGGGGAGTTTCTGCTAAGGTAAAGCATCTCTCTGAAGTGACAGGCAGGACTTGTGACCATACAGTGACACTCCAGGGCAGGGAACAGCTCCCAGCTCCGTTTTCTCTGCTCTCACACTGTCTGCCCTTCTGCTCAAACGGAATGAGAACATAAAACTGGTAACAACTTTGCTTCCTCTTCAGCATCCCTTTTGTTTTAGATCTGGACTGGAACAAAATAGGCTTGTGAGTGCGAGAGGTGGATTTTAACAGAATTTCTCTGTGGCTCTTCTCTGTCCCTATCTTTAAGCGCGCTCCAGCAGTTTGACAGGTTGTGGGAGAAGCTGTCTGGTGTAAAGGGCTGAGAGTTATCTCTGGCATAATTTGTTTCCTCACTTCAGGCAGGAGTGAAGAAAGGGATGAAGAGGGGAAGGCAGAGTGGGAGGCCTCAGACAGTGATAAGGACAAGTGATGGCTTTCTAGTCAGAAAGCTCTGAGTTTGAACCCCAGTCCCGCCTACGCTAGCCTCTCCCTTTCTACATTCAGTTTTCTCATTATTAAATGGAGAAATAATTCATATCCCAACCTTGGAGGAAAAGCATTTTATCTTGAGGTGTGACACACAGTTGGGGTTCAGCAACTCGAGCATTCTCTTCTCAGAGTTTCCACACACGTGATAGATCTATGGTGACTTCTCCTTCATCTACATGATGAGGACTCCCAGTGCTGTGAACGGTGTTGGGAATTGTTTCTAATGCGTTGTCTTAATTCAGCTCCCAAAAGTTGCACTGCCAGACCTGAGGGTCCCTGGCCCCAGCTGGCTTTAATTGATAATAAAGAATTGCCTTACAGCCAATGGCTGGGCCTGGAGATAGAGGCGGGACTTGTAGATTGGGTGTGGGCAGATGTGAGTGACGTTTAGAAGTTTTCTTTTTAAGCTATGACTAGGATGAATTGAAAGTGCTTCGGCCTGCCTTTCAGAGTCTGCAACGTGGTTGATGTGGCAGTCTCTGCCATAGTCACACATTCCCTGGTACTTACAGGAAACTTCAGTGGATGAAAAGCCGGTGCAATTAAAACCACACTGGCTCCAGATATGGCACTGGCCTGTAATCTCAGGAACTCCAGAGGTAGAAGCAGGCAGATCACAAGTTCAAAGTCACCTGTGGTTTTAGAGCAAGTTTGAGGTCACCTTGGGTTACATGAGACTCTATTTCAAAAATCCAAAATAAAGTTAAATATCATAATAACCTGGTAGCAGGTGTAAGTTAGGTTTGTCCGAGGGAAACTGGCTCTATTTTTATCCCGATCGCAATACACTCGCTTGACAGAAACCTTCGCTCAGCTTCTGAGGCTTCATACTGACCTGGCTTTCATGTACTTGGGATGATGTCAGTTCTTTTGAACCTCCTTTGGTTAATGATTCTTGCCATGTGTAGGGACTATCCTCAAGGACGGTTACGATGCATAGGACAGGGGACATGTGAGGGTCATGCAGGCCAGAGAGTTAGTCAATCCAGGACCCAGATAAACTTGGTTCCTACCTCAGCCCACTCATTGCTCTCTTACACTTCTCCAGCCTCCGTGGGACCAGTGGTGAGGAAGGAAACCAAACAGATGCAACTCCCAGGAAACTCAGCCTAGTTTCGGAATCCGCTCCTGGTTTCAATGGCTGGCTCTGATGTTCTAGACTCATGAAGGTGGAGATTAAAGGTTTTACGGCTGCTGCCTTTGGGATCTAAGGGATGCTCCAGTTTTCTGGAAGCTGAGATACTATATAGCTGGCATCTTCAGCTTCTCAAGGATGCTGCCCTAATAAGTGACAGGCAGCTAGGGACTTCTCAGGAGAACATGCTATATGCTTAAAGGGGCCACAGAGAAATCTTAGACAAAGAAGGAGGTCTTGGCTTCTGTCTGTCTCTGTCTCATCTTTCTCTGCCTCAGTCTTTCTGTCTCTGTTGCCTGCACACTGTATGTGCCTTGTGCCCAAGGAGTGCAGAAAAGGGTGTAGGATCCCCCTGGAACTAGAGTTACAGACCATTGTGAGCTGCCATGTGGGTGCTGGGACTGAACCCAGTTCTTCTGCAAAAGCACCAAATGCTTTTAAATGCCGAGTCATCACTTCAACCCGGCCCCTGGCTTCTAATCAATATACTAGGGCTTCCCTTTCTGCTGAGGAACGTCAGCATCCTTGCTTGGAAATTGTGGCTAATCAATGATGGGATAGCCACAGACCCCATCAATATTTACAGCTAGGAGTTGCTGGGAAGATAAAGGGAGGCGGTAGACTTGGTGTAGCATGCAGACCCTGTGCCAATGCAAGGAAGTGCCACCATTATAGATCTTCAGGTCCAGCTCTAAATTTGAACATGGGGGCCGGAAGGAAATGTGCAATGGGGAGAGAATTGACTGAGAAGCTAAAATTCAGGGGAAAAAAAGAGAAACCAGCGACAACTCCCGGCAGACAAAATATTCTCAAGGAACTTAATTTGAATCTGTGCCGGATGAGAGAAGAAAACTGATTTAGAGGTTGTGTTCTCCAGACAGCAGAACCCTTCTTCTCTTTTATTTCTTGTGATTATGGATACCTATGGGTGCCTTGGTCTGAACATTTTTTTTTTTAATCTTGGGACCCTGAGGATAGAATCTACACTCTGTTCATCAGAACAGAAGTGACATTATTCTCTCCCCTGAAATGCTTCTTTGCATCACATGTGGACTACATGCTTTTAACCTAGACAGGAGGCAGGAGGAGTAGTTAAAAGTTACCCTGAGCTACCAAGGGAGGAGTTCCATGTTACCTGGGACTATGTGAGACCGTCTCTAACAAAAGCAAATGAAGCTCTCTTGGCCTGCTCATCCTGACCTGCCATCGGCATAGGCAGTGAGGGTGTGGCAAAGTTGCAGCAGGCTTTGAGAGCTAGAGAAGACCTATCTTAATCAGACGAAAATAGAGGGAGCTTAGGAGAGGCAGAAAGTGCACAAAACTGAGCCAGCCTTGGGAAGAAGCCAGTGTACGGCACATCAGCTCTGCATCTTGGGTCAGTACTATAAGCTCTCTGAGGCCCAGTTTCTCATTTGTAGAATAATGTGAGCAGGCCTCAATACAATGTGAAGTTTAAACAAGCTAATGCATTTCTGGTGCTTAGAAAGGTGCTTGTCTTCAATGTCTCTCATTCTCAGTTAAGAGTCTGCAGCCATCAATACCACTACAAAAGAAGCTGGGCATTTGACCATTCTTCAGTGAGTATATAGGCAACAGAAACTGGACTTGGTACAGTATTTTGAAAAGAGGGTGCAAGGATTTGTGGCAGGGGGTGGGGGGAAGAAAGGTGCTTGTCACACATTTAACCTGGTTTACTTGTTTATTGAATACATACAAATATATGATGAGCAAGAGGAAGGGAGAGCAATAGAAAGGATGTGATTCTTGTCACTAGACATGGTTGCCTTGAATCCTGAATTCCCTGAAGTTTTATATCAATATTTATGTTTTTCTAACTATAAAAGTCATACATACTTACAGAAGAAAATAAGGAACGCCAGCAAAATGCTAATAGCAGTCTTGATCCTACCATGTAGAGGTGGCTGCTATTTGCATCTAAGTCTGGTTCTGATGTTGGAGGCTCATTGGATTATGGCATTTGCTCTGATTTTGCACAGTCCTTATTGTGATATCCAGCAATCATTCAAGAGGAAAGTATGAATACCTGGTAAAGAGACTATTTGATGTGTAGCTCAGGGGCCTTAGTCTGTATACCTCTTACAGATTCCATTCTTGACTTCCAGGAGTTCAGTACTCCAGGGACACAACATGTCAAGCATTTGGATAGAAATTCATCACTTCCTCTATAATTACTTGGCTGCTCACACTATCATTAATTGCCAAGTGTGACCACTGAATGACAGGTAGACAGATATTTGTGCCTGGTGTGGATCATCCTAGTGCTTGGTCTGAAGGCTTCTGTTGAATGTCTCAGTCTGTCAGTGGGTAGCAGAATCAAAGTAACAGGAGAACTCTACCGGATGATAACTTGGCAGCTCAAGGAAAGTTGTAAATGAGGCTGTTAGAAGGAAACTCTGTGGCGAACTCCATGAACAAACACAAGGTGTGAGGCGGCCAGAACTTGGACGAAGCTAACTTTCTCTCTTACTTGGTGGTTTCCTCCTGTTGGTTTTTCCGTGAAGTGGTTAGATGTGCTAACTATCACCCAAACAGAATATAGATGGCTTTGGAATCAGGATATAGTGATGGCCAACAGTGGGAAAAGGGAGGGCTACAAATTCACACATCTAAAAGCCAGAGTGTCTAACAGGCTTGGAGAGGTGTTGACAACATAAACAAATAGATTCCTGCTCATGGTCTTCAGGCAATGACACAAATCTAGTAACTTTGCTGGGAATATCCCCAATTGCCCCCTCTCTGCTTTCAACTTAAGGAGAAGAGATGGCCTCTAACATAAAGCCATGCCATCCGTACAAGAGACCCTGAAGGCACAGTTGCTTGTCTCTTTCCTCATTGTGGATAAAACAGACCTGAATATGTGGGGTCAATTTAATTATATAAGTTTATTTTCCTATTTTTGTTTTAGTGAATGCCACAATTATTTACAGCAATTACAAGGCCAAGAACCAGGTTTGTCACTTCTACTAGACCTCTTGACAACAGAGCCAAGCAGCAATTTAATCAGAATGACCATCCTGGTTTGCTTCAGGCTATCATAGCTACAGTGCTTCCTCTAAGCAATAAAGATTCATTAAAATCCCATTCCGTTAAAAAACCATTCTAGTTAAAAGTGTAGGTTATACAAAAATGAACGAAATCAGGAGAAGCATGGCAGCATACAGGGATGCTTTGCTCAGAACGATGTGCAGTGTCTTTTAAAGAGTCTTGTCTCTGGGGTCATAGTTGGGTTGTTTTCATCGCTTCAGCAACATGCCTTTCCATCCTGGGATCACTACTTTTTTTTTTCCCAAAAACATTTACTTACTTTACATATATGAGTACACTGTAGCTGTCTTCAGACACACTAGGAGAGGGCGTCAGATCCCATCACAGATGGTTGTGAGCCACCATGTGGTCTCTGGGAACTGAACCCAGGACCTCTAGAAGAGCATCCAATGTTCCCAACCACTGAGCCATCCCCTCCAGCCTGAGATCACTACTTCTTAATGCATTGTTTCCCAAGCTTTTTTCAACAGCAGAACTTATGTTTAGAGAAGAGTTAGGGTAGAAATGTCAAAACAGATAAAGTGTAGGCTTTCATGGTGCAATGGGAGTGGAGGGTTTAGGACCTCACACAGTCAGTCTTTCATTTCTTTCCTAATGAATGTCATGGCCAAAGTATACTGCACCATCATCTGAAAGTGCTACCACTTTATGTACCAAGCATACCTGTTTTCTAGCCAAGTTCGGCCATGAGTTGATAATGCCAAGACTCAGAAATATTTGTTACGTCTCAACATTAATGTTAGGCTGCTCTCACAGAGTTAACTTGTGTCATGGTCCTTTTCTTCCTGTTAAACTTTTTCCCCCCTCTCACTTCTCCTGACTTCTTCCTGTTCCCAATGTGCTCCTCTCTTGTGTGTGTGTGTGTGTGTGTGTGTGTGTGTGTGTGTGTGTGTGTATGGGTGTGTGTGTGTGTATGAAGACTGTTGCTGTGTGTCTATGATTACAATGAATATGTCCCATCCAGGAGATGGTGACTATGTCCTCTCCTTCCTTTGGCCCTTAAAGTTTTTTCATTTATTCCTCCATGATGGTCCCTAGGCCTTAGGAGGGGTAATAGAGATGTCCACATTAGGGTTTAAGAGGTCAACGGTTACTTATTTTCAGCACTTTGATCAGCTGTGAATTTGTGCATTAACTGTTGACCTCTGTAGGGGGTGGTTCTTATATTTTGATCAGTAATCTGTGTGTGAGCTCTGAAGGTCCTGTTCCCCAACTGGTTCTTGATCCATCAATAAAGATGCTAGCATTTAGTGAGCTAGGCAGAATAGGCAGGACTTCCAGTTTTCCTGAAGGTAGGCTAGCAGACACAAGAAACGAGAGATTGAATTTCACCATGCTTATGAGGGAGAAAAGATGACCAGCCATGGAGATCTTTAGTGGAGGGACCATAGGTCACTTCTTCAGGCAGGAGGTTATAAACATAACTAAGCTGAGGATATATTTAGGGTGTTGAGCTGGGACTAAAGATAACTGAGAAATTGAAGTTGAGGGTAGATTAAGAGGTGTTGAGCTAAGAGTATTGGGAAGGGCATTCTAGCTTTGGGAGGTTAGAAGTGCCCAGCAATTGAGCCAAAAAGACGGGTTGAAAATAAGTTTGTGTGTGTGTGTGTGTGTGTGTGTGTGCGTGTGTTTCATCCATGGATCTGTGGGAACCTGGGCTTAGAGCTTAAAGCAGGGTAGCAAAAGAAAAAAAAAAAAACCCAAAAAAAAAAAACCCAAAAAACAAAACAAAAAAAAACCAAAACAAAACAAAAAACAAAAAAACCCTGCTCGCTAGATCCCTCTGTGAAAAGAAACTTCTCAGAGCCATACTGACAACAGTACTGATCTATGGGTATAAACATAAATGTTTAGAAAGTAGTCTGCCTGTGTGTCCATGTAGCAGAATATCAGTAGTAACCTTTTCCCTAGAGCCTGTGACCTCTTTTGCTATAGGTTTCAACTATGTCTTAATTCTTAATAGCAGTGGAAATTTAGTTGTTTGCTTTGACTTCCCCACAGAGCATTACTGAAGATCCTAGGACCCAATTTTTACTAACCATTGGTCCTCTGGACCAGCAGTTCTTAACTTGTAAGTTTTGACCTCATTGGGGGCATCAAACAACCCTTCCATAGGGGTTGCATATCAGACATACTGCCTTCCATATACTTACATTACAATTCATAACAGCAGCAGAGTTTATAAAGTAGCAATGAAAATAATTTTATAGTCACATAACATGAGAAACTGTATTAAAACTTTGCAGCATTGGGAAGATTGAGAACCACTGCCCTGGACCCTGCTTATGGGAATATTCTTTCTCAAGAACAGACACATTTCAATCTTAGTTGACTCACTAGTCTTGATTCTGAACGCTTATCAGTTCTTGATTCTGAGGATCAGTTGTTTTTCTTGGTATGAATTCAAAACTCCGAGGGTAGAATTTAGTGTTAAGCTGGACTCTATAGAATATCAGTAAGAGGATTTGGTCACTGAGACACCACAGGACATTGTCATAATACAACAGTTTCATTCAAAATGTCCCTAGACCCAGCCAGAATGGATGCCTTTGCCAATTTGTTTACTTAGTTACGAATGTTTGAAATGAAATGGATTTTTTTTGACAGCTAATTTGACATACAAGTAATGACCTGTAGATGTGTAGACATATTTAAACAAAGGTTTTCTTTAGTTTTTTTTTTTTTTTTTTTTTTTTTTTTTTTTTTTTTTTTTTTTTTTTTTTTTGCTCGAGACATTTGTGAACACTTTGAATTAAGGTAAACATTCATATACATTGCACAATGTGTACAGAAAAGTTGAGTTTTTCAAAGAGGATCTTTTTATCTGTTTAAGAAACAAATTTTTGTTATACAATTCCACAGGCTTTAACTGACATGCTCCTAAAAGAGGGAAGAATCAATAACTATTTGAACTTAAACCAAAGTATAGTGTTTCTTGGCCTTGGCATTATTGACATTGAATTCAACTGTTATGTGCCACTGTGGGTTGTCCTGTGTGTTCTTGGTTTTAGCAGTTTGATTTCTGTCTCATTGATACCAGTAACATACTGTTACCATCATATTGGTAAGCATGCTTTGTTGGGAATCAGTTATAGAAAACAGAACATGTATAGAGGAAGAGCTGGAGATAGGACAGACCATAACAGCACAGTGACATCAGCTCCTGTGGTGGTGAGCATTAAGACTAGTCCTATTTGCTGAATGAGATTCTTTCCCTACTAACCCTGGACCTCTCCTTAGTTTCATCTTTTATACTTATTTGAGACTGAGTGTTACTATGTTGTGAAGGCTAGTCTTGAACTTACAACCTTCTTCCCCAACTGTTCAGTGCTAAGGTTATAAGCATACAACACCATCCTTGACTTCTTCTTCTTCTTTTTTTTTTTTTTTTTTTTTTGCAAATGTATTAAGGTAACCTTTGCCTTAAGAATTAGCCCAATATGAAAGATATACAGTGTTCTAAAATGCTGAGTGACTGGTATTATTTTTATTCAGTTAAAACATAAATAATTTCAGAATGTGCTTATACCAGTTATCTTTTGCTATTTAATAGACCATTCAAGGCTCGGTGGCTAAAAACAACTGGTCACAGCTCATATATTGTTTTGGCTATGGGTCAGCTGATATAGACTGAGCTGGCTGGGCTGCTCTGCCTCCAGATGAAGGTCTTGAACTAGCTGGGGCTTCCATGACCAACTGAACTTTGTTATGTCTGTGTCCCTCTCATCTTTGTCTTGGGACTAGTGGTTAACTCAGGTCATGCTTGTCTTATGGTAATGGCAGAAACACACAAAAGCTTCTGAACCTGAGCCTCCGAACTATTGCTTCTTAATCATCCCAGTGGCCAAAGTGAATCACGTGATAGACATCAACAAAAGAAAGGTACTTGGACCATTCCTTAGTGGGAAGTACTATAGCGGCAGTTCACCACCCCTTTGGCAAACTTCTCTCTCCAAAAATACATCATGATTCATGACAGTAGCAAAATTACAGTTATGAAATAGCAACAAAAATAATCTTATGGTTGGGGTCACTACAACATGAGAAACTGTATTAAAGGGTTGCAGTATTAGGAAGTTTGAGAACCACTGTGCAATCTAGTGAAAGGGGACTTAGCTTGGGAAGGGTAAAGAACTGTACCCAAGGACATGCCCTGAGAAACATGCCCTGTTCCTTTGTGTTATATTTTCCTTTCATATAACTTAACATCAGAGCTCCTTAGTAATGAGAGAATATACTCATAATACCATTTCAAGAATGGAATCATCTGGGAAGGCCGAATGAACCGAGCAAATGGTCTGAAACATATATCTTAACTCCAGTGATCCCAATTTTGTTGAAAGAAACAACATTATATTTCTGTGGTTTTACAAAATGGAAAAGGCCAGACATGTCTGACATGAAGGCAGAGAGAAACACATTTTTCCAAGGTGTTTGTGAGATTAAGATGTAAAAACAGTGATACTTAAGGGCTGGCAGGTTGTAGATGTGTTGGCCAGAAGAATGTTAAATGAAAATTTCTGGAATGTTGGAGCAAACTTTTACGGTCATTGCCAGGAAATGTGTGTTGCTTGTTCTTTTCTGCATCTTTTCAAAAGATCTCTTGTAAGCCCAGTCCTGCCTGGTCCAGGTAGAGAGCCTTGGCAGTAGTGATAGTTGAGTGTTCTCTGGAGCTGAGCTCTGCTCCAGCCAGACCAAACCCTGTTAATGTGTAACTCAGAGTCTGACCATTTCTTGTATGCTTACATTGGTTTCAGTATTATTTTTAACTGCTGAAAGAGCAGTTCAAAGTATTTCTCCCCTCTTGGCATTTACCATAATTGCATAAGACTAACTAGCAGAGAGCCAATCAGTCATGTTTTGGATTTGAACAGGGTAATTTTTTTTTTAATCCTGAAGACAGGTACTGTGGCATGTGCAAGGACAGAGCATTGTATCAGACACCACAATTATTTATGCATAGACCCTGGATTTAGAGGACAATGTTTCACACATTTGCCATAATCTGTCAAAAGTGGGTGTGTGCCACATGCCTATCAGAGGAGGTCAAAACTAATGAACAGAGAAAAACCAGAGGGATAACACTGCCAAGTGCTGGGAAGAGAGGGTTCCGAGACCATTGGGCTGCTTTGCAAAACCATTTCTTTTTTTCTTCTTGTACATGTGGCATATGTACTCATTTATGTGGATTTGTGCACCTGTATGGGTTGGTACAGGTGCATGTATGTCATATAGAGGTTGATGTTGAATGTCTGTCTTTCAGTCTGTCTACTCTCCACTTTTTTTTTTTTTTTTTTTTGAGACAGAGTTTCTCTTTGGATTTGAAGCACATTGACTGGCAGGCTGGCTGGCCAATGATCTGCAGACACTAGCAGTGTCCTCTTCCCTCCCCTGCCCTGGTGCTGAGGTTACAAGCATGTAGTGTTTGCTTTTTACTTGGCTGCTGGGGATCCCAGCTCAGTTCTTCATGTTGATGCTCTAGGCACTTTACTTGCTGAATTCTCAGGCCCACAAAACAGTCTCATGTGGGGGTGATTGAGGAGATGGCTTGGCAGTTGAGAGTGTTGGCTTTTCTTCAAGAGGACTCCAGTTCAGTTCCCAACACCCACATGACATCTCACAAATCTCTATAACTCCAGTTTCAGGGATCCAATACTCTCCCATAGACACTCATGAGGCAAAACACCAATACATATAAAATAAAAATAAATAAAGTCAAAGTTTCTCATTAAATTAAGCATATGTTTACTATGCAATCTAAGAATCCAACTTTTTAGTGTCCCATAGAAACTGAGACTATTCACAAGCAAATGTCTATGTGGACATTTGTAGTGTCTAGATCACGATCACCATGAGTCCTTCACTTGATGGGTTGATAAACTTCTGATGCTTCTGTGGAGTGGAAAAGCTGCATAGCAACAAAAGAGGATGAAGATCAATGAAGCAGGACCAAATTTCAGATGCCTCATGCTTAGTGGAAAAGGTCAGATTCAGGAAACTGCAAACGGGATGCTTCAACTTATTTGATTTTCCGGAGAAAGGAAAATCTGTAGGGGAAAAGAGTAAGTCAAAGATTGCCAGAGATAGTGGGGACAGCTGTCCTCTAAAGGCGGTTTAGAGGTAGGTGTGGGTGTAATGACAATTTTCTGTATTTCGATTGGGGTAGCAGTTTTTTGACCATATAGATAGGTTAAAACAAATACAAGTGTGCATAGAGAGGGGTAGATTTATACTCAAATAAGCCTAGGTTAAAAAATAAAACATATGTTAGTGTTCATAAGAATCTTCTCTCTTTTTGTTTGTTAGAGTAAAATACCCACTGGTTTAGCCACTGACTTATACCTATGTCCTTGAAGATGGGTCCTTGTTTCCCAAGCTCTATTGAAAGTCCAAGCTTAGGTTCTGCTTTTTCTAGGTGGTTCTTTATCCAGATATCACTTGTTGGGATCATGGAACACATCTACCCTGAATTGAGATCTTCTCCTCTCCTCTCCTCTCCTCTCCTCTCCTCTCCTCTCCTCTCCTCTCCTCTCCTCTCCTCTCCTCTCCTCTCCTCTCCTCTCCTCTCCTCTCCTCTCCTCTCCTCTCTTCTCTCTCCTCTCCTCTCTTCTTCTCTCAGGTTTTCTCCTCCCTCCCTCCCTCCCTCCCTCCCTCCCTCCTTCCCTCCCTTCGTCCTTCCTTTTCTTGAGTATGGTCTCCTGTATCCCAGCCTTGAACTTGGTATAGAGCTGAGGATGACCTTGAAGTTTTGATCATCCCTCCTCCACCTCCTGAATGATGGGATGCCAGAGTTGCAGGCGTGTGCCGCCTTGCCCAGGTTATGCAATGCTAGGAATTGAGTCCAGAGTCTCCAGTGTGGTAGGCTCTCATTCTCCCAGGTGAGCTATAGCCCCAGCACTGAAATAAAACCTTCAGCTAGTCTTCTGAGACTCTGCTCTTAGGGATATTGAAAGCACACTCCAGAGGAGGGCATATGTAGATCTTGGCCTGAAACTGTGTTTTTCTTGGCCTGCACAGTTGTTTAAAGAAATTCAATTAGTTGCCAAGATTAAAAAAAGAGGAATTTCATATAAAAACACAGATTTACAGCTTCTCTTTAAGAAATAGAAGGATCTGGTAAAATGGACCTGAATCCTACTTGGGGCTGGGGCTAAGGCTGAGATGCCCTGCCGTAGCCTGTGTCTTCCATCCTGGGGCTGCTGCTGCTTTGCACAGAGGCCTCCCACAGTCCCGCTGGGCCCCTAGTTTGCCTATATAGAAGTGATAAAGGAAATAAGAGCTTTTTTACAGGCGCACTCTCTCTGTCTCTGTCTATCTGTCTCTCTTTCCCTCTCTCTAATATAAAAACGGGTGATGAGGTGGGGGTGGACCATGTGAGCTGGTTAGGTTTCGTCAACTTGACACAAGCTAGAGTCATCTAGAAAGCAGAAACCACAACTGAGAAATGCTTCTATCAGACTGGATTTTAGGAAAGCCTTGATGATTGATGATTGATATGGAAGGCCCCAGTCCTCAGTTTGTGGTGTCACTCCTGGGCAGGTGGCCCTGGGTGGTAAATGAAAGCAGAGCAAGCAGCACTCCTCCATTCTCTCTGCTTCAGCTCCTCCCTCCAGGTTCCTACTTGAGTGTCTGCCCTGACTGGCCTTCACCACGAACAGTAAGCTGTAGGATGAAGTAACTCTTTCCTCCTCAAGTTGCTCTTGGTCATGGTATTTGTTATAAGAGCAGAAAGCAAACTAGGGCAGCATGTGATTTAGAATAAAGGAATAACATGTTACTTGCTTAAAAAGAGTGACACTGCTTTGTGGGTGTGTATGGTGCTTGCAATGGGTGGATGCTGGAAAGATCCACATTCAGACATTTTTTACTGATGCAGATGTTTGCCTCACACTTAGCCATGGCTCGTGCAGACAAATGAGTTGCCCTCAGTCCTCCCAGTCAAAAGAACTATTGAGTAATTATGTGCTCAGTTTTCACACTAGAGAGTATGGTGGCCCATGTCCATGTCTTAATGGTGTTACTGGGGAGGAGGAACTGTGAAGCGTACTGAGAAGCAAGTGTAGACAAATTTAAAAGTGTGTGTGTGAATGTGTGTGTGTGTGTGTGTGTGTGTGTATGTGTGTGTGATTGAATGGTTGGGATTTTCCCAGGATCAAGTACGGTATGAGTGACAGACAGGATCCCTCTTTCCTGTCTCTGTAGCCCTGGACTAGTCATCAAGGTCTCTTGCTTTCCCTCCAGCCTAGTAGAGGCAAATTCTTGACCTTGCTGGCTATTGTGAAAGATTTAATGAGAACCCGTGAAAGCTGCAAGATCTATGGAGGAAAGGCCCCTTCAGAAGCGCCAAGTAATTTACAGCGGCCTCATCATTTCATTCTGAGTTCAGCTGGCCTGCCAGGTGACACATCTAAAAGCCAGTCTCTATAATCTACAACTCCCTCACGGTTGGAAACAGCAGAAGGAGATCAGAGCTCCCCATTGAAGAAGATAAATTGTTCGTCTTTTGTACAGTTCTTGGTCTTTCTCGGATACCTACCACTCTGGTTTTAGTATGGTCATTTCTGCACTTGAGGAAGGAAGATTTTTCTTTTAATGGTCCTTTCTGCATCCGGACTGTTGCAGAGTTTGTTTAAAACCTGTTTGGCTCGTGTTGAAAAGGGAGGTACTTTTTCTGAATCAGCACTATCAAGGCTCTGTCCAATAGGGATATGGAATCTTGACATTTTAAAAGATTTATTTTTATTTGTGTGGATGTTTGTGTGTGTTTGCACATCTGTGGGGCTCCTGAGAATCCAGAAGAGTTTATCAGATCTCTTAAAACTGGAGCTAAAGGTGGTTGTGAATCACTCTGTAGGTGCTGGGAATTGAACCCAGGTCTTTTGCAAGAGAAGAAAATGCTCTTAATGGTGGAACCATCTCTTCAGCTCTTCCATATTCATATTTGAAATTTTCCAGTAGGTCTAGTTTTTAAAAGTAAAATTAATTTCAACCAGCACTGAAATGATGCTTCCACAGTTAAGAGCACTGGCTGCTGTTTCAGAGGACCTGGTTCAATTCCTGGATTTCACAGAGTAGCTCACACCATATATAACTCATTTCCAGGGCATTTGAAGTCCTCCCTTATCTCCATGGGCACTGCATGCATGTTTACATACATGTATGTAAAACACACATTGACATAAAATAAAAATAAAATGAAAAAATTAACTTCACTCATGTTTTGTTTATTTAACTTAGATATTTCTAAAACACCCTTTCAATATAATTGATGCTAGAATTACTAATAAGATATTTTGTCTTTCTTGTTATTGTTTTTAAAATTTAGGGAATCTTAACAATGACGGTGTGTTCCAAATTTCCACTAGAAAATACTTAGCCTGTTTTTGGTTCCAAAATTACAGCTTTTATATATTTTCAAATTGGCCCAAACATTCTTAAATTTTTAAAAACTGGAGTTATCAGTTTTTAAATGTAAGTGTCAATTAGAGAATAAAACAACATCTAAGCATTTCTTGCTTGGCCATACTGTCATTTAAAGCTTCATAAACAGTAACTCTCAGGGCCTATACTGTGATAGATAGGGTAGCTAGCTTTAGACTTAGAAGACCCGAGCTATGGGGATTGCATGTTCTTTTTATACACCCACCATGTAAGGAAGCTTATGTGTGCTCCTTGTTGAGGGAGTCCCAGCAGGAAGAGAAACCTGTGACTATGATGGAAGGCCCCTCCAGTCGGCACACATGATGTACCTCTACTCTCCAGGGTACTCCATATGTATATGTATATGTATGTGTATGTGTATGTATGTGTGTATGTGTGTGTGTATGTGTATGTGTATGTATATATATTTGTGCCCCTCAGAATGGTCGATAGTCTTTAGAAGGAACTAGCAGGTATCCGACTGGAAGCCACTAGACTGAAACAGCATCTGTCCATCTGTGATACCATGCATCCACTTGATAGGATATGAAACAGGTTTTTGTGTCCAGCCTTGCTAAACTCTGGGGAATATTGTAGCTATTTGAAGGGATCACAGTGATACTTGTGAAACTTGATGTCTAGCAGTAGGGGTGGGGGATATTGAATCTAATCATATAGCCAATGAATTAAATAGCAACATGCTAACTCTAAAGTACGGGTCTTCATGAGACCACATGGTTAGGAAGTGAATTCAGCCTGGAGGCTTGGTGAATCTTCCTGGAATATGTGACATTTTTCTTGGGACCTGAAGGATTTGGGGAGTGAGAAGTGGCAGAGGTGGTTTTACCAGGGATATGAGCATAATCAACAGTAACTAGACTAGAATGTGTTTGGTTAGGAGGACAGAAAGAGGGTAGAACCCAGACCTGCAGGGCCTTCCATAGGTCCAGGAGAAACTTAGTCCTTGTCTTTACAGACTGGAGGGCTCTCAGAGCTTTTAAGCAACTGTTGATGATCCCATTTGGATTTCTTCTTTGGGTCTTATGGGATGACCTGTGGCTGCAGACCTTCTGTGTGATTGCCACGTTAGGTCCGGCCTCAGTGGAAACTGTCTGCAGACTCAGGGTAGCACCTTTGTTTTGCTGCTTATTCACAGGCAATGGGCTCCGGCAAGTTTTGAGAAAGAAAGAGTGTGCCGGGACAGTGAAGACAGAGGCAGTCTAAGAGCTCAGAAGAAATGGGTGACATTCCTTCTGAAAATTTGGATGTTCCGGTTCAAATTTTAATCAAGTCTGCAGGAACTAAGGCTCGTTGTTCCTCTATTATCATTAGCGACACTCGCTATGGCTGGAACGTCTCCACCACAACTCCAGTTGAAATTTAATCCCCACTGTGCATTATTAAGGAGCTGGAAACTTAATCTAACCTTAGCACTTGGAGGTGGGGCCTTTGGGAGGTAATTAGAATTCGATGAGGTCATGGGCATGGGACCGAGAGGGTTGCGTTAGTGCAGGGATAAGAAGAGGGAGAGAGACCCAAGCCAGTGTGTTCACAGTGTCTCAGAATGCGAGTCCCTCCACTGACAAGACAGACCTCACAAGATGCAACCCTTCCTTGACTGTAGATCTCAAGAACTAAGAGCCGAATAAACTTTATTGTTTGTAAATGACCTAGTCTCTGGTAGTCAGTTATAGCAACTAATGACAATGCCAGTAAGAATATAGCAGCACAGTACTGTCTACACAGGGCCCATTTTTCTAGCTGTACATATTTACACATGTGTGGGATCAATATACAGAGACCCTGCCCAATATGTGGATAGCACTCCCTTTTTATTTGATAGAGAGAGAGATATACTGCGGTTAAATGCCTTGTCCACAGCTGACCTGCTAATACTGGAACATGGGTCTGTTTGACTTCAAAGCACTGTGTGTGTTCTTCACCATTAGTGCCTGCTCAGTGGAGGCCTGATGACTCCAGGCTTGGGCATGGGTAAAACAGTATGAGTGGGTGAAGGTAAGGATGGATTTATCATGCCTGTGGATGGGTAAGTATACTTGGCTAGATGATTCTTAACCGAAACATCTTCTAACTACTCCTTCTAATATGTGTTAATCCCAAAAGGCCATGTGTTTAATTCCACTTTTTCTCTGTCCTCCTTTCCTTCTTTAGGTGTTGAACTTTTTTTGCTGCTCTATAGACCCATTGGCATCTCTGCCATCTCTTTAGAGATCAGTTTAGAGGTCTCTGGGGCAGGGCACAGACTCTGTCATCTGTGAGAGATTCTATGTTCTAGGGGTAAGCAGGGATGTTTCAAGGAAACACCCCTGACCAAATGGATTCTTCATCTTAATCAGATGAACAGACAACGAAGTAAGACTTAAAATCCATAGTGTGTTTACTGACAACACAAACTAAAGAAGAAAATGAGAGTGCTGGAGAAAATCAGGATGGTGGCATTTGAGCTGCAGCCCTGCAGGAAGTAGGGGAGCAGATGAGGAAGTGCGGGTAGGGGAGAGCATTCTAAGTAGATCAAGCAGCTAAGGAGAGAGCCTGAGGCAGGAATGTGCGTGGAGCATGGACGGAATAGCAAAACAGAGAGGGTGGAATTGTGTGCAGTTGGAGGTGGGGTTGCGGTTATAGCTGGAGCTTCCGGGACCTCGCAGCCATTGTGAGACCTCTGGTTCTCCTGTGAGAGAGGATTCATAGGAGCAGCAGTTTTCAACTGTGGATGTCAGTGCAAACGCAGACAGAGAGGTGGGAAGAGGATCGAGGACTCACGCACTCCTGTGTGGGAGCTGTGGGAACCTTAGACATGGAAAGTCAGGGATGTGGTGGGAAGAAGTTGAATATACATATACACGTATATGCATGTATACACATACACATATTTGAGACAAAGTCTCGGGTAGCCCAGGCTAGCCCAGCACTCACTATGTAGCTGAGGATATCCTTGGATTTCTGATCCTTCCTCTTCTCCCTCTCAAGAGCCTGGAATTACAGGTGTGTGGTAAAACATCAGGCTGGATCTACAGCTATTCTGAGGAAGAGAGGGTGTTTAGGACTTGGAACGGGTTAACAAAACCAGGCCATTTTGGTGTAATTTTCTTTTCCCACCCAGAAGTTATTTTAGCTGTCCTTCATGCACGTGTTAACAAGCCATCTCGGTCATTCATTGTCCTAGGTACTTTGTGAATTCTTTTAAACGATAGTTTAGTTTTTTCAAATTGCACAAGGAAGCCATCATTCTAGCCTCCTTGGACAACGTCACACAGAGCAAGATGAACATCCCCATTTGTGCATTCGTAGTTTTTTTTTTTTCAAAAAAAGAGTTCATCCTTATAACATTTTGACTTTTTTTTCCCTGTGCATTTACAGTGCATTCATGCATTCTAAGGCTGAGGAGCTGGGTTTATTCATATGAAAATGAAGGCATGCTTTCATACTGATTTTTTTTTTTTTTTTAAATTCAAGTATCTTGAAGATCTTCCCCTATCGGAACATGAAGACCCACTTCCTTCTGCTAAGTTCCCTAGGGAGTCCTTCAAAAATGTATCTGACTCATTTCACTTCTCCCCCCAATCACTCCCTGAATTAGGGAATCAAAGACGGACACCCACGCACATGCCCTAGGCATAGTCTCTTTTCCAGAAAACATCCACAAGATGACATTTAAGGGTTCAGAGAAAAAGCTTAATATGCAGCGTCACCTTCCCGAAGTGACTTTCCTCTTCTAGCAGGGTCACAGCTGCCTTGGTTTGACAGTGCCTCTGCTGTGTTACACTCTGGGCATGTCTCCCATGTCCCCCTCACTAGCAAAAGTCAGAGCCCAGTGCAGCAAGGTGACCTGGCCTTGGATTGGATGGTAAGTAAGGACACTGACCAAACCAGAAGGGAAGCGGGTGCCGCGACAAGAGCGAGGGACATGAATGGAGCAGGGTCACTCTGCAAGCATGTCACTCCCCCAACCCCCAGCAACCATCACTTAATAGATCAGAGCATTTATTATTATTTGTCATAAGTTCACATAAACAGCACAGGAAATTACAGAGACTAGTTACATAATACATATTATGTAATTAACTCTCTTTTTTTGTATTATATAATTATATACCGTATCAACTTTTTACACTATGAGATACAAAAGGAGTTAACTGTTGAGCACCAGAGAGCTTCCACCCCCAAGCATTATTTTGATGGTTACAAGAGTGTTCAAAAATTTTTGCAGTCTGTTTAGCTTACTCCGTCCTGAAGGTGCAAGCTTGCTAACTTTTACACGGTAGCCATAGGGTAAGCTGCTCACCCTAGGACAGGCAGGAGGGAGCAAAAGACACAGCCTATTGGAAAGCCTCCTGCAGGGTTGTGCTTTGCAGGAAGTACTGGTACATTCTAGAGAGCTCTAGAGAGTAGAGGCTGTTTTCCAGCAAGGCTTGGAATTTGTCAGCTTAGTTTACTCTGTTCTTAGTTCACTCAGATGAAGGCATAACTATGCCTGTCTCTTGTATTCATCTATTTTCAGTGGAGGGCACTTTCCATGTCCCCCATTGACCAGCATGGTGGAGGGCAATGGAGACTCAAAACAAGGAGAAAGGGCTTCTCAGTTGGATCCATGTACTGAAGATGGGAGACACAGATATCAGGTAGGAGGGACTGGGCCACAGTCACACTGGAACTCAGAGCTTCTAAGCATAGCTGCATGTAGTGTTTATCTTGGTACCTAGTATGTCCTTCCCCTCCAGTAGGGCGCAGTGTTGCAGACACAGACCTGGAAGACAGGAGGAAACCTGCTTGCATGTGTGTGAGCCACCCTTGCTGCAGAGTGGAACACAGTTTTCCAGCCTTTGTTTAAAGAGAAAAAGATAGTATTAGACTTAGGTTTTGAGGCAGCAACAAAGCCTGTTTTGCTCATTATGATCAATAATACTTATGAAAATATAGAAATAGCGCTATGAGATGGGAGTTTGAGGAGATATTAGACAAAGTTCTTACATTTCAAGAACCTATTATCTAGTGGCAGGGCAGATTGTCCAAGAAAACAGGCAGCAAGTGGTATCTACTCCATGAGCAGAGAGGAGCACATATGGTAGAGGTGCTCAGTGGAGAAGACAGTTTCGTACCTTAAAGTGAATAGGAGATAAAGTCTCATGAGAAAAGAATTGAGTGTGTAACTTAAAAGGAGCTGAAGTTAAAGGCAGTGAAGATAACAGGAACAGAGGTGTGGGAGTGTTGGATAGATGTTGGCCTAGAGGTAGAGGGGAGACAGGAAAGAAGGATTCTTGTAAAGATTACAGAGGAAGAATAGAAAAGCAGGAAGGTACAGGAAAGAGAGGCCACAGACATTTCTCACCTGGGAAGAGAGTTTGATTTGGGGGTGGGACTGTGGGAGGAAGATGTCAACTAATTGAAGTAGGTATTTGTGGAAATGTTTGAGGAACATGACTTTGGGAGACTTGCTAAGTTGGAGACCAAGAACCCATGTGGGTTTGTCTAGCTTGAAGGCAGCTGAGGCTGGAGTAACGTATCTGATGTCATCGCAGGCCCATGATGGGACTGAGTGAGCTCCTCACGGGAAGTGTAGTCGGACTGTTGTTCCTGCTCCCGTGCAGAAGTAGATGGAGGAATCAGACATGACCAGAGATCAGGACTGCTGGCCTGCGTGGTCTCAGTTGACTGAAAATGGAGACATTTTACACAGTGGAGCACTGTCCCTTTCAAGACTGCCTCAGCAAAGCAGAGAGTGAGCCCGGAGAAGCAGCCACTGAACCTGGCATCTGGAAGTCCTCAAGAATATAGCTCGACAGGCTGGGAGCAGGTGCGTTGAAATACTTATAGGACACAAGACTACTGGCTTTTAAATGTCAGTGTGCATTTTAGTCATTTGCAGGGATTAAAAAACCACACGAATTTCTATGTTCCTTATCACAAAGGAGGAAGAGGAAGAGGAGGAGACAAGGACTAAGAAGATAAAGGGCACTCAGGTCAACTCCCATATAGGACATAGCAGAAGATTATCAGTCTAGCAAGGCACACACACACACACACACACACACACACACAACCATGGGAGAGAGGGCAGGGTAGTAGGAGAAGGCAAAGACTAAAGTGAGAATTTAAGGAAGGGAAGCCAGAATTACACTCTTCAACTATTTCTAGATGAACCATTGGGAGCTCCTTTTTGAAAAACTGGGACCAAAGTAAGAAAGATGGCTTCCCATAATTTCAGTTTTAGGGGACCTGACATCCTATTCTGGCCTCTGCAGACACTTCACACACACACACACACACACACACACACACACACACACACACACACACACACGCACGCGCACGCGCACACACAGAAACCTTTAAATTGTATTCAATTCATTTGGGAACCTTTCAGGTTCCTCCTTAGAATATTGTTGAGCGAGTCACCCAGCACTGTCATCCTTGCGGCTACCTGGAAACCCAGGTTACGAAAGTTCGGAATTGTGAAATGACACAGGTTGTGGGGTTACACGCAAGCTTATCTTTTGAAAGTGTCTATTTCCTAGTTTCCGTGGGGATGCACTCTGCCTGAGTCTTCAGGAGGCTGGAGTGAAGAGGAAGGGGCCACTCCCACCTGTTACAGCACCCTGCAAGTCATGCTGAGAGAGGAGGGGCACCCCAGGGCCTTGATGTTCCAACCACTACCATGTTGCTGCAGGAAGTACCAGGTCACAAATCACAAACCCCACTTCTCGGCAGCTACTTGTCTGGGCTATGTCTGAGATCTTTGGTCTGAAACCTCCTCCTTCTACTCTGTGCCTGTGACCTGGGAACTGCACTGTCCTGCTGCCGACTGCAGATTATCTCTGCATCTTGTGTGTTCTTGTTAGAGCGCTTATCTCAGTGGTCTAGCCAGTGAGTAACAATCTCTGCTGCTTCTGAAATTGGTACCATGATTATTTTATCTAGCATCTTTCTGTGGAATGTCCCTTTGTCAAATTTCTGCTGAAATAATTTTCAATTAAGTAATGAGTTCTTACTCTGAAACAAGAAAAACATCATTATTAGTAATCCATTATGTCTTGGGCACTGTTATAAATATTTCACACATCTTAGACACTTCAACCTTGGAATACCCCAACGATACAGTATTTATGATCCCCTTTATCATCTTCTTTGTTGTGCTCCCATTAAAACCCCACTATATGGGCTCCTAAAATTCTTTAGGAGCTGCTATGATCTCATGGAGCAGTTAGTCAGTTCTACATGTTCATGCCCCAGCGTTTGAGATACAAGAAGGCTATTCATTATTCATCAATCAGTCAACCCAAAATTGCATTCCTCTTTTGGCATGCCTATGGTGTTTTGTTTTGTTTTTGTAGCAAAAAACCAGATTTGCGAGTACATGGTCCTAGGAGGGGACATTCCCAAGACGATAAATCAGGCACATTTGGAGTGATCCACTTATGGTGGTAGACAAAGTTTAAGAGATGGACCTTAACTCAGTGAGTTGAGCAGGATATTAGTACCTTTGAGCCCAGTTTATCCTGGGGTATAGGGCAAAACCTATGAGCTTTCAGACTCAGGGCAGGAGGAAGGTACAGTGCCTGGTGCTTGGCCACAGGGACTGGTGACTGTGCTTCTGTTTTATGTATCTACCACCTTATTCCTGAGTTCACCGAATACCAATCTGTGCCAGGCACACAAATTTCTTTGTGTGACTCTGTTACTGTCACACAAAGCATATGGCCCTATCAGGACCCTCTAGCACTCAGGGGTCGTAGATTCCTTTAGCATCACAGCCTGTTCCCCTTGCTGGGCACACTTCTCTGCTCTACTCCTGTGTGCTCTCAGTGCCTACCAGCTTGTCTGTACCTTTAGTAGGCTTTACTTAAAGCCTCTGCTGTCCATCAACCACACGAGTAGTTCTTACTCATTCTGCAACGTCCACTCCAAGTCTAGTTTCCTCAGTGGTTGCCTCCGTGAACTCCATTATCTAGAATGGCATCTCCTGGCCTGTGGTCTGACAGTATCTAACATCGCCATTCCTTCCACAGGTCTGGCTTACCATTACACGTGGACTCATTTTAATGCTTGTCTGGTAGGACCATAGAAGTTGCGATCTCTTTGCGCATGATCCATCTTTCCTGGATAAGTGTAGCCACCATCCCCTCATCAAAGCATCCTAGAAAAACCACAACAGAACACAATTCAATCCTGGGGAGCCCAGGCCTTAATGGCTGCATCTTCATTACAGCTCCTATATCTATAGCTCAAGGAATACTGTGGAAGAGGGGCCAGGAAGAGTGTAAGAGCCAGAACACCAGGATAGCTTCTTCAGAACAGTATCTTCTAGAAATGGATGCATGAACCAGGCCTGAACCATGGTACTGTCAATGGTAACATAAAAATGTGGAAGAGGAAAAATTTCATGGGGTCTTATCCCTAGACGAAGAGCCAGTGACTGTTTGAGAGGAAGACTTAGCTTTTCCCAGAGGAGAGCCACATTATTGGTTATCCACTGCATAGTAATCCACTCTGAAACCACAGATAACAAACACACAAACACACACAAATAACAAAAGTGGACTCAGGCAGATTGTGTTTTTATATATTCATGGAAACAGATACACATACATACGTGTGTGCACGCACACACATTTATGTATGGACAAACGATCAAAGAGAGAGCCTGTCAACTTGGGAGTAGGGGGTGGGCATGGGGACAGTTGGAGGGAGGGTACATGGGAGGGGCTGGAAGGAGTTAAAGGGGGGGGGAAGGGATGTGATTCTATTCAATTAAAAAATAAATTAAAAGAATGTTGCCAGTCTGAGAGGCATGGCAGACAGAGACAGGAAGCAGGCATGCCTCTGACAGCTGTAGCTTTCAGTTCCTGTGATAGGTCTCAGAGCCCAGACCCAGGCTTTATGCCTGGCTTACCCACTTGGACCAAGTGTGGCTTCTCAGAATAGCCAGAACCCACAGCAGCTCTAGTTAGTCTCTGTTTGGCAATAGTTCCAAGAATTTCTGAGTTTGTCCTTCAGTGATTCTTCCCGGAGTCCTGTCTGCTGGAGAGAAGGACTGGTGTCCACAGCATGGGTTTACCAAGTGTCTCCTGTGTGCTGGAACAAAGAGCCCTTGGTCAATACTCATATACGGAATGCAATGTTGCAGTATCTCCATTTAATGTGAAGAGATGGGGGCAGGGAGGGGGGCGGAGAATTCTGTTTATGATGGTGTCCAGGCCTGCCTATTTCTACTACTCCTAATTTTGGATGGTTCTGTGCAAGGGTTGGTTATAAAAATGAAGGGTGGGCCGGTGAGATGATTCTTTAAGGAAACACTTGCTGTGCAACGGTAAGAATCTGAATCAAATCCCAGAACCCACGTAAAGCTGGGCGTGGTAGCATGGGTCTGCCGTTCTGCTGCTGTGCTGAAGTCAGAGGCAAGAGGATTCCCAGAAGCTCCTGGGCCAGCTAATACTGCTGTGTGCAGTGCTGACCATTGCAGGGACATTAAAGAAGACAGGAAAGGTGAGCTTGTTCTCTGGCCCCCATACATATGCACACCAGGACGTGTTTTTGTCCACGTTCACTCACAGGCGCACTGGAGTCTGAAGAACAGTGAAGTCTTTCTGATATTCAAATGGCCCCTGGAGTTGATGCTCGGCAAATGAAAAGTTTTTCCATTCAAGTGAGGACGGTTTTAGAAATGACGTGATTCCCACTGGGAGGATCTTCAGTCATATTCAGATTTTAAAGATTTAAAATGATGGCTCTTCGGTCCTAATGGTATTCTGTCCTTAAAGGCCATCTCAGGGCTGATGATCAGAGGGGATGTGGGGGGCCCTTGCGGGACAGCATTTTTCTAGGAATGCTGGAGGGTCAGAGCCTTCCTAAGAAATTTCACAGTGACAGTAAATAACCCTGTCAGCTGTATTTCAAGCAGACAGTGAAATCTTGTCTTCTGGGAACATGATCTCTCGTTTGTATTTGTCACCTTTACCGACCCATGTGGCCCAAAAGGTCTGATGTCGAGAACATTCGCCATTTCTACTCCCAGGTGGGTCTCCAGTGGAGCAGCCTCTTACAGGGAATGGTCACGTGACCCGGAGAGACGGGAGGTGTCCGCAGCCAGGGGTCCAGGCTATCCTGGTTTTTAAATGTGCCTGTTTGAAGGGCCAATCTATGGTGGGAACAGTGGCCGCACAGTTTTCAAATCTGCCCTTTCCTCTTTACATGGAAACTGAGACTTCTGGGAGCACGAACTGAGATGCACGTACATCAACATTTTGGTTGCAAAAAGAAAGGCAAAAAACAAAACAAAACAAAACAACAACAACAACAACAACAAAAAAAAAAAAACAAAAAAACAAACAAAACCCCCCAAACCCAGATCTCTTGATGTTTCCTCAAATTGTAACTTTTCTTTGGAGGCAATTATGGTTTCTACGTCAGTACTTATTAAAATAATAGCGGACACTTTGGCAGTGAAACTTTGTTAAAGGTGGATGAATCCCCACGGGAGAAAAATGAATGGTTCTGTGAAGCCCAAAAAACATTCCCCGTGTCTAAATCCTTCCAGCCTCTTGCTCTGCCGATCCTGAGGGTGCTTCATATTTAAAGCCTTTGCTAATAATGTGAAATATCACGTCGCTTCTATTCCTTTTAATCTTTTCATTTTAACATGGAACAAGCCTCCTCATACCTTCACAGTTAAGATTCTCAGAATTATGTTGGGAAAATGTAATTTTGCTTACATTTCCTTCTGAATTTGCTAATGTAAAATTGAACTTTAGAGAAAGATATCAGAGCTTATGAGAAATTGAGGGCTTTTTTTTTTTCCTGTTTCTTGGAAGGTTAATGAGATGAAACCACACTGTCCTTCCTGGAGTCTCTGTTAAGTATATTCTTCTTTCATCTCCTTTATCTTTTAGGCCAAAGATAGTGTTGTGGATTATGTGATGTAAGTTCTGTTCCAATGAGGAATTAATTTTGATTAATGATGCATGCAAAAGACATCTAGCTATATACCCACTAGATAGAGATTTAACTCTTCAAAATCAGGGAATGACTGATTTAATAAATGTTGATTTAATATGTCAACTCTGTATGTTTTTATGTCACTAGAACCAGGTTCTTTCTTCTACCCTCTAATGTCAAGAATGCTGCCTGGTCTAAGATGGCTTCTAGACCTCCCTTTGTTCTGAGTTCTGTTAGGAGATGGAAAGACAGCCTCCTGGGAGACCTACTACTAATGTCTTTCATCTCACTGCCTGTCCCTATATAGTAACATATACTATAATGTTGTGTATAGCACAGTGTATATACTCTGTATATTGCCTAAGACTCTTTTAGTAGTGAACAAAGAAAGGTTATTATCATCAGTGATCTCTGTCAGAGGTGTGTGTCTTTTTGATTGACTAGCTACAATATGAGGAAGTAATGAAGTAGCCTTTAACCCCGAACGTATCGTGTGAGTGAGTGTATGTGTGTGTGTGTGTGTATTCCACACATGTACAGGAATCTGCTGCTATCAGAAGAGGTCATCAGATGCTCTGGGCCTGTAGTTATGTGGTTTTGAATCACCATGTGTATGCTGGGAACTGAACTGAGGCCCTCTGTGAGGGTAGCAAATCTTGTCATTGATTACTGGGTGCCTGATCACTGGGTCAGATGCTGGAGGAACCAACTTTAAAAAACATATGCAGGGCAAGAGAGGTGGCTCAGTTTTTCAGGAGTACTTTCTGTAATTCCAGACCCAGGAAACCTGACACCCTTTTCTGGCCTTTGTGGACACTGAATGAGTACCCATGCACTCCCCTGCCCAGTTTCCCCTCCCCCAAAGAGATAGAGAGAGAGGCACACACACACACACACACACACACACACACACACACACACACGCACGCACGCACACACACAGAGACCAGAATAACTATTGCTGGGCCAAAACAAATCTCTACCGTGCAAAGGCCTCTGTATTTCTCCTCATGAGGTCTGCTCCTCCCTGCCTTCCAAAGCACTTGTGCTTCACTATGTGGTGCTACCTCCAAAGAACGCTTGTGCGCTAGAAAAATAAGTATACGGCCGATTTTCAGATGACATCTTCTTTAGTTCTGTTCTAAATTATGTGACTCCCTCCACTCTGGCAAAACCTGCGGTCAAGTCTGGCTTTCCATCCTCCTCCTTAACTCAGAAGAGGAGTGGCAGTCAGTGCGGTTGGTTTCTGCAGACGAATTTGCCACCTGAACGAGACAGCTCAATTCACGAGGGGGGCGGAGATCTCAATTTCTCAACTGGTTCAGCCATCAAAGCCACAGTGAGGCCTAGGGGATTTGACTTGTATTTATTAATTTTTCTTGTCACTAAAACTGGGGCAGACCTTCACTGAACGGTATTTATAAGATTTATGATCCTGGAGGAAACCATTATGGTTACCTTCATTGCATTAAATTTCCAAAGTTTTGCTTAGCATATTCCTTATGGTTTGGAAATCGCATCACGAACCACATTCTGGCAGTAGATGACTGAAGAGGCTGTGGGAAAACGTCACTGGAGACCCACAAGCCTAGGTTCTCAGCCTAGGATGACCCTTCTCTGCAAGGTTCTCAGGCTGGCCCTCTGTGTCTCTGGCTCTCTGGGTCTTCCCTGTAATCAAGGATGTGCTTATGTGTCTTACTGAGAGCTGGGCACCGTGTCCAGCTCTCACATCTGTTAGACACAGTTGCTGAGTCCTTGGAATTGTTGTTCACTGGAGTTGAGTCAGGCTCAGTCAATGCCTTCAATATTGCTTTTCCAGATTTATGTGAGAGATCTCACTGAAAATAGGTACAAGAGGAAAGGCATGGTGCAGTGGACCAGAGCTGTTGAAGAGCAAGCCTGGTCCCAAGTGCCTGAAAAGACCCTTCGATCACTACAGCTCTCTAGAATACAGCTGTTCTGACCTGATTCACAGACTCTTGTTTCTACCTAAATATTTTGCCGGAAGTAGATTCACTTTAACCATTGAGGGCCATTTATTTCATTTTATTTTGACAACCTCTAAAGCTATTTCAGGGTTTTCTTTGATGAGAGTGAAGGGAGCGTTAATGTGGGATTTCCTGGTTCCAGTTGTTCACCATCAAGCTCTAGTGTTTGGGGAACAGACTCATGATTTGGACATTCGGGGGCTGAAGCAGAGACATTGTGTGCATTTGGACTTTGGCTGCACCTCTCTTCTGTTCCTGTTGGTTATAATTTTGGTAATAAAGCCAGGCAGGCTTTCTTGCTGCTTCCTAAAATTGAGTCTCTTAACAATTCTTAGAAGATTTTGTCAGTTAGGAAGCTGAATTGATAATTTTCTTCACAGGTATTCATTCATTTATCATTCTTTGGGTATAAATTTTCTAGTTGGGGCTGTGAAGGGAATAAAGCTACTAATACAGATTGTATTTATTCAACTATTTCATTAATATTACATATAAGATAATGCATAATTGTATACATACAAAACAGTGCATTCTATTAGTTTCATGTATATATGTCTTTACTTTTGTCTCTAATTTGTCCTCTCTTCCCCTGCTCTCCCTTCTGTGCCCATTGTCTATTGCTGATTCCCTTTTGTCCCCTACACCCCAGCTCCTTTTCTGCTGTCATGTCACATGGATTCTATCAACCAGTTCCTTAGGAGCCTTTCCTCCTATCTCATGAGATTCTCCTCCCTCTCCTCTCCTACACACACACACACACACACACACACACACACACACACCACCACCACCACCACTGTACGTACATTACCCCCCCCACACACACACACATTTTTTTCCACTGGCATATTACCTTACTCTCCCATATATAATTTTAAGCCTAGTTTGTGCATAGTAAAGAAAATATATAGAATTTGTCTTTCTGGATCTGCCTTATTTTTGCTTAGCATAAAGATTTCCAGATCCACCCATTTCCTTGCAAATGTCCTAATTTATTTTTTTTAATGACTTAATATGCCTGTGGTATGTTGACTTAGAGTCCTTTGGGGGTACACACACACACACACACACACACACACACACACACACACACACGTATATTGAAAAGTGGTATAGCTTCAACACACATTATTAAAGCTTCAACAGAAGGGGCCTTCCAAATTAGAGCAGGTAATGGCATACTAAGTCCTTTAAGGTTGATTTAATAAAGCATAATCCCACCTGAGTGATTTGGTTTTGGTGGCATCTACCCCAACCTATTTGTTTACTTAAGCTTTTGCATTTAAACATTAATATAAGCTACATAAATGGTAAAATTTCAATTTATCTACTTGTTAGGTCCAAAACAACGCCCTAAAATGGAAGTGCTGGTGATAATATATTAAACAGAAGGACTTTTGGCCAGTAAACAGGAGGATTATTATTGGATAAACAGTGGTCTGGAGGTGGGTTTCTGTTTACCTGGAGCCTCCCTTAATCCACCCAAAGGTCAACTACTTAGGGCAAGGACATCTAGTTCCCAGTCAATCTGCAGAGTCTGTAACAGCTCAAAGAGCCTCACCCTGCTGACAGACATCAGCTTGCTTTTCTGCCATTTGCTCTCCTCTCTGCCCCTGTCCCACCCCAAGATATAATCTTGGCAATTTGATCTCTAAAATACCGTTCTTTTTACTCATGGAGGAGTCTAGCTCACTGCACCCGCACTTACACTAAGTTACTTTAGTTTGCAGTCACAATCATTATCTAATTACAAAATATTTTGACTGTCTCAGAGAGAATCTGAGATGTAGCCAAGAAGTAGCCAACAAATCAGTTCCAGTAAACTCTAACAGACACGCTGCTCTTGTACATTTGCTTATTCTGGGTCCTTCATAGAATGATGTGTTTAATGACTTTTAGTTTTTTACTCATTTCATTGCTGAATAATATTCTATCATGTGGATATACCACATATGGATATATGTTTTTATCAGTTGATGGACATTTGGGTTGTTTCTGTCACTTGTCTATTATGAGCAATGGTGCTATGAAAAATTGCCTACAAGTTTTTGTTTGCACATAAGTTTTCAATTCTCAGGTAGGTACCTTAGGAGCTCAGTTGCTGCAGTAGGTGATGATGCTGTATTTTAGTTTTGAGCTGCCCACAGTTTTCCCTAAGCATCTTACCACTTTATAATTCCATGAGAACATCTGTAACCTCAAAATATATTTTTAACTACTCTAAGGCTTAGGTTAGTAGCTCTCCAGCCTCTAGACAAAATGCTAAGCTGATAAACAAGAAATACTTTTCTAGCGCTGACCAGGGCTGGGTCCAGGGTTTGTTTATTGAGAATCCTGTGGATTCGGAGATGGTGGTCCCTTTTCTTCGGTGAGGAACAGACTCTCCAGTCTCTGAGGCCTCCTTGGGAATCTTTAACAATGGGGAAAAGGCAACAAGGGCGATTTGGCAAAGCTGGAGTCTGGCCTGAGTGAAAGGCTGGGCAGAGTCAAATACCTCAGTGATGGCTGAGTTTGGATGTCGGCCCTTAAGCTAGAACTGACTTCCTGTTCTCTACAATAAACCATCGGCTCAGGTTTTGTTTTCTTAATGGGGAAAATGTGTGAAGCTCCAGCATTTCCTGTCTCCCTGGAATAAACAAATTTCTGCAAAACCATCTAAATCCCAGGAGTCCGGGCATGAGTTTATAACTTAAGCTGGGGGAGAAAAGCACCCTGGGAGTCTGTGTCATTCTTGGTCTGCCCTGGAGCCATCATGTCTACGTGGTTGTGTCTCGCTGACCACAGCCATCTGAGGTGGGCCAGGCGAGCTCACGCTATGTCCACTTCATGCACGAGAGTTGATCGTCAGAGACGTGGACCCATCTTCTCCGGGCCACACGAGCGAGCCAGAAATGACTTTGCTCAAGCCAGTCATTCCCAAGTGCCCTTCGTTTGACCGGTGCCGGCGTGGGCCGGTCTTCATTCCCTTCGCCGCAGCTTTGGACTCCGGCTTCTGCATTGAATTAGTGGGCTTTGCGATAACAAAGCAGCCAACGGGGAACCCAGGACACTCAGCATTAAAAAAGTTCCTTAGTGGTTTCAGTCCCGGAGTTGCCAGTACCATTTAGGATGGTTTTAAAAACGGGATAAAAAGAAAACACTCATGGCTCTATCAGCTTGAGCTTCTATTTTAATTTTTGTGCGTTGTATTTTAATAGTTTTTTTTCATATTCAGATTAGTTTTGCACAATTTTCACTCACAGCACGCATTCTACTAGCTGCCCCCTTGGACTCAAGTAAAAAGTGCATATAGCTACCTAACTCAGAGACATAACTGTAATGTGTTACAATCATGTACATCACACACACACACATCCCCCCCACACACACACATCACACAGACACACCACATACATACACATACACAAAGCCTAAAGGCAGTTTTGAATCGAAGTGTTTCAGTCTTTCGTTTTTTTTTTTTTGTGAGTTGCTACTATGCATTGCTTCCAAGTTCAAAGTCACGGTATAGATGCTGGCACTCTGGTCAAGCACCCGATTTCTAGCTGAGAAGCAGAAAGCAGTGGCAGGCAGTGCCCCTTACCTGTGCCCACCTGCATAGTCTTTTCCTCCTTAGACACACTCCTTGGGACGTCTTTGTTAAAGTAGCTTCTTAGCTAACATTGGGCGCCTCTTCCCCTCAGAACAACAGTGCTTCTTACCTCACCAGAGTATGTGAGTGAACTGCAAACTCTAAAGATCTGTGCAAGAGTTAAAACGGCATAGGTAGTCCCGAGCAGGCTGACTAGCTGGAGGCTTTCTTATGCATCCCTGCTTTAGGAAAAAACAAAACAAAACAAACCAAACAAACAAACAAAAAAATCTCCTTTCCCCACCCCAAAGCACTTTAAGGGAGGAAAGAAGTGGACTCAGTTCTGTGAATGGCCCAAGGAAATGGGAGTTTGAAGGCTTGAACCTCATATGGGAATAGAAGTGACCCTTAGGACCCCAGGTTCGTGCCTCTGCTGTCTGGGAAAGTCTGGGAAAGAGATTATGTTTAGAGAGTGTCCTCATAAAAGCTCAAGGACAGAGAACCCCTGATGCAGCTTGTTCCCCAAGAACCCCAGACCTCCTTCCAAGTAGGCAAACCTTGTAGACAGCATAACAAAAGTTCTTTGTAGGTCTTAGTAACAAAAATTAAACTACTTGCAGGTGAAGACCTCCCCCTCTTACCCCTCTAGCTTAAGCCTTGACATGTAAGAGGTTTTCAAGAAAAACCCACTTATTCTGGCCCTACTCTGAGAGTCAGCCTTGCCTGTCACTCAAGCTGTTAAGACACTCAGCCTGCCACTGTTGACGAAAGCTAAGAATGAGTACCTTGGAATGATGTATGTATTTAACTAAGAATAGTTACAATAACACCACAGGTAGGCTACCAATCATTTACTGTGTGCATCTTACACATTTTAACCCATGGTCTCCTGTCTATTACCTTTCAGCAGGTGTGTGTTATACTCATTTTACAGAAGGAAAAGCAGGAGCTCAGAGAGGGCAAATGCTTTGTCCGACATTCTGAAGCTAGGAAAGGGAAAGTGCAGCTCTCAGTTACAGTTCAGCCTTGTGTTTTCTTGGGAAAAAAAATACTGATCTATTTCTCCTACACATAGTGAGTGGCACTCAGGGGTGACTAACATTTCTTCTAATTTATTTACATATTTTAAACGATTTATTCATTACTTTTATTTTATGTGTATGAGTGTTTTCTCTCCACATGCACTGAGCGCACTGTGTCCGTGCAGTGTCTTTGGAGGTCAGAATAGGACACAGATGCCCCAAAACTGGTGTTATGGACAATTGTAAGATATCGGGGGGGGGGGGATGGAAACTGAACCCACATCCTGTGCAACAGCCGTAAATATTCCTAATCATGGATCCATCCCTCTAGCCCCATATAAATTTGCTTTAAGTGACAGCCAATGCCATTTACTCAATAATGATTATAAAGATCTTAAGCAAATCTTTTAGCATTTTAAAGCTTCCACTTTCTAATCTTCAAAATGGGAAAACAAAGCTGCCTAGTGTGTGATGTTCTCTGAGAACAGATGAGATGAGGTACTCACAGTGGCTGGGCCACAACTGGTGTCCAGCATATTTTGTCAATTGTTAATTTGATAAGTGCCCCAGGCTGGCCTGGAATTCACTCTGTATCTGAGGCTGGTGTCGAACTCACAATGATCATCCTCTCTCAACCGTCCAAGTGCTGGGACTGCAGACATGAACCACAGTGCCTGCCTTTGAAGTTCACGGTGATGTACATCAGGAGCCCAAGTGAGAACTTTATAAAGTACTGACATCTGGGTCCCCTATGGGATGTTCTGAAGCAAATTCCCCAAGTGATTAGCTTCACAGTTGTTGGTGGGCTCGGTGCCAACTGTGATACATATCCACTAAGGATGTGCTTGCTCAAGACACTGGATTATGCACTACAAATAATGAAGTAAATGTCACATAAAATCAGGTAGGAGGCTGCTGGGAGCTTCACTGAGGTGTCCATAGATGGGGAGGGGCTTAGGAGCTCAGTAGCACCATCACCTTTCTTAAATGGTAACAGAATAAACTGTGAAGACAGGAAGCCCACAGTGCAGAGAACTTTGGAGAGAGCAGAAAGAGGAGATCCAAGGGCTGGTTGGAGTTAGGGGAGGTTAGCCTTGGATTCCCGACCTTGAATGCTTTTTGTTTTCTCCTAACAAATTTGAAGACTCATGGTGAGACACTGAGCTTTCCTGAGGCAGCAAGTGAATTTTAAAGACGGCTCTTGGAGCTGGTAAGTCTTGTGCTCTGATAAGTTAGAAGATGAAGAATGGAAATATCCCAGAATGATGGGGAGCTTGGGCCAAGCAGGTTACTGAGAGGTGGTAAAGGAACAGTTATGTAAAACTGATTAGATGTTGGGGGAGGGGTGGGGAGAGGAAGAAGAAGTGCTGAGGACCTTGAGCCTGGGTGAGGGGAAGAACTGTGCAGTTCAGAGAAAGGGAAGTTGGACTCTAAACTGACTGGAGGAGGGGAAAGATGGGGTGACCTTGGGTGGGAGATGCTGGGACTGGGTACCCATATCCCAGAACCACATCACACTCAAGGGAGAGGGGTAGGCTACATACATACAAATAAAGCTATAGTATTAATCTTCGCCATTGAGGGGAATTGCTTGAAGGTCTGACTCTGTGTTGTGGGGCGACTGTGAACTTAAGGCACTGTAAGTGAATTACTATGTATTTTAAGAAGAATATTATTTGTCCTAAGTAGAGTCACCTGTATAAAAGTGGTGACACTCTTGGATCAGTTGAGAGTTGTGTTCCTGACTGTCACACCTCAGACTGTTGATTATTTTTGCCATGGGTAGACTGTTGATAATATTTCACTTCACAGAAAAATAATTAACTTCAGTTTGGTCAAAGACCTGGATACAAGAGATAAAATTATGAACTCTTGAGGAAGAAAACAACATCAAAAATGTAAATTTTTTAGGGCTGAAGAGATGACTTAGCAGTTAAGAGATCTGACTGCTCTTCCAGAGGTCTTGAGTTCAATTCCCAGCAACCACATGGTGGCTCCAACCATCTGTAATGGGGTCTGATGCCCTCTTCTAGTGTGTCTAAAGACAGCTACAGGGTACTCATATACATAAAATAAATAAATCTTTAATAAAAAATTAAAAACATACTTCTTAAAAAAACTCTAAGTCTTTGTATTAACATGCCTTAAATTGGGTAATATTAGATACAGTACTTAAAGTAAAAACAATTACAAATTAAACCAGATTTCATCAGAACTTAAATTTTATATTTCAGAGACTGTCAAGGAAGTGTAAGGACTCATTGCATGATAGGTAATATCTGCCAATGTCATTATCCCAGAAGAGTCTAGTACTCAGAATAAGCAAAGAATCTTATAGTACAACATTGAAGGGCAGAAACCCAATTAAAACAGGAGGACTGTGATTTCAAGGCTGTCTGTGCAACACAGGAGAATATGAATTAATCTCCTCACATGTAAACACACAGTCAATGCTCAACATTAAGCCATCCGGGGAATGCAAGTCAAAGGCACAATGAGGTATCATTTCACACTTACTAGGGTGGCAATCATCACAATCATTACCATGATTATCATCAATTATCCTGAGATAATAACAGAGGTAAGGGTGGTGGTTTAAAATAAAATGGCCCCCCAAACCCCATAGGGAATGACACGATTAGGAGGTGTCGCCTTGCTGAAAGACGTGTGTCATTAGGGACAGGTCTTAGATGCTGAAGCCAGGGCATCTCTCTCTCTTCCTGCTGCCTGCCGATTCAGATGTTGAATTCTCAGGTCCTTCTCCAGCACCACGTCTGCCTGCCTGCTGCCATGCTTCCTGCCATGGTGACAATGGACTGAGCCTCCGAACTGTAAGCCAGCCCCAATTAAAAGCTTTCCTTTCTAAGAGTTGCCATGTTCATGGTGTTCCTTCACAGCAATAGAAAGCATAAATAAGACTGAGAGTAAAGGGAATGTGTAATCTTTCTACGTTGCATGTAGGGATGTAACATGGGGTAGCTACTTTTGAAGACCAGTTTCCTCTAACCATTCTAAATTAAGTATATAGTTAACATTTGGCCCATTGGAAGCATAACCTCACACAGATATTTATAAATAGGAAGAATCACAATGTTCATGAATTGATGAATAAATAAATACTTATTTATAAATATAAGTATATAACAGTATAAGTACACATAAGAGTGTCATAAAGGGGAGTATAGCAATGCATGTGTACCGTGGGTGAACTTTGAAAACATTATGTAAGTAAAATAAACCAGTTACTGAGGGCAGCATATTGTATCACCACTAATATCGACACTAATGAAACATTTAGAATGGAAAAACCCATAGAAATGAAGAAAAGAATAGCTAGCCATTAGAAGATGGGGGAATGAAGAGGAATGAGAATTACTCTTAAGGCAATGAATATCCACAATGTAACAGTGGTGAGCGCTACCCAGTGCTGTGGCTATGAACTCACAGGAAGGAAAAGTTAGTCAATACAATTCTTAGTGTGTCATCTTCACCCCTACGTGTCTTCTAATGACATAGAAAGGAAGAAATCACACAGATGGGAGGGAAAGGACAGAGACTCAGTTAGTGGTATATTCGGTTGGAACAGGTGTGACAAGAGAGAATCTGAAGATAAGGCTGAAGAGAGATGTTGGGTCTAGGACTTCCAGTCAGCCTGTGGGTCACAGAGTGAGTTTCACATATCATGTAGGGCCAGTGCTCTTCCGGGCGCTTGAATGAAGGGATGGGCTTGGCAGTATAATCACAGGTGACATTAAACAAATATTTACCTCAAATTCAGTTAAGCAATTATCTGACTTGAAGGGATGGAATTTCAGAGCACTCTGGAAACACACTTGACAGGCACTCCTCCGTGTGATGCAATCCAGAAGTGTTTGGTGGAATGTACAGGGGTTTGTGGTACACTTGCAGAAGTCATGTTTGTGGAGATGTGGTGAGGTTGATGTTATAGGATTAGCTATTGGTGGGTCTCAAACACCCCTGGGCAAGGTGTGGCAGAACAAGGAAGAAATGAAGCTTCCTTACATGGGGACAACTGTGGGCTGAATGTTGAGGGCTCTCTGTCATGCCTCATCCTTTCAGCTCCTGCTGGAGAAACGAAGCTCAGGAGCTGTGGTCCAGCAGATCTTGCTTTTTCCATCACTAGAAGCAAGGATCTAGGGTCCTCTCTGACTCTTTTCTTCCTGCTTAGGGAAGCATTTGCAAATGTCATCACAACATTTCTTGGCTCAGGGTCACTTCATTGCTTTAGTTTGTTGAAGTGAGCATCATCAAAATGGACTAGATCCTTCCAGACTTTGCACCAGTGTAGGGCAGAACAGGAGGATCGAGAGCAATATTGTTAAATACTACCCCTCCACAATAAACATTATATTCTTCATGGGATGTGCATTTTTGCTTTGTGAATATATTCTGTGTTATTCTTTTATTACCTCCCCCTCTCCATATTTCTTCACTATTCTTCCTTGCCTGGCCCTGTCCCACAATAAGTCCCTACACTCTCGTCCCAGCATGGCTAGTGCAAGATGCCATGAAACGTGTCAGAACAGCTGTTGTGATCCTTCACGGATTGCTCATAGTGTGCTTTGTCTGTGGAGAGCAGCTCAAAGGGAAGTCCATTTAGTTCTGATGAGCAAAGCTAATACAAAGGTTGCTTATCATGAGCCAGAGCACAGTCTCCCAAAATTTATCCTTCTGACTCACAGGGCAGGGTTCACTGAAGCATTTGCCCGGTTGCTCTCAGAGTCAGGGGTTCTTCCTAACTTTTCCATAGACAGAGTTCAAGTTCAGGTGTCAGGAGCTGCCAAGGCTCCACCAATCAGCGGCTTCCTGTGAGCAGGTGTGCATGGAACTTTGGAACCTGTGTTTTGAAATTTACAATTTGAGGCCCTCAGAGGTCACAGGCACCATCTAAGGGACGGATTTGAGGCAAAGGGGATTACGTTTCTGACTTCTACCTCATGAGAGGAAAGAGCCAACCCACTTGACAGAGTGTCCTTAAAGAGTTGAATGTATGGGGGGCTTCCTGGGGGAGCCCAGAGAACTCTCATTCACCCCTTTCTCTCTGGCTTTATCCCTGCACACACTGTCCTCTGAGCTCCCTGGCTTCCTGTGCTGTGCTTCCTGCTTCCTTGACAAATGTCATATGAGCATTTGCTGAGGGTAGGGCAGGTGACAGGCTCCCCAGCCGGGGTGCAGTATCAGGTCGAGGACATCAGATGTGAAGGACACTTGGGCCAGAGGTCAACAAGTTTCCCTTTTAGTGAGCAGTAAAGGACCAGACACAATCGTAATCTCCGTTTATGATCTGAGTGCTCAGGAGAAACGACTTCTTCCAGCACATGAAAAAGAACTCTAGTGGGCAAGAATGACCAAGGCCAACAAAAGCTTCAAATGCTTTGAAGATAGAATATAACCCTTCCCTCCTCTCATTCCTGGGAGTGTCCCTACAAGCTCTGTAGGTCTCCCATAAACCTAGCTGATGCATTGAGTAGTTCTCCAACCCTTTGCTTCTGATCTCAGCCAATCGTCTCCTTTGTGATCACACAGTTCTAGGGTGTGCTAGGTGGGACCAATTCTTGCCTCTATTTAATGATGCATAAATATAGTAAGTGTAATTCCTATAAGACAGTCTTAGCCAAAATAGAAAATTCTGTCGCTCTTCCACTTTACCTTACTCTCTCCCATTCCCACATCCATGCCACACCATCTTACAAGATTTTATTTTATTTTTCAAAGTATGAAAGCCATTGCTTCCTGGGCAAGTGTGCTCCTTAAAGAGCTAGCTAGCATTTGGCCTGTGGTCTGGGCAACTACCTCAGACTGCCTCACTGGGAAGGAGGGTGACCAGGTCAGTTGGGCTGAGAGCATAGGCTTCACAGATGGGGGACCTGGGGAGCGAAGGGTGATACACTCTCTGCTAAACCACCAGGTTGGCATCTGGGCTCTTCTATTGTGCTGGTTGCTACTGTTTCTCTTCCTTTCATTAAAGTCCAGTGGTTGTTTGCTAAAGAAGCTTTTGTTCAGAGGGAAACAATGCTTCTATGTTCCAACAGGAAAGGCGTCAGCAGTGGGAGGGGAGAGGAGAGGTGGGAATCTCCCTACAGAGCCCTCTGGTGGAGTTTTCTCAGTATGCACAGTTTCTGCCTCTTGAGGGAATGGCTTCCTCCAGTTCATGAAGACTCCCCAGGTACCTGATGGCTGCTGGTTGTGGCTTTCAGGGCCCTGTGGGATGGGCCGGCTCTCCTGCTGTCCTGCACCTCCAGCTCCACCAACTGGCTATTCTGTTCAGGGTGCCTTCTCCATCAGTTTCTCTAGGTTGGTCTTGATCCACCGCTCCGTCTACCCCAGCTTCCTTCATCAAACACTGGCTACTCCAAGCCCTTCTCATTATGGGTCTTTTCGTTTAGCCATCGGCCTCTTGATAAGATCTTAAACAACCTCATTCATGCACCTTGCTCAGCAGCCATTGGTATGAACTCCAGGACAGTAGGGCTGTCCCATCTGTTTCATCTCTGTCCCCTGATACGCAGTTGAGTATCTGGCTTTTACTGGGCATTTAGAAAGTGCACGTGAATAAACAAATAACAAAGACAGAAAACATGGAAAGGGAAAAGCTTTGGGGTCTTTTGACATGGTTTGTCAGGGGTTGTGTGGGATGCCTCATTTGCTGAGGAAGGACACGTCTGCATAGTTGGTATCCTAGTTAGCATGTTAAACTTGACATTGTCTAGGGTCTCCTGGGGTGTAAGGACAGTAGAGTTGGGTAATTGTCTTTATCAGGCTGTCTGTGGCCATGTCTGAGAAGTACCTTAGACTGCTCACTGACATAGCGTCACCACGGGCAGCCCCACACCTAGGCAGTTGATTTTAGGTTGTATAAGAAAGCAGGTTAAGCTTCAGTCAGAGAGTAAGCCAGTAAGCAGCATCCCTGCCTGATATCCCTCAGTGATTGACTATGACCTGGAATTGTGAGCCACTTAAACACTATCTTCCCAGAGTTGCATTTGATCACAGTGTTTTATTACAGTCACAAGGAAACCAGAGCACTTTGCATCCCCTCTTCTCTGGGATTATAGTTTGGTTCCCAGGAATTAGGGACTTTCCTTCATCTTTCTCACTCTCTTTCTTGCACTAGTTTCCCAGGGCTCATCCTCACGCACTTTAATAGTGTTAACAGAGGCTGCAACTATATAGAAACCCAACTGCCATCTTTGAGGACTTTCAATTTTTGGACAATTTTCTACATAAAAGCATTGGCCCATCAAGGGAAACCCATGCCTCATTGGCTGAAATGCTCCTAGTCAACTTTCTTTACTGTGGGGACATTTGGGGTTCTCATCTGAACCCTAATGTATGCAGCAACTGTCTCTTACATTGATGGTGACAATCTACTAGCAGTCAGAGGTCAAGATTTCATTTGTTCAGAGTTCATAGAGAGGAGCCCTCAGATTCTATAGGCACCTGTCAGTTGCTACCAGACATATCCTGTGTCTGGTCCTGGATTTGGCCAGCTCCGTGTGTGCATGTGTGAGTGTGTGTATGTGTGTGTATGTGTACACATGAGTGTGTGCATGTTCATATGTGCACATACACAAAAGTCTTCTTTCCTGTTGACTCCTGGAGAGATGAACTTAAACTATCAGGGTAGTAAGTACATCAACAGTTCTCCAAATTCTTTGACAGCTTTTCTCTGGTAATCATCCTGGCTTCTAACTTTTGCTCCCCACCACCCCTTGGTGTCTGTACGCCTGCTGTTGTTTTAGCCTGTGTTTAACTCACACCTCCAACCCAGCCTCTTCCCTGAGTTCCACCAACACAAGCCCATAAGATCCACTTACTCCTGGAAGTCTGTAGAAAAGATTTCACAGAAGATTTGAAAGGCAGATGAAGGGGCTTTTATTTTGATGGTCCACACCTTCATATTGGCATTCAGCCCTTCCCCCACACTTAAGACTGAACCAGTGTGAAGTGTCTGCTCCTTTGATTAGCTGTGGGTTTTCTTTGTCTTCTGTTCTCCCTTTGTTTGTTATCTCTCCCTCCCCCCAGTCCATCCTTTTCTGTTATTGTTATCTAAAGCCATTCAACCCTTCATTGGCCTCCCTGTCTCAATTAGCTAGGGGATATTTACACATCCAAAGTCTTCCTGGCTCTCAAGTTTTCTAAAGTCCCTCTTCTTAGAAAGCAGTTATGGAGCTGGAGATGGTTCAGTGGTTAAGAGCACTGACTGCTCTTCCAGAGGTCCTGAGTTCAATTTCCAGCAACCACATGGTGGCTCACAACCATCTGTAATGGGATATGATGCCCTCTTCTGGTGTGTCTGAAGACAGCTACAGTGTACTCATATACATAAAATAAATAATTTAAAAAAGAAAGAAAAAAAGAAGGAAGGAAAGCAATTATAGTTTACAGAGAAGTCCCTTTTTTGCAAGGAAGGCCAGTAGGATCTCAAGGTCCTCCAGCCATCCAAAGACAACCCTGAAATGCCGGAGCTGGGGGTGGCTTTTCAGAGGGTTGTCTTCTGAGCCGATGAAAAAAAAAGGGGGAATGAGTCACTCCAGTTCCCATGTCAAAGCTGAAGGAGTAGCTTTTACTCTACAGGAATCAAAAGCCCCAAAGACCTGTCCACACTTCTGCTGGGGATGCCTTCCATAATGGGTGAACTAGACATTATCACAAGGCTCTCTCACCATGCAATTCACGGAGAAATAAAGGAAGAAAGGCAAACTATTCATCACCTTTTGTATTGGCAAAGGTAGAGTGATGTTGGTGACAGAAGTTGGAGTTAATTGTGAAGCCAACTGTACAGCGGAAGGCAGCAAGGACAACAGAGTCATGGGACGTGTGTGGGGAAAGGTGACCATAGGCTCAGGGCAGAGAAAAGTGCACAATCTCTTCCTACCCTTACCCAGGTAAGGTGGTGAGATTCCCCCACAGGAGAAAGCTCACACAAAGGATGTCAGAATTGTTCTAGAAAACCCTCAGCACTTTGAATCAAGGAAAAATGAGTCAATTGCTCCCCCTTTTCAGTTCTTGAACTTTAGAAATTTGACTGCGGTTCAGTGTTTGAGGTGGTGTGTGCGTCTGGTTGAGGGGGTGGAAGTTGACAGGCAGGATTCGGAAGGTGGTGATTAGGTTCTAAGATGTCTGGGGGTGGAGGAAGAGTAAGGGAAGGAAGGAGGCAGGCTCCTCCTGCAGAGGTGGAATAAGAAATGTAAATGGGTCAACTTGATTGGCTCTGGCCCTCCCAGATCCAGTGAAATTAGCTCCAAGTTAAGGCTTTCTCTGGCAGAATAACTGTTCTGTATTCAGGCATCAGGAAAAAAAAAATGGTTACATAGAATTGTTTGTGTCAGAGAATCTGCTTTAACCAATTTAATTTAGCTTGATGAGGAACTCTCAAGCAACCATTATGTGCCTGTCACAAGGTCATATGCATTGTGGGAGGCAGAAGAAAAAGCCTTCCCAACACAGTTGTCTTCACACTCTGACAATCTCACTAGGGAGGGAATTGAGACTCACATACACGGCCAGGTGAGAAATGAGATCAAACGTCTTCAGCATCCCAAGTCAGGACATTGACAATTCACACTCTGGAAAAGGGGTCGAGGAGGGGTGACAAGGAGGTGGCCCCTGAAGTGAGGCGAGTACTGCTAATTTGGGGTACTGTGTCTGCCTCCCTTTTGGTTTTCCTAGAGCTATCCAAGTTGATGCTACTCCAGAGATGGAAGGAAGGCTCAAGGCAAAAACAGAAGTAATTTAGAAGTTTGTAGCACTTTGACCAAGGCAGGGAGAGAACAGGGAGATGAAGAGTTTGGGTTTTTTCTGTCTACAAAGAGAACCATAGGAGAAGCAGGGGCAGGGGCTGGGAAAAGGTGTCAGAGAAGAGTTTTCTCTGGTCCAGCATAAGAGCTTTGTTGAAGATGATCACCGTGGTTTAGATAATCAGTTTTCCTCAAACCCAGGTGTTTAAAGAGCTGATCTATAGCCACTAGGACATTTAGAATGTGGGGCTTTTAAGCCATGAGGAATATGTCCTGCAGGCGATCCTACCCGCCCTTCGGAATTCTTGCCCAGGGCAAGTTACACAATGCTGTCGATCCCACCATGATGAATTGCCCCCATTCCCACCAGAGGCCTAAAGGCAGGGAGTTTATTGAATCATGGCTGAAAGCTCCAAAGTTGTGAGCCAAGCTAAGCCTTTGATCTGTCTCAGCGATTGTGACACACGTGTAACACAGTCATGGAGACCTGAGCAACGCAGCGGTATTTGGGTTTAGTAGCAGTTTGAAATACTGGGTTAGAGGTTGGCTGGGCAAGGTGAGGTAGATGTGGGGCCCTGGCATCAGATGAAATGGTTTTGGGTCTCATGTGGACCAGTTGTATGGCCCTAGGCGTGTGGTTGGAGCAGGGTAACCAACCCATCCAGTTTGCACGGGGCTTTCCCAGTGTTGGCACTGAAAGTCCCAGGCCCCAGGGAATTTCCAAGTCCTGGGAAAACTGGAGCAGCTTGCCTGGGACTGTTCTGAGTTTAAAACACCAAGGTCCGTGTCCTGGGAACTACTTCAGTGGTGAACAAACCAAGACAATTGGGGTTTGCTTCACATTTGGTTCCTTCACATAAAAAGTAAAGAAAATAATAGTTCCTTCCTCGGAGTCTTATGTGGGTTAAATGAGATTGTACACACAGGGCCTACAGCACACAGGTTGTCATGGGGAAGGCATCACATGAGCATTTGCTGGGTAGATGAGAGAGGGATCCAGGAATGAACCAATGAGGGGTGAAAGGGGGAGGGAGAACGCCCCAGCATTGCTGAGACAAGCAAGTGGCTCTGTGTCTGTAACGGGGCACTGGGATTCTACTGATTTTCCAGGAAAGTTAATGAAGTTAACAAGAAAAATGCTGGCCATTAAAGAGGACAGGCTGCAGCAACACCGTTTCCTCTTAATATGTCTGCTGATGTAATGAGTCTCCGCCCGAGATTCCCAGGATGTATGTTTCTTTCTCTGGTTCAGCAGAGACAGTGGACGCATGTGATCAAATGGAATAAAAAGGTGTTTGATGTCCACATTTATTCATTTGTTGGTTGAAGCTTTTATTCAACAGATATTTAAGAATATGTGTGTGTGTGTGTGTGTGTGTGTGTGTGTGTGTGTGTGTGTGTGTGTTAGGCACAGTTAGCCTCTGGGAGCTACAAAGAAGCAATACAAAGTAGTTCATATGCTTGGAAATTTTATGATAAAATATTTTCAGTACACTTATTGCATATACAGACATATATAGTACATATATGAGGAATGAACCACAACTGCTCCTTGCACAGCTGAGCCTTCTGATAACCAGACCTAAAACCGGAGTCTTCTTTTAGACCTGGCAGAAACCAGAAGCAAGGAAATCCGGATGTACTTATTGAGATGGTCTGGGATTAGGAAAGACAGACTAGATAGACAGAAGGAAGGGGATGGTATATATAGAGGGGGCAGGGAGAAGGGGGTGTCTCAGTTTTCCTTCTATCACTGTGACAGACACTGCAACCAAAAGCAACTTGGCAGGAGAGGCTTTGTTCGGTTCACAAGTCCCTAGCACAGAGCATCACTGAGGACAGTCAGGGTAGGAACCCAGGAGCAGAGGCTGAAGCCCTGGAGGACCAAGTTCACTGGCTTGCTCCCCACTGCGTGCTCAGTTCTCTCTCTGATACGACCTAGGATCACTTGCCCAGGGGCGGCACCACCCGCAGTGAACTTGGCCCTCCCGCGGCGGCAATCATTAACCAGGAAAATGACCCAGAGACCTGCCCATAGGCCGATCTGATGGAGGCGTTTTCTCACTTGAGGTTCCCTCTTCCCAGATGACCTCGGCTTCTGTCAAGTTGACAAAAACCTAGCCAGCACAGGGGAGCAAGGATGTGGGGGACAAGGAGGAGGAGGAGGAGGGAAGAGAGCAGGAGGAGGTGGGGAGGAAGGTGAGTTGGGGGGCAGGGACCAGGGAGGAGAAGAGAAATAAGAAAGGGAGGGGGAGGGGAGCAAGGACAAAGGTTGCAGAGAGGAGAAAGGAGGCCGAGAGGGTGGGGTCAGTGGAAGGAAGCAGGGAAATTGAGCGTCTGAATGAAGGGGTCTGAGAGGCATGGGTAGGGGGAGGACTGACAGAGGACACAAACAGAAAGGATGGTACGATCAGCCCGCAAAGGGGCCAGGAGGAGCTGAGGGAGAGCAACTGCATGCAGGCAGGTGACTTCTTAGCTACAGGCAGCCCCTGGTGGAATCAGAAGGTGGAGATAGAGATGTTTTCTCTTTAACTACAACTAAGAGGAAATGGGAGAAAGACTACCGCACGGGGAGGAAGATGTGATTCAACTGTGTCTCTCCCTCCATTTTGCCTGTGATTTTTTTTTTCCTCTTGGGCTTCAGTGTGTGGCCCAAGACCCTTTCTCATACCATACATAGGTGTCTTTCGTGGAGAGGTGTTCACCTGAGGTCAGCCGAGGTGAGTCTTTCTGACACCGGACACCTCCCTCAGGCCCTGGCAACTCTGCTGAGCATTGCAAGCCACTGCTTCCCCAAAGAGCTTCCTTCCTCCTCAGAACCGCTCTGGCGCAACTTAGAACACACCCTTCCCTTTCCATCACCTGAGAGCAGGCCAGGGTCAGATCAGAGCTCCTTGGTTTCAGGATTCTTCAACACCCATTCCCCCCTTTCTGTTTTATACATTTCTGAGTCTTTCCTGAAGCAAGAGACTGAATAAAAGCATCTAATGCATGCTAGAACTCAAGAGTCCAAGAAGGAAGAACTGTATGGGAGTAACACGTTCTCTTGGCCTTGGCAAACCATCAGATTGAAGAGGCTTTCAGAGAGCGTAATATTTATGGACCATGGATAAATTCCATAATGTGAGCCAAGTGGTTAGATCGCTGTCTGCTGCCACTAGCTGAAGCCTCAGATCAGGTGTGCCTAGCCCATGGTGGGTACTATTAGGACAAAATTCTTCAGCCACAGATGGGCATATTTTCCTGTCTGGGGTTGTTTTCTTTTGCATCAGCACAGTGGCTGTCACCCTTCCTAATGCTGCAACCCTTTAATATGGCGCTTCATATGTGGCGACCCACAACCATAAAATTATTTTCGTCGCTATTTCATAACTGTAATTGTGCTACTGTTATGAACCATAATGTAAACATTTGTGTTTTCCAATGGTCTTAAGTGATCCTTATAAAAGGGTCAGTCAACCCCCAAAAGGGGTTGTGAACCGCAGGTTGAGAACCGCTGCTTTAGCATACTAGTTGAACCTAGATCCATTATAAAGAAATGCTGTTCGTTTTCTGGAAGTTCTCTGGCTTCACTTGGTTTCTGATAAAGGCTTTACGTGGGAGGAAGGGCAGTTCGCCCCATGGCAGAGAGATCACAGCATGAAGGGAAGATAGGGAGAGCCTGGGGAAGCAGAACACACTATGTAACCCACACTCCTATGGCGCCTTACCCACTCTGTGGGAGCTACATTCATCTGTTCAAGAGGCCAGAGGCCCGTGACTCCAACCCTCTTTTAAAGGCCTTGCTATAGCTCTGCACTGTTCCGTTGACATTTGATCTCAGCATGGGCCTTTGCAGAGACAATCCATATTCACGCCACAGTACTCAGGCTTACTTGAATAAGGACAAAACCATTATAGAGTTTAGGCCAAAGGGAGCCAGTGCTGTTGAATGCCCATTGGGGAGAAATACAGCTGTGTATTTGAAGGACGCTAAGCCAATAAGTAGAATCAGTCAGGCAACCCTTTCATAGAGATGGCCCTGACACTGGCCTCACATCCTTTTGAGTCCATGTTTCTGTGATCCTGGCTTGTTTGTGCTTTGCACTGGTAGGCATTAAGGGTGGTTTTAGGTTTTGATCTGTTACCCAGACTGTCAATGCCTGTCAACGGCTCTGTCCAGCACCTCTGGAGGCTTGGGTCAGTTGGAGGATAATCATATTAGATTACATTGGATATCATATAACAATTTGCAAACACTTGTGCCATACAGTAGCACCCTGAAGCCTCAGGAAGTCCTCAGATGGCCAACCATCTCCAATTTGTGGGCAAGGAAACAGGAGGCCCAGAGATGTGAACCAAGTAGCCCAGGTGGCAGGTATGGATTTCCTTATGTAAAGTGTATGCCTTTCTGAAAACCTGTTGCCAGCCTATGACATAAAAATAACAATAGTTACCTCATATAAATTACTGAAGCACTACCTGCATTAATGTGCATCATTTCATTTAATTCTCTCAACAGGCATAGGGATAACTTCTTTTTACCTTCTATGACAGATAAGAAAATGGAAGAAGAAAGAGACATTAGTAAATAGTTCATCATCAGACAGAAGAGGAAGAAGGAAGAAAGAGCTAAGCCTAGCTAGTTCTGTCCTAGACCTGGTGTTTTTAACTTCTGACCACTCTCCCAACAGGCTAGAGGTGGAGCATTCAATCTAAATCGCCCCCCCTGCTTTAAATTGTTAATTTTTATTGGTGTTATAAAAGGGACGGTAAGGAAAATGGAAGGAGAGGCTTTAACTCTGGAATGGGAGAAAGGGACATCCAGAGACAGAGGAGGGGAGGATGGATAAACAACACTAATGATGTTTGAAAAGCCATAAGGAATTATATCCTTTTAATGTTCACCTAGAATAACACACACACACACACACACACATACATACACACACACACACACACACACACACATACACCTAGGGGTGGGGAGAGGGAGGAAAGTGGGGGGGGAGAATTTAATTGAAGTTATGCCACTTGGTATGATAATGCTTCCTCAAAGAGCCATGGACTAACCACACCCCTGGTGTGTGACACGAGAAACCTCCTTATGTACATATATAGTTCTTAGTCACTGCTCTATTGCTGGAAAGAGGCACCACGATAATGGCCACTCTTATAAGAGAAAGCATCTGACTGGGAGCTCGCTTACAGATGTAGAGCATTAGTCCATTATCATTATAAGAGGGAACATGGTGGCAGGCAAGCACAGTGCTGGAGAAGTAGCTGCTACATTCTGATCCGAAGGCAAAAATAGAGAGAGATAGAGGTGCAGGAACCGTGTTGTAGCTGGATCAGTTAGGTCAGTGGTTCTATGCATCACAATCACTTGTGGATCTGCAGTAATCTCTGCATTATTAACGGAGCATCTTCTCTGATGAGCGGTAAGAGCTGCTCTTATCTGCAGGCATAACCATAAATATTAAGGATAAAGTTAGGAATGGTGGGTAAGTGGCTGTAGTAGGTTTCCCCTAGAAATTCAGTGGATCCACCTGGCACATATAATTGTTCCAGCCATGTTTTCTCTCTTACTGAGCAGGGCCTTAAGTCCAATTAGAGAGCTGTTGGTTACTACCAAGATATAAGTGCCACTGTTGTACTTTAGGGATATAATCATGGTGATTATTGTGGTTCATAGATGTCACATCTAGTTAAGGCTATTGATTGTCTCCCTCCTCTGGCACTTTTCATAGCATCTTCTGTTACTGTGAAAGCTAGGTCCCCAGAGAAGCCTTCTGGTTCAGTTCCAGCTGGAGTTCTGAATGTCTGGCATCTTCAGGAATAGGGACAACTTCTGGGAAGAGAGAGATTTGAGTCTTGGGGGAGGTGGACACAGAAGGGAGGAGAGGGGAAATAATATAAACATGGCACACACATTTGAAGTTAAAAAACAAAACGAAATAAAACTCTTTGTAACCCCAGAATTCTTGTTTACTAAGTGTACAGCAGTCAAAGGAAATTTGAACATTTTCCAGTTCCTGTATGTCGGGCTCCAAAGAAGACCTGAAGGTTAGGGGGTTTAGAAAGGAGCATTCCATTGCCACTGGGGACTGAAGGGCATGCGTGTGCAGGGGACCAAGCCATCGAGCTGAAATCCACTTTCCACAGCACCATGTGTGGTGCTTCCTTAGATAAATTGTTCACAATAATTGATCAGACCTGTACTATTCTGTTAGCTTTGGCAAAACAAATTCTGACATGTTTTGATATTAGAGCTGAAAATATGCTTGCCATTAGCGAAGGAGCCATAAATGCTAAAATCACATTAATCATCATGGACAGACCACTCTCTACTGGCAAGCCCCAATCATTAAGTTTGCAGCAAATCAGCAGCAGCTAATGGAAGCCTTGAGCCTCCTGGTTCTCACGCCCTTCTCTAATTTACCATGTGGGGGGTAAAGGTTGGAAAGAGACTCCCAGGTTACCTTTACTTGGTCCTTGTGATGCCTCTGTCACCTAGAATCTTCCCAGGCAGCTAACTGTCTGGGTCAGCTTTGGCCAGTGGGGGCTGGAGAGCTGATTCAGGGGTGGACTTCACCAAATTGTGTTTGCAGTTATTGTTTCCCAGGTATCTTCTCCGAAACAACCACAATGGTGTCTGGCTGGGCTGAGTAAGCGGCCTTGCGGGTGAACATGCGCGCTGGTGTCCTTCTCTTTGCAATTATTCTGAAGAGCAGTGACGTGTGGAGGTGCATGGCTTCTATTCCTGCTCAAGCCTCTTTGCCTTCGCCTCCAGCTAAACCTCTTTTCTGAGTCTCACCCACCGCAAGCTCACTGCAGGCCAGCTTGCACATCCCCAGCTCTGAGAAGGAACCCGCAGGCTGCAGTCTCAGAAGGATGATGGATTTTGGAATCTGTGGCCAAAGAGAACAAAAGGGTCTTCTTTTGGAGTGTGTGGGAGGGCCAGTTCCTCTCTTTGTGTGTCCTCAAGGGTTCTGAACTATAAACAAGTCATTTCAGGTTAACACGAAGGTTCTCTCGAAAGCAGAAGGCCCGAACACATATTGCTCCACCGTTGGTAAGCGTGATTGGAACACGGTGGCAAAGATTATATTTTCCTCTGTGACAATGTAAGCATGGGCTAAGAGGGCCAGAGCAGCACTTGATGGAATGGACAGGTAGAATGTGCTGGGGCGAACACAGGACTTCTTTTTCCATTCCCAAATGATGGCTTCATGGAGAGCTCTTCTTGAAGAGGGGGTGGACACAAGCACTTGGGTTCCTCATTTGAGTTTGTCTTCGAGTGATGGAGTCTATGGGGGCCACTTCCTGTTAGGATCTCAACTTGCCAGAATGTAAGAGAGGGATGCAGGTAGGTGAGCATCCCTCAAAGCATTGGCTGGACCATTTGCCCTGTCAGAGGGCCTGTGAGAAAGGTTTCATGGTTGATTAAGTTTGGAAAGCAAATGATTTCTTTCTTGAGAATCATAAATTAAATATGCATAATAACCTCCCCCCAGCCATCCCAGAGTTTAAAAGGAGGGATGTTATTTTAACACCTAGTTCCTTATGTCAAAGATTATGGAGTGCTGAATACTTGCAAGGAACTATGCTATATGCTTTATGAGAACCCTTTATCCTTTATTCGCCAAAGTCTCTCTCTAAGATACAGGTGTTTAGAATACTCCATTTTACAGATGTGGGAATCAGGACCCAGAAACCTTGGTGAGAGTGAGGAAGAAAAAGTTTTGCCACATGATTCTGGGACCAAAAGAGATAGCCCCCCCTCTGTGTCTGTCTGTCTGTCTGTCTGTCTCTGTCTCTGTCTCTGTCTCTGTCTCTTTCTCTCTCTCTCTCTCTCTCTCTCTCTCTCTCTCTCTCTCTCTCTCTCTGTGTGTGTGTGTGTGTGTGTGTGTTGCATAGGAAATGTTCTCCAGTTTATCTTCCAAGGCAAGACGTCTGCCACCCAGCCTGAAGCTTGCTCTCCCTCCAGCTAGTCTAGCTCAGCAGCTATGGTAAGCTTGCTTTTTCTGGAGTTTCCTTACTTTAGGATATGGTGAAAATATAATGCACCCCTCAGTCACTGGACATGTTGTGAGATGGATTTAGACAAATGGTATGTTCAAGAAATGATGCTGTGACCTGAGACGGGGAAAGAGCATGAAGGGCTGTCTCTGGGAGATCTCTGTCTCTGCCTCTTGAGTGTTGCATTACAGAAAGCTACTGTGCCCACCCTGATTTTATGTCCTCATACTTGCAAGTGCTTTATCCACTGAGCCACTTCTCCGACCCCTGGCCCAGCATTTCATTAGTCTCTTTAGTCATTAAGGAGTTTTTCTTGTACATTTTGCCTTTGGTGTTTGTTACCATAATTCAGGCAAGAGTGATAGGAATGCTTTTATATTTATTGTAAGTTATTTTATATAATGGAAATTTTATAAATAAAAAATATTTAAGAACAATGAAATACACATCACCACTAAGTACGTTCACTACATTAGAGGGTGTTCAGTGACATTAGTCATCAGGAAGTACAAATGAAAGCCATACCACCATTTCATACTGACTACGATGTAGTCATTAAAGGGCCGGGACATTAGCATTAGCAAGCACTGCAGAGGAATTAGATGCTCACATGCCACTGCAGGAAGCGCAGACTTTCAGTTCTGCAGAGAGTTAAGCAGTTACCGTATGACCTAGCAGTGGCACGGTACACAGGATAAGTACAAACATCGTGGCTATATAAAATTTATATATGAATATTAAAATCACCATTGTGTGTGGCTGATACATGGATAAGCAATATATGTATGCATTCACTGAATATTATTCAGTCATAAGAATTAACTGCTCCTGATGCTGTATGCCTAGAAGACAATTTTCTGAGTGAAAATGAGACACAAATGTTAGATTAAAAAAAAATGGTCCAGAATAGATAATCACTCAGAGGCATAAAACAGGTCAGTTGTTATTTGGGGATCGTAGATGGGGGAGATTGTTGGGGACAAACACAAAGGAGGTAAAGTAGCATTTTTTGGCAGTGAAAGTGCTCAGGAGTTGATTGTGGTCACCATTCTCCAAGTCTGAATAAAAGAAAAGCCTCTACACTTTAAATGGGTGACCTTTGTGGCCGATGAATTCTGTGTATAAAGTTGTCATCCCTTCCTTCATGCTTCTACAGCATTTAAAACAAACTCGAAAAAGAGATCAGCCTCAATGCTGCAGGCTTTCCTGCTTCTCTTCCTTCCTGGTCTCTGGTCACTTGCATTGTGGGGAAGTATAAAGACACTGTCAGTCACTCACAGTGGAGACCGAGGCCAGTAGCAAGGATGTGTATTCAGAGGCTTTCAATAAGTCACCTGTCAATCACGGTATTAGCTATTCATCCATCCATTGCATGTCCCTGGTCCTTCCACATCCCAGGCTCTGGGACAAAGCAGTTAGAAAAGCGGGCAAGATCTCTACTGAAAAGACTTGCACAGTCAACTTGGGACAACCAGCAAGTGCACGGGCTCGTGAGATGCCCGTGGGATGCTGGGCAAGGGAGCCTTCTGGGGAAAGCTGGGGAAGTTTCTAGAAGGAGGGATGTGGCTAGGCAATGTTTAAGGCCACTGACCAGTCAGATCAAGGCAATTAGAGAGAGTGGGATTAGTGCTGGTAATGTCAAACCCAAGGAGAGAAGGGCCCAGTGAGTATGACCTTGTTAAGGACTCTGGGGCAAGAGGACCTTTCTAAAGCCCTACACACAGAGGAATCCCTGTCACCAAAACAGGCATGCTGATTTTGTTTCCCCACACTGCATTTAAATTACATTTTTTTTCTCTCACATTTCATAATTATCGGTGTATGCTTAACTACATCGACAGTTTTACTATTCTGTATAGTTTTCTTAAAATTGTTAGCATTTCTCTGACATCAACCATGTGTACATGTATGTTGAGCGTGTTCATCCCTCATTAACCTCCAGCATTCCTCTCCCATTCTCATGAGTGCATAATATCCTGAGAGCTTGTTTGGAGGTTCTAGGAAGGGAACACAGCTATTTGTATGCCCTTCACCAGAGACAGGTCTTTCTCTACTGAGTAAGGCGCTTCTTTGCATCTGTGAGGGATGCACATGGAGTAGAAGGGAGGAAGGAGACAGCAGCCGAGCCAGCCAGATTAACTGTGAATCAACCCTGTGGACAAAAGGCGACAAATGTGACAGATCCTTCTGCAGTGTATCTTTAATGTTGAACATGAAGATTGCTGCTTAGGCTTTGCTCCTTCAAACCCTTGAGCTGCTTTCATCAGCATGACAACCACCATTGTTATTTTCTCATGCACACGTTCCCTGTTCCCCATTGCAATGGGTCTTATAGGTGCATTGTGCTTTAAAAAGGTATATCTAGGAGTGATTATCAAAGGGACTGAAACTCTTTCCACTCTAATTTGTTTCTCAGTGTGTTTTCTAAGCAACACTCTCTTTTTCAGCACTAAGTAACAGTTATCATGATGAAAAAACAAACAAACAAACTAGTATTTAGTTCTCCATTCTGTCTTAGCTCAAAGCACCATTTCTTGAACATCCATTTGTCTAAATCCATTTCATAACCTGTCTAGGGGCTAAGGGCTCATTATATTTTTAGCCTGTCCTAAAGTATGGAAACTCCTGCTTTGGAGCAGGAAGGCTTTGGGGCATGAGCTACTGCAAAAGCAAGTTTAAGTCACCATGTCCTTGACACAGCTTTGCCCAGCCTTCCTACCTGTGTTCTCATGTCAGAATTTTAAAATTTTACCATGAAAGCCATAGCTGTGAATTTATTGTTGCTGTTTTGTTTTTGTTTTTGTTCAGTGTGTGTGTGTGTGTGTGTGTGTGTGTGTGTGTGTGTGTTTGTGTGTGTGAGCTTGGCACCATTTGACCCATTTAGAGAACCCAGCATGGAAAAGCATTGGCCTTTGGCATATAGGAAAAAAAATCTAAGCAGATTGTGGCACTAATGCTCTGAAACACTGTCAGATCAACATGACATTTAACCATCCTTGCCACTATTGTACATGAAAGAGAATGACCTCCCATTCTGAGCAGCCCTATGAGTAATAACACACACTGAGAGCAATGCATCATTTAGTGGAGCTGAATTTGTGTTCGGGGTTTATTGGGAGAGATAAGACTAGGGAGGTTTCAGTTGAAGGAGACTATTCTGCCCAGTGAGGAACTGTAGGCTGGGGTATTATGTAGTATCCTGGCATCTGCATGATTGGTTTCAGGTTTATATGTTGAAATCCAACATTTCTTCCCTAAGATTTTCCCTGCAGGAATATTAGGGCACAAGAGACTTTAGGAGAGCAGAAAAGACTGTTGTAAAGAAAGTGAAGAGAGCTAGAAATTAGCTTCTAACTTTGTTCCTAAATATGTCACTGTATGCTGTAAGTTTTTGTAACTTCAGAAGCCATGATGCAATGCATACAAAAGGGAATTCATTTTTTTCTAGATTCTCTAAACTGTTGGCTGACACAAACATATCACCAGTGCCCAGGACCACCAATGCAAGCTTGTTGGAAAAGTGGACAATTTCTCAATGGCCATAGGTGGTAAGATCTCATGTGGTGTAGTGGAACATGCCCCGTGTAGATGCCAGGCATTGATGCCTAACTCCACCCTTTGTTCTCTGACCTTTAATAATGGATGCTTAGCTACCAAGTGAACTGGTGGTGTCTTTGTCCTTGGAAATTCCTTTCAATCTGGTCTTTTTGGTGGTTCTATGATTTCTTTGTAAGGGAGTCTTAGCTCCTTATCTTGCACAGTCTCCCATGAAGCAACTTCTAGAATCTTATCATAAGCAATCACCTGTTGAGTTAGAGGGAGTCCTGGTAATGTTAGGTCACCCTCCTCAAGTCATGGCTTATGTTATCATAGGTTGGAGGTGAGAAAGCCTCTCATAAACCAGAGAGAAAAAGACAGCATTCATATCCTTTCAGGTTTCAGCGTAGGATGTAGATGATGTAATGACTGAAGGAGAACTGGGGATAATTATGCAGTTGTAGGATGAGTCTTGTTAAATAAACCACCATCAACAGGTTATTCAAGGACTGCGAAGTTTGACTGATAGTTGCAGATGGTAAAAGACCTACTTATCCACTGTGTTAAGAGGATGTTTTGGCTGATTCTTAGTGAGAGACTTAGAGAGAGAGAGAGAGAGAGAGAGAGAGAGAGAGAGAGAGAGAGAGAGAGAGGAGTTCAAGTATGCTTCCTTCCTGACAAGATTCAAGAGATATAGTATTGTGTGAGTATCTGTTGCTTTTCAGACTCATATCTAGCATTTGCTAAGATGTTTTGTCTCTGAGGGCATTCATTCCTAACTTATAAATGTTGTCCTTTCCCAGGAGTCAAACAGGTTGCTCTTGATGCATGAGCTGGTGCAAAACTAGGTGCTTAGTGCTTGCGGGATGCACTGTTGAGTCACTATAAGGTTCTCACTTTCTCACACACAGTGATACCATGCAGCTTCCTTCTAAAAAGCACAACAGACCATATCTGACGTCAATCTAGTGTCTTCTTTCTTGCTATGATGCTGGGACCCAAGACCACAGATTCCACACAGTAGAAGCTGCTAGTATTTGTTAAATTACTAAGTGAATGTCACCCTCATACTCAAGATCTTTAGATACTGTTATGATTTGGATCTTAAACGTCTCTTGGAGTCTATGTGCTAATGGCTTGCTCAGGAGGTAATGGATCTTCAAGAAAGGGGGTCCTATGGGAAGTTAGGTCATGAAGGAGGTTCTTTGAAGGGGCTATTGGAACCCTGGATGCTGTCATTTTGCTTCTCTTTGCTTCCTGGCTGTACTGAGGTGAGTGTCTTGACATTGCCTCACACCTACATTTTCCATCATTCTAGGTGCCCAGATCAACACATCCAAGAGATTGAGGACTAAAATCCTCAAAATCACGAGCCAAATAATTGACACTTTTTACCTGGAGTAGTCACTACAACAAAACAATGAGAACTCAGATGTCTTCCTACATTACCAAACTTCTTAAAACAGCACATTGAGCAGAGGTTTCAGAGCTCAGTCTGTTTTCCTCTGCAGTTTCTTTTCCCACCACTTAGTCAGCCCTGCTGATTGCCAAAGACACATATTCAACCTGTGCACTACCTGTGAGTTCCCAAGACAGTGTGTTGCTTGGTGCCTGTGCTTCTATTTATCTGAACGTGGTCCTAAATTCAGGCTGCTGGAGCCTGACCTCCAAGTGGTAGCTCTGATGCCTGTGAATGAAGGCATACCCTTTCCGAATCTACTACATTTCTGTAAACTTGGGCTTGCTCATTAATCTCCAGAGAGTGGGAAGCTTGCAGTAAGGGACCATCATTTTGAATATACCTTCAGTGCTCAACTCAGAAAAATGGGAGTCAGAAAAATGATGCCTATTCATTAACAAAGGCCTTGGTTTTTCCTCTGCAACAATGTTTCAAAGAGACTGTCATGTTATCCTCAATCCTGTAAATTAACAATTGACAACTTTGTGGTGTGTGTGCAGGTGTACATGTGTGTGTGTGTGTGTGTGTGTGTGTGTGTGTGTGTTTTGGCTGAGGGTGAAAAGGATAGATGAGATCTAAGTCCAGCTGAGAAATAAGAATTTTAAACTCCTATCTACCACTGTTAAGATCCTTATTTTAGCAGTTCCCAGAGCAGGTTAGTTATTCTAACTTATTGTAAGAATTTAAAGGACAAAATCAAACATTACAGTTTCGAAACCCTACAATCCAGCTAAGAACTAATAAGAAATCTGATGAATGAGAAGAAATTTGATAGAAATAAAAGGTACTGTTTTTATTTCTTAGTTTATTACTTTAAAATCATGAATGACAGAGGATGTTGTAAAAACATTTGGGAATCGAGCCTAGGGAATATGTTGGGGAGCAGAAGGTGAGGCAGGGAAACCAGTTACCACTGTGGTCTCACTGGATGCTGCTGAAAGGAGTGTAGAACACACCTCAGGCTTATCTAAGGCTAGGAAGCTCGGTTGTTATTGTCTCCCAGGTCTACTTCTGAGGGATAAACTTCCACCTTGCTTTGTGCTAAGACTCACTACTGCACTTTGGTGCCAGAGAGGCTTAGGGCTCCTGGAAGTGGCCATCTGTGTATTTGGATGAGTGCTGAAGCCGTGTGGTGGGCATGTGGAGAGAGTGTGCGGGACCAATTACAAGTCCTCAAGTGCTCTCCTTGCATTTGCTCGTAGGCACTGGATTTACAGGAAAATGTGCTCAGCACAAACCTACACATTGAGTTAGGTAGCTGGTTCTCAGCTGTGTGTAATTTAGTCTCCTCCCCTGGGGAACAGTTGCCCTTGCCTGCAATTGGTTTTAGCTGTCACAAGTGGGAGGGTGAGAGTTCTTCTGGTGTCTGGCAGGGACCCAACTACCCCTAAACTAATATCTAGTCTAAAACTTCAATAGCAGTGAGGGTTTGAATCTCTGGATAGGTTTTATTAAAAATTTCAGGTAACACAAAAGTTCAGAGAAGTAGAATAACTTTCTTTGGGTTATAAAGCCAGTGCATGGCCAGGACTGAACTAGACTCCATCCATTTCTAAATCCCACATCTTTTAGAGATCAAGAAAGAACCTAGAGGTTTACAGAAAAAATAGAACAACTCAAAACAAACAAACAAATAAACATCCTCAGACCTATACTGGCCATACCTCCTGGCCCAGAACTTCAAAGGCCCCTAGAGCTGGCTGGAGCTGGCTGGAGCTGGCTGGAGCTGGCTGGAGCTGGCTGGAGCTGGATGGAGCTGGCTGGAGCTGGCTGGGGCTGGCTGAAGCTGGCTGAAGCTGGCTGAGGCTGGCTGGGGCTGGCTGGGGCTGGCTGGGGCTGGCTGGGGCTGGCTGGGGCTTGAGAGAGGTGGGGAATAAGAACCTTTCCCATCCTCCCCTGGCCTTGCTCTCTCCTGGGCAAGTTGGGGCAGGTTCCCTGGGCACAAATCCCAGATTTGCATATCAGGCCTGGCCAGGTGCCCTTAGCTGGAAGCCCCAACTCCTTTGCAATGTACAAGGCTGTCCTTCAGCCAAGGTTGGCTGATGGTTCTTTGTGGAATGGCAGCTCCTCACATTTCCCCAGGCTTGGGATGATCTCTGGCAAGCATGTGGAGTGAAGAGTTACAGGTGGTGCAGACATGGTTTGGAAGGAATCCCAGCTGGGGCAGTACCGAGAGCCTTCTGATCGCTAACCAGATAACTGTGGCTTCTTGTAGAGCACCAGAAACCTTCCCTACTCTAAGAAACTAACGTCAAGGGCAACAAGGGCTTCTGAGAAGCCAGAAGATGCTCAAAAATGGAAACTCCTTGGTCATTTTTTGCCTTCTCAGCTTATAAATATTTTTGCAAAAGCACTGAGTTCTTCATTGCCACGTCTCTTAAGATGGGGAGTCAGCCTAGCGATGAATAGAGAACTAGGGCTCATGATACAAAGAACAGCCACAAATAGAAGACTTGGTGCAAATACTGATGGCTCTCTGAACTTAGCTGTTCGCTTTGTGTGTATGTGTGTGTGTGGGGGGGGTGATGGACACTTTGGGTTATTTTTGTGGGGCAAAGGCAAGACCTAGGCTCCTTTTGAACACTCTCAGCTCTGTCTGCAGTGTCCCGTCTTCTGGTTTCCAGACTCACATCTTGCCTCAGGGGGAACTGACAGCTATCCCACATGCTGTTCCTGGTCTGTTTAATCAAACTTTCATTTGATGTTGGTTGGAATTTCACATGTGGACCAAATACAAAGAAATTAAGTGATTCCAGCAGCTTGAATATAAGGAAAGCATTAACCTCTGATATCAAATAATCAGTTTCCAAGGGCTCTGAGTAGAAGCTAGTTCATTTGTTCATTCATTACTTCATCCCCTTGCCCCTAATTTGGCAAGCAATTACTAAGGACTACCCTGCTTAAAGCTTTTTGTAGGCATGTGAGGGTCATTAGGGGAAGTGCAGAGAAGCTCAGTATCTAATGAGGAAAGGAGTTGAGAAGCTAGCCCACCTTGCAGGACAGAAGTTGGCATACTGCAGAAACTCTTTTCCACTGTTGGGCTAGGAAATGAATGGCACATAGATAAGAGGAAACAAATATATGGTATATTTCTAAGAAAGTGCACCACAGTAGAGGAAAAGAAAAAGAGTATTTTATTGAGGGGCAGGTATAGAAAACATACCAACAAAGTAGGCTTGTTTCTTAAATAGTTATTTTTTTTTAAATAATAATCTTGTCCTATTTTCTACTGTCCTTTTGTTAGAATAGCTAACTTTTTGTATTAAATAATATCAAGACATAGATTGTGGAGCATTGCATTTCTGTAAATGGTCACTATTCCATAGGTACAGAAATCAATGGTGGCTTTACTAACAGTTAGAGTGACTTGATAATTTTATCTTGATGAATAATTATGAAAATTTGGGGCCTGTATCTGTGTATCACTGCCCGATTTTGTCCTCTCTACCTCTTTCTGTCTTTCTTTTCATTCTTTTCTCTTCTTTCTATACTGAGGCCTCAGCCTGGGGCTCCAAGCATGTTCGGGAAGCACTTTTCCCTCACAATACATTGCCAGTGAATAGTTTCATCCTTTTCAATAGTTTAAATTTACTCTTTTGCAAAAATGATCCCAATGGAATGCAGTGAAAGTAAACTAATGAGACACTTTTCTACTCACAGGTGTTCTGAGAAAATGTTGTGGAACACTGCTAACCTCTGTCTTTCCAACACAGTGTCAGCTACCTTAGGAAGAAACTCTCTCTCTCTCTCTCTCTCTCTCTCTCTCTCTCTCTCTCTCTCTCTGTGTGTGTGTGTGTGTGTGTGTGTGTATGTGTGTACTCATATCTCAGTCTTAAGCCCATGAATGAATGACCTTCACTGTTTGTTATAATAGATTGAAACATGCAACCACCCTTCCGAACATAGGCCAACTATCACTGAATGTTTTTTATTTTTGGTTCTCAACTTGAATTAGCATTCGGTTTCATATAATCATTAACAAAAGAAAAGGAGTCCCTGATCTGTCTGTTCTAGAGATTCTTTTTGCAGGCCTCAGGGGCATTATCTTGTGATTTTTGTGGGCGTGTCTTGTTATTTTGTGGGCTTGTCGAAACCACACACCCCTATTCTTTCTCCATCAGCACCCCCGTTTGTATCTATAGATTTTTATAGTGCTAAGTTTTTCTTACCTTTATAAGTTTCAGAAGAATATCTTATTGTAGGAACATGCGGTGAAGGAGGTTCTCATGGTGGACAGGTAACAGAATCCGTGGAAAAAAGGGATAGGAAAAAAATGCCCTACCCCAAGGGGGCAATTCTTTGAACTAGGTTTTTGTTAAACTTAAAACTTTCTAGAACCATCTGAAATGGTAGCATCACCTGGAACCAAGCTCGAAAACACAGAATCCCGAGAGGGAGTATTTCTATTGAAATAATAACAATGGTCATTCTACTTCCACTGTCACCTCTCCTAAATACCAATTCCACCTCTGTCACCACTGTCATTATCATGGTTACCATTGCCACCATGACCCCCTTACTGCCAGTATCACAAACACTCCCGTTGGCTGGCAGGTGTCAGTCACTTGCCATATATAGGCATAGTACTGAGGGAGAACGTCTTTGCGTGCTATGTAATCTTCTCAGCTTATAAAGCAGTCCCTCTTAGGGTTCTGACCTAAAAGTCAAGAAATAGAGTCACAGAAACAAGAATAACTTGCCCTATTAATGGCTCTAAGCAGTGACGGGATTCCAACTCAACTTGCTTAGCTCAATAGGTAAACATTTAGTTGGGTCTCTCAGGAGTCTTAAAAACACAAGACCAGATGTTTAGCTTTACTATTGTACTATTTCATGGCTTAGGATCTCTGTTTTTGGCAAACATCAAAAAATGTTTCTTAAATTATTTATTAAAATTCTAAACAAGATTCATCCTGGCTAGTTTTATGTAAACTTGATACAAGCTGTTCAGAAGAGGGAAGCTCTTCTAAAAGTGTTTCTATCAGACTAGCTGGTGGTCAAGCATGTGGTACATGTGGAAACCCAGATAATTGTGGGTGGTACCACACCTGAGTCTACAGTCCTAGGGATGTGTAACAAAGTAACAAAGTCAGCAGAGCAACCCTTGAGGAACAGCTGGCATTTCTCCATGTCTCTGCATCAGTTCCTGCCTTCAGGTTCCTGCTCAGCTTGAGTTTCTGTCCTGGCTTCCTTGGTGATTGAGGGTGTGACGGTGTTAATAAGAATGGCCTTGTAAGCTCACAAACTTGGCACCAGGCAGTGGCACTAGTGGAAAGGATTAAGTGGTGTGGCCTTGTTGGAGAAAGTGTGTCACTAGGGGTGTGCTTTGCGATTTTGTAAACACATACCAGGCCCAGGTTCCCTCTTGCTTTTGTTCTCTATGGCCCAGTCTCCCTGTCTCTCTTTGTCTCTCATTCTCTCTGTCTCTCTCACTCTCTGCTTGCAGATCAGGATACAACTCTCAGCTACTGCTCCAGTACCATGCGCCCAACCATGATAACAATGGACACCTCTGAAACTGTAAGCCAGCCCCCAATAGATGCTTTCTTCTGTAAGAGTTGCCTTGGTCATGGTGTCTTTCCCCAGTAATAGAGCAGTGACTAAAAACAGACAAGCTGAGACATAAACCCTTTCCTCTCTAAGGTGCTTTTTTTGGTTATGGTATTTTGGTCAAAGCAATAGAAACTCTCACTGAGATAATATTATTCAAAGATGGGCCCAAGTAAGTAAATAAAATTTGACACAATGAAATGTAAATTTGGGTTGGTTGTTAAGTAGCAACACCAATTTCTGGGTTCTGTGACCCTGAACGGAATCTAATGCCTGTAGGTTTTTAATTTTTTTTAATGTGAAAAACTACACTACTCATAGAAGTTACTCCTAAGGTTATTGAAACTATTAAATATGCTAATATTTGTAAAGTGTTTAACATAGGGGATGGTCATAGATTCAGGGCCATAGAAATGTTAGCTATTCTGCTATTCTTAATCTCTGCCTCCATCTAACTGATGATCTTCTCTGTCTGAAACAGTTAGTGAAACAATGCTTGTCACCTACACTTTTGTGAATACTTTCATGAAAGGCTGCCTGGTAGCTGACAAGGTATTTTCTTTTGCCCACTAAAATGGTTCCCTCTTCTCCATGGACACCATAAACACACTGACAGAAACTGGGACCTTACGCAGTAGGTTGCCGCGAGCCTGGTTTCTAGCAGCAGCTGCTCCAGAGGTAGTCAGCAGCTTCTTTTTCCTTCGGACAAAAGATTCTGCTAAGTTTGTAAAGGGATTCTGCCGGTTGGCTGAGCAGGTCTCAGGTCTTCTGGAAAACTGAAAAGGAAAAGGAAAAAACCCTCCTGTGTTCTCTTTTCCCAGATTGTTCCTTGGTTCACAGGCTTAAATGCAATTCTGTTACACAGTGGCTGTGCTGGGGCTTGCTCAGCTATTTGCAGGAGCATCTGTCTTGGTTACGCCTTACTTCTTTGCTGTAGGTCAAAGTGACTAGACATTCTGGTTTTGCAAGGACTGTCCCCAGTGACATGGCTTGAATATTTTCTTTTGAGCCACCATGTGATGTAATAGGAGCCTTTACTTCTTCAGCTCCACACAGACTGGAGGCCTGGAGTCATGGTTCACGAACATGCTTATAAGGGTTAAACATTCTTCCTCACTCCCCATCTTCACCCCCACACCCAGTCATTTTTTTTGAATATATGCTATAATTAAAATGGAGAAGGCATGGGGCAGCTGATAGCTGCAATCCTAAAACTCAGGAGACTTTGAAAGCTATGACATAATTTCGATTGAAGCGGATCAAAGTGGTTTGGAAAGGCAAGTCACTTATTTGAGCAAGCTAAAAATGAAGACTCCAGGAAGAGCCGGTCTAAATCAGTGCCGGAAAAAAGAATCAACGAGGGTGAGAAATACTGGGTAGTGAAAGCAGTAATAGAAAGTTCCAGCCTTGACCTTCAGTACAGAATGTTGAGCAAATGCCAGAATAGAACTATGGTGATTATTTTCTATTGAACTTCCTGTATTTTGAAGGTATTATGAATCAGTGGGATACTAGTATAGAATTCCTGGGCTACAAAGGACAGCACAAGCCACTTGGTATGATCATTCCCAGACAGGACTATTTTGAGGCTTGCCTAAGTGCAGGAGAGGGTGGGGCTCCATCCCACCCTCATGCACTTTAGTGACATCTACAAGGATATAATGAAAAGTATTTAAAATCTTTTCTGATAAATGCCTTTCCAACTGTGATAGGTAATTTTCAACGTCAACCTGATTGGGTCTGGAATCAACTAAAAGTCCTACCTCCAGGCAGGTCTGTGATCCATATTTCAAGAGGTCTGAGGGCAAAGCGTGCTGCTTTGGCTTGCCTGACTTAGTTCCTTGTCGGTAAGTGCATCTACTCCACTGCTGACATTGTTTGCTGATATCAACCTTCTTCGTCTTTCCAATGTGGTGTAAAGCTCTCTAGGAACCTGCTAGGCTCTCTCTGCCAGGTCATGACTGCAGAGGTATACAGCCTCTCCATCATGCTGAGACCATGGTGAATGACTCAGCATATACTGTGTAAGTCAATCTAATAAATATCCTTTGTAATATATATTCAGCAGATCAGTTCTGTTTCTTCAGAGCTTTGACTAACACACAAGCATGCTTTCATATAATTAGAATAAAATAAACCATGGTATGAAGAAGCATGGATCACCTTTTAGTGACTTAACTACCTCTGAGATGAGATAGTTGTAATGATTTGGTTATAGGCAAAGTGAACAGCTAGCAATTTGGTGTTTTCTGACTGTCTGTCTCTGTCTCTGCCTCTGTCTGTCTGTCTGTCTGTCTGTCTGTGCATGTGCTTGAGATGGGATAGTGTGAGGACATCTGCCTTAACTCTGTTGATATGCATGTAGATAGATATGCATGATCAACAGATGCTAATAAAATGTTGATCTAAGTGGTAACCACGTTGTAACCTCTGATAACCTCTCTTGGGCTGCACTCTTTAGTTTCCATCTCATGAAGGGGAAAAAAAAATCCCAGCCTAATTATGATAATATGTAGTAGTAAATATTATAATATGATCATCTGGTATCAGTTCCCATGAGTTCTCACTCCAAGAGCATTTGTGAGGAGCTGTGGGCCACTCCCAGCCAGGAACTTCGCTTACATTTTCCACAGCCCGGTAAAATCATGACTCAATAATCAATAATTTATCAATTAGAGTCATATGTTAAATTCTCAATCCATAATACATCTACACAATAAGCTTACAACCAGTTGACAAAGATATAAACTGCCCACCTAGATAAGACAAATTGACCTATAGAAACCCTTAAGAATAATCATCTCTACCTACTGTCAATCAAGACCACCTGGATCTAGGTCCTCCTCCAGCTCCATCTTGATTCTCCCGAGTTTCTCCTCATTCTCCTCTCTCCTTCCTAGACTTTTCCCCTGCCTACACTTCCTTCTCATCCAATAATAGGCGGGACCTGCCTTGCTGCACAATGACATCATCCTACAATAACAGTATCATGTTTATATGGAAGCTAATTGCATTGACTGAATTCTACATAGCAGATTAAGTCCCCTTGTTATCCCTTTCTCTCATAGTATGTATGTATGTGCAAATGCAATCATTAATCCAATAGTTTATAAGTTAAATTTTCTAACACCCTTTGAAGATGAAAACTATTATCTTTATTTTCCAAATAAAGAGATCAAATCATGGCAATACTGGATGACTTGGATATAGATGTATAAGCCCAAGTTAGAGGGATTACACTTTTGAAGCATTCAAACTTTAATTCACCATTACATAAACTAGGTTTGCAAGAAGGTGGGGTGGTTTTCTCCCAGAAGAGCTGTGGTTGAAGGACATGTGTCTCCTGTTCTGGTTGGAAGGGAGTTAAAATGTGCAACTTAAATGTTTTTAAATGTATGTGTATATGTGTTCATTTGTGTGTGTGTGTGTGTGTGTGTGTGTGTGTATGGGTGGCATGCACATTGAGGCCAGAGGTTGATGTTGGCTTTCTCTCACCACATTAGTGCTTGAGCTAGGGCTTCTCTCAGATCCCAGAGCTTGCCAGTTTGCTAGTCTGACTTGCCAGCAAGCATTATGGTTACCTTTTCAGTGCTAGGATTATATGGGTATATTGCCACAACCTTTGTGTTGTGGATCTGAACAACAGTCTGTATGCGTCTGCAGCAAGGGCTTTACAGCTAGACCACCTCTCCAGGCCCCAGGTGGGAGATTTCTAAGCTCTGCTGTCCGCTATTTGTAGGAGTCATATAAACATAAGATTTAAGTGTTGTCTTAAATCTATTTAAAGGGTACTTTTTCAAGAAATAGGTATGTCTCTCTAAAAACAGACTTTTACCAGTATTCAGTGGAAATGATGAGAGAACAGCTGTTAAGGGACATGAAGAGCATCCTCAGCTCGGGTCCATACAGCACTACATGCTGGTTTTGGTCTCCAAACTCCTTAATTGAAAATAATTTAGGTTAGACAAGGGTAGGGTGGAACAGAATTTGATGAACCATGCAGGAGAGGTACAACACGAAGGAACTCTTGATCATCATCCATGCAATTATATTACAGTTGAAATCTTATGAGGGCTCAAACATCTTCCATAAGATTTTCCTTGTTCTCTCTTGAGTTTAATTTTTTGGTCCTAATACTTCATGCCTAATCATTATTATACAACAGGATAATATATATATATATTCTCAAATTATAAGTAACAGTTTTTAAAAGCATATTCTTTTTATTGTTATTGTTATTATTATTTAATTTTTTACAGTCCACTCATTATTTCCTTCCCTATATACCCTCTGACAATTTCTTATCTGATTCCTCCTTCCCTTTCCCCACCCCACCTCACCCCCATTTCACCAGACCTCCCATGTCCCTGGGGCCTTGAGTCTCTCAAGGGTTAGGTGCATCTTCTCTCACTGAAGTCAGACCAGGCAGTCCTTTGTTGTATATGTGTCCCTTGTATCAGCTGGTGTTTGCTGCCTGGCTGGTGGCTCAGTGTCTGAGAACATCTCAGGGGTCCAGGTTAGTTGAGACTGCTGGTGTTCCTATGGGGTCACCCTCCTCTTCAGTTTGAAGCATATTATTTTACAAGGGAAAAATTTCCCTTTTAAGTGTGGGCTTCAAAACCTAACCATTGGCGAAGATGCATGATCTCTACTGATCAACTATCAACTATATTGATCTGTAAATCTAGTAAAATAACAATCAATGGAAAGAATGTGTATCTTAGGTTTCTTTAGCTGTGATGAAGACCACAACCAAAAGTAACTTGGAAAGGAACGGTTTTATTTCATCTCAAACTTCTTGGCAATAGTCCATCATGGTGGAGAATCAGGTAGGAAACAGAAGCCGGGGAGAGTGGCTGCTACCTGGTCTGCTCAGTTTATTTTCTTATACATCCCAGGACCACAATAACCCACAATAAACTGGGCCCTCCCACATCACCCTTTCATCAAGAAAAGGCTTTATATTCTTGCCTATAGGCAATCTGCAAAAAGGCATTTTTCAAATAAGGTTCTTCTTCCCAGATAACTTTAGTTTGCTTAAAGCTGATGAAGAAAGCACCATTGAGAACTATTCAATAGGTTGATTTTGGTGTTTTATGGACATCTGTTTGTAGGAATCTTGACAACATCTGTCAGAGATTTCAAAGGCATTGTTTTTTTGAGTTTTAAAAATTTATAACTTTCCATCCAATTAACTGGCCATCCTCAAACAGTGTACATCATCAACCATATGCTACCCCTTTGATGATACTTTCTTTGTCTCAATTACTTCTCAAGGGCTTTGCCTTGACTTAAGTCTAGGAAGTGATTATTTTTTTTTGTATGTTGATGGCTCTGTTTCCATGACTACTCTCAAGGATCTTTCAAGTTAGGATGTTGCCTTTCAGTATTGTTACTCCAATTGCCAGTAAAGGCACTTAACTTATACCATTTGCTGAGTGGTTGTTGATTGAATCACTTTATGCTAGTCTATCCTTAGTCATTCATTTAGAAACAAGGTCGGATGGTTCCAAGGCTAGCCTCAAACTTCCTACAAAGCCTTGAACTTCTGATCCCCTTGCCTTCACCTTCCAAGTGCTGAGATCACATGCATGTACTACCATACTTGGTTTGTGTTGTGTTGCGGAATTAACTCAAGGCCTTGTATTAGCTAGATAAGACTTCTTATGATTAAGCCACATCCCCAATCCTTTTTCCACTCTTTGAGGGCTTGGGGACTGTGGTGAGAATCAAAGCCTTTGGCCTATACCCAATCTACAATGTGATGAACTTTCTGTTCAAGACAGACCATCTCCTTCCCCCAAGAGGATCAGGATTTGACTTTCTGTATTGATGCCCATACTATCACTTCCTGTAGAGCTTTAGGAAGAGAGTTGGTGCTGACAAGAGGGTACTCATTTTAAGTTTTTTTCCAAAGGGTATTCAGCTGGTGTTTAGAGATGAATTGTGTTAAGGCCTAGTCTCTGGTCTCTAGATATTCGAGGAAAAACTTGTACATATTTGGGTTCCAAAGACTGAATTACCTATCTGGGTAGAGTTTTGGGGATACTCTGGGATGGAGAGAGTCTTTCTGTTTTAGGGTCAGAAATATGTTAGTTTGAAGTTTGAAGTGGTTAAGTAGGGGTTTCTAACTCTTCACTCTGACAAATCAAATTATGTGACAGATGAGATAGGCTCTGTTTTTCCCACTAAGTTCCCAGGAAACTAAATAAAATATACAGGAGGACGAGGAGAGTTTGTGGCACCATGGAGGTTCTCAAGGACAAGCCAGACCCAGGGTACAAGAGATATCTTTTTTATCTTTCCTGTGATGGGCCTGCTGTTCTCTGAGGTGGGAGTGAGACAGAAGGAAGACACAGAGATGGATTCCAGTGAGTACTGCAGCCCCAAGTTTATTTCTCTTAGCTTCAAATGCATTTCCTCTTATCGTTCCAAACATCAGCAGGCCAGGACACTGCCAGCAGACCTGACTTGCCTTGACCCTGCCTGTCAGGCAGGTTTTCACAGAAGTGGACAAAATGGCTCCTCACACTTTTTATATGATAAAGATTAAAAGATGATCGTCAAGTTACATGTATACTAGATAAAATATTCAGTCTTCCAAATTATGTTTCAAAGATGCTGTGTTCCTGGGAAGACAAGAACGGTGTCTGTTTCTCCCAGATAGGGCAACGACAACAGACCAGAGGAAAGACCCAGCTCAAGTCGAGTTTAGAGAACTGCTGAGTACATCCGAGTTAGAGAAGTGTGAATGCTTACTAGCTGCTGTGCTGTTGGAGAAAACCTGTTTTTCCCTTGCAATGGTTACTCACATCAGGACCTTCCAGAAGGGGCAGAATCTTCTGAGCCCCTCCCACCCCACTGTCCACACGGATGGACCCAGTCTTAGGGAGGACTCCTGCAAGTACCTACATCTGTTGGAGAATCCGAGAGGACGATGTCCCACGAGTGTTCAGTGTTCCGGGTTAATAGTCACGAGTTTACATTAAATGTTTTCAGAGATGTCATACTGTGTTGCACCAACGCTCGTAACAGCAGGAGCCATTTCATATCACAACCATGTGGCTGCTATTGAACAAATTTCCGGCTTTCCTCTCTCAATCACGTGTACCATTACTTTGCTCGCCAGGCCCACAGGAGAAGCCAAAGGGCTGCACATACATGTACATCAAAACCTTGGAGGAAAATGGGAGAAGACGTGAACAGTTATTATTTCTGAACAGTGAAAACTGTGGGAGGTGTTAATCTTCCTAAATACAGTGTTCTGTGTCCTGTAGCCTTTGTTCAGTGTAGGGAGGGGCCAATGTCTCCTGTAACTTGACTGGTACCAGATCACTAATTCTTCTATTAATTTAGAAACTAAAGTTAAAAATTCGAAAGCCACAGGAAATATAAACAGTTTAGATAGATTATAAAAAAAGAACTCATTTGTCCAATGCTGACCCTAGGTGTGTGTTCTTCAAATACATGTATTTCTTTTCTTATCTCAAAGGTATTTTTGTTTCTTTTTAGAACATAGCAAAAATGTTTTTTGAAATTTTACAGATTAAGAAAAGTTTTGTCTTCAAAAAAATATACAAACTACAGAAAGATTTAATGTATGGCCACAAGATATGACTTTCTCTCTCTCTTTCTCTCTCCCTCTCTCTCTCTCTTCCTTCCTTCCTTCCTTCCTTTCTTTCCCTTTTTCTTTCTTTCTTAAGTTCATTCTTTCTTAATATCTTTCTTTCTTAATATCTTTCTTAATTTTTTTCTTTCTTTCTTTTTTAATTTATGAAGAGTATTCTTTTAGCTATTCTTTCTCATAGCAAGAAAACCCTCTCTATGTGCATTTTTAAGAAAAGAACACACACACACACGCACATACACACACACAAAACCAAACCAAGCAAAAACCTAATTTTATGAATGTACGCCAACTAATGAGTTTTTTTTCTCTATGAGATAATATAATTTAAAATCTGTGGTTTTAAAATTAGAATATAATTTTAAATGGGATGAATAAAATTGATTTTCCAATATTAAGCAAATTTGGAATAAACCCAACTTTATTGTTATAGATTCTCCTTTCTATGTATTTGCTAATATATGGTATATTCTTCCTTAAGTCTTTATTCATCATGTTCTCTAATGTCTAAAGTCACCTTTTTCTTTCTTGGTATACAGCACCCATTTAGACACTTTCTAAGCTTATACTCTTCTTGAAATGTCCTGACATCTCTGTCATTTTAAAGACAAATTTATTGGGTGCATCCCAATCTTGGTTGGCAGTTATTCCCTTACCCACTTCAGGCTGACCCACCTTTTAGGGTCGTAGATGAGTGATCCAGTGTTTTTCTGATGTGTTTGCCTTTGTCAATTGGTGATTTCCCTTGACAGCTTTAGATTGTTTGTTTTATATTGTTAATATTTTGAGTATATATTTGGAGATGTTTCTATCTGGCCATATGGATTTGGGGCCTGTGCTGTTAAATTTTTGCCAACTTGCCATAAACTAGAAACACTTGGGAAAAAGAACCTTCAGTGGAGGAATTTCCGTCCTGAGACTGGTCTGTGGGAGTATCTGTAAAGCATCCTTTTGATTGGTAGTTGATAGAGAAGGTGACCTACCACAGGGAATGCCAGCCATGGACTCGTGGCTCTGGGTTGGAGAAGAAAGGTAGCTGAATTTGAGCCTGAAAGCAAGCAAGAAGTTTTCCTTCGTGGACTCTGCCTCCAGGTTGCTGCTTCCTTAAGATCTGCCCTGGCTTCCCTTGGTTGTGGATGGTTAAGTATAAGATAAAATGAACCGTCCTAACTTTGTTTCAGCTAGTGTTTTATCACAGCAACAGAAAGCAAAAATGTAGAGCCGAAACTGAAATCAGGAACACAGGCTACTACTGCGGTGGAGCTGACCATGCTGTTTTCCAGGAAGGATTGTGGAAAAGGTTGGAATAGGCTAAAAGTGTGGAGAAGAAGACTGGAGCTGCTGTGGGGGGCCTTACATACCTCAAGAAGGAAGTTTGGGAACCCCCCAAAGACTGTTGGGCTCTTCCTGTGATGTACTTTAATTAAGAGTGGAAATGGTACCTCTGCTTTATTGGGAATGAGAAATCATCTGTGATAAAACAAGAGACTAGCATCATTGGGATGAAAATCTTTTTGGTGGGGGGCAAAATTCAATAAGAAGGAGACAAAGAGAATGAGAGAAAGAATGTGGAAGGAGGAAGAGGAGGTATCCATGTACAGCAGTCGTTCCCAATCTTCCTAATGCTCAGACTCTTTAATACAGTTCCTTGTGTTGTGGTGACCCCCAACCATAACATTATTTTCATTGCTACATTGCCACAACTGTAATCTTGCTACCCACAGGTTGAGAACCATTCACATAAAGGGAGGCATGAGTTTCATGGCTGGGACATGTAAATATCCACCTTGGTGATGGCCATGGGGAATAAGCAAAATCATAACTATTATGGCTTATTTAAATTATTTAACAAATTGTTCACAATTTGACTTTCTTGCAAAGCTAAGGGCCTGGGGTGCTTACTAATTTACCTTGATTGCTCCTTTGGAACTTGTGTTTACGTATAGTGGTCTTTTGCTGGTTCATACTGGTTCTTTCTCACTTCTCAGTCACCTCCTTACTGACCTCTGCCATTTGTTTCATAAGCTTTTTCAGAACTACTGATGCCTCTTCTGAGGCTCTGTATAAAATACTTGAGGAAGAAGATTTTTCCAAAGTAAGAAGCCAATTGAAACCCTGCCTTTGGTCACAAGAGTGGGTTGAGAGAGGCAAGTCAGTACATGTGCTTGGACTCAGTATAGAAATACAGACAGGGTCATCTTCAATTGTGTGAAACCTGAGATAGCGTTACCAGACACTCTTGCTTCATAGAGTGGGTGTGTCCAGCACACAGCCTCCCAACTTGAGTGGAATCCAGGTGGATATGTAGCAATCGTTGACTACTCATTAGAATATAATTTGTTCCAGTTTTTTTTTTTTTCTTTCCAGGTCAACTAGGGAGAAGAAAACATTGGTCAAGTTTGCTAAGGAAGATGAAGGTATAACCAAGTCAAATGCACACAAAAAATCTAGTTGTAAAAGTGATGCTAAGAGTTTAAAGAGGATAAACTTGCATAAATCTGAGACGTGGTCTTGAGGCTGGGGGATGCCAGTGTGTGTCCACTGAATTGATATCAGGTTGCATTTCTCAGAGTAAACTTATTTTTTTTAATGTGAGTGACCCATATGTCAAGCTTAACTTCCAGCATATACATTGTGAAAGTGTCTCAGTTTTACTGCAACACAAAGGATTGAAGACAGGTTATTAGGAGACCTGTTCTCTACCTTGCCCCTTACTGCACCCTATTCCAAGTTTTAAATCCCGAACAATGCAATTCTGACTGCCCTAAAGGTCACGAGATCGACAGCTAGTTAGAAGCGAAAATTTCAAGACCTTTGAACAGAGAGGCCAGCACCAGTCTTTGTGGTTTTAAGAATGGTTTGGTATTTCTTTAAACATAGAGTGCAGGAGGTGGTTCGGGTCTGCCAGCTCTCAGGTCCTCCTTGGTGGTTATGCCTGGAGAAAGGCCAGGCAGACAGCCCAGTACAGAGGTGGTTCTGTTTGAGTAATCACATTTACACATTGAAGAGGTGTGAACAGGGCTCCTGTGTCACCTTGACCACCATTGGGTCTGATAATGGAGCTGGAACAGGAGGCCCTGACCCTGGGGATACGGGTTACAGTGTCTCTGCTCCTCAAAGTCTCCGCTTTGTGTCACAGTGTTTTCAGAATATCAGTGCCCCACAGTCCCCACCCTGTTCAGGACACTAAATGCTGAAACATGGATACACACTGAAATAAAGGCAATTAGTTGTGTTTCAAAACAAAAACAAAAACATAATGCCTGTGAAGTGACTCAAGTCGCTTTGACAGGGATTTTTCTTAAAGAGACCCATGAGATTCAAAACTGTCAAGAACACAGTTATATTTGTAAAAGTATTTATTTCTCCATCCAATGGCCCAGAAAGAATCTGCTAATTTTTAGTGGCTCAAGAAAGAGATTGTTGGAAAAAGAGACAGTTCCCCCCCCCCCCCCAAAGTCAAAGATGAAGCCAGACTCAGAATTGTTCGTTAACATTCTTTAGTGCCTAATATAGAGCTGGATATGTAGGTGGTAATTAGAAAATATGTTTAGAACAAGAAGTGGAGATTCCTGTGTACAGAGTCTTCAGGGCTAGTCTCACTGCCCTGAGGGAACGTGGCTGAGGCAGCAGAGGTGGAGAGGAGAGAGGTCAGAAGAGCTGACAGCTTAGCAAGCCCCACTTTTCCCTTTTATGGGACCTTAGCAGACATCCTTACTGCCCTAGTGTATCACAGTAAAGCAGGAATTACAACCCCTTTCTTAGTAAGGATTTATAAATACCGTATGTAAAGTGTTTGGCTGTTCCTTACCTCTTATAAAGTGAGAGCTCTGCTATTATTGGGCACTAGCACAATGATAATTAATTTTAGGACAGTTAGTAGGGAAAGCTGCCCTTAGCTGACTCCCTTTTAAATACTTGTAGCAGTGTCTGGCTTTACCCCAAGTTTCTAGACAGTGGAGCCCGAGCTTGTCTGAAATCCCCATAGACCCCAAGTTCTGTTGACCCCTAAAGTGCCTTAGTCAGGGGAATTAATGGGACTGTTGGAGAGAGAGAAGAGAGAGAGAGAGAGAGAGAGATCTTACAAGGACAGAACCACAGTGTTTTATAGCTTCTTCTCTTTGCTGGGGTCAAAGCAAAGCCAGGGGCCACCTAGACTCAAAGGCATTTAAGAGCTTTGAAAAATGTGTGTGTAAAAGTATACACATTGGCATCAAATTTCGATTTCTTTTGGCAAACAAGCCAACCTTGCTGCCACTATAGCTAATCTGAAAAAAGAAAAGAAAGAGGAACAATTTCAGCCATGCTTTTGAAATTTCACTTTAATGACTTTAGTTTTTGTTTGTTTGTTTGTTTGTTTGTTTTTATAAGGTACGGGTCCAGAAAAAAATTTTTTTTAATTGATTGTTCTGCTTGTGAGTAGAGTGTTTGAAAGATTGAGAATCATATCATGGGTAAAAACATTTTCTATTGTATTCCCTGGGGATGGGGTGGAATGTTTTCCTAAATTATTTTGGTTAGAGGGCAAACATCTATTTAATTCATCCCTGGATCAGCAGAACTTATTTAGCATAGTGGCCGAAGAGGGAAAAGTATGCGTGAGTGTCTCTTGAATACAAACAGGAAGCAACTTCGGGAGTGCAGATGAAATCTTGCGAGGGCCTCCACCCAAAGCCAGAAGCCCTCTGTCTGTTCCCAGTCCTCTCCCTCATTTGCTGTGTGACCTAGACAGTCACTCTGTTGGTGAAGCAAGGTCTTGTCAGTGGAAGGTAGGCAGCTTGGGAGACTTCCCTTATGGGGCTGTTCCAACTGCTTCAAAAGACTCAAGACAAAGGAGGGGTTTTACATTTATAAATGTTATACTTTACATAGTGTTAAAAATAGAAAATTCTCTTTGTGGTTCTTTAAATTTTTAGCCAGGGTACACATTGGTTTCTGAGAAGCCAACCAAGCTGGAAGTAGTAAAGAACCCAATTGTCTTCTCACTTAAGCTATGCTGTGTGTTGACACAAATCCTTCTGATGATGCTGATAATAGACATTATTCACCGAGCAATTATTATTAGCCAGATAGTATGCAGCCCAGTTACTTTATTATTTTCCTTGTAGTGCTGTGGATTGAAATCAGAGCATTCGCTGTTCACTTACTACCATTTTGCAAGATTCCCAATCTCTTAATATATTAAATCTTCACAGCAACCATATCAACAGCAATAATGACCATGACCACCACCACCACCACCAACCATCACACCACCACCATCATACCACCATCATCATACCACCATCACACCACCACCACCAACCATCACACCACCACCATCAATCACACCACCATCATCATACCACCATCACACCACCACCACCAACCATCACACCACCACCATCATCACCATCACACCACCATGATCACCATCATCACCATCATCACCATCATCACCACCATCACACCACCACCATCACACCACCACCATCACACCACCACCATCACACCACCACCATCACACCACCATCATCATCACCATCACACCACCATGATCACCATCATCACCATCATCACCATCATCACCACCATCACACCACCACCATCACACCACCACCATCACACCACCATCATCATCACCATCATTATCACAACCATCACACCACCATGATCACCACCATCATATCACCACCATCACACCACCATCACACCATCATCACACCATCATCACCATCATCACCATCATCACCACCACCACCATCACACCACCACCATCACACCACCAACCATCACACTACCACCATCATCACCATCATCACCATCATCACCACCACCACCATCATTCTACTGTACTTAATCCTGACTTATTTGTGTCTGTACATGCTGTGTGTGTGTGTGTGTGTGTGTGTGTGTGTGTGTTGTGGGGTTGGGTAAGCATTTCATAGTACTCATGCAAAGTCAAAGGACAGCTTGCCAATGTGTGGGAATCAGTTCTTTCCTCAGGTTTTGAGGCTTTGTGGCAAACGCCATAGTCTGATGCCGTAGTCTGCTGTTCCAGTTCTCTAGTCCATAATCACTAGAGAGTAGAAAACCAAGGAGTGCCCATCACTGGTTGTTATGGCTCTAGAATTTTCTTTTACTGCCACATAGCTCTCTTCATAGTTTTTACAAGTTTTACCTGGATTTTATCAAATCCTCCTCACAACCGAATGAAACAAGATGTTCTGAATGTTGCTCTGTTTTATAAATGCCAAAACTGAGGCACAGAGAGGCTGGAGGAGAAGGCTTGCCTGATGGGAAAGCGTGGTGTGCTGACTACCCTCTTGTAGAGCTGGTGAGAGTGATGTAAGACAGGGCAACACATTCCACCTGTGGAAGATGGCATCTTTGTTGCAGAAAGAAGTTAAGAAAAAGCGAAGTCAGATGCTGGGGTCAACTTTTCTGTTAAGACAGAGGAGGGCTGGAGTTAATTCACACCACATTTCCTGAATGATGCTTACCCCTAACTGCTCTATTTGGAGAATGTCTGTTATGAATCTCTTAACCTTAATACAGAGTTGAAACCCAAACTTTCCTTCAGGGGTTGGAGATGGGCACAGGACCCACTCAGATCCCTAATAATCACACACTTTTTGAGAACCCAGTAATGCCTTCACAAGAGAGCCCAAAACAAACGGGTTTTGTCTCTCCCCGCCGCCCCTTCTATTTTCTATGAGTTAGGCCTTACTGGGTAGTCTAGGTTGGCCTCGAACTTGCTTTGTATTGGGATTACAAGCTTGTGCTACACTTCTGGCTTCCCTGTGCATCTTTCATTGTTGTTTTGGGGTCTGTAGAAGTGGCCAGAGTGTGGGCAGAGGTTGCTCTGAGGCAGATCCTGCTATGGGAAATCCAGTTCAAACTTTGCCAGGAGGTACTGATGCCGTGTGAACTTACTGTTCCTGGCCTAGAGCAGTGCTTCTGAGAGCATTGCCTTCTCTTGCTCTGCCCATCGCCCCCAAATGTCTGTGGACTAGCTAGCATCTCTTCTGAATATAAAACTAGAAATGTCCCCTCTTGATAAATAAGGACAGATGGGAAGCCTGGGGTGACATTACAAACCTGTAATTCCAGCACTCAAGAAGCTGAGGTTGGAGAATTACCAAGAGTTTGAGGCATGGTTTGCATAATGAGACTATTTTCTCAAAACACCAAAAAAAAAAAAAAAAAAAAAAAAAAAAAAAAAAAAAAAATTAAAAGAAAAAGTAACATATAAAAAAGAAAACTCTACCTTCTGTCAAACTAGACATCTCCTGTTTCCTGTAAATAACCCAGTGCCTGCCTCAGGTTTATGAAGCCTATAGAAAGTCTTAGTCACTCCAGAATAATATTATTGCCTTCTGGACACCCCGAGAGAGACTTTGAATGACTCCTCTACCATCTCTAGATACCATAATACAGAAAATCCAAGAAATGAGTGAACGCTGCGCATCAGGACTCACCTCCCAGCTCATTGCTAAATACCTGTACACCCCTATCACTTCACCCTCCTGACATTTTCTTATTTAGCGCTTCTTGCTACACACTCTAACAGTGAAATAGCAGAAGAAGATCTCAGTTTCTGCTGATTAGAAATGTTGCTGCTTCAAACGCAGACACCATTGCTGATGCCAAGAAGTGCTTGTTTACAGGAGCCTGATACAGCTGTCTCCTGAGAGGCTCTGCCAGATCCTGACCAATACAGATGCGGATGCTCAAAGCCAACCATCAGACTGATCACAGAAACCCCAATGGAGGGGTTAGGGGAAGGACTAAAGGAGCTGAAGGGGCCTTAACTGGCATCAATGGAAGGGGAGGCCCTTGGTCCTGTAAAGGCTTATTGCCCCAGTATAGAGGAATGCTAGGGTGGTGAGGCAGGAGTGGGTGGGTGGGTAGGTAAGGAAGCATCCTCATAGAAACAGGGTAAGGGCTATGGGATACAGGGTTTGTAGAGGGGAAACTGAAAAAGGGATAACATTTGAAATGTAAATAAATAAAATATCCAGTTTAAAAAAAAAGAAATGATGGTGTAGTGACCTCAGTGATAGTGTTAAGGAAAAGGGTTTGGATCAACCAGGAACACAGAGGGAAAGCCACAGTGCTGGCTAGTCTTGTCAGTCTTGACATGACCTAGAATCACCACAGAGATGGGCCTCTGGGCATGCCAGTATAGGGTTTTCTCACATTAGCTCCTGTAAGGAGATCTATCTTATTCAAAGGCAGTGCCGTTTTTCTAACTGGGATCCCTCTGTGTATAAAGTGGGGACAGTAAAGCTGAGCCCTAGTGTGCTTTCATCATCATGGACAACTACTTTAAGTTCCTGCTGCCTTGGTTTTTTTTTTTTTTTTTTTTTTTGTTTTTGTTTTTTTCGCCATGATGAGCTACGTTCTTGAACTGTGAGCTGGAATAAACCCCCTCTCCTTTAAGTTGCCTTTTCCAGGATATTTTAATCACAGCCATAAGACAACTACAAGTAACCAAGACAACCACTGAATAGCAGAGGGACACCCCCCCCCTTCCAGAAAAACTGTTCACATCCACAGCAGAAGATATCTCTTAAGGTATTGGACTGGGAAAATAGGAGACAGGGATATGAGTTAGAGACAGGGAGACTCACACACTACTCCTAATTGCTGGCTGCATGGGCAGCCAAGGCCTAGTGAGATGGGCTTCCTTGGGTGAATCCCTAAACACTTCATTTTTCCTGGGCTGACTGCTGATATGTTGTGGGCAACCTGCTTATCATCCACGAGCCCTTCCAGGTCCTGTATCCTTCCTGTATGCCGTACTTTCTCAGTAGATCATCATGACTTTGAAAGCTGTTTCACACCTATGGTGATTGGCGATACACCCAACACTCAGTAGTCACTTACTGAACCTCTGACAGAGGGTTCCCCAAAAAGAAGAGATTGAGAAAACTTCCTATGATTGTCTCAAAGAAACCACAGTCTTTAGGAGCTTGGCTGCCTTACTTCTCCATCTGGTTACAGTCTAGAGGATAGAGCCACATGTCTGTTTGAAGGTTGCTATGATGAGTGGGAATTGTGTGTGCAGTACTGAGGCTTCTTGCTCAACATTCAACCTTTGCTTTGTTTGGGTACAGGCCTCAGGCAATGTAGGAAACTGCTAAGATCCCCTACCTCTAAACGTCCTAGCCTCAAGGCACATAGCAAGAAACACTGAAGTTCTGGCCTATTAGAAAAAGTCCTTCCTTATGTCCACCTCCAGGTCTTCTGGAAATACTGCTTGCCTACAGTGGTCATCCTGAGGAATTATCTGTTCTGGATAGCCCTGGGGTTGAAGATCAGGATGGATACAGGCTGTGTGGACTCATGTTCTGTTGTCTATGCTAAATAATTCGACCACACAATTCTACAGAGTCCTTGCTAAGTTTTTGAGGGCTTGATCTTAAAACATGAGTTTCTGTGCTACCCAGGCTAACAATGACACGGAATGCTTAGCTTAATATGCTTTTACTGGATTATCTGAGTCAGAATTCTTGGACAGGATGTGATATTAGCTCCTGAATCCCTTCCATGAACATGAGCACTATCACATGTTTCCTCCAGCTTAATTAGAGTGGGAAAAAATCCTAACCATGTGTGTTTAAGAGGAATCTCTTGAGATGTTTTAGGAGTGTGTAGATGTGCACGTGTACATTTATGTGGCGTGCACATGTGTGTGAGCAATAAGAGGGAGGCTAGATGACCTCCCTGAACATTGTCCCACAGGAGTTACCCACTTTGTTTTCTTAGGATCTATTTTTGATGGTCTCAAGCTTATTGATTAGGCCAGCCTGAATAGCCACCAAACCCTTGTAGCAGTGTGCTCAGTTTTGTGTGTGTGTGTGTGTGTGTGTGTGTGTGTATGAAGAAGGAAGGAATTCTGGGTATCTAACTCAGCTCCTCATGATTGTACTGCAAGCACTTTGCCCACTAAAGCATCTCCCTGGTCCACAGTGGTGGATCTTGAAGAGAACCTTGGTTAGCAACACAGGGTGGGTCTTTCTTTTAGGTCTCAACACTTACTGCAGATGCCCGAGACACTGTCTACGGTACTATTTCACACCATGCAGCTTCTTTCGTCAAACCATGTCTTCCTTCTCTATCCTCTACTGTAAGTGCCATTTCCCTCCAACTTGACAACATTCTCATCTTTCCTACCTCTTACCATTCCTTCTTTGGTATCATCTGGCCAGTATCCCTGTAGCTGATCTTACATGTCCACTGAGTTCCCTCCTACCAGAGATGGTGTTATCCTAACCAGAAGACCTGTGTACCTACCAGGACCTGCCATTACTGCGATCATCACCACCACTACATTATCGCTTTGAGCACATTCCTTATGTGAGGTGCTGTGCTAAGAGCTTCTTCCAAATGATGCCACTTGACTCATACTTGTCACATTCTACAAAGCAGATGATATTCTCATTCCCTCTTTGCAGAGGAAGAGACAGAGGATCAGATGTAAAACCACTTGTCAAAGCCAGAAGAGGCCTTAGCTTTAGATTTGTCTGGCAGAACTCTCAACCACAGTCATATACAGTGACATATATAGCACATATATGCCAGGGCATATTTTCCCTTTTCACCAATATATATTTTTATTATTTGGGGATTTCATACAATGCATCCCAGTGACACTGGCTTCTCAGTCCTCCCAGGTCCACCTTCCCACCCTTGTTTCTCCCTCCTTCTAAAAAAGAAAAAAAAAAGTCACTAAGTCTAATTTGTTCATATACTCACAGGAGCGTGGTTAAACTCCCAGTGACCAGTTCCTTTAAGAACACCGAGTCTTCCCTGCCACCTCCCTTCCTGGAGCCATCAACTGGGAATTGTTGCTCTCCAGGATCTTCTTGACAATTTTTAGGGATTGTCTTCAATGGTTTCCTGTCTGGACTATTTGGGAAAGGAGGTGAGGGGAGGATTGTCACAGAAGCCTTCGACATCTCTTATTCTCAATTATGAGTCTGAAGTCATCAGTTCTACAGCAAATAAAGCTTTTGTGCTCATTGTGGCCAGTGGCATCACGGATCCCAGGCATCAACATGGCCACCGGCAGCAACATGGGCCACAGACAATAGTAGGCAACAGCATATCTTCTTTAATTCTCTAGTGTTTCTATATGGGAGTGGGTTTGGGATGCCACCTTTGGGAAACCTGAATCATCAAAGACTAGATAGGACTTTGAAACTTGTTTTTTTTTTTTTTTTTTTTTTTTTTTTTTTTTTTTTTAATATTGAAGAAATTGAAGCCTAGAAAGACAATAACATCTGTCTAGATCCTGAGGTGAGTCAGCAGACCCTGGTCTTAAGCACAGTGTAGTGAGGATTCTAGCAAGCATTTGTTCTTCCTTGGTGGCCTTGAGAGCTTGTTCTTCATGTATTTCAAAGTTCTAAACTTGGCCTTCTTCGTTATTAGTTCTTTAAGGACAGAAGTCGTCTACTTAAGCCGTGTTTCCAGTAGAGTATGGGAAGCAGTAACGAAGAGTCAATAAGCACGCAAGCCTGTGCCAGGGAAGGCATGCAGTGGTTGATAAGGTGGTGAGTGAATGAGAAATTCAGGAGATGCCAGCAATCCTTATGGAAACAAATGGGTGAATGGATTGGACTCAAGATGAAGAGGGTTGACTTTGGCCTGCAGGGCGTTTACGGGAATATGGATAGAGTTTTTCAAGTAATGGAAAGGACCCAGCTTTAAGTACTGCCGACGGGCAGATCATTACAACACATAACCAGGCTCTACTCCTGGCTAGCGAGACACAGCTCTCAGTGGGCACTTAGTTTGGCATCATGGATCTAAAGGCTCTGAGAGCCATGGTTATTACATTGGGTAAAGTGCCAGGTACTCTGGGTGTGCTGATGGACAATACTATCTACGTCACTGCTTTAGACTTTAACGAGCATGCGGATTACTTCAGGGTCTTTTCAAAAGGCCAGTTCTACTTTCATAGTTGCTGGGTGAAGCCTAACATTTCGTGTTTCTAGTGCCCGGTGCTGCTGTTTTTCTGAGCAACTGCACTTGTCCTTGGAAAAGTGATAGAGAGTACAAGAAGCTGTTGCCTTTGATTAGAACTGCCACACCACAGAGCCGCTTCCCAAGGAGGGACTAAGGGGGCTCCCCATGCTTCTTTACAGTCACAAAGATAATGATGAAAAAAAAGTGCCAGAAACCATAAAACTCATAATTCCTAGCGATTTGCATCTAAAATCCACATAGGGACTGATTTGCTCCTCAGACACTTGGGGATTCATGTGGGTTCCTGGGACCTAACACATCCCCAAATGCCCCATGAGCGGAAAAAGATAAGAGAGGAGATGTAATCAAAGAATCTTTGTGCAAACCACATCTCATTAAAATGGCTTTCACTTTCAGGATTAAGAACAAAGCTGAAAGAAGAAACCATGGAAATAAAAAGCTATGGTAAAGACCAGACACTAGCTTTAACGCTGCTCTTTCAGGGGATTCCAAGTCTTCTCAGAGCCCATTTGTGCTTCTTAATTTTTACATAAAAGGGTGGAATAGTTTATTATCAATATAAACAGAGCAATGTGCTAACTCACCTTTTGTAAGATTTTATAGTCTGCAGTGCACTTTAAGAATAGTTTTATTGAGCCATAATTCACATATCGTAAAATTCACCCTTTTAAAGTGTTATTTGTACTTGTTTTATATTCCACTCCACAAACCTTGGCTCCTACAGTAGGAGACAAAAGACAAGTTAAAGGGATTTGGAGAGAACAAAAGACAGGTTGGTAGGTAGGGACAAGATGACACAGTAAGTGGAGAGACTAAATCAAGAAGGGAAGCATAGAGAGCAAGCAGAAAACTGTTCAATATACTGAAGCTTTTGGCTTACTGGAAACCCTTCTCCAAGATGCTTCAAAATAACACAGGGAGATGACCATGTACAACCCGGTACAATACCGTTCACGAGGATGCAGCTTAAAAGGAAGTATTAGGTCCTTTGAGGAGTATGTCTTCAACACTCTCCACAGTGAGTCGGTGCAGGGGGCTCAGGTCTCTGATGTTTTATGGGGTGGGCTGCAGGATACAACCCCGGGGACAGGATATTCACTTGGCTTTGGCATGAGCAAAGGTGTCCAGGCTTCCGGACTGCATCTTTCTCTCAGGAACGGTGCCCGTGTCTTATATTTTTAGACCTGGCTATCTCTCTCAACCATAAAACCTGAATCTTTCGGATGGCAATCAGAGTGGTTCTGCCTCTGGGATGCAAAACAAACACTGGAAGGTTTTTCTCTCAGATTTTCTCTTTGCAGGTGGGGGCGGGGCGGGGAGGGAGCACAAACCAACGGAACAAAACACTCTGAAACTCATTTGTCCCTCTGACCTCCATTTGTGACTGGGTATGAACAAAAGGACTTGGCTCCAGGGTGCCACTGCCCTAAACTCTTGGGTTTGGCTGGGTAAAATATTTTCTCTTCTCTTCTACCCTCCTCTCCCCTTCTCTCCCCTTCTCTCCCCTCTCTTCCCCTCCCCTGCCCTCCCCTCCCCCTCTTCTCTTTTTTCCTTTCTTCTTTTGTTCTTCCCTTCTTCTTCTTTCCTCTCTTTCTCTCAACATCCCCTTTCTTTCTCTCTCTTTCTGTCTTCTTCCTTCCCACCCCTTTTTTGTTTTTGTTTTTTTTTTCAGTTACTGCAGCACTTTTATTTTCTTTACACAATGACGTGTTGCTGGGGCCTAATGTTCTCACGGAACAGTAGAAAACCAAAATTTGTCATCTCTTAAAGAATTGAGTACAAAAAACTTTACATAAATTAAAAGGATGAATACATTTACAGTTGTCGATGCAAACATTCCCAACTCAAGGTAAGTAACAACAACCCATGGCGGTGAGGAGGGAAAAAACCAGAACGGAAACTGGGTCCTAAGGCTCGGACTTTCCCACCCTGCTAGACTGGCAAGAAGTGGTAACTGGTTCAGGAACCCTTGTCAGCCTCAGGAAATCCTGGAAGTCTTCTGTCGGTTAATACCCTGCACAGATCACTACGAGGTGCTCACAAGGATTCACTAGGCTGGGGACTTCTCTTCCACAGCATGCTCCCCCAGCCACCAAGTGACCAAGCCACAGGAACTAAGGACTAAATCAAGAAATGCACAGGGTATGAAACATATACCAAGGGAACAGTTAACTTGAATACAAGGTCAAAAATCAGCAACAAGTTCTACGATCCAGTGCTGATATCAGATACAAGCTTCAAGGACAAATTTCTTTTCAAAGGCTTATTCCATTTTCATGAGGCTAGCATGAGGTGTGTACATTTGCCAGGGCAAATCGATACTTCAGAATCAACTCATGTAGCAGATGCCCGGCACCTGCTCAGTCCGTCTAGAAGCATTTGCGGTGGACAATGCAGGGGCCCGACTCGTCATACTCCTGCTTGCTGATCCACATCTGATGGTAGGTAGACAGTAAGCCCAGGATGGAGCCGCTAATCCAGACTGAGCACTTGCGCTCAGGGGGAGCGATGATCTTAATCTTCATCGTGCTGGGTGCTAGGGCTGTGATCTTCTTCTGCATCCTGTCAGCAGTGCCTGGATACATGGTGGTACCGCCAGACGGCACTGTATTGGCATACAGGTCTTTGCGGATGCCCACATCACACTTCGTTATGGAGTTGAAGGTGGTCTTGTGGATGCCACAGGACCCATGCCCAGGAAGGAAGGCTGGAAGAGAGCCTCTGGACACCGGAACCGCTCATCGCCGATGGGGATCACCTGCCGGTCAGGCAGCTCGTAACTCTTCTCCCAGGAGGAAGATGATGTAGCAGTGGCCATTTCTTGCTCAAAATCTAGAGCAACATAGCACAGCTTCTCCTTTATGTCACAAACAATTTCCCTCTCAGCAGTGGTGGTAAGTAAAGCTGTAACCCCGACCAGTCAGGATCTTCATGAGGTAGTCTGTCAGGTTCCGGCCAGCCAGGTCCAGATGCAAGATGGCGTGGGGAAGGGCGTAGCCCTCGTAGATGGGCACTGTGTGAGTGACCCCGTAACCAGAGTCCATGACAATGCCATTGGTGCGCCCAGATGCGTACAAGGACAGCACCGCCTGAATGGCCACGTCCATGGCTGGGGTATTGAAGGTTTCAAACATTATCTGTGTCATCTTCTCTCTGTTAGCTTTGGGGTTCAGGGGGGCCTCGGCCAGAAGCACTGGGTGCTCCTCACGGGCCACACACATCTCATTGTAGAAGTTGTGGGACCATATCTTCTCCATATCATCCCAGTTGGTGACAATGTCGTGCTCGATAGGATACTTCAGGGTCAGGATACCCCTCTTGCTCTGGGCCACGTCACCCACGTACGAGTCTTTCTGGCCCATGCCCACCATGACGCCCTGGTGTCGGGGGCGCCCGACAATGGAAGGAAACACGGCCCTGGGGGCGTCGTCGCCAGCAAAGCCAGCTTTGCACATGCCAGAGCCATTGTCAATGACAAGTGTGTCGATTTCTTCTTCCATTGCGATAGGCGAAGGACGGGGTGACGGAGCAGCAGAAAGAAGCGCACTGGGAGCCGGCGGCGGAGTGTGAGCCCCACCCCTTTTTTGAGACAAGGTCTCTGTGTGCAGCCCAGACTGGCCTCGGACATGCATCCATCTCACCTGTGAACGGAAACCTCAGCATCTGACAGCTGGGACTAAGGGTGCTCATGTCCACCATGCCCTGGTGATACCTTCCCCAGCCTCAGTCTGTGAGGGCCCGTGCTCTCAGTTTTAGGCAAGCCCCATGTTGACCTTTACCACCCTCACCGGAAATCGGCACTTGCAAGTTACAATTTTGATTATCTTTATCTCCCGAGGATGAAGCCTCAGCAACAGAGATAGAGTTGGCCACGAGGAAGGGCTGGAGAAGGTGGATTTGAAAGTAAGTATTTGGTTCCAGGAATTAAATAATACTTACAAAAGAACATTGCAAAGTTCATATCTAGAAAGACCTTTAGAAATACAGACATAATGAGCAAATTACATTATAAACATAGAATCCCATTTCTAGGGTTATTTTATAGGACCACATTAGAATCTACTTCTTAGATCCAATCTTTTTCTTGTGCTCCCTTGGCAGTCCCGGGTTATGACTTGGCAGGTTCTCTCATTGCTTTCCCAACTATGCTGGACCATGGGCAGTGTGGAATTCAGGACCCCAGAGATGGCATGCCAGATTTGTTTGTGAAGTGCTGTGACTTGCTTGATCATTTGTGTTGACCTGGATCTTCATTAGGGAGAACTGTTCTCCTTGAATTCTGATTAGGGCAGAAAACACTTCCCTTCTCTCCCCAACTTGGACACGTTGCCTCTTAAATGATACCTCCTAGATTTTTAATGGCTGCTGCTTTTCTGTCCCTGACTAACATACCTTCCTTCTGCTCACTGCTTTAGACTGACAACTACATCCTGCATGGGGCACACTGCCCCAGCTCTGACCTGGAGGCACTATGCTGATGTGGTCTTTTAAAGGTGGCTTGACTGGTGTAAGGATTTGTGAATATCTTATTTTACCACCATACGGTCTCTCTAAAGCCTATTTCTGTTGGTCTGTTTACATAAGGTCTGTTTACATACATAATAAAAATAAAAAGCTGAGGTTTCTTCTGGCTACTTCCTGCTTCCTTCTAATGGTTAGCTCTGGTTATCCTTGCCCCGAGTCTTGACTCAGCGTCAGAGCATCTCTGTGTTATCCAAGTTTGTCCAGCTTGTAAACAGAAATGACTTTTCCCTTCACTAGATTTCCCACAACATCCCTGACTCCCCCAGTATGGCTTTTTGTGCAGTTTCAGAGCCAAAGCGTCTGCAGTCAGAGGAATGCCTTCATTTCTTCTTTTGGTTCTTTTGGACTTGCACTCATTAAAACTTCTTATTCTATTAGCCCTACACCAGCACCACCCATATGAGCCTCGGGCAGAACTGATTACTTTCTGACTGCGGTCGCCCATTTCTGAAGCCACGCCATCTTGAAAGGATTCCATCAGGTCACCTCTAGTCTTGCTGTTTCCTTTCCACACCCACAGACTGCAAGCTCTGTCCCAGCCTTTCTTCAGTACATTTGTTTTTCAGACTAAAGTTAGAAAGGAGTAGTGGTAAGCTCACAGCTGGAACCTAGGAAGAAAACAAGATATCCAGGAGATAGTGTTTCCTTCTCTCTAATCAAGAATTCATTTTTAACCAGCGCGTTTGAGGAAACTGAGACTTGGCCTTAAATAGCTCCTTTGCAAGAACAGAAACAGAGCAGAATTCTAAAACAAAACACAGTTTGGGATGCAGAGCAAACAAAAGGAAAACGACTCACTGAGGGAAGATTGTGTCAACTTACTTAAGATTCTGGGCAATTGCTTTTGCAAGAGGCAAGGCTTGGCTGTGCTTTGTTTTGAAATGTATCGACATTACATAAACATAGCTGCTGTAGCGTTTGACCTGCCATTGTGCGAACTAACCGAGTGAGCATTTTACAGCATTTGAACCCTGTGGCTTAATGGGAAGCAATGATAGTAAAGCAGTAAGTTTCTTCCATCAGGAGTAAAATGCCCAGCAAACAAACCATTAGCCACACACATACAGATATGTCTCATCTTCCTGGGCAGAGGTTTGCCTTGAGCAGAAACTCCAACTGACTCACCAGTTCCAAATGTCCAAGATGCTCATAGATGAGACTTACATGCTCTGCATCAAAATGCATCGGTTGCCATCAAGGTCTTTCTTACTGTTTCTTTCTCCAAACTCTGATTTTGCTCTCACCCTGTCCAAAGCTCTAAGTCTGAGTGACATGCTCCAAATTCATCTTGATTGAACCTGTTTTATCTGGACTCTGAAATTTGCTTTGCTCATTTTGTTCATGGAAGTTAATTCCTTTCACTTAAAACATACCACACACACACACACACACACACACACACACACTAATCTGAAATCTGAAAAATATTCTCAAATCCAAAACTTCCTAAACATGACTATGATGGCACAAGTAGAAAATTGGGTTCTTAACCTTGTGCCATGGACCCTCCCTAGAGACATTATGTATATAATGTGTGGGTGTGGTGTGTGTATTTGTGTGTGTGTGTGCATGCTTGCACGTGCATACGCAACTGTTCATGCAAGCATGAATGCACCAATGAATTAGATTTGAGCTCCAACTCTTCAGATATTTCATTTGAAATTTGCATATTCTAAAATGCAAGATGATCTGACTCTTAAACACTTCAGGTCACAAGCATTTCAGATAAGGCACAATCAACAAACACCAGCAATTTTATAAGGCTTTTGCCAGGTCTTGATAGATTTCTCTCCCTTTGTCTTTCTGTCTGTCTCCTTTTGTATCTGATGTGCCAAGAATCATACATGCACAACATCTTAAACAAAATATCCATTATGACATAGTCTTGCTACTTTATAGTAAATGAATTTCTCCTCTTGTGAATATAGTAAAGAGCCAGGGTTTGAGATGCAGGAAACACCTAGAAAAGAATGAATCCCAAATGGGGATGGAGGTACTTAGACTTAGCTGCATCCTTCTTCCCAGAGAGCTACCCTAGAACAACTGTGACTCGAACCTACGGTTTTGAAAGAGCAGATGCATCACTGCTGTATGAAGAGCAGGCTCTGCCCCTCTGTGAAAAGCAGGCTTCGCCCATTTCATCCCCAGCAGCATTAAAAGTCATTTCTAAAAAAACAAATGCAGATTAAATTTCATATGGTAGGAAAAAGATTAATCATGCTTCAACTGACATTTCTGCCTTCGAGGATGAAGGTTTCTTTAATTATGTCTTCTTCAGGAAGTATTTGCTAAGACTGGCTCCTGTTTATGCAATAGAAGGTTTGGAGACCAGTAATGGCTTTTGATGACCATAAGAAAGGCAAGGCAAATTATTTAAATATCACTGAGAACAAAGGAAAGTCAAGTTCAGGAGTAGAGACATATGTGAGAACAGGCTGTTGACTGTTCTTTCCATTTACAAGTGTGCCATTATCCAACTGAAGTGTTTTGCACGCCCCCTTGCATGTGATCACTCAACTATTCTATGGCCATGACATTCAGTAGCCATGGGGACCTGTATGATCACTGGTTTAGGATTTCATTTGAGGAAGGAAATTTCTCATGTGGAAAAGGTCTCTTATGTTACAGTTATATGTCTTGAGTTTTAAGTAGTCTTTATGAAGAACACCCTTCTAATATGTTGGATGACCTACCTTTCTCAAGGATATTAATAAAGTATTTTAAGTCTTCTCCAACATACAGATTTCTATACCTAGAAATAGGTATGAAGCACAAAAAGGGTATTTTTGTCATTTCAAGGATGCTTCCTTTTCTTCTCTTGAGCAAATTGGATTGTCTTACACATAGGTGTGGTCTCCTCAGCATCATCTTTTCTTTGTCTTCCCATTCTTTGTCTTTGCTCTGCAGATCTTCACAAATGAGATGCTTATCAAATTTATTTTTTCTGCATGAATCTCCTAAGAAAATGACCCATTTACTGCAAAAGCTGCACACAAGATTGTATGCTTAGGTAACAGTTCCCTGCCTGTTAGCTCCATATAAAGATATACCTGAGACACCATAGCTCATTTCATATGTCTTTTCAAGCACAAGTTTGATAAAGAAATATATTTTTAAATATAAAAGTAACTGGAAACATAAAATCAATTGCTCACACTTTTGAGTATTGCTGTTATTTAGAGCTGATTGGCAGGAACTGCTGAAATTGTCTGACTTACTTCCTAAGATTTCTCATTAGTCATCATTGGCTTTTTTTCTTGCTTTTATTTTAGTATCATTTTATCATTCATCAAAGGAAAATTTTATTTAAATAGATATACATGTACGTATCTACACACACACACACACACACACACACACACACACACACACACACAGCATGGAAGGAAGACGTATACTGTAAATGGGAAAGAAATCCAAAGGAATGGGTTGATGTGAAAGACAAAATATGTCGAGTTTATGCTTAAATAAATATGTTCATGTGTGTGTATGTGTGTGTGTGCATGTGTGTGAGTGTGTGTATGTGTGTGAAGTAAGCAGAAATGGGGCTATTTGGCAGAAGAGAGAGAATTTACAAAAGCTGAACAGGAGGGGTTGGGGAAGACAGGGGTTGAAATAAGAGCAAGGTACAATGACTTATACATATGCAAACCACATAATAAAACAGTTTTTTTGTGTTTTTAAAAATGTATGTATGTATGTATGTATGTATGTATGTATGTATGTATTTAATATCCAGTATCAGTCCCCACCTCCTCCCAGTATTCTGTCACATAGCTCCTGCTCCCATTCCTCTGAGAAGGGGCAGACCTCCTGGGTATCACCCACCCCTGGCACATCACATCATTGTAGGACTAGGTACATCCTCTCCCACTGAGGCCAGACACACTGGCCCAGTTAGGGGAACAGAATCCATAGGCAGGCATCAGATTCATGAATAAACCCTGCTCCAGTTGTTGGGGGACTTACATGAAGACCAAGCTGCATGTCTGCTACCAATGTGCAGGGGTGGGGAGAGCTAGGTTCAGCCTGTGCTTGCTTTTTGGTTGGTAGTTCAGTCTCTCTAGGAGCCCCCAAGGTTAATTGCCTCTCTTGGTCATCCTGTGGAGTTCCTGTCCACTTCAGGTCCTTCAATCAGGTGTAGGGAAAGCAAGAGAAGAGAGAACAGAAATCAGTGGGGATTGGGAGTGGGGGCCAGGGGCATCTTTAGGACGTGCTAGAGACCTGAAACAGAGGGAGGCCCCCGGCTGTCTATGAGGGTAACTCTAGCTGAGACTCTTAGTACTGGAGGATATGGATCCAGAAGTGACCACTTCCTGTAGCTAGGCAGGACTTCCTGGAAGACAGCAACCCACCCACAAAATCTTTGACACAAAATGTGTCTTGCCTTTAAGATTTGCAGGGACAAAGAAAGAGCAGAAATAGAGGGAATGACCAACCAATGACTGCCTCAAATACCTAACACTATTAATGATACTGTCATGTTTGCAGACAGGAGCCTAGAATAACTGTCCTCTGAGAGGCTCCATCGAGCAGTCAATGGAAAGAGATGCAGAGACCCACAGCCACACATTAGATGGAGCTTGGAGAGTCTTGTGAGAAACCCATTATTCTTATGTGAATTATTTTTTAAAAAATAAAAGTTTAAGATAGGAAATGATTTTGGGAAAACAAATGAAAGAACAAGAAATTAACAAAATGAAAATAAACTAAGGCGTGGCTCTGCATGCCATCCAGTTACACAGGAATGCTCTGGAGTGGAATTCTTAACTTCTCTGGAAAGACATGGGGCACAATACTAAAGGTCACAGCCATAGAAAACACAGGCATAGTTTATTGTGTAAGTCACCAATTCAGCTTGAGGTGATGACCCTGTACCTCACATCTACCCATCTGTCTACCATTATGCCTTCAAGATGACTAAAAGCTTCCATGGCCAAAGATATTTGTGATACAAATTCTCAAACACATAGCAAATACTCTTTTAGGCTCTTTCTACCCTTTACCAGATGTCTTAGTTACTGTTTTATTGCTTCGAGGAGACACCATGACCAAGGTAACCCTTGTAAAAAACAAAAACAAAACAAAACATTTAATTGGGGACTTGCTTATAGTTTCAGAGGTTTATCATGATGGCACTAAGAGACATGGCACTGGAGCAGTAGCTAAGAGCTTATATCCTGAGCCACAGTCAGGAGAGAGAGAGAGAGAGAGAGAGAGAGAGAGAGAGAGAGAGAGAGAGAGAGAGAGAGAGAGAGAGAGAGAGAGAGAGAGAGAGAGAGAGAAAGAGAGAGAGAGAGAAGAAGAGTGAGAAGGAAAGACAGAGGGGAGAGAGAGAAAGAGAGAAAGACAGAGGGAAGGAGGAAAGGAGACAGAAAGAGAACAAAAACAAAAAAGATCTACAGTTTCACCTCTCAAGTGAAACAACTATGGCAGCTATATTTATCTGGAATCTTTTTTTCTGTCTTTGAAGAGATGAGGTTGGGGAGAAGAGGCAGAGGGTGGAGCTATTTATCATCCCTTATCTTTTTTGCTTAAGAAGTATTTTATTTTATCTTTAAGTTACAGATATTTGTGTCTATCTGAATGTGGGGATGTGCAGGTAAACGCAGGTGCCCGAGGAGGCTAGAAGAAACCACTTAGTCACTTGGAGCTGGAGTTACAAGCTGTTGTGAACAACCTGATGCAGGGACTGGGTACTGACTCAGAGCCTCTGTAAGAGCAGCTCTCCCAACAGCTGTGCCATCCCCTTGATGCTTGTTTGTTCTATGTTGAGGAAGAACCACTAATCCCAACACCCCTAGGTCCTTATCCTTCCTTCACTGACTACTGTGTAGAATGCACTCCTCCCACTCTCTCTGTTCATTGGTATGTGCTTGTTCCCAGGACATGTGTGACACAGTCACCCAGAAAGCTCAGTGTTAGGTTAATGGGAGGCCATGACGTGGTGAGGAAATTAAATATGGCCGATTAGGAACTGAAGGTCAGAAAACGCACTTCCTCCTACATGGAATCCAGAACACACCAGAATTACTTGTTGCTCAGCCCTGTCAGCAATGAATATGGCAGTCTGAGTCTTGAATCTTTTCTGTCTTCTTCCTGAGAGTTGGCTTTAACTTGTTCAGACCTTAGGAGAAAAGAGAATTATGTCCTTTTAGATTGTGTGTGTGTGTGTGTGTGTGTGTGTGTGTGTGTGTGTGTGTGTATGTATGTATGTATGTGCAGTCGTGCATGTTTGTGGGCACATGTGCAGAGGCTAGATGTTTCTCATGGAATCCTTTCTGCCAAGCTCACTGGTCAGCCATCCAGTTCTGGAGTGCAACCTGTTTCTGCCAGTAGAGCTCTCCAGTGCTGGAGTTATTGGCAAGCACAGGCAGACTTGGCTTCTTACCTGGTGCTGGGGCTTCAAGCTTAACTTCATGCCTGCAGCACTCACCCATGAGTAGTTTCCTCAAATGCTCTCTCCACTCCACCCTTACAAGTCTTTCTTTCCATCTTTCTTTCTTACAGTCTGGCAAGTTTGATGGGTGGAGTCAAGGACTAACAACTAGGTTAGTGCTGAAAATGCACCTCAGTCAATCCTCTCCTTGGCAACGTATTTGCTTGCAGCAGGGAATGGAATCTGGACCAGTGGGGAGAGCAGAAAAGTCTGAATAGCAGAGCGTGTGGCCCCTTTTATTGAGTTTCAACTTTTACAGTGAGGGACGTGGAGGCCAAAACTCACAGAGCTGCTCAAGCGAGACTGCCAATCTCAGGGCCAAACAGAGTTGCTTTGGGGCTTTACTGACAAAGTGTGGCACAGAACAACCTCAGAAGCAAATCCAGTGATAGTTTTGGCTCTCCAAAAATTGGAAGTGAATCACTGGTACAGGTGAGCAGGTTTTGACCACAAGCAGTTGTGAGTTTGGCATTTCAGTTAGAGGATGTGAACAAGTAGACTGGACAACTGCAGGACCATCAAAGTCACATCAAGACACATCTTGGAAACCTCCTAAATGGTAGCTGCTGGGGGAGAGTGGGGGGAGGGAGGGAGGAAGGGAAAGAGGGAAGGAGGGAGGGAGAGAAAGAGACGGAGGAAGGGAGGAAGAGACAGACAAAGAAATTGGGAGAGAGGGAGGAAGGGAAGGAGAGAGAAAGAGACAGAGAGGTAGGGAGAGAAAGGGAGGAAAGGAGGGAGAGAGAGAGAGAGAGACAAAGAGAGGGGGAGGGAGGGAGAGAGAGAGGAAGGGAGGGAGGGAGGGAGAGAGAGAGAGAGAGACAGAGAGAGAGAGACAGAGACAGAGACAGAGACAGAGAGAGTTAGTTTTAGGAAAGCCTCTGGCAACTGGACCAAACTATAGTGGAAGGCCATACATCTGGTCCCCAAGATTTGTGTGTTTGTGTGTTTGTGTGAGTGTGTGTGTGTGTGTGTGTGTGTGTGTGTGTGTGTGTGTGTGTGTGTGTGTGTGTCTGACAGCTGATACACTTGTGCTCAGGAACTTCTTCCTCAATTGTTGCTCCTTGGGTAACCACTTTATGCACGGGGCAGCATTGCAGCTCCTGACCCACCACCACTGCTTCCACCCAGTTTTCCATTATAGGTGGCTGACTAGGCTCCAAACAGACCAGAGCTATGCCGTGTAATCTCGAAGTGAAAGTTGTCCTTTCCTCCACATGACTTGCTTTCTCACCAAGGGTTCCTTGGGTCCCAGACTACTGTAGAGTTCCTAAGACAAATCTGTTAGTTTCCCTGCTTTTTCCTTATGCATGCCTCTAGGGTTGAGGTTGTGACCAGTTCCAGATAAACACCTTTGTTCTGCCTTAGCATCCTTCTACCTGCCCAAGGTTAGCCTTGACATGCCTGGCTTCTACTGTTTCTGAGTAAGATGCTCCCTAGGACACTTTTGGTCTTCCACATGTTTCTCTCACATCCCTGATGCAGACATGGCCACCTCCACCACCTTATCAGCTCTGCACACACCCTGCTCATTTGAAACCTCAGTATTGAACATATCATAATTTGTTTTGCAGCTGATGTTACTGCTGAAACAGCTCAGCTCTTCCTGAATCCTCAGCCATCAATGTCACATGTCAACATGATGTTCTGGCTGTGATGAACTATCTAATATTTTATTTATGTTATATATGTATGTACATCTATCTATACAGGCTATTCCTCTGAGGTATAATTTCTTAAGATATGTGTCCATATCTAAAGGCCATGCACATTCTTGAGGGTTTTGCTACACACGGTCACATTGGGATGATACACAGAAGTAGACCGGGCTGCTGTTAATACAGCACATAGAACTGAGGTCCTGTTTGTTTCTGAACTGAAGTGTTCTGGTGCATAGGAGTCACCATGGGCTTGGAGACTAGGAGCTCAGCTCTTTTTTTTCTTCTTCTTCGGAGTCATGTACTCTTAGGGAAGTTAACACTCCTGCTTCGTCTTCCTCATTTGTGACACCCGAGTGCAGACTTGCCCCGCCCACTTCACAGAAAGGTGCAGAGATGACCTGTGGTATAAGAGCACTTTGAGTGCACCAAGAACCTGATTGGCATCATGAGATTTTATCATCCTAGGGTAGTTGTGCTTGAATGGCACATGCTTGCTTCTGAGTTCCTCATTTCCCATCAACACATTCAGCCTCGAGGAAGCACATATGCACAATGCCCCCCAGTGTGTCTCAGGCAGACTCTGAGATGGGTGAGGGCAAACCAGAACTGGGGCAGGCCAGGGGCTGCCAGCATGCCATCCTAGCAGGGTAATTAAATACTAATACATTTCTGACAGGCACCTCCATTCTTGGTGGATCTTCTCCCTGCTGTCTCATGAAAAGAAGGTGCATTTGGGTAAAGACAGACTGAAGACTATTACCATTCTGTTAGTCAGGGAGCAAGCTTTCTCAAAGAGCAGTCAGGAGGTGGGCCAAAAAAAGCTATAAAGATGGGTTGCTCGTTGACTTCCTTCCTTCCTTCCTTCCTTCCTTCCTTCCTTCCTTCCTTCCTTCCTTCCTTCCTTCCTTCCTTCTCCATTTGCAAGAGCCTGGCTTAATAAAGCAGTTTAGTGGCCTGCATTTTAAGTGAGACATTCTGTGAAACATAGAACTCGATGGGAATGTGGATTGCTTTTTGTGTTGAGATTTTGGTACCCACATTTGCCTCACTTAAGCTCCCCGTGAGAGAGGGAAGTGGAAAGTAAAAGTGGGAAGGAAGGAGAGAGGGAGGAAGGGAGAGACAGAGAGAATGAGAGAGAGAGAGAGAGAGAGAGAGAGAGAGAGAGAGAGAGAGAGAGAGAGAGAACAGAACGGAAAGTGCTGTAGGCACCACAGAGAGCCTATTATCTCAAAAATAATTATTCCCTTTTAGAAAGTCCCCACAGTGAGGTTGGAGACAGAGAACAGATGTGGCTCTTAGTCAAGAATACTTAGGACCCAAACCAGAAATTCAGCTACGGGAATAGCTGTCAGCCAGGACGAAAGGCCATGTTGACATGGTTGGTACTGAGCAATAGTGTCTAGCTCCTCAAAATGCAAATGTCATTGTCTGCAGTACAAAAGCTCCGGTTTTCCCTTCAACAGAGCATGTACTATTAAAATAGCATGTCCTGTGTGGAGTTGCCACACATTCTTTCCATTTTTTTCCCCCTCGTGTGAGTCAGAGGACAGATTTTCGACAAGGCAGAAAAGAAAGCCATCTGATTTACATGGGCACAGAGGGCCCACATCTGGATGAACTTAGCCTGAGCGGGAATTACTTGCAACATTTAAATATAGGCATGCAGAGCTTCCTTGTTTTGACCATATGAAGTGTACACATAGAATTCCATGAAAGCAAAACCTGAAAGTCTTCTCATTAAAAGGAACTGGTGCTTACTCTATCACTACAGAAACTGACCTAAACTTAGAGACTGGCTGTGAGCGGTAAGAGGCCACCAGACTCTCCTCAACCCCCAGTGGCTTGAGTGAGGTAGCACCATCCAAGGAACACTACATCCCCTCATGCTGTGCCAAGAAGCTGGTGGCATCAGTGATCTGTTCCATCTGGAAATCTCAAGAATGGCAGTGAGCTGCAGTCGCTGGGCTGGCTGAATGGAAACCATTGATCATGTCAAGTACATGGCAGATAGATCTGTAGGCTTTAGTGCTAGCATTGGCAGATGTGTCTGGTTTAAGTCAATGCAGGGAGAGAAAACATGGACTGTGGAGAGCAGCCACTGGGAAAGATGTTATGAACAGTTGATACAGAGGAATGAGGAGACAAGGGGGAGACAGATGACCGCCTTTGGAAACTAGGGTTCATCATTGTCTATTGATGACATCTAAAACGAAACTCTACAGATCATCTAGATATTGTCACTGGTTTGTGGATCACGGTGACATTCTCACTATAGACCTTAGTGTGGAGAATGGTAGACAAATGAGAAAGATTATCTTGTTAGAGTCAGAAAACCTTCTGAATTTTAGAAGTGTCAGGACAGCATTTCACTCAGTGCTTCTGTGGAATCCTCTACCTTTTTCATGCTCAGTTTCTGCCAAGTGACATTTACTAGGATTTTAGGCATTTGGCCTCAACTTCCTTATCATTCTCTGGGCTTCTGGACCAGAGTTCTGAAGAAACACAATAATACCATCTTTGCCATTGGCTCCATCCGAATCCCTTTCAGGGCGGGTATCTGTCTTTACTTAGGAAAAGTACTTGCTAAGATGCTAAGCACGGGAATGAACCTACTCAAGCATCGGCTGACAGGTGAGGGTAAACCTGCCTCACACTGAACCTAGGTTAAAAGGGGAAGATGTGTGAGGGAGAAGTAAACAGATGTGGAGAGAAAGCTTTGGATGGATCTGGAAAAGTCCTCAGCATGTGAGTGCTTGGACAGGAAAAGCCTCCCAATACCACTCTTCCGTCTGAAGCTTCTTTCATGGCTGCGTGGAGGAACCTTGCCTCTCCATGGCCATGGCTCCAGTTAAAGTCTTTCTATAGAGATGTGAATTTCCTTGGTTTGTTGGTGCCTAGGAACTGATGGAGTTTCACTTTGGGGTTGAGGAATGAGTGACTTGGGAGATAGTGCATTAGCTAAAGGAAGAGGAATTTTTACAGAAGAGGGCTCTTATGCGATTGCCAACCATTAATTCTTTTCTACCCACGAAAGAAATGTTCAGTTCCACACATTATGGGAATGTTGCTGTTCAGATACATGTGGACATGTAAGTTTAGATAACTCAAGACATTGTAAAACACGACAATTATAATTTTCAGATAGTACCTTAAAGTAAAAAGACACGCATTTCTCTGCCAGCCTGCCCATTTTCCCTGGGTCATAAGTAATTTAATAGATGAAGTAGTTAGCTTGAACCTAAGCATGGATGTCTTTGCTGAGCAAGATAGAACCTCCTTAGCAGGCTAGGGTTGCCAACATTGAGACTGCTAAAAGAGAGAAAAACAAAATTCAAGACACTACAAGTTTCAAAACCACATTTTTTGGTAACCTCAAGAAGACAAACATACATAAGCAATTACTGACACAGCACAGAAATGCCCCGCCCACAAGACACACCCTCATCTCACGGGTTGTTTAGGAATGAAAAACTTGTGTTCTAAAATTAAGAAATTCAAGATAAATTATCCTTTTCCATTTTGTTGAAAATAGATTTTTTTCGTATAATATATTCTGATTATAGCTTCCTCTCCTCCAACTCCTTTCAGTTCCTCACCCCACTTCCATCTGGATCCCCATTATTTCTGTTTCTTAATGGAAAACAAGCAGGCATCTAAGGAATAATAATTAAACTATTGAAGTTGTCTTTTTAGAGAAATTGTTTATTGATATTTTTGTGTATGTTTGTGTATGTGCCTCTCTGAGTGTATGAGAATTTGTGTGTGTAGATATTCTGTGTATATAGTCCAGAAGAGGGACATGAAGTTTATTCATTCACTGCCTGCTACTCTGAGCCAAGGTCTCTCCCTAAACCTGGAGTCTGTTTCCTAGTACAGACTGAAATTCACAACCTCTGCTGAGCCTCCTATTTTAGTCCCGGTTGAAGCTGTGAAGAATGTCTAGTTTGTTACAGGATTGCTGGTTCTAAACTCTACTCTCATGATTGTTGTCCTGCCTGATTTCCAGCCATTTGACCCAAACTAGAGTTATCTGGGAAGAGAACTCTCAGTTGAGAAAATATCTCCATCAGATTACCATAGTCAAGTCTGTAGGGTTTTTTATAGATTAATGATTGATGTGGGAGGGACCATCCCACTGTTGGTGGTTACAGCCTTGGGCCTTTATATGGTCCTAGATGGTATAAAAACTCAGGCTGAGCAAGTCATGAAGAGGAAGCCAGTAAGCACTGTCCCTCCTCTGCATCAGTTCCTGCTTTTAGATTCCTGTACTGAGTTCCTGCCTTGGATTCTATGCATGAAGGACTATGAGTTGTGAGGTTAAATAAGGCCCCTTCTTCCTGTGCTTGTAGTATTTATCACAGTAACAGACATTTAACCGAGACAGTTGTGAAGCAAGCACTCTGAACTGCCAAGCCGTCTCTCCAGACTCATCTCACTTTATGTCCTGTCATCACATCAGCCGATGGTATTTCCTGCTTAACAGAGAATGCCTTGGGAGTGGGGTCTCACCACAGTAAAATGCAAAATAAATGGTATAGTTGATTGGGTGGGTCTCAAGAAGTTGATTGGGTCAATATGGTGGACCAGAAAGCTGGTATTCTTGTTCTGTTTTGAAAAAAACAAAATTTACTCAGAAAAATGTTATTCATTAAAACTTTGAAAGATAAACTGCATGGCATTAGACCTAAAAACTTTAGTGAAACCAGCTGGGAAAATTCAGAATATTAACATGTCCTTCATTCTTCTTGCTATTCTTAGCTGATGACCTGGAGCTATCCCAAAAGGTAACTCAGACTCTAAAGGGGGGCCACATCAGCCTATGGTATTGTAATGGCCCCAAGACTTTCCCATTACTTCCCCAAAGGCCTGTAAGTCCAAATGAGAGCTAAACCAGGAGCTACAATCAGACTAGAAGTGTAACTACTCCATACAAACTTGCAGTTTCAGAAGAATGTTGGCAATGATAATGGAGAAAAAGGAGAAAAGGGCTGGGGGAGGGGGTAAAGGCAGGGTGGTGGTGAGACCAATCAAAAAGCAACTTTGGGCATGGCAGAGATGGCTCAGTGGTTAAGAGCACTTTCTGCTCTTTCAGAGGACCCACATTCACCTAGCATTCGCATTGGTGGCTCACAAGTGTTTACAGCTTCAGCCTCAGAAGATACCACGCCCCCTTCTGGCTCCCAAAGGCACCTGTGCACACATGTGCATACACACTCACACACATGAAAAATAACTCTTCAAGAAAGAACAAGATCAGGCACATTCAGAGTGGTGTGGCTGTAGACAAGACGCAACTCTGGTCATCTGAGTTCTTCAGCTAAGCTTGTGTTACACGGATGGAAACAAATGGAACTAAATAGTCAGGAAGCAAAACAATAATTTCTTCTGCAGAAATGTAATTGTCAATGAAACCGCAATTCTTCTTTCTAAAAGTCTGTAACTCTTCCACATCTAAAAATACTTTAACCCCCAAATATGCCCCAAGCAAAAAGAAAGTTACAAAAGCCATGCTGGTTCCAGGAGGATGTGTAAAGGGAAAGGAAGGTCTTAGAGGGATCAAGTCAAGAGGACTTGCCAGGTTGTAGTAGGGGGCTTGGGTGACTGGTATGGACACACTGTTGGTGTGTCTGGTATGGACACACTATTAATATGGTTTTCCTTTTCCTTTCTTACTTTGTGGCTTGTTTATTTATTTCCTCAAGTTAGCATACATGTAACAGGCCCTGTGAGAACATTTTCCTATGCATCTGGCATTGTGTGTGATCTTTATTGATCTTCCTTCCCTCCAACCTTCATCTTTGTCTCTCTTTGGTTGTTGGTCCTTTCCTCAGAATGTCCCCCTTCGGTTTTTATTTATTTCATGCTTTCAGTTGAGTAAAATGATTTCCTCTCAATTTTCCTTAAAAAAATCACATTTCAAAGTATTTCTTAGTGATGCTATGGATTTTGTTGGAATATGGTGTGCTATCCCTTTCTTGGTCTCTAATTTATTAATTTTACTCTCCCCTCTCCTTTTAATTAGTTTGTCTAGGGGTATATGTCAAACTTGCTTATCTTTTTTAAAGAACAAACTCTTGTTTGACTGATTCTACATTGTTTTCTTTTGTTCTCAGTTTCATAGTTTATACACCTCTATTTATTATTTCTTGTTCCCTATTGGTTTTGGTTTAGCTTGCTGTTGTTTTTTTAAGATTTGGAGTTGCATTTTTAGGTGATTTGAAATCTGGATCTTCCTTCCTTCCTTTTTTCCTTCCTTATTTTTCTTTTTTTCTTCCTTCCTTCCTCCTTCCCTCCCTCCCTCTCTCCCTACCTCTCTCTCTCTCTTTCTTTCTTTCTTTCTTTCTTTCTTTCTTCCTTCCTTCCTTCCTTCCTTCCTTCCTTCCTTCCTTCCTTCCTTCCTTCCTTCCTTCCTTCCTTCCTTCCTTTCTTTCTTTCTATCTATTATAAGTAGTCATAGCTGCAAGCTTCCCCTGTAGAGTTGCTTTAATTGCATCCTAAAGGTTCTGATAAGTGTGCTTCCTTCACTTTCATTTTATTTTGGGAATTTTAAAACTCCCTTCAGGATCTGTCCAGTAATCCACTTGTCATTTAAGAGTGTACTGTTGAGTCTTTGTGTATTTTTATATTTTTTCTCATCATTGATTTTTGGGTTTATTTCATAATAATTTGGTAAGACCCAGAAATTATTTTAATTCATTTATACTTTTAAAGAATTGTTTGTGTCCTAAAATGTTTAAGATTTTACAGGAGGTAGAGTGAGCTGATGATAAGAGGGATCTCATATTCTTGTATGGAATATTCTGTAGTATCTCTTGAGGCCATTTGATCTATGCTGTAGATTCACTTTAAAGTTTCTTTTTTTTTTAACATTTATAGTTTTAATGGCCTATCTAAAGTCAAGAATAGGATATTGATGTTATCAGTTATTAACAGGCCTTATGTGATATTTTAAAAACTATTAGTGTTTGTTTTACAAAACTGAGAACCCAAACATTTATAACAATTGATAAATCTTGAGAATTATTCCCTTCATTAGTATGTAGCAGGTTTATCTCTTCTAATTTTAACTTAAAGTCTATGTCAATCTGTTTTCAGCTTCTATATTTTGACTACTCTACTATTCTATGACTCTGTCTGTGAGTATCTTCATCAATGAGGAGAGTCTCCACGATGATGGGACCTTGTTTGCTAATTTAGTTGGCTAATCCAAATGTTTTTGTTGGCGAACTGAGGTCATTTACCTGTGAGATCACTATTGAGAGATACCATGGCATTCGCTTAAATTGTAGATGGTTATTTTGGTCAGTTGTATTATTATTTGTTCTATCCTTTTCTTTTTCCATTAGTTTCAGAGAATTTGTTGATTTAGTGTGTTGGACACAATGGGTTCCTTCCTAGCTCTGCTTATAAAATTTGTCCTTTTCTTATGCTCATTAAGAATGTTTTTCTTTTTCCCATGCAGATAGCAGTATAGTATCTTCAGCAATGCTGACTTTGTGGCCATAAGCTGCCTTAGTTTGTGTTTGTCTTGAAATGCCTTTATATTCTCATCAAATTTAAAAGATAACCTTTAACAGTATTGGTTGGTAGTTATTTAGATTCAGGACTTAAAACATGCCTTTTCGGGGAATGGAGAGATGGCTCAGCAGTTAACAGCACTCTGTTTCCTAACACTTTTTTTAGACAGGAGAAAAGTATATACTTGGTGCACATACATACATGTAGACAAAACACTCATACATATAAAATGAATAAAACCAAAAGAATATGTATGTTTTGTGGTTTTTAGGACTGTTGGTATTCTGAAATCTTTGATTTGCAGATGAGTTAGTCTTTTCTTTATAGCTTTTTAGCATTGTTTCTTTGTATATTTGACATCTCATATATCTATTTTTTTCTGATTTTATTGGTTATATTTTACTTCCATTTTAAATGTTATCTCCTTTCCTGGATTCCTCTTTAAATCCCCTATACCTTCACCCCTGCTCCTGATTCTATGAGAGTGTTCATTCATCGACCCACCCCCTTCCACCTCCTTACTCTGACATTTCCCTATACTGTAGCATCAAGCATTGGCAGGACCAAGGGCTTCTCCTCCCACTAATGCCCAATAAAGCCATCCTCTGCTACATATGCAGGTGGAGCCATGGGTTAATCTATGAGTACTCATTAAATAGTGGTTTAATCTCTGGGAACTCTGGTTGGTTGGTATTATTGTTCTTATGTGGTTGTGAATCCCTTCAACTCCTTTAATTCTTCCTCTAACTTCTTCATTAAGGAGTTAGTTTGAGTGTATCTGGTTTTATGTGTAGGTTCTTGACTTACTTTGATTTGAGCTTTGTACAGAGAGATAAGTATGGATCCATTTGCATTCTTTTTTCTTTCTTTCTTTTTTATTGAATATTCTCTGTATTCTCAGCATCTAAAAAGAAGATCATGTTTTTTTTTTTTTTAATCCTTTGAGTTTGTTTATATAGTGGATTACATTGATGGATTTCTGTATATTGAACTATCCTTGTATCCCTGGGATGAAGCTTATTTGATCATGGTGAATGCTTGTTTTGATGTGTTCTTGGATTAGGTTTGAAAAATTTTATTGAGTATTTTTGCACCAATGTTCATGAGGGAAATTGGTCTAAAGCTCTTTCTTTGTAGAGTCTTTGTGTGGTTTAAGAATGAGAATAATTGTGGCTTCAAAGAATGAGTTGAATAGTGTTCCCTCTGGGTTTTTTTTTTTTGTTTTTGTTTTTGTTTTTGTTTTTTTTGTGTGGCATAGTTTGGAGAGTATTGTTATTAGGTCTTCTATGAAGGTCTGACAGAATTCTACACTAAAACCATCTAGTCCTGTGCTTTTTTTTTTTTTTTTTTTTTTTGATTGGGAGGCTTTTGATGACTGCTTCTATTTATCTGGGGGTTATGGAGCTGTTTAGATGCTTTATCTGGTCCCAATTTAACTTTGGTACCTGGTATCTCTCTAGAAAATTGTCCATTTCCTTTAGATTTTCAAGTTTTGTTGAGCATAGCCTTTTGTAGTAGGATCTGATGATTTCTTGAATTTTCTTAGCTTTTGTTGTTATGTCTCCCCTTTCATTTCTGATTTTTGTTAATTTGGATACTTTTCCTGTGCCCTCTAGTTAGTCTGGCTAAGGGTTTATTGATCTAGTTTGTTTTCTCCCGGATCTTCTTGTATCTGTTGAGGTCTGTTTTGTGTTCAGTTATATGATTAATTTTGGAGAAGGTACCATGAGGTGCTGAGAAGAAGGTATATTCTTTTGTTTTAGGGATGACATGTTCTATAGATATCTATTAAATTGATTTAGTTCATAACTTTTTTCACTCTGTCTATGTTTAGTTTCTGTTTCTAGATTTGTTCATTGATGAGAGTGGGGTGTTGATGTCTTCAATTATTATTGTGTGAGGTGCAATGTGTGCTTTGAGCTTTAGTAAGGTTTCTCTTCTGAGTGTAGGTGCCCTTGCATTTGGAGCATAGATATCCAGAATTCAGATTTCATCTTGGTAGATTTTTTTCTTTGAGGCTTATGAAGTGTTCTTCCTTATATTTTTTGATAACTTTTGGTTGAAAGTTAATTTTACTTGATATTAGAATAGCTACTCCAGGTTTTTTTGGGGGACCATTTGCTTTGAAAAATTTTTTCAGCATCTTACTCTGAGGTAGTGTCTTGTCTTTGTCATTGAGGTGTGTTTCCTGTATGAAATAAAATGTTGGGTCCTCTTTATGTGTCCAGTCTGTTAGTCTGTGTTTTTGTATTGTGGAATTGAGTTTATTGATGTTGAGAGATATTAGGGACCAGTGATTGTTGTTTCCTGTTATTTTTGTTGTTAGAGGTGGAATTGTGGAATTGTGTTTGTGTGGCTGTCTTCTTTTGGGCTAGTTAAAAGAAAATTACTTTTTCACTGTTTCTAGGGTTTGGTTTTCTCCTTGTATTGAAGTTTTCCATTTATTATCCTTTGTAGGGCTGTATTTCTAGAAAGATATAGTATAAATTTGGTTATGTCATAGAATATCTTGGTTTTCCCATCTATGTTAATTGAAAGTTTTGCTGGATACAGTAGCCTAGGCAGGCGTTTGTAGTCTCTTAGAATCTGTATGACATCTGCCTAAGATTTTCTATTTTTCATAATCTCTGTTGATAAATCTGGTATGATTCTTATAGGTCTTTGTATGTTGTTTGTCCTTTTCCCCTTACTGCTTTTAATATTCTTTCTTTGTTTTGTGTATTTGCTGTCTTGGACTATTATATGATGTGAGAAATTTATGGTCTAATCTATTTAAAGTTCTGTAGGCATATTGTATGTTTATGGGCATCTCTTTGTTAGATTAGGGATATTTTTGTCTATAATTTTGTTGAAGATATTTACTGACCCTTTAAGTTTGGAATCTTTCATCTCTATTTCTTCTATACCTATTTTCCTCAGATTTGATCTTTTTATTGTGTCCTGGACTTCCTGGATGTTTTGGATTAGAAACGTTTTGCATTTTGCATTTTCTTTGATTGTTATGTCAATATTTTCAATGGTATCTTCTGCCCCTTCCATATCTTGTATTCTGTTGGTGATGATTGTATCTATGACTTCTGATCTCTTTTCTAGGTTTTCTATGTCCAGAATTTTCTCCATTTGTGATTTCTTTATTGTTTCTTTTTTCATTTTTAGATCCTGTATGGTTTTGTTCAATTCTTCACCCATTTGCTTATGTTTTCTTGTATTTCTCTAAGGGCTTCTACCTTCTTACCCATGTTGTCCTGTATTTCTTTAAGGGGGTTATTTAGGACCTTGTTTGTTTTTTTAAACTTATTTTCTTTTAAAAGATTTATTTACTTTTATTTATGAGTACATTGCAGACACACACCTCAAGAGTGCATTGGATCCTGTTACAGATGGCTGTGAGCCACCATGTGGTTACTGGGAAATTAAACTCAGGACCTCTGGAAGAGCAGTTAGTACTCTTAACCACTGAGCCATCTCTTCAGCCCTATTTATGACCTTCTTAAAGTCCTCTAACATTATCATGAATTTGGATTTTAAATCAGAATCTTGATTTTCCAGTGTGTTGAGGTATCCAGGACTTGCTGTGGATGGGAAAGTGGGTTCTTTCTGATGATGCCACTTGGCCTTGGTTTCTGTTGCTTAAGTTCTTAGACTTGCTTCTTGAAATCAGCTTATCTCTGGTGTTAGCTGGTCTTGCTGATTCTGACAGTGGCTTGACCCTCCTGTAAGCCTTTGTGTCAGACTACTGGGAGACCAGTTCTCCTCCAGTGGGGTCTGGGTATAGAGAGCTGTAGCAAAGGCTCAGCTCCCCAAAAAGGTGGAAACCAAAAGGATCCTGTCACAGACTGCTCCTCTGTTCCAGTGTTCTGAGTGGCAGATTCATCTTGGGACAGGAATTTGAGCAGAGGTGGTGGTCTCCCCTGTGCTTGAGACCAGCTCTCTCCCAGCAGGGTATGGGCACAGAGTGCTCTGGCACCAGGTTAGCTCCAGGCCATATATATTTTGTTATGTGAAGCACATTCCATATACATGCCTGTTTGAAACTTTAAGTGCCTCCTGTCTTTGTACATCCATTTCTTTGTTTGGGAAATGTCTGCTGTATTCCATTGAACATATTTTCTATGCTTTTAGCCTTTCATTAATTTCTCTTCTCTCTCCTCTTTCCTCCCCTCTCCTCCCCTGTCCTTTCCTTTTCTCTCTTTCTTTTCTCTTCCTCCTCCTCCTCCTCCTCCTCTTCTTCTTCTTTTTCTTCTTCATCATCATCATCTTCTTCTTCTTCATTTTTTTCTTCTTCTTTTCTATTTCATGGGTCCTTATGTCTGGTCTCTTGGTTATACACCAAGATCCTCGAGTTCCTGTTTATATCTTTACCCTTTGATTATTTATTTATTTACTACTGTTACTGTTTAAATATAGCATTTCTTCAACTTTGTCTCTTGATTTTTTTCTCTTGATTGGTAAAATTTGTTGGCAATGATTTCCACTGTGTTTCTGTATTTGATTTACTTAGTTTTTTTTCTTTTCATTTTTAATGTTTTACAGTTGTTTTGTTTTAAATCTCAATTTTGTTGCTGTAGTTTTCTTCCATGTTACTCTGACTCCATGTTACTTACTCTGACTCTATCTCAAATCCACATGGCTGGTATTCTCATACATTTTATTGACATTCTTATGTTGCTAGCCTTTCCAGTTCCCATTAAAGTTATCTCCCTCTTTGCACCCCTTTGAAGTCACTGACCACCTTCATTAGCGAACTTTTGAAACCTTCACTGAGTAGTGCATTAAGTTCAGCCTTATGAGTTCAGTAGCCGAGGGCTTAGAATTTTTGGGAGGCCTCATGTAACCTCTCTCATGGTTTCATGTGTTATGATTTACCAACCATTGCTGATTTATCAATAGAGGTTGATTCTGACATCTCTTCTGGTTTTATTCATGGGTCTTCTCATTGGGTCCCACTCATTGGCTAGTTCCTCTCGGGGAGGGCAAAGTAGACACCTCTTAGGTGAATCTTTCTGTTTCTTAACTCCTTTCCAGGAGCTGAATAGCCAGGGCTACTCTCATTTGCTTCCTTTCAGGTTCACTGCTTTCTCTTCCTTGCTTTTTTCTACCATTGCTCTTGTAAATTTTCAAAGTTCTCCTCCAGTCTTTGAAACTGTGCATACTTTTTGCTATACTGACTTTCTCCTTAACCAGCTCACAGGGATGCAGCTTTGTTTGTTTTGCCATCTCCCGCAGAATTTCCAGTTTTCTCAAATAGGAGTTTAAAATAGACTCATATGTTTCTCCTCTAGCATTGTAGATCATGTGTGCACGCATGTGTTCCTGTAAGTATGTGTATAGAAGTAGCAGGTAGCTTTTCAATAAGTCACAAGGAGTCATAGTTGGACTTAGTAGAGAGACAGTTCCTTATGAGGTACCCAGAGTCTGGAGTGAGATACAATCAGTAGATGAAGTATTGTGCTGAATGCCGCAGAGATGAGGCACTCAAGCTCCATTAGTCCCAAGTATGGGAATGGATATTTGTGTGCCTAGGAAGGTGGTCTGTGATGGGATCCTCTAGCTTCCATTTCTCTCTCCTTTGATCAAAGAGTTTCTTTTGCAGTTGGACTGACAACAGCTCAGGCCAAAAAAAAAAAAAAAAAAAAAAAAAAAAAAAAAAAAAAAACAAACTTAAATCAAACATTAAAAAAATATCTTTCCCATTCTCATCCTCTTTTGCAGCTAGCCGTGCAGCCCAAGGCATTCTAGGAGCTGAAGACTGAGCAGAAACGATGTGTCCGTAAGGCATGGACGTGTGCTCTGTACGCTCTTTCTTTTTCCTGTTGCCTGGAAGACAGATGTCTTGGTAGGCACTAGATCAGTCAGCTAGAACTCAAGCATGAAAGCTGTGCTGGGATGGGTGACCCTACCTTCCTTGTTCCTGGAACCCCAGAACTGTTACTTTAGAAAGATTGATCTGTCATCTTGTCTCAGTCATTTTATTTCAGCAATTTACACTGGAGCCCAGAAAACACACGTGGTAACCTAAAGCACATTGTGAGGATCTGTGGGACTTTTCAGGTAGGCTTCCGAGTAAGAGGCCAAAGCCAAGCATTACATCTCGGGGAGCAGATGAGGAGATAAGAACTACATCTCCTGGGGGCTTTCTATTTCCCAGAAACCAAGACAGGAAGGAGAGATGCTAACATTGCCATAGCAGCTGTTGCTCTGAAAGTAGTCCAAAAAAGCAATGGGAACCTCGCTGTCCAAGAATGTGGATAGTTTTTAATATGTTAAAAGTCACAAGGCTTCTTTATGACATTACTGCCTACAAGCTGATCCTTCAAGACCATTAGGGAAAGCCAACAGTGACCCAAACACCTCTTGTTCCCCAATAGAAAACTTTACCTAGTAGTTTTAAAATAAAAAGATATAAAAGCAGTCTCTTGACACCCACACCATTGTTCTTTCTTTAGAACTTCTACTGAACCATGCCAGGGTGGAGACACACATTCTCTGGGGTTCCCATTTGGATTATTTAGGGAGTTCAGGCTGGAGCTTGGCAATATGCACAGCTCTGTTTTAAGCAAATCTTTTACTCTTGAGGAAAGTGACCATTCCTTTGCAAAACAAGTATTTATAATGGTCCACTTTGACTCCCATACTGCTCATAGGTGTTGAAGAAAACTAACAAACAAAACCATATCTCTGCCTTCCTGAGATTTATATACAAGGAATGTAATAAACAAATAAACATAATAAACAAATAATAAATGAAAATGTATGTTAGAATGCAATAGGAAACTAGAGGAATAAAGGCATAGGATACAGAAGGTGTGATGTGCTAGGCAGAGGTTATAGTTTTAAATTAGTGGATTCAGGTGAGCTTCATTGAGAGGTGATTACTATGTCAAAGACTCAAATAAAGTAGAAAAATAGACCATGTGAGTATTCTTATGAGAGGGCATGTGATCAGCTCCAGAGGAGTGCAAAGGTGTTTGTCTCTGCCTCTGTCTCTGTCTTTCTCTCCTATCTATGCCTCTGTCTCTCTAATAACTGTGTTATTGTCTCCCTTTAGCTATTCTTACAGTTATGACCAGTGCTATGCCATTTCTAAAACATAAAATTCAGTCCAAGGGTTCCGTCTGTTTAATTCTTGCAATCCTCTCAACACTTCTGTTATCTTCATTGTACAAGGAATTCAATGTCACTAATAGTCACATAGACAGCAAGGGTCAGAGATAGAATCAGGACCCAAGGATTTTGCATTCCAGGAGTTTGGTAGAGAACTCCACTGTGAATCACAGAGTTCTCAGGCATCTCAGCAGTCTGCACAGATATGACACAGTTTGTAGTCTAGTCTCTGGTGCTTGAACTTTTTTGCTATGTCTTGTAAGACACTTTTTGTAACTGTTCCTGAGAATCGTCTGCAGGGTGGAGATGGATCTTTCATAAACAAGAATGGTTGCTGAAAAGGGAAAATATTCCTTGTTTTCTTTAGAACAAAACATCCAAGTTACATGGGAATGCACCACATGATTTTTGTGAATTGAAGTCAGTTTGGCACCAACAGAAATAACGTTAGGAACAAAGTTTGTATACAGTGTGTTCTTACAGAAACAGCAGTTAGAACCCAGAGTAAACTGTTAAAGACAGCCTCTTCTGGAGTCGTATGAGCTGCCCAGGGTGGAGATAGTAAATTGTTTTGTTTATAAGATTTGGACATCAAAAGCTAGATCTGCTTATACTTTAAAACCAAAAGGAGGGGAAAAACTTATTTTTAGCTATGTGAAATTTAAACCAAACCCAACACAGACATGTGGATACTTGAGGCTACACCATGTCAGGGAATTCCTCAGAGACGACGTTGAGCAATGATATGGGAAATTCTTCTGCTATAATGTGGCTTAATAATGGGACAGTGACTTAAGAGAATAGATTTCTAGGAAACACAGAAGGCTGGCTGCATGGGATTAGATGGCCCAGGGGAACTAGGCTCAACAGTTCTATGACAATGGGTAGGGCATTGAGGACACAAAAGGCATTTTGGTGTTATATTCGATTAATCGACCAAAAGATTGCCTGATGCATTTGATTTGTAAGAGAAAGCTAATCTAAAATATGTGTGTATTTTGTAAATGAGAATTTAAAAATATTTGTGTGCTGTAGATGCCATTCATTCCAGTTTTAGTTAAGTTTAAAAATATTTGTTAATCTAAAAGTACTCACCAGAAATTTCTTACCACACAAATAGCCACTAAGCATTTTTGAGTAGACATTTACAATTAAACAGAAAAATGCATGCTAAATAAATGCAGACACAGATGTGCATATATTAACCATAGAGTTTGTTCACTATTGAAAATGTGATGAAAATGAATTTATTTGGGAGCCTGCTTTTTGTTTTAATATTTTTCACAAAGTTGCATAGATAGAAATACACAAGCATACAACATAGACACAGTCACAGACACACATACACACACAGACACATACACACACACACACACACACACACACACACACACAACCCCCCCACACCTTTTTTTTTTTTTTTGAGATAATGTCTTGCTATGGAGTGTAGGCTGGTCTCAAGCTTACAATTCCCAGCCTCTAGTCAATGTGATATTTTACTTAGCATTTTTCCATGCTATTAAATATTTTTAATGTTATCACTTGTATTTAAATTCCACTTACTCTCATGTAAATTCTGTGTCTAACAGATAGCCCTCTGTGGTAGTCTTCCAAAGACCAGCATGCCCCAATCCAGGAACCTGAATGCATTAAGTGATGATGGAGATTGGATTTATGAAGAGGCTTTCCTTTGGGCTTGTTGGCAGGATGGATGAGGTGGTAGGAGGAGGAGACAGGACAGGGCACAGAGGCATCATGGCCTGCCTCACTCTTGCAAGCCTCACAGAGGGCGGATGGTGGCCTTGAGTCAGGACACGCAAGGGGGTGTAAAAGCTGGCAATAGTCCTCAGCTGAAAACCAGCGAGAAAGTGGGGACCAAATCCCATCCCCAAAGAAAACAAAGACCTCTTCTCTCCCATAATCTCCACCGGGGAAGCAAAACCCAGCTGATGACTGGATTTTAGTCGGCAAAGATTTAAAGCAGAGAAGCCAGACAAACCCACGGAACTTGTGACCTACAGAACTTCAAGATATTTGTTTTACGGTGCTTTCATTTGCCGAGTCAAAGGTGTTGGAGTTTACTAGTAAGAGATGTAGCAATCTGATTATGAATGGGAAAAGAAGACAGAGGGAGGCTGTTTTTCCTTCTAGCCATTTGGTTCCTGTGGTGTATCCCTCTCTCAGCTGCCGTAAAAGCCTTTGTGTTTTCTCTCGCTGCATTAGTCGAGTGATGAGCACCTGTCCAAGAACGTATCTCCTATGTCACTGCTCCCTGAAGTTTGGGGCATTCATTCGGTAAAGTGAATCAGACCCAGCTTCGGACTCAAGTGGAATTGCTTAGCTTTTCAAACGCCAATTGTACTGGCATCAGGGGAAGGGGGCGGGTCTCCCTCACTGTGCAAACAACAGGAAGTATGTTTATTTTACAGGGTTTTCTCCATATACATTAGCCAGAGTTGGTGAGAGCCTAGCTGCCGCTTTTAGGAACCTCAAGGGTCACTGTCCACAAATATACTCAACCACAAGAGAACCCAGAATTGTTGACCTCGAGACAGCTAATGGGAATGAGAGATGTGGAGAAGTATCACCCCAGGTGACCGGATGTCCAGAGCTATGTTCCCAGCTCTGAACCAACTCTCATCTTACATGTTTAGGATAGTTTAAGTTTAAAACAACATTAGCTTTCAGATAACAGAGTTAACGTTTTGGCTGTTTACTCTGTTTTGGAGCCACATCCTGAATGCATGAGGATTAGGTTTAAAAAGAGCACAGCCGTATTCCTAGCCGAAATGACAAATAATTAGCACAAAAAAAAAAAAAAAAGTGATCACATGTTACAAAAAGAATCATTCCAGTGATTTTTTTAAAGCGTTGAAATTCTGGGGAATCCAACATCACTCTTAATTTACAAATATCAGAGTGGCATGTAAGTCGTGTGCAGCTAATCAGATATGTTGTCACCACACATAAAGACAGATTGTCAAGCTTTGACTAAATTACAGCATGATAAAAAAACATAAAGAAGGAAGATCTAGAATTGTTTTTCTCCTTGTCCCTCACAGAGCCAGTTCCAAAAAGTAATCACCTGTCTGTTATTTCACTGTCACGTTTGTGTCAGATGCACCTCACTGTTCACCAGGGTGTGGTCATGTTACTAGCACAGCTGAGATCGAGTATTACCTCCATCTCAAAGCATTAGTGGCTTGTCCCGCCCCATTTAACACCTGCTGAACTCTTTTATGTGGTCTCAGTATCTTTATGGTGTGATTCCTATGCACTGTTGACCGCTCATTTGGTCAAGTCTGTGACCTAAGAACCTTCTGGAAATTTTTTTTTTTTTTAATCTATGGATCAACCAACTATTTTATTGTCAAAGTTATTGTAGATATTTTAAGACCTATTATATCACGAGGAATTGAAAAACAGAAATAAACGGGGAGAAATAGAGAAAGAAAGAAAAAAAAGAGGAAGGAAGGAAGGAATGAAGGAAGGAAGGAAGGATAGGTGTTAATAACTCAAAAAGCTAAAATACAGTGTTACTTACAAAACCAAAATAATTTAAATCAACATCTTTAAAAGTAAAACTCTGCAAAACACACCAATAAATATTGAACTGATCTGGAGTTACCTACATAGTTTTAGTGGAACAACTCTTTCTGTTAATATTTCCAGGAAGGTGGTCTCTTCTGTTCTAAAAAGAAATAATAAACTGGATATTTTAAGAAGCCCAGAGATCAGTGGTGATGACCCAAGAAGACAAGAAAAATAAGTAAAATTAAATCTGCTGTTAAATAAGATAAGAACACTTTTCAATTTGAACATGAGACATAAGCTGAAAATTTAAACAGACCCAAACCAAAAGCATCATTTTTTTTTTTTTTTTTTTTTTTTAGTAGAGAAGCAGAGGCTAGAAATTAAGTAAGGGTGCTTGGTGATTAAAGAGAATGTTAGAAGACCATTCTTTTATGATTATAATTATTATTGCCAATTAATTATACACATTAATATGAAGACTTCACCGTGACATTTTCATACACACAGCATGCTTTTTAACTTTATTTTAAAAAACAAAGATAAATGTACAGATGTTTAAGCATTTTTGCATAAAAGCATACAAATACATTTTTATAAGGTTGTAATTAAGTATTTGTGGGTACATATACATACACATATGTATATATGTAACAATAATATAGGAAAAGAGGTTATTAATTTGAGGAGATAGGAGAGAAACTGGGAGGGACTGTAGAAAGGAAAGGGGGATGTGATACAGTTCTATTTTAATTAAAATATATTCCTTTTTTCTTTTTTTTTTCTTGATCTTCACACAGTCTGTGAGTTGTTTCTGGGGTGTTCAGATCTTTCTGGGGTTAGTATTCCATTATCAGTGACTGCATATTATGTCTGTTCTTTTGTGACTGGGTTATCTCACTCAGGATGATAGTCTCTAGATGCATCCATTTTCTTGAGAATTTCCTTAGACCATTGTTTCTGATAGCTGAGTAGTACTACATTGTGTAAATGTACCACAATTTTTATATCCATTCATCTACTGAAGGACATCTGGGATCTTTCCAGCTTCTGGATATTATAAATAGAGCTGCATTGAACATTATGGTGCATGTATCTTTGTTGTATGTTGGAGCATCTCTGGGGTAAATGTCCAGAAGTGTAATAACTGGGTCTTCAGGTAGTACTATGTCCATTTTTCTGAGAAACTGCCAGATTGATTTTCAGAGTGGTTGTATCAGTTTTTCAGCCCCACCAGCAGTGGAGGAGTGTTCCTCTTTCTCCACATCCTCGCCAGCATCTATTGTCATCTGAGTTTTGGATCTTGGCCAATCTGACTGGTGTGAGGTGGAATCTCAGGGTTGTTTTGATTTGCATTTCCCTGATGGCTAAGGATGTCCTGCACTTACTTAGATGTTTCTCAGCCATTCAATATTCCTCAACTGAGAAATTTTTGTTTAAGTCTGTACCCCATTTTTTAATAGGGTTGTTTGATTCTCTGGTATCTCACTTTTTGAATTCTTTGTATACCTTGGATATTAGGCCTCTATCTGATGTGGGGTTGGTAAATATCTTTTCCCACACTGTTGGCTGCTGTTTTGTTTTCATGATAGTGTCTTTAGCCTTACTGAAACTTTGCAATCTCATTAAGTCCCATTTGTCAATCTTTGACCTTAGAGCTCGAGCTATTGGTGTTCTGTTTAGGAAATTTTTTCCTGTGCCTATGAGTTCTAAGGTTTTCCCTACTTTCTCATCTAATAGTTTCAGTGTACCTGGCTTAATGTGGAGATCTTTGATCCACTTGCACTTGAGCTTTGTACAAGGAGATAAGAAAGGGTCTATTTTCATTCTTCTGCATGCTGAGTGCCAGTTGGACCAGCACCATCTGTTGAATAGGCTGTACTTTTTCTATTGAATGTTTACAGCTCTTTTGTCAAAAATCAGGTGACCATATACATGAGGGCTCATTTCTGGATTTTCTATTCTATTCCATTGATCCACGTGCCTATTTCTGTATCAGTACCATGCAGTTTTCACCCCAATTTCCTTATAATATAGCTTGAGGTCAGGGATAGTGATTCCTGCAGATGTTTTCTTATTGTTGAGGATGGATTTCGATATTCTAGGTCTTTTGTTATTCCAAATGAAATTGCACATTACTCTTTCCAACTTAGTGAAGAACTGGGTTGGAATTTTGATGGGGATTGCATTGAATCTGTAGATTGCTTTTAGTAGGATGGCCATTTTTAAAATGTTGGTCCTTCTAATCCATGAGCATGGGAGAACTTTCCATTTTCTGAGATCTTCCTTGATTTCCTTCTTTAGAGGTTTGAAGTTATTGTCATACAGGTCCTTCACTTACTTAGTTAGAGTCACACCAAGGTATTTCATAGTTTTTGTGACTATGGTGAAGGGTATCTTTTCCCTAATTTCTTTCTCCACATTTTTGTCCTTTGAATATAGGAAGGCTACTGATTTGTTTGAGTTAATTTTATATCCGGCCACTTTGCTGAACTTGTTTATCAGCTGTAGAAGTTCTCTGGTGGAATTTGTGGGGTCACTTAAGTACACTATCATGTCATCTGCAAATAGTGATGTTTTTACTTCTTCCTTTCCAATTTGTATCCCTTTGATTTTCTTTTGCTGTCTAATTGCTCCAGCCAGGACTTCCAGTACTATGTTGAATAGGTAGGGGAAGAGGGGGCAGCCTTGTCGAGTCTCTGATTTTAGTGGGATTCACAGCATGCTTTTTAACATCTATGGTCCCTACTTCCCTCTCTCATCCATCCTTCTCCATCCCTCCAACCCTCTCTAGTCATCCTCTATTAAGAAGACCGATTGGTGCATTACTGAACAGCCAGGTTCATATACATTCTTTTTTTTTAGACAACGTCTTATCTCATGTATCTCAGGCTAGCCCTGCTCTGACTGGTAAGGATGACACTGAACAGCTGGTCCTCCTGCCCACAAGTTGTGAATTAAATGTACATAAGAACTTATGTGCTAGAATTAAAGGAGCATACTATCACAATTGATTTGTGAGGTGCTAGGGATTGAACCCAGGGTTTTATGCATATAAGGCAAGCATTCTACCAAGTGAGCTACATTCTTTGTCCTACTTACAGCATTTTTACAAACCCTCAGAATAGAGTTAATGTCCCCTATAAGTGACATTTCCTATAAATACATCTCTAATTACTCAAATCTCAGTGTTCAAAATTCTCTCTCTCTCTCTCTCTCTCTCTCTCTCTCTCTCTCTTTCTCTTTGTGTTTCTCCAAGAAAATGGGTTTCCATAGGTCACCTTTGTTCATCCCTTCCTGAGTTCTTTGTGGAACTCAATCAAGGTTACAATATGTAAGTGCTCAGGAGCTGGACTGGACACTTGTCCAGGGCCCTGGGCAGGAGCTTCCACTGCTGGGAAAAGTGCACTGTAACTGCTGGTGTGTATAAGTGATCTATCAATGCTAAATGGTAACACATGTAACACTTCCTGTTTCAGATGTGTTCTTGGCTAACCCTTTTGGAAAATGTTATATGGAGATTTCTTCATGGCAGAGAGAGAGAGAGAGAGAGAGAGAGAGAGAGAGAGAGAGAGAGAGAGAGAGAGAGAGAGAGAGAGAGAGAGAGGAGAACACTTAAACAAAAAAGAAGATCTAAAACCCAGAATAATCCACCCCCCCTTTCTGGGAACAGTAGGGGATCCAGCAGCCTTATTTCACGGAAGCTGTTAAGAGCGAAGGCAGCATTACACATTCCATGTGTTCTTTCTAGAGAGAATCATCAAATTAATGTAAGCACACCCATGTCCTAAAATAGAACACAGTGACACAAAGCAAACTCTGTGTGGGAAAGAACAAAACTCCTTTGACCGCATTGAGCACTCAAAGCTGGTGGCTGCCTAACCAGGTCCTCCTGGGGCCAAGAAATGTGTCCATACAGAACCAGGACCTTCAGTAGGAGAAGCACTGGTCTGTGCTCTTTAATGGGGGTAAATCACCCCACAAATGGTCGCAAGGCTCCAGAATCTTTTGTTGTGGCAATGAGCATTTTTATGGGACTTGGAGTCTTGACTAACGAAAGGAGCTCGGTGAAACCTCTCTGACAGCGACGGGCTCTAACATTTAGCTTCTGCAGCACCAACTGCAGTTGAGGCTTTATCTTGGCTAATACAGATCTTGGTAGATCTCCGCCACCCCTGGCCCCTTTGATAGGAAAGCGGCCAGCAGGCTGAAGTACTTAGGAGCAGATGAACTACCTACCCTGCTTCCCCTGCTGTACCATGTAAAATGATATGTTCCTGGTTTCACAGCTATAGAATTCAGGCAGGCTGTGTCCTTGGTCTAACACTAACCAAGACTAGGAAATAAATCTTTCTGTGTTGAAGCCCTGAGAATAAAGGTACTATTAACCATCAAAGTGTAATCTTGCTCACCTAATGCCAACATAAGCTGGCTTCATATAACATTTTCATTTGGGGTGACTCTGAGTAATTTTTTTTGCCAATCCAAATTATTTTTCAGTTTCTCATTATTATATCCAGAGTCAATACTGAAAACTCTCAACTGATTCTTTGGTATGGGCAATAGTGACCTTTGTATGATAAGGCATATTTTGTTTTCATGGATGTTTAGAATTAAATATAAAAATATAATATAAATATAGTATATATGTAATACAATATTACTAATAATATTATAAAAAAATAAAAACATAGATATAAAAACCAAAATATAAAAACCAAAGGTGTCTGCTTGCAATCCTTCTGTGACATGCCATGTTCTTTATTCAAACACAATCTCTGGAAAAAATATGCTTGATGTATTCTAAACACATGCATAAAATAGCTCCAAATAGCCCTGCATTACAAAGAAAAGTAAAAATCAAGAAAACATTTTTGCTATATTTTTAGTCTATAAGTTTTATCTAAATTAGTGATGCTCAGTAGATTTCACTTTTTCTCATTTACATAGATATGTTTATTATAGATGGTAAATTATCAAATATGTACATATGTAAATATACATTACATTATATATTAAAATATATTTTAGTAAACTCATCGACATGGTCTTCTTGAGAGCACCCCTTCTCATTATGACAGTTATGAATGGGTTTTATTTATTTATTTACTAAGGTGTTAATATGACATTTCTGATAGAGTGCTATGTTATAGCAGCTATTTTGGAAAGTGAAGGTTTGCATGTGGACGACTACACCAGAGTTAAACAGAGAGCATGGTTCTTTGACTTGCTTCTGGCCTGGACTCCCAGAGGACTGGACTTCACTAAGGGTGCCCTGTGTAACCGGTTCAGACAAAGCAGCTGAGGGTGACGTCACACATACTTCATCTAAATGCTAACTGGAGTGCCTTTGGGGGCTCATTGTGAAATGGATTTTTTTTTCACTTTGTGGAAAGCTAGCTCCCACTTCTAGGAAAGGCACAATAGGCACTATGACTCCAGCTGAACAATATGTTAGGAAGAACAGAGTATTTTAGGATCATCTGACCTTTATTTAAAATCTTTGCACTTGTAGTCTTTCCTTAACAATTCTTTGAAAGCTCTGTAGTTTGGTAGGTTTCAGAATCTTACTTGTAATTTTGAGTAGAGTTTTAAGCTGGTACCCAGGCAGCATTCCTTTCTTGGAGGCTCACAGATATTAAGATCTAGCTCCTAATCTGATTGATTGTGGCTGGATGTGCATCGGAAAGTCCATTTTTGGATTGTACAACACTCTTAGCATTGCCTCAGCTTGCTTTCTATTGATGTGATAAGGACACCATGGCCAAAAGCAACTTGGATGAGGGAGGGGTTTATTATACCTCACAGCTTACAATTCCATCTGATAGGAAGCCATCTCAGGAGCTCAAGCAGGGCAGGAGCCTGGAGGGAGGATCTGAAGTCGAGGCTATGGACAAGTTCTCTCTAATGCTTGCTCCCCCTGGTTTGCTCAGACTTTTATTATGTGCTCCAGGACCTACAGCCCAGGAATGTCACTCTTTATACATTATGTCCTCCAGGACCTACAGCTCAGGAATGTCACTCTTTATAAGGTCCACTGCCAGCTGTGCCCTTCCACACCAAACACCCATCAATCAAGCAAACCAACGGGTTTGCTAATGGGCAAGTCTAATGGGAGAGCATTTTCTCAGTTGAGGTTTCTCCTACAATGACTCTAGTTTGTGTCAAAATTGACAAAAAAGTGACCAGCACAAGAGCATAGAGTTCTAACATCTTAAACTTTCCTAGTATAAATATATATTCTGTAGACATCAAGAGAACCATCGTGTGTGTGTGTGTGTGTGTGTGTGTGTGCATGTGTGAGGGGTGGGTGCATATAGATACATTATATATATATATATATATATATATATATATATATATATATATATATATATATTTTTTTTTTTTTTTAATTGAACAACTTTACTTCAAAAAACAAAGATGAATGTACAGATTTTAAAAGCATTTTTTTGCAGAAAAGTGTATGAATACATTTTTGGCAGTACTTGATTTTTTTTAAAGGTTTGATAGTATGCATTAAAATCTTACTAGTTACGATGAGCATAAAGTACATGTAAAACAAGATGTAACCTGGAAATAGTCAAAGTTTTCTTGGTGTGTAAAGATTAAGCATAATGATTTTTCATTTTTTTTGGCCTTTGTTTTTCTTGAACTTCATATAGTCTGTGGGTTGTTTCTGGGGAGTTCTGAGCTTTCTGGGGTTAGTATCCAATTATCAGTGACTGCATATTATGTCTATTCTTTTAGGACTGGGTTACCTCACTCAGGATGATATTCTCTAGATGCATCTATTTTCTTAAGAATTTCATAACATCATTGTTTCTGATAGCTGAGTAGTACTCCATTGTGTAAATATACCATAATTTTTGTATCAATTCATCTACTGATGGACATTTGAGTTCTTTCCAGCTTTTGGCGATTATAAATAGGGCTGCTGTGAACATTGTGGTGCATGTGTCTTTGTTGTATGTTGGAGCTTCTCTGGGGTATATGCCCAGAAGTGGAATAACTGGGTCTTCAGGTCTTCTATGTCCAATTTTCTGAGGAACCGCCAGACTGATTTCCAGAGTGGTTGCACCAGTTTACAACCCTACCAACAGTGGAGAAGTGTTCTTTCTCTGCATCCTCACCAGCATCTGCTGTTATCTGAATTTTTGATCTTAGCCATTCTGACTGGTATGAGGTGGAATTTCAGGGTTGTTTTGATTTGCATTTCCCTGATGATTAAGGATGTCTAGCATTTCCTGAGATGCTTCTCAGCCATTCGATATTCCTCAATTGAGAACTTTTTGTTTAGCTCTGTACCCCATTTTTTAATAGGATTGTTTGATTCTCTGGTGTCTAGCTTTTTGAGTTCTTTGTATCCCTTGGATATTAGGCCTTTATCTAATGTGGGGTTGGTAAAGATCTTTTCCCAATCTGTTGGCTGACATTTTTTGGATTTGGTTTGCAAGGATTTTGTTGAGTATTTTTGCATCAATGTTCATAAGTGAGATTGATCTGATGTTCTCTTTCCTTGTAGGGTCTTTGTGTGGTTTAGGAGCAAGGGTTATTGTGGCCTCGATAAATGAGTTAGGTAGTGTTCCATCTGACTCTATTTTGTGGAATACTTTGGAGAGTAGTGGTATTAGGTCGTTAATAAATATCTGATAAAATTCTGCACTGAACCCATCTGGTCCTGGGCTTTTTTTTTTTTTTTCTTTTTTTTTTCTTTTTCTTTTTCTTTTTTTCTTTTTTTGGTTGGGAGGCTTTTGATGACTGCTTCTATTTCTTTAGGTGTTATGGGATTATTTAGATGGTTTACCTGGTCCTGGTTTAACTTTAGTATCTGGTACATGTCTAGGAATTCATCCATTTCTTCGAGATTTTCCAGCTTTGTTGAGTATTGGCTTTTGTAGTAGGATCTGATGATTTCTTGAATTTCCTCAGTTTCAGCTGTTATGTCTCAACTTTCTTTTCTGGTTTTCTTAATCTGGACACTCTCTCTTTGCCCTCTAGGTAGTCTGGCTAAGGATTTATCAATCTTGTTAAATTTCTTAAAGAACCAGCTCTTGGTTTTATTGATTCTTTGAATGGTTCTTTTTGTTTCTATTTGGTCAATTTCTGCTCTGGGTTTGATTATTTCTTGCCATCTACTCCTCTTTTGTGTATCTGCTTCCTTTTGTTCTAGAGTTTTCAACTTGTGCTGTCAAGTTGCTAGTGCATGCTCTCTCCATTTTCTTTTTGGAAGCACTCAGAGCTATAAGTTTTCCTCTCAGTACTGCTTTCATTTCATCCCATAGGTTTGGGTATGTTGTGTTTTCATTTTCATTAAATTTTAGAAAATCCTTAATTTCTTTCTTTATTTCTTCTTTGACCATGCTGTCGTTGAATAGAGCACTGATTAGTTTCCATGTGCATATGGGCTTTTTGTTTACTTTGTTGTTATTAAAAACCAGCCTTAGACCATGGTGATCTGATAGGATGCATGGGAGTATTTCAATCTTCTTATATCTATTGAGGCTTGTTTTGTGACTGATTATATGGTCAATTTTGGAGAAGGTTCTGTGAGGTGCTAAGAAGAAAGTGTATTCTTCTGTTTTAGGATGAAATGTTCAGTAGATGTCTATTAATTCCAATTGGTTCATAACCTCTGCCCATTTCACTGTGTCCTTGTTCAGTTTCCATTTCCATGATCTGTTCATTGATGAGTGTGGGGTGTTGAGGTCTCCCACTATTATTGTGTGGGGAGTAATGTATTTTTTGAGCTTTAATAGGGTGTCTTTTATGAATATGGGTGCTCTTGTGTTTGGAGGATATATGTTAAGGATTGAGAGTTCCTCCTGACAAATTTTCCCGGTAATGAGTAAAAAGTGTTCTTTCCTATCTTTTTTGACACCTTTTGGTTGAAAATCTACTTTATTCAATATTTGAATGGCTACTCCAGCTTGTTTCTTGGGGCCATTTGCTTGGAAGGTTTTTTCACAACGTTTTACGCTGAGATAGTGTCTGTCTTTGTCTCTGAGATGAGTTTCCTGTATGCAGCGAAATGCTGGATTCTGTTTATCTATCCAGTCTGATAGCCTATGTCTTTTTATTGGGTGAATTGAGTCCATATATATTAACAGATATTAAGGAATAGCGGTTGCTGTTTCCTGCTATTTTTGCTTTTAGAGGTAGAATTGTGCCTGTGTATCTTTCTTCTTTTGGTTTTCATGCTTAGGTATTTTCTTGTTTTTACTAGGATGTAGTTTCCCTCCTTGTATTGGGTTTTTCACCTATAATTCATTGTTGTGCTGGGTTTGTGGTTAGATCTTGTGTAAATTTAGATTTTCCTGGAATATCTTGGTCTCTCCATCTATTGTGATTGAGAGTTTTGCTTGGTATAGCAGCTTGGACTGACACTTGTTTTTTCTTAGGGTCTGCATGACCTAAGTCCAGTATCTTCTAGCTTTCATAGTCTCTGTTGAGAAGTCAGGTGTGATTCTGATTGGTCTGCCTTTATATGTTACATGACCTTATTCCCCTACTGCTTTTAGTATTCTTTCTTTGCATTATGCACTTGGCATTTTGACTATTATGTGTTGGGAGGAATTTTTTTTTCTGGTCCACTCTATTTGGAGTTCTGTAGGCTTCTTTTATGCTCATGGCCATCTCATTCTTAAGGGTAGGGAAGTTTTCTTCCACAATTTTGTTGAAGATATTTATTGTGCCTCTTAGTTGATATTCTTCACCCTCTTCTATTCATATTATCCTTAGGTTTGGTTTTCTCATTGTGTTCTGGATCTCCTAGATATTTTGGGTTAGGTGCTTTTTGGTTTTTGCATCTTCTCTGACTGTTTTGTCTATGTTTTCAATGTTGTCTTTTGCCCCTGAGATTCTCTCTTCCATCTCTTGTAATCTGCTGGAGACGTTTGCATCTGTGACTCCCGATTTCTTTTTTTGGTTTTCCACCTCTAGGGCTGTCTCTTTTAGTGTTTTCTTTAGTCTCTTTAGTGTTTTCCATTTTCATTTCCTTCTTAAATTCATCTCTTTGGTTTCCTTTTCCTCTAGTTCTTTGATTTCTTTGAGTGTTTTTTTTTTTTTTTTTTTTTTTTTTTTTTTTTTTTTTTTTTTTGTGTGTGTGTGTGTGTGTGTGTGTGTGTGTGTGTGTTTTCTCTTTAAAAGCTTTTATTTCTTTATCTTTTTCCTCCCGTTCTTGTTTAAGGATCTCCATCATCATGTTGAGGTATGACTTCAGGTCTGAGTCTTCTTTTTCTGGAGTGTTTGGCATTCCACTGTTTGCTGTGATGGGAGAGCTGGGTTCTGATGTTGCCAGGTTGTCTTGGTTTCCATTTGGTAAGTTCTTTTGCTTTCCTCTTGCCATCTTGTTGTCAGTGATTGGTTCCTGTCTCTCCCGTGTTCCTGGCCTGTGTCCCTGAATCTCTGCTGTTCCCGGTGGCAAATGGCCTGAGTGTTTGGTCTGTATGCACATTAAATATATATTAATTCATGATTTAGAGATTAAGGGAAGCTAGCACTTGAACATTATTTTTGAAACTAAAACATTTTATAAATATTGAAATTTTTTCTTTGTACTTTTTGAAGAGCAAATAACTTTTCCCTTCATTCTACACTGTTGATGTTGATCAATGAAGAAGAACATTGGGGTCTCTACGGGGGATGCAGCAGAATTTTGCTCTATAGGAAATAGATGATGGTGTTTTACTGGAACCTATGAAAGTCACTTCTTTAAAATATGAAACGTTGATTAGAAAGAAGGAGGGAAGGGATGAGGAAGAGGATGTGAAGGACAGACAGAAGACACATCTTCAGGCGGAGTTTGGAAAGCTTGGTGCAGGTGTGAGATGCCCCTGTCTTACTCCTCAGTTCACACTGAACCTCATAGGATGTCAATGGTTAGAATATTCTTTTGTTTATTCTTTGGCTCCTTTAGCTACAGGAGTCAAGGGTAGTAGGCAAATGTAAATATTGACCATACCTCCACAGAACTCCTTTAGAAAACATCATAGCTAAAATCTGTTTTCTTTTGGGAACCAGGGAGTACTCAGTGAGGACAGGAAGCTCAGCTATTGGTGTAGAATCACTGTTTTTTTTTTTTAATTGAAACACTCTTTAAAGGGAGCAGAGGGGGCTTATAACACACAAAAAGTAAACAAATGTGAACACACATAAAAGAAATTAATCAAATGGAATCTATAAGACTCAGGAACTTATTGAAACATCCAAGCCTCAGAAGTCATCCCCCACACCTCCTGAGGTTATACAAGCAAAAACCATCACTGGTAGGAGCACTGGCTGCCGGGAGATGTAGGGAGAGGGTGTTTGGTGGTTGTCATCAGTACTGGTGTGGGCTTTCAGGCGATGCATCTGGCTTTGAGTCACCCGTGTTTCTGTAAGAAACCCCTAACCCACACTGCTATAGTAATCATAATACTGTGACTGGTTCACTAAGCTAGACTTGAATGGAATCATTTTTTTGGTCAGTCATTAGTGCCTACTTCTGGGGTGAATAAATGTGTCCTCACATATCCCTAGGAAAAGGCACACACCAAGCATAAATAAACAAAGCCAGAGAGGTAAACACCCCTGCCCTGCCCTGGCATTGGCTCTGTGCTGTGTGTGCTGTGTGGTTTTCTTTCTTTGGCTTCTCTGCTTTGTCGCATTCTGAGTCTGCCTTGTCTTCATCCCACGGCCCATCCGACTCATGCAGTGTTTGCTTCTTCATGTATTCCTCATCTGTCTGCCCACACTTAAGGGACCCACTTTGTTCTTTCAACAGCCAAGACCTAGTCATTCCTCTCTCTGATTCTCCATTTTGCTGTTGGAAGACCACCTGAGATCCTTAGCCACACCTAAACTTTTGGGTATGGTCTTCCAGTGTACCTCTTGGCCTGACCCAAATTGCTTATGTCGAGTTTAGAGCACAAGGTAAACATAGACAAAGTCAGCAAACTGGCTCAGCGTGCAAAGGCACTTGTGATTGAGCCTGACTACAGCACCTTGATACCTGAAACTCCCAAGATGAAGGAGAGAAATGCTAAAGTTGTCCTCTCTCCTCTTCACCTGCGCACTGATGCCCATGCACCACCCCCACACCCCAAATCAGACAGACAAACAAAGAAACGCAGACAAGGCCGTTCAAGAACATGATGTAGAAAAGAGAGGTCCACGTGACTTAGAGAGGTTAGGGGGGATTTCCTAATAGAGGACATGGGACTCAGCTGCTGATCAACTCAATTTTCTCCCTTTGTGTTCATCAAAATCTGTGTATGAGCCTATACTAGCATGGTAGAATCTCTTTAGTATGTAGTATTGAAAATCATACTTGTAGTTCTTGGCCCATTAGGAACAGCCTTTGTTCCTTTGTTTGCTTTAAGCACTTTGCTGCTTCCCTGACCTGGTTGGACCTACGATTCTTCTGTGTTCCCATTTGCTCATTCATATCTGTATTTGCTCATTTTCCATCTCTTTAAATCATAGCTCATGGTCGAGAAAGCTCATCTCTCAACTCAGTTTCCTTTTGGAGAGAACCAAGCCAGCTGTGTCTGCGGTGTTGTATGCAGCTGTACACATTACACTGTAAACAGGCATCGTAGCTATCAGGTCCAGAGCTGGACTGGATGAGGCCAGAGAAAAGCTCTCAGGGTCTGGTGGCAGACCTGTTCCTCTCTTCCTGCCTAACCCAGGGCTTGGAGGACATACAGTACTATCAGAAACTTTCCTAAGGGCTCCTGTTCTTAGACTTAGCATGCCTATCTCAGTGACAGCAATGCATGTGGGGGCAGGATTTATGCTACTTTTCCAGGGACTTTGGCAGCTTCTGCAGCTGTGGGGTGGCTCCTTCGTCTTTCCTCCTACACTAACTCATCTCTACCTCACAGCAATTTAGCAGCTCCCTTCTTTGGAAGAGCACTGCATGGTACATCTACCTGCCATGGCAGGCAGGAACATTTTGGAGAAATTAAAAACTTAGAGCTTAAACTTTACGTTCAGGTTCTTCTTCTTCTTCTTCTTCTTCTTCTTCTTCTTCTTCTTCTTCTTCTTCTTCTTCTTCTTCTTCTTCTTCTTCTTCTTCTTCTTCTTCTTCTTCTTCTTCTTCTTCTTCTTCTTCTTCTTCTTCTTCTTCTTTTTCTTCTTCTTCTTCTTCCTCTTCTTCTTCTTCTGCTGCTGCTGTCCTCTTCTTTCTCCAAAAATACCTTCATTTACTTTTAATTATTTGTTTGACAAATAAAAATTGGATCTATTTATCATGCAATACTTGAGATTGGATTTGTGCCTGACTTAAAGATTATTGAAATAATGAAAATTAAGCCAGAGAACTCTATAGGATGAAATGGACTTTGCTCTTAAAGAAGGTGATTGGGGCTGAAGAGATAGCTAATTGTTTAGAGGACGTTTGCTGCTCTTTTAGACAGATGGAGTTTGGTTCCCAGCATCCACATTAGACTGCTCTACAAACACCTGTAATTCCATTTCCCGGGGGATCTGTTGCTCTCCTCTGGCCTTGAAAAGTACTCCACAAATACATGCATGCATACATGTGCATGCACACACTTTAAAATAATACATATTTTTACCTTAAAAAGTCTTCATCTCATTTAAGGAGAACACATTTAGAGCTTTGAGAGTTAAAATGTGCGTCAGCTAGGTGGTGCTTGTGGATTCCAGCAGCTCTCAAGGTCAGGGCTGTCAATAAAGAATGACTTTTGGTTGCTTCCACTTTTAGGGTAGTGCAGTGTGAGCTGTTCAGTCTCGACATCATCAGGAGTACAGAGATGTCTATATCAGGAAGAGAAAGGAGAGCCGGCTACCTCTGTGAGCCCTTAGGAAGTCTTTCCTCCCAGGCCTCCTATTTGCATATGTGTGCAAAGTGAGAGGCACGGGCCATGCTAAATCTCTCTTCCGGCTATAGGGATTGACTGTCTGTAGTACACCTCTGGGTCCATGCTATCTTTTTGGCAGTGTCTTCTGTGGCATGATCAGCCCAGTATGTTCTTATTCTTATCATTGTCTCTAGATCACTGTCACAAAAAGTTTTTATTGGAACCACAGCATGGACATATATGTCAATGGGGTGCCTGGAATAATCACAAGCAGATTAAGGGATTTTTCCGAACAGAGCCTGACTCCTGCAGGGCTCCTTCCCAAGATGGTCCATCTGGGAGCTGTGTTTTCTGTAACATGCTCTGCGTATCACTTGCAAAGTACACACTGTGAAACCTCACTGGCAGAATAACACAGGCAGTCCTGTCATGAGCCTGTATTTTTTTTTTTCATCTGTAAAATAAAAATAATAAGGGTCAAAAGTTTGAGTGCATCCTGGGTCGCATAGAAAGACCCTGTTTCAACACACACACACACACACACACACACAACCACACACACTTCTTAGGCGTGTTATCAGAATTAATGCTTCTAAAGTTTTGAGGACAGCATCTGTCCCACAGAAAGTGCTTGTGAAATATCTAAGTACCTTAGGGCTTGAGAGGTGGCTCAGTAGGTAAAAGCACAAAGGTCCTTAGTGCCCAAGAAAAGCCAGTGTGGTGGGGTGTCTGTAGCTCAGCAATGTGGTGCAGATCCCAGAGGCTCACTCTTTGGCCAGTGCAGCTAAAACTCCAAACTCCAGATTCAATGACAGACCCTACCTCTAAAAGGAAGATGGAGAGCCGTAAAGAAACCCTCTCTGACCCTCTAGACTCTCTGCACACATGCACGGGTGAGTACATTTTCACACACAGTGGCCATATACATGAAGTATTTGCAGACAATTGATTAAAATACACAAATAAACAGTCCCCAAATAAAACAAACTTATTTAGAAAATTTGAGTTGGCTGAAGTCAGACTCATTTTCTCCTTCATTATCAAGAAGGTGACATTCTACAGGAATATGTTGGCCTATGATGCCACTGAGTATTTGTTGGAGTTTCCCAAGCTTATCTGACTGTAGAGTTTGTTTTAGTGAGCTACCTAATATAACCCCAGGGAAATTGAGTGAATCTCACAGTTTGGGAAATGTGGCTTCATGTACCGGGAATCCTGGGCTTAGCCTGCCCAAATTTCAACAAAAGTTTCTTTTGCTGACCTAATTCCTAAGATGTTTTTATTGAAGGAAATATCTGCTAAATTTTCTTCTGTTTGGACCTTTCATATTTATATGAAATTGCCTTTTTTTCTAGTTATGCATTTACTGGATCAGTAATTAATTTTAAGGATGAAATGTAGACAGGAATCTTGCTAGGATTAGCAGTACCACCGGTGCTGACTGATTTGGGGTTAGCACAGCTGCTTCTGTCTCAGCATGGGCAGCTCGAGTTCCTGTCTCATCCTCTCCTGGTGACACAATACCGATTCTATAAAGATGGGGAGATGGTTTGCATCTGGATGTAATAGCTCCATGGTGCCTAGAATAGGTTGGGGATGTCTTGGAGTAAAATAGAAATCCTCCCCACATGCTTGGTATAAATTGCAAATAACCCCAGCCTCTCTATTCATCCTTCAACAGGGTCCTAAAGGGGTGAGCCAGCCACTGCAACAGGGAACTGAGGGAGCAGGGAAGGGTAAAGCTACATCTCCTGGACATGTAGGTCCATCCTTCACTGAATCTATGGGGGAACTATTTAGATTTGTAGAGAGTAAGATTAGGGATTATGGTCTCCTGGGACTAAGGGTTTAGGCAGTAGCTAGTTACCTAGTTCTATCTGCAGAGGATTAAAACAAAGACAACACCCCATACATACTACCGATATAATCAGTCTTACTTTTCTTTTCCCCGTATCTCTCTACTTTTCTTTTTGAGACTATCACCACATACATTTTATTGCTTTGTTTTGTTCTTTGAATCTTTGTTCACTCAACTGGTCATTCAACAAGGGCACTAAAGAGGTGAGTATCCTTCAGCAGCAAAATTGAAGTCAGCTTGTATTGACACCATACTGATATTTAAAGGCAAAACTAGAAAATACTACACACTCACATCCCACTTTGGAGCCTTCTCATTCTGTCTGCATTTGCTCCATCAGGCATTCAGGGTTCTTAGACTGTATTTAAAATAGTCTTAAATGCTTACTTTGAGTTCATCAATTTTTATACCATAGCCCTTGGGTAAACATGATCTTCCATGGATATTAATCCACTCGAGGGTGGGATCTCTGCTGATATAATCTCAGACACATATTAATAAATCCATACTCAAATAAATTTTTGTGAAAACAACTTCAACTTCACTACTATGGTGAGATTTTAAGTGTCAGAATTGAAGGTGCATGCATCTGTTCATGCTATTTGACTTGCACTGGTCATAGTCTCTGCTTGTTTTATGAGCATGGCTGCTTTTCTTTCCTTAAGCTTCACAAATATGAAATAGTGTAAACATGTCTGAGAACGGCATCCAAGATCCTTCATCCTCAGAGCTCACCGTATCCTTAGGGCACGTAGAGATGCTCATAAACTGCCTGACTGCCCTTTGAAGTGAAGCAGAATCTATGGAAGGATTTTTCAGTCTCTTCATGGTTATCATTTCAGGCTAGAGAGTTCTTTGTTGTGGAGAGCTGTGCTGTGTGTAGAAACGTGTGTAGCAATGCTGACCATCCATCTATTAGATCCAGAAGCATTCTTCTTCACTCTCCCACTCACTCTGGAACTGTGATAACTCGAAGGTCTCCAGACACTGAGAAACATAGCCAAGTTGCTTTCAGTGTAGAAGCACAGGTCTAGAGGTCTCTGGTGTTTTTCAGTGAGCCCGGTAGCTCCAGTATCTTTTTACTAACTTAGAGGATATCTGTTTTTGGGGACTCCCAGTAAAGAAAGGTGGCAGGAAATGCTTCTGAAAAGGAAAAGTAGCCAGCGAGCTTCACTCCCAGAGTTCCCAGAAATAAACCAGGAGACATGTAACATAAAGGGGCAAGCAAAGGCTACAGGAGAGGTGATAATCAGTTGTGCAGGGTGGGCTTGGGGGAAGGGCTAAACCTGGATATGTCTAGGCTATTTTGCATGGGCATGCACTGCTTGAGAACACAGCATTAGACAGGAGGGCTTAATTATGTTAAAGAAGTTTATTTTCATATAACCACAGATACTGTATTAACTAGCATACACACACACACACACACACACACACACACACACATACACACACAAAATCAGGCTTTACTGTAATAAAAAGCACTGGACTTTTTAGCTTTCTTTCTTTCTTTTTTTAAACTAAACACTAACACAGTCCATATGTTCATGGGGGAAAATATCTTCATAGAGTAGGAGGTTGGTCAGGCTGACTTGGGTAAATCCATAGGGCCTGTTGGATATGAAAGCAGTGTGGGTACCCAGGACATGTATCACCCCTTCTGTAGTGTGCAAAGTTTGTGCTTGCTTTCTTTCCTGACCCAGAAGATGTTTTTGAGACTTACAAGGAAGACTAAAGAGGAAAGCCAGCTTTGATAAAGCACCATTTGGCAAAAGAACAGAATAAAGTGCACTGTAATTGCTTCTAAATTACTTATCTGATTTGGGTCTGTGTTTTTAGAAACAAAGCTCCAAAACTCTTAACCCTTAACTTCCCAGTTACAGTGCCACACAAACCATGGGAGCTATCAGTGGCTGGCTGAAACTTTCTGTGGGGAGAATGCAGTTTCTTCTGTTCTGTGTCCCCCGTCACCTGCTTGGAAGGGCTTGCGACCCAGTCTGGGAAGACATCTGGATGCTGGCCTGTGCACCATGGCACACAAAAGACTTTCTTATTGCTTAATGAAGTGGGAACAAGAGGGTACCCAGATGCTGCAAAGACCCCTGGAAGGACTTTCTTTCTTGCCTTCTTAAGAATTGCAGAGGCTGGCAGTTTGGAGCTTGTCTGAATAAGAAAGACCCGAAATGATACCAAGGGGATCTCCATTGAAAACAGACAATCCGGTTTCCTGTTGGAACTGTGTGTCCTCAGTTCAAAAACGTAGGACAAAGAGGGAGATGAAAGGGAGGAAAATAGGAAGGAAAGAAGCAAAAGTATGGTTATTTGCGGACAACATGCTTCTGTGTGTAAGAGACCCCAGACTTGGATCTCAAAGACACAGAAGCAAAGCGACACAACATGAAGTTAGCATGTGAGAAGCCTAAAGCCTTCCTACAGACAATGACAAACATAATGAGGAGGAAATCAAGGAATCAGCCTTACTCATGATTGTCTCACAAAATACAACCAAACCTTGGAATAAGCCTAACCAAGGACGTGAGAAACCTCTACAATTAAAACTTCAAAGCACTGAAGAAGACACTACACGAGAAGATAAAAAGACCTCCCAGGTTCATGGATCAGAAGAATTAAGAACTGTGGAAATCGCTGCATTACCAAAAGCAATCTGCAAAGGGAAGGATGCTTTCATCGAGGTGCTTCATAGAAATAAAAATTACAACAACAACAACACTAACATTCCTTAAGGAAGCACAAAATCTCTGGTTAGTCAAAGCAATCCCATGCAAAAAGAATAATGCTGGAAACATCATAGGTTCTAATTTCAAGTTACACTATAGTTATGATTAAAAACCAAGCATAAAATGGTAAAAAAAAAAAAAAACCCAGATATATTAGTACAATAGAAGAGAAGATCTAGATATAAGAACACACAGACTTAATTTTTGACAAAGATGCCAAAAATGTAGATTGGGAAAAGAAAATTGATCAGCACTGGGTCCTAGCAAACTTAACTATCTACAGGTAGGACTGAAATAAGGTCTCTTTTACTCAGTGTAAAAATCAGGTCCAAGTGGATCAGAGACTTTAAACTATGACCTGGAACTCTCAAAATTGGGAAAACCACATGAGAATCAGCATAGGTTAGAACTTTCTGAATAAGAATATGGGGCTTCATCAAATTAAAAAGTTTCAGCACAGCAAATGAGCAATTATGTGTGTAAAGAGATGAGAAAAATGTTGCCAGCTATCTGCTGATTAGAGAATTTGTATTTAGAATATACAACGAACTAAAAAGACTAACCAGGAAATCCACCATCCCAACAAGACTAATAATATGAGAGATAGTTCTCAAAAGATGAGATAGGAATGGCCAATAAACATGAAAAGATGTTCAAGGCCAGTAGCAATCAGAGAAATGCCAATTAAAACTACAAGATTCCAACCCAACCTAAGAAGAGTGGCTGGCAGTTATGAAGAAAATAAAAAACCATCCAATTTGACAGAGATGTGAAATGACCGGAGGCAGTATATATCCTGGTGTGAAGCTAAACTGGTCCCATTACTACAAAAATCTCCAAGAAAGAAAAACAGTTCAGGCATAACACCTACTGATGAGACTCTTGGATCTTTCTCCAAAAACTACAAGTGAATGCAACACAGACAAACTTGCACTTCAATGTTTATGCAGCCCAGTTTACGAGAGTGAAGTCATAGAACTAATCTTGATACCTATCAATAGAAGAATGAATAAAGTGTGTGTGTGTTTATGTGTGTGTTTCAATTTTTAGTCCTAGAGACAAATGAAGTTATGTCATTTGTGGAAAAATAGATACACTGGAAATAATCGTATTTTAAGCGAATTAAGTCAGTCTCAACATCAAACACTATATTTTCTGTCATTTGTGGTCCTATATATATGACACCAATGTAGAAGTGAAACTCTTTAGGGGAACAAGGGTGACTCAGAGGAGGGGGATGGGCTGTGAGAAAGAGGAGTAGGGGGAATGCTCAAAGTAATTATCCACTTAAATGAAGATGACCTTGTATTACCCAGTTTAATAAAATAAAAATGAAAAAAAAGTATACCTCCCCGGTAAAAATCACTCCATTTTTACAATGGCCCAGCTAACACAAGGGTAAGTAACTGTAGCCATATCTAGGATCCCATGCCTCTGGAGGCCTCTCCTGGCTTTCTGCAATAATGTCCAGCCCCAGTGCCTTCTGATGATCTATGTTTCTAGAGACTTTGGTTTTTTCCTTGCTTAGGACATTCATTTCCATTGGTCAAGCAGTGAAGCCAGTGTTTGTTTTTTATAAATCAGACTTGTACGCCAAGTAGCAAATGGGGACTGTGAGACTCAAATGCAGAGAAACACAGCTTTACAGAGACTCACCAAATAATGCGTTTGTAGGTGGTTGAACTTTTGAGACTGAGGGATCTCTTTATAGCCAGGCTTGCCTAATATTTTGGCATCCTACAATTTTGTATACTTTTTTAAGGGAAAGGAAGGAGAAAGTGGGAGGGAGGGAGGGCTTGTCTTTCATTATCACAGTTGGAGAAATGAGGAAATGTGGTGTTTTATTCCTAGACAAAGTCCTCTGTAGCAAATCTTTTGACAGATAGTGGGATTTTAAAGATCGTCTCTTCCCACTCCACCTGCTTTATGTAACCAACCTTCCACGAGAAAATGTCTTTGGTAGACACAATTATTGGCTTCAGTTCTTCAGCAGTTCCCTCATATACACTCTTTCCATGGGCTATTAGAATCCTCACAAAAGCAGAGTTCATTTCCCTTGGCCTTTTGCCTTGGTTTGGCCAACATAATATGGCTATCAGCGGCTACAAGCCAGTTTTACTCTCTGTTTTTTTTCTGGTAGTTGTTTCTCTTCAGCCAGAGGCCAGGGTGACTCTGAGGAGCTCAGATCACCCAGATGTATAGCTGTAGGCACAGACACTCAGTTGGGCCCAGGTGTGAAGAACTAATAGACTTGTGAGAAAGAACAGGTGGCTATTGTTTTAACTCATCAAATTTTAGAGACAATTATATGTTATGCGGTAATAACTAACAGATACAATGTCCTCTCTTGTTATCTCATTAATTTGTATAGTAATTGTCAGCCTATTATGTATACAGAGAAGTGGATGGTTTTTCTAGCCTCTTACAAATGCTACGAGAGCTGATTCTGGACATCACCCTCCATAAAGCATGTTGCTATGGAGGCCAGCTCTTCTTTCTACTTAATGATGACACTGGGGAACGAACACACATTTCATTCTCTAGGTTTACAGCATCTCTGTATGTGAGATTAACGGTGGGATACAACTTGAGTCAAGCTTCTGTCAATCACTGTGTAGCCTTTGCCAGGCCATCTAATTTCTCAGGATCTCTGTTCCCTCATATATTGAGGTTGGTGGGAGGGCATTATTAGAGAGAATACACCAAAGACAATACTCAGCCATGTTTATTGCCACACTATTCACAATAGTTAGGATAGTGAAACAACCTAAGTGTCCTTCAACTGATGAATGGGTAAAGAAAATGTGCTGAATATACATGCTGAAATACTATTCTATTGTAAAGAAAAAAAATGAAGTCAGAAACTTTAGCAAGCAAATAGACGAAATTGGAAGCGTATGAGGGGGATAACCCGGACCTAGGAAGACAGCTGTCACAGCTCTCTCTTATCTGAGTTTCCTAGCTCTAAATCTTTAGATGGTGGTTCTAATCTGAAAAGGTTCCAGAAACCAGGAAAGTAAAAAAGAGATCATGGGGTGCAGAAGAAGTAATAGAGGGTGGAATAGCTGGGCACAAACAACTTGAAGAAAGAAATGGGAAAATGGGGGATTGTGGTTAATTAGAGTGAGGGAGGAAGATAAATACAGAAGAAGAAGGATAAACTAATAATAAGAATGTCTGGAAAGCTCATAAGAAAATTGTATTTTAAACCTATATACCTAAAATTACATATAATTCATGTCTATGTATAGCTCTACATATAGTTTAAGTAAAAAATTTCCCTGTGAACCATAGACTATCTTCAATTGTTGGTCAATGTTGTCCAAAAGACTCACCAAACATTGTAGGCTATTGTTGCCTTTGGTAGTTTCCCGGAGGTTGAAGGCAAATCCCTCTTACTGAAGACAGCATGTACTTCAGACACAGGATCTGGAAGTTCAATCTAGATCTTTCTTCTTCACCGAACTAGCTTTCATGGTAGAAGAAGGTGCCACATGAGGTTGCAAGAGAGAGGATCAATCAATAGCCTACTCAGCTATGATGCCTATGTACCACAACAATGGCTAGCATGGCACTGTAACCCTAGGAACACAGCAGTGGCGTGCATGACTTGGTGAGAACCAGCAGTTCTTTAATAGAACTTAAGATCAGTTCAATGAGAAAGAAATCATGTCTGGTACTGGAAATTGAACAACCCAAGACTAGTAAAGTCATAGATCTTAGAGAAGAACCTACACCCACCACTTTATTAAACCCAAATAATGCCTAACTATATTCTAAATTATTGTCCTTAGGTTCACAAAGTCTCATTCCTCATCTGTATTTTTCTCTCTTTTTAACAAACGAGGGTCACTGTAGAAAACCATGAAAAGACCAAATTGGAGAAAAGAGATGGCCAAGTGGTACTCCTCCGCAGCTGATATGACAACTCCTGAAGCTGAGGTGAAGGGATCATAGAGGAAGTGGTGGTGGAAAATTTGAAGCTAGAAAATCAGAAAATTTCCTGTGAGAGTATGTCCTCTAGACACTTCAGAGATGCTACACTCATGAAGTCTCATTAACATGACTACCCAAACAAGAGCTGAACAAAGAAAGATGACAGCCATAGACATGCTAATACTGAAGGGAGAAATGTCATGGTGCCTCAACTCCAGAACTGTGGGTAATTAAGATATGCTGAGAGCAGGAGAAATAGTCATCCCCAGGAAAGAGGCTTCCAACTGATTATCCAATACCAAGTAGACAGCCCTGAAATAATTTGTATAAGAGTAAATTCTATGAACTGAATGGTTAGTGTTCATATTTAGGGATATACATATTCTCACATATTATATAAACAACTAAAAGAATAGAGGCCATAAATTGAGAGCGCAAGCAATATGGGGGTTGTGTGGGAGAGAAGAAAGGGAGAAAATAATGTAATTATTTTGTAACTTAAGAAAAATTAAAAAGTATTCTACCCCTACTAAGTCTTTAAGTACACAGAGGTTGTTCTGTCTCTAGATCAGTGCATATAATTTCTTTCAGTACAAGAAACTTGATTTCCTTCATATGGTCATCTCTTCCTTACATCCTATTGTGACACCTTCTTTGGGAACTTTCTGGGGTCCAGCTGTCCGGGTATGCTATTTTGTCTTTCTCCTTTACTTCTCCTCATTGAGAAAACTTTTTTCACATTGTAGGTGCCAATCAATTAGCTGACCATCTCGGATAGATGATTCTTTGTACTTGAAACCAGCCACAAAAATTAGAACAATCATAGTCAATCACAGAATGCTTTCCCGGCTAAAATACTTTATATGGGTGATCTCATTTGCAATTCACAGCAAGGTCTTAACCCTCAATGTGGTTTTACTTAGAGATAAGCACTTTAGGAGAAAATTAAGGACGTTAAATTAATTCATAAGTGTGTGATCTGGTCCTAATTTCAGTGTGACTGATGACCTTCCAGATCTCTCTCTCTCTCTCTCTCTCTCTCTCTCTCTCTCTCTCCCTCCCTCCCTCCCTCCCTCCCTCCCTCCCTCCCTCCCTCTCTCTCTCTCTCTCTCTCTCTCTCTCTCTCTCTCTCTCTCTCTCTCTCTCTTCCCTCCCTCTCCCTATTTTTCTCTTTCTTGAGATTGCACAGTGGAAAAATCCAGTTATATAACTAAATAATGATGGCCAGGCCTTCTACAAGCCAAGGAAGGCCCCATCACCAGAAGGCCATCCTGCAAGCAACTTGGATCATGGGTGCCTAGATTCCAGGATAATGAGAAAATAAGCTTCTGCTGTTTAAAGCATCAAGTCTGACACTGTGTTAAGGCAACCTAAGAAACTGAGTCACGCTGTCTGGTTAATATGATCACCAAGTCCATTTTACAGGTCAGAAACCTGAAGCTCATAGAAATGAAGTAACTGACTGGTGAGCTGCTTCCTGCAAATGTCCCCCTAAGCCTGTGTTCCCCTGGGGAGCACAAGGTTCTCAACTATCCTCAGTTATTGCAGGCAGCTTCCAGGCTCTGAGCAGTCCATGCGACCTCCAACCCATGATGGCCTGAAGCTGAGAAAGCGCTCCTAGCTTTATGTCGGGACTGGGGGAGAGCAGGAATTTAGCTCAGGAATAAGGCTTCTTCAGAGAGCAACCCAATGACACAAGAATAGCCACCTGGACAAAAAGAACCCAAGTGATATATGGGTTGTTCCTTTTATGTGTGGGGCAGCAATAAATTCTTTTTATTAGTAGTTCCATTTGATGCATAGTTTATCATGCCTCATATCTGACATAAGGAAAATGTCTAGTTACATAATAAAATTTTTAATATTAATAGAAACATAAAAGGCATTTCTAAAACATTTCTCAGTTTACCTCTCCTTGGGAATGCCAATGTCTCTCCCGATACTCACCCACTGTTTCTGCCAGAGGGCAAATGACACTTCTGCAAGGAGTAGGTAGAAATGAAGCCTGGGAAATTCTGACATAAAGGCTGGGAAAGCCCAGTGCTTCTGTCTCAGTAAAGAGGGAGGTAGAGAGCCATCCACACTCTGTCCCAGTAGGCCCCTTTCTCCAGTCTCAGGGTAAACCTCAGTTAGCCAACGAGAGATGAATTCTTGCATGTTAGAAACACTTAGAGGTCTTAAGACAGGTGGAGAATCTTGAGTCTGGTGGGTGCTCTGTCACCTGCAGGGTGTGCTTGAGGATCTGTGGGCTCACAGCATCAGCAGTTTTCAAGCCCAGCACTTTGATAATACACTCCACTTCACGGAGCTGGTCAGCTGCCCTGTGCCTTGTAGGATGGATGTTAAGTCACATCTTGGACTTGGACTATATCCCTACTGTTAGAGAAAAAAGTGTCTCCAGAAAGTCAAATATTTCCTAGAAGCAAAGCTGAGCGCCCTTCCTTTGCACAGGAACCAGCATCTGGTGAGATGGCTAACATTTGGCGCAGTGTGGATCCACAATGGGTAGCAGCATCCGTCAGAGAGGGCTCATGTTTCCTTAGGGTCTTTCACCAGCAGAAAATGACAAAATCACAGTGCGCCATGATGATGGGGAGCTGAAAGCAGGGCCTGCAAGCAGATGTCAAGACTCACAGGTGTCAGTGAAGTCACTGTCAGGCCAGAGGACCCGTGGAAGGCACAGCGTGTGCTGGCTCTTACATCTGACTTATACCTCACTTGTGAGAAATGGAGGGGCCTATAAACGACCCAAACAAAAAGAAACAATGCAGAAAAAAAAAACAAAAAAAACAAAAACAAAAAAAAAAAAAAACACTCACAATAAGAAGACAGCGGTGAGAAACCATAAACTCCCTTGCCCATCTCCCAGTCTGGTAGTAGACTCCTGGGGACTGTTATACTAGTAATAAACAAAGCAAACGACTATATTTTTTTTGTACATTCAAAGAAGAATGTGAGCCCCTGTGTCACATAATAACAATAAGAATGACAGGTAGGCTGGAATTAGATGCTTCCTGCATGCTAAGAAGTACGCCTGGCTTATGGTATTTAACCTTCTAGGCTGTAGACCCATAAGGCAACTGTTTCCAGTCATAGCCTGCTCCTCACTTATGAGAACTGTTTTCATGGTTCAAGTGATGGTCCTTGTATGCAAACCCAGGCAGAGTGACTCCTGTCCCCGATTCTCTCATGCCTCTGCCATACTGCCTTTTCACAACGGGGTGCTTTGTGTCTGGGTCCCAAACCTATTCACTTATTCCTCTCGAGGTCCTTGTGGCAAAATCGTGCCATTCCGTCTCTTGTCTGCCTCCATGTTTAAAGAGCCTTTCCAGCATTTAATTCCTACTGAGCACCGACTTCTTTTCTCTGGGGAGCTGAAATACTCTCAACAACAGAGGAAGAACTAAAGGGAGCATTTGTTGTAGTAAATTATTCATGGTAAAGAATTTGCTACACTCGGGGCAACAAAGACGCGTTTGTATGTGGACTCCAAGGGTGGCGTCTGGGTCATGCTGGGTACCATAAGCAGAGCACTGAACAATGAACTTATCTCTCAGCCCCCTGAAGAGACTGATGGGACAGTGCTTTGTCGACTGAGTTACTGACCACTCAGCTTACCCGGGGGCCACTGTGTTCTGAAGCAGCAAGGAGCAGGCATTTTCAGAGATAAAAATCACTTACATTAAAATGAGTCCTTTTTGTCATCGTTGTTGTTTCCCTGACATAGATTTTTTTTTTTTTTAAAACAGCCTGTGTTCTATTTGCAGTGCCTTCATTACCGTGACCAGCCTTAAGAATCCACTTCTCTGAGTGTATGAAACGCAAGTTAGATGTCCCAAGTGTGGTCAGCATAAGGTGGCTGAATCTCCAGAATTTCAGGGGAAAACACGACAACAACCCAGTTAACGAAGTCACTGGTACTGAAAGATATAAGGGGCTGGAGACAACATACTTCAACATACCCCATCTTCTACATGAAGGGTAGCTGCGCCAGATTACAAATTCTGACACCCAAAGCAGCGGGTTCCAAGTTCTTCCTCTGGTCTGTGATAGTCTGACCCAAAAGAGGACATGGTGAAAGGGATGTTACTTGTGCTTCAAGTGTACAAAGATGAGCAGCTTCCTTCTGTCTTCATCTACCTGGAACACTGAACTCCATGGTAGAAGGCTGATTCCCTCCAGGTGACTGTGCTGTGAGAAGGAGCCATACCAGGGATTGTACTGTGTGTGTGCGTGCATGTGTGCATGTGTGTGTGTGTGTGTGTGTGTGTTTGTGAAGGGGAAAGAGAAGGGGAAAGGAGAGAGAATTCAGCAAATAGGTAAAGGGAAGAAGGGATTCCCCCAGTCTCAGAAGTGGATCCTCAAGACCCAGCTGCCGGGCTGATACCCTAAAAGACTTGGAAATAAATCACCCAGATAAGTCCCTTCAAATTTTCTAACTTATATTGTGTGTTAAACAAGATTGTTGTTTCCAGGTCTGCTTATTGTGGGACATGATGTTGGGTGCCTTGCCAAAATGTTTTTCATCTTACTTTTGAGACAGGGGCTCTCGTTGAACCTGGAGCTCACCTTCAGCTAGACTGTCTGTACAGTGGGCATTCAGGATCTTCCTGTCCCCTGCTCCCCGATACTGAAATTACAGTCCTGTGCTCCATTCACACACACCATACTTTTACATCATACATGGGTCAAACTCATATCCTCATGCTTATATGACAACTTTATGAACTGAGACAACTACTTAGTTCCCATCTTCAAATTTTAAAAATATATAGTTTTCATGAGGTCCCATTTGTCGATTCTTGATCTTAGATGTCGATTCCTGAACAGAACACCACTGGTGTTCTGTTCAGGAAAATTTCTCTGGTGCCTATGTGCCTATATGTTCTAAGGTCTTCCCCACTTTCTGTTCTAATAGTCTCAGTGTACCTGGTTTTATGTGAAAGTCTTTAATCCATTTGGACTTGGGCTTTGTACAAGGAGATAAGAATGAATCGATTTGCATTCTTCTGCATGCTGACTGCCAGTTGAACCAACACCATTTGTTGAAAAGGCTGTCCTTTTTCCACTGAATGTTTTTAGCTCCTTTGTCAAAGATCAAATGACTATAGGTGTGTGGGTTCATTTCTGGGTCTTCAATTTTGTTACATTGATCTACCTGTCAGGCAAGATATGGTCAGTTTTGTGACTCATAGGGTGCTGGATAAGATAAATACTGATTTTTTTTTTCCTCAGAAGCAACCCAAATAGCACTTTCTAGCACTATGAAAGCTATTCAGCATGGAGCATTTTCTGGTCAGTTCAAAGCTGATTTCCATGTGTTTTGCAATGAAAGAATATGGTGTTCATCATCAATAGGCTCTTACTCTTTAGTTATGATGGACAGTAAAGAGTTTGTACAATTCAGGTTTCTCTGGGGACTCTCTGCTATTCTTCAAATTTATACAAAGATACTCATTACCTCCACTAAGTTCACAGACTGTGTCCCCATTCTCTCTGGCTGTCTTCTCCCTGAACCTGTACTCCATGCAGGGTCCCATTTCAGAAGACTCAGCTAGGTCCCAGGGCCTACCTCTCTTTCTTGTTTTTCCTGAAACATTCAACCACAGGCAGAATTTATTCAGTTTCAAATGTGGTGAGGCCACAAAGGATATAGTGATTCTTGTTATCAAGTTTTCTTCCTTTAGGATAGGTACCTGGATTGTTCCACCAGGAGCCAAGAGAGGGTGTATTCCAAGAAAGCAAGACCAAGTTGGTTCAGGCTCTATATCATCTGGCTCATCCCTGGGTACCTGTGGTCCTCTGCTTCACCCCACACTTGCATATGGCTGTACCTGAGTGCCTTTTGGTCCTTGGCACATAAAGCTGTGCTTCTGTGGACATGTGTTTTGTGCAGAACTGTTGAATTAAAAGAATGGACTAAGTTACAGAACAGGACAGTTCCACCTGTTCCCTTAGTTTAATTGGTTCTGATGAGGAAAACCTTAAGATGCAAGCTCTCTTGTTGAAGAATTTGATAAAGCCATTTTCTGACCTATTCAAGGAAAAACAGATTACCATTCACAGACCAGTCTCCCCAAAGGGGGGAAAATAAAAAAGACCCATCTGCATAAATGATAGGAACATTATGCAGAGTGAGAAAATTTGGGAAAAAGTTAAAAGTGATCTCAAATGAATAGACAGATGGGGAAAAACTAATGAAGTTTAGATTCTAAACCATTGACTGGATACTCCAGAGAGTCCCAGGGTACCATTGTTAAGTAAGAGTCTATGACCTCTGTCCCGGACCTACCTCACAGAGCTGGGAGGTGGAAATGGGAATCTTCAATGGCTTCCCCATGGCTCTTGTGTTAACTGAAGTCTGAAAATTATTGTCCTTGATTTATTTACTTTACTAATAAATTTCATAAAACATATTTAGGGCAGTAAGCTCTGACTTACTGTCTTCTTAAAGACATACCCAAGGAGGAAGTGTGGGTGGGGAAAGAAGAGAAAAAGGGGAGGGAGCAGCCTTATGAGATTCTAATGGGGGAGAGGGCTATGAAGAAAGGCCAATTTAAATCTTTGTGTGTGGGTTTTAGACCTCAGGAAACCACTACACGCCCTTTTCCCTACTACCTTATCTTCTTCCTTTAAAGTTGCTGTTATGCATGACTCGTTCCTGCCTCCCCCCACCCTGGGTTTTTGGGCCACAAGGGAAATTCCCAGGTGCAAGTGCATTTGGTCTTCTGCCTCAGGAAAGACTCTGATGTGGGTCTTTGAAGAGGGAGGAACTTAAATATTAAAGGATACAGCAGGTGCCAATACTTGAGCCAGCAGTCCCAACTCGGAGTTTGTTTTCAACATAAATACTAATAATGCAGTAACTGTGGGGCAAGGATCTCCAGTATGCAGAGTGTCCTGATCGGCTCTGGAGGGATTCCAGGTTGGATAAGTCAAGAAAATACAAGAAAGCAGTGAAGGGGGACTCTGTGCTGGACCACATGCCTTTGTTTCCATCTTGACAAGTGGTTTGGGGCCTCATTTCCATTTAACTCAGCTGCAGGGGCTTCTGCAAGCCTTCTGTATTGGAGCTAAATCTTAGAGCTGACCGGAAAGCTGGAAAGGCATCAAATACAAATGGCTCCTTTTATTCATTACTCAGTAGCCTATGCGCTCGTTTCTTTTTCAAAATCCTATTTATTTTACAAGCATCTTGCCTGCATGTATGTGTGCACAACCACATGTGTTCCAGGTGACTTCCAAGGTCAGAAGAGGGTCTTGAGTCCCCTGGGATCAGGGTTACAAATGGTTGTGAGCCACCTCGTGGTTGCTGGGAATTGAACTCAGGACCTCTGGAAGAGCAGTCGGCGCTCTTAACCACTGAGCCATCTCTCCAGTCCCCTTTCCCCCATTCTTCAAGATTTAGTTCATATACCAGATGTTCCGCGAAGCACATGCCATGTTCCAGTTATTAAATTCTACTATTGAGGTAATTATAATTAATATTATAATTATAGAATCTTTAGGAATGTACAAATCAATAATGTGCTACTTTAAAAGCCCTAGTGGCCCCAAACTTTAGGACCTATATTGTTATTACCTAAATTAAACAATCCTAGCTGGACAACAATAGCAGCCACAGTAATAATGACTGTCTTATCAAGCTCTTACCAGTCATTATTTCTAGCCTTGCAAAGTGCTATTTAATGCTTATGGCTTTGGGAAGGCATATGCTCTCTATTGGCTTATGAGGGAGGGGAGTCTCAGCAAGCCAGTACATGGAAAGACAGCAACTCTTTTTCCCCAAACAGCAAGTCACTTCTTTATTTGCTGGGATCCAGAACTTTGGCGAGTACAGCTAATCATGTGTTCTGTATTTTTAAACAAAAAGGCCAGTTTTTGCATATGTAATGTGTGTGCACATGTTTGGCACTTGTGTGTGCACACATGTTGGCACCTGGGCGGGTATGGGTGTTGAAGTCAGTTGCTGACACCAGGTGTCTTCCCCAATGGTTCTTTACTTCATTTCCTGAAGCAAGGTCTCTCACTGGACCTGAAGATTGTCAGTTTGGCTAGTCCAGCTAGCCTCTTGCTGTGGCGATAGGTTTTGCCTCCCTGGAGCTGTGGTTGCAGGTGGACTAGTAATCTTACAGGGCTTTTGTATGGAATTCTTCTCTCATGCTTGCATGGGAAATGCTTTATCTACTATGCCAGCCTGCAGTGTTCTGCCTTTAATCAAAGAAACAAGAAAGACAAACAGACAGACAAACAAACATGAGTAATCAGTGAAAGATGAGTTGAGGGTCCTAGAGTTCAGGTTGGGGTTATTGATAAAAGCCTCAGAACTCAGATCTCTGTTCCTGAACAGAGAGACAAATGTCATTTAGATGTTCATATAAACCAGTCAATCTCCCTCACTCCTGTGCCGGAGACAGGCTGCTTTTTTCCAATTATTTCCTATGTGAATAAAAGATAATTCGTGAAATTTTAATGTTTGTTTTATCTGCTAAGGACCAAGACAATTAGTAGAAGAACATTTGCAAGTGTTAAACAGATTCCAGGTGAAGCAAGAGAGTGAAGGCTGTTGAGTGCTCACCATAGGCCAAGCACTGTACTCAGGGCTTTTTACTTTTCAGGGAGCAGGGAATCTTTAAACCCCTATCATAACCCTGTGTGGTAGGTATTATCTTTTGTCTCAGTGTTCAAATGGAATGATTTGCCCAAAGTCAGCTAGCAAATAATGGGCTTCAGATTTGAAATCTAGTTGGAATCTGTGCCCTTCATAATTTTTATTATATTTGGATAATCAAATTGATGATTTTTCTCTCCTTTTTCCTTCTAAAAACATTTGTTCAGTGCTTGTTGTATCTCAAACACATGGTAGTTTTATATAATAATAATGCCACAGTGGACAACTGAAATGTGCTTCTTTTCTCAAGTGTTTGAACGCCAGAAATGAAATGATAAAGTAATACAACCTGGCCCTGGACATTCAGATGGAACATGTAGGCTGTAAGAATAAATGCATAAGAATTTGGGCTTCTGAGCACTAGAGAGACCCGTGAGCATGCCTGAGCTCTTAAAGCAATCCACTGAGCATGTGCAACACGCAGTTGAGCCCTGGAGAAGAGAGAAGATTCACTAAGGACACATAGGTGATAGCCGGCGGGTCTCCTATTCAACCCATGTGCATAAAATCCAAAGCTTGTGCTTTTCTTATTAAACCAACTCATCCCGGGCTAACATAAAATAAACCAAACTGAAGTGGCTGATCTTTTCTCAGGTAGGCAGTGCTTTTAATTACTAAGTAAGATGTGATGTATGCATGTATGTATGCATATATTTATTTATCAGCCACACTGTCGTCTATCCACACTCTTCAGGAAACAATTAAGATCACTAGTACTCATCCATGAGTGGGTCTCTGTGTGCCTTTTCAGAGGATGCCCCTGGAATGCGAGGTTTCAAGGGTCCACTCACATCTCAGCTACTCTATTGATATAAGTTAGGAGCAGTTAGGCCTTGTTGATTCCCCAGAACACTCCCCATTCTCCCCAACACTCCCCATTCCCCCTCTAAAACGTAAAAATAAAAATGGTAGCCTGCGGTTGTTTTATTGGAGGATGAGCTGTTGTTTTGTTTCAGTGATGCCACATGTACTCTGGAAGAGAAGATTAATGAGGTTTTGAAGCAACATTCTTTTCAAGTAGGAAGTTGAAAGCTTCATTTCTCTGGCAATCCCACTTACGTGAGGCCAGAGTAGCTTTTGAAGGATCACTGCAATGTCAGAAGGTGAAGGAGATCACGGTGAACTTCCTGCTCCGGGACTGAGACTGAGCTCTCAGCGGTCATAGAGAAGTGACTGTTTTCAGAGTCCTGGGCCTGGGAATGTCATGGAGCCTCGAGCCTTCTGAAGGTCAACACTGCAAGGGGCAGCCAAGGTTCCCTGCTGTTTCTATGAAGTCAGATCCTTCCCTGACTGGGAACTGCAAGCTGACCGCTTCATTCTCTATAGTACCCTCTGGACACATCATGGGTTTCCAGATGGTACTTTGAACTTAGCTGGGGCTGGGTAATAGTTTTCAAAGTATGCCTATGAACAGCATTTGAATACGAGGCAACTAGTTCCTTGTGCCATGTCAGAAGCACTCAGAACACATTTGATTTGTTGAGTACACAGACTGTTCTTAACATTTGCCCAGGGCCAGAGTTTTGTCTTTCAGTGTGTGAGAATGACATTAATAGAAGAGTATTCAGTTAGTTTTTGAAACCATGTTTTGAATTTTGTTTTACACTGAAGAATAAAGATCCACATTTGGCACCAAAACTCATCACTTGGCTATAAAATTGAACGTGAAAGGCTAGCCATCTACAGTCCCTCCCTTTAACTACACGCATTCATAGTCCCTCCCCTAACTCCAACCACGGATCTCTCTCTTCTTACAGTGGTGGGTTACTGAGGTAGATTGGTGATTCATATTGTTGAAGTAATGTTCTTTTTATATTACATATATTTGGTGTGTGTGTGTGTGTGTATGTGTGCCCTAGGATGATTTGTGAGAGTCACATCTCTCCTTCTATCCTGTGGGTCTCAGGGGTAAACTACTGTTGTCAGGCTTAGTGGCAAACACCCTCTGAGACATCTTGTCAGGCTGTAGATGTGATTTTCATTTCACTAAGCATATTTCAGCTCAGGAGAAGCAAGCCATTATTTATTCTTTCTTTTCAACACTCAGTATAAGTTTTCAGATTAGCCAGCAATGTAAAGAATGTCTGTTATCTTCTCTGTAGGAAAAAAATGACCATGAAGAAGACAGCCAAAGTGTTTGCATGTGTATGATAAAAAACAATACAGAAAAAGGTCACCAAGGTCTTTGTTGTTCTCGCCTGATATACAGTTGTGGTCATGAAAGATCTCACAGGTAAACAATGCTTCACAGGTTACATGGAGCCCTATGCATGTGCTTAGCTTAGCTTATGCAACATTTTCTTTACATTTAAAATTATTTCTTGCACTATAGAACTGGGGGATCAGCTAGAAGAAATCATAAGGGAACTTTACCTTGATGATCTTGTGATATACAAAGAATTCTAAAATAAAAAATAAAAATTGTGAGCCAAAAGGATAAGTTTCATTTTAGTAAAATTATACATATACACTACATATATAATTTCTATTTTATAAATCAGTCCTTTTATCATGCAGAAGGTTGGACCCAGGACCTTGCATGTGCTAGGCAAAAAGTTTTCCATTAATCATAATCTCCAGGTAAAACATTTTTGAAAATATTGCTTAAAGAATGAAAAGCCAGATCTTGGAGTAGGGGTGAGATAGCTGAAAATCCATGTATCTGACCGTGTTAGGGCTGGAAATATAGCTCAATGGAGTGCTTGTTGTGCAAACACGAGGCCTTACATTTAGATCTTCCCAATACATATAAATGCTGTGCCTGATGATGCACATCTGTAATCCCATCACTAGGGGGTGGGGCATAGACACAGCAGCATTTTATGGGCTTGGTGGACAGACATTCTGGCTAAATCAGTGAGCTTCAAGTTCTGTGAGAGACCCTGTCACAAAACATAAGGTGGAAAGTGACAGAGTGGAGAAGGCACACGTGTGCATACACATATACCACACAATGCAAACCTCAGTAATAAAAACAAACAACTCAATTAAAAGAGCAGAAGATTTCAGTAAACACTTCAATTCATGCAGATATACAAATGTATAGAGACAGACAACCGAATTAATCATGAGGGGGATATGTATTAAAACATAATCGAGGAGCCACTATTCAGCTATCCACATGGTTGCAATTCCTAAAACTGACATCCTAAGTGTTGCTAAGTATGTAGAACAAATAGAACCCTCACATGCTGATTCTGAGAAGGCAAAATGGCACATGATTCAGACATAGTTTGTCAGCTTCCTAACAGATTCTATGTGCAGCTATCCCATGATGCAACACCATTCATAGGTATATATTCAAAAGAGACTAAGTATATATCCTAAGACATTGCAGTCAAATTTTATAGCAACAACTTTAGTTGCCCCAAACTAGAAATGATACAAATGTACTACTCTACCAAAAGGTTAGATATACAAACCGTAGTGCATATTTACAAGAGACTAATTCTTAGCTATAAGAAAAGGAAAAAAAAAAAAAAAAGAAACTACTGGTGTAAATGCTAGCATGAGCAAGCCCACGAGTGGAAATGATGGGATATGAAGGACTTGAAAGGAGCCTTGGGGATTATAGATGTATTCATGACCACATTCCTAGTACATGTGAAATGTACCAAGTGGGCATTTAACATAGTTGTAATCTATTGAATTCCAACTTTATCTCAATAAGGCTATTAAAACAGATCATATACAATACCAGGAAAATATTTTTCATTATAAATCAAATGGACGTAGATTTATTATTTTTTTCATATCAGTAACAAACTGGATCTGGGTACCACTGTTCTCTTTAGCCAAGACACCTCCCTTTGACTAATTTGTTCATTAGTTAAGGCTACCCACTTAACCCCTGTAAGCGTTTGCATTAGCCAAGCCTCCTGCAAATATTTCAGTCTTCAAGTATTCCCCTTGCTTCCTAGAGTAAGTTATCTTTAGATAACTTTTCTAAGCTTAAACCTGGTATCAATGATCACCCAAGAAAAGGCAATTGGGAAACCTTAAGGGGAAAATATTTCTTTTGGCTCCCAGTTAGCAATCTGAGACAGTTGTTCCCCTGGCCTGCCTGGGAAGCCGATTGTAACTCTTCAGTTCAGAGTAACTGGTCAGCATTAGTCAAAGGAATGCTTTATAAAAGAAGAAAATTGATGACGCTTATAGAATTTGCCATGGCTGAAGATCACAGGGCTCAAAAATTAAGAAGTTCACTGTCCACATGACAGTCAGTTCTGAGTAGAGGTTTTCTTTATTCTAGGATCTCCATTTGGCATGATTTTGACTCAAAGTTCTCTCTTACTGCTTTAATTTTTTTTTTAAACAGGGCCTTTGAAATTTTTCTCTGAGGCTGATGTAGAGACAATTCTAATAACCTTCTCAGCTACCCTGGACAGCTCTTGAATCTTCTGTTTTGGTACAGTTGCCTAAGAGGACATGGAGACTCATCCTGGAGGGTCATTGTGTCTTCTCGGCCTGACACAAGCCATTCTTTAAGGATTAAAAACTGGCCACAGAACTAGAGTGTATCACGTGACTCAAGTGCCTACCAGGATGGTATACTTCTGTCATAGTCACCTTTCTGTGGCTGTGGTGAAATTTCCTGACCGAGGCAAGTTGAGTATGTTAACTCTGGCTTATCATTTCATAGTTCATGGCCAACTGTGCCCTCAAGTATTTCGGCAGAAGAGCTGTTATACAGCAGACAAGAGCTGATCACTGTGTAGTAGTAATGGTCAGAGATAGTATACCTTCAAGGAGTTACCCTAGTAAATCATTTCCTCCTGTATAACTCTAGCTCCTGAAGTCTCCAGAGCCCCCTAAAGCAGAAACAAGTATTTAAAGTGAGAGCCAATAGAAGACATTGAACAGTCAAATCATGGTAGCTTCCAAAAGCAACGTAGAGAAATTCTTTCATCTCTTCTCAAGGGGCTCTGATTTTTAACTCGTTTTGTTTTTCTCCTTCTAAAACGACCTGTGCACCTGCCCTTATGTCCTAGCTTTTCTTCTTTCTGAACACTGGGGATAAAACCCAGGGCTCCATTTGGTTAGGGCAAGCACTCTCCCACTGAATTACAGCCCAAAATCTGGACTTTTCTTTGTAAGAGCTGGTTTGACAAGGCTGGATACAGGAAAAGTTCCCATCATTTCAAACATTAAAGCTCTGTAATAATTTCAGTGTTTTCCAAGAAGCTATCACCACCTAAAATCTGCCTCCTTTAATGGCAGTTTCACCTGTGATAGGAGTATACCATTTATTTTCTGTTTGTGCCAAAACAAATGCTGTTTTCTATTAGAAATATTTGATATTTCTGCAAATTCCCAACTAGAAATGGAAGGGATAATTGAGCCCGACTCCTTTCTAGACAGAACATATTTAGAGAAAGACTATTCTCTTTATTGTTGTTAAGACCAAGTTCTTTGAGTCCCCTTGAGGTGAATGTTAGTTGGCAAGCACGAGTGAACCTTCCATTCATGGTGGGACAAAAGAGTGATTTAGCTAAAGTTTCAGAAGTCATGAGATTTACACACAACATCAGATATGGTGAATTTAAATGAATCTTAATAATAGCTGAGCTACATTTTCCAAGAAAGCTGCCAAGTGATGTTGCCTGAAACAAACTTGCCGAATCTCTTTCTCCTTTCCCCGTCCTCCCTCCCTTTTCTACTCCCTCCCTCTCTCCCTCTCCCTCTTTTTTTTTTTTTTTTTTTTTTTTTTTAAATATTTGGCTAGTTTTTATAAAATCAGACCTGAATTACTTTTTAATGTCTTCCAACATGCAAACAAAATCTTTGCTTTAGAATTCAATTTTGGATTAAGATGGGCTCCAAGTTTACGATGATTGGTGTCCTTCAAAGGAGAGAAGAAATACAAAGATAGAGCTGTCTCTTGAAAATGCCAGGTGAAGGTGAAATGCACATCCCAGTGCACTGTTATCCAAAGATACCAAGCAAAGTGGGGAGGATCTTATGGGGGAAGGGGAAGGGGAGACAGAGAAAGAGATAGAGAGACACACAGAGATACACAGAGACAGAGAAGGATACAAAGAGAGAGACACACAGAGAGACAAATACAGAGACACAGAGAGAAACCATGGTTTTGTTGTTATTGTTGTTTTAATATTTAAATCACTATGATGTGGTTCTTTGTTGGCAGCCCTAAGACACTTTTGTAGAAACTATGTTAGATAGATGAGGAGTATTTTTTACAGGTATCTCTGCTGCTTGTCAGAAGTTCTGTGATCATCTTAACAAGACAGATTTTATTCTGTAGATCAAAAGTGAACTTAAATGACACCATATGTCATGATTGTCTTTGGTGACAAGAGCCTCTTAGGCTGCCATTTTGAAATATTTCATGGATGCCCAGATTCCTGGGTTTTGTTGTTGTTGTTGCTTTGTTTGTTTGTTTTTGTCTCCACAGAATTCTGAAAACCAACTTGAACAATAAATGGGGAAAGATGCCTGCCTGGTCGTGCAGCTGTAATGTAATCTTCATGCTCTTCTCACTATTCCACACTGTTTCTCCGAGTCTGAAGACGGCTTCCAAAAATGCTTGAGCAATCCACATATCTCTGAACTCATTGTACCATGCCCCAAGGCCACAGATTTGCAGAACAGCTCTCTCGGACAGTAAGTTCTGGTATTTTTGTTTAAAACCTTCCCGTCATTACTTAGAACCACACCTTGACTTACACAGAACTCTTTGCCTGTTTAACTTACATATCATCACTTCTCTGGGAGGGGCTGGGGCTTACTTTCTATTTTCTGGGGAGGTGAAGAAAACGGCTTAGTAAGTAAGTAATCAGTATGAAGGCAGCACAGCCATCCCTACAAATTATGACTTCTGCCAGGCTCCTAAGACAAAGAAGATGTTCAGCTGTGCAACTTTCCACTCTTCTAATAATAGTGTGGGTCAAGCTAGTCCTCGCTCAATGTTATAATCCAAACAATATGTCACTCCATTTGGAGTGAAGCTTAGGAATCACCCAGGGCCCCGTGTTTGGAGACAAGCCATGGTAACTGTTTCGACCTTCCCAACATTTGTTTCCTGTTCCTCTGTGCCTTATGACCAACAGTCACAGAACCACAGTAGCAATATTATATTTTTCCTTTTCTTCTGGGATCTTCTTAAGAAGAACCAGTTCAGCTTATCAGGATAGACCTGTCAAAGACCAGCTTGTTCGACAGCAGCTCTCTAATTCAAGTAGGGTAAAATCAAGCCTCAAAGTATCCATCTCTTCTATGTAACTGGGAATTTTTCTGTTCCCAAATCAAAGCAGTGTGGCTTATCTCACGTAGAAAGAGTTGGTTTCAAGCTCTGTGTGGAACTCTGAAGGCTTTTATTAAGCGAGACACTGAGAAAATACAGCAATTCATGTTTCTGATGACCAATTTTGAATTAAAAACATTTTAATCCTCAAGTGTTACTAATTCTTAATATAAATATTAACAAATATCTTTAAACCATCTAGTGCTGTCTTCATGACTTCTCTTTAAAAATAGTTTTTAATTTAAAAAACTTATGTGTATGAGGGTTTTTGTGTGTATGTATATGTATCATATATATGTCTGGTGGCTATGGAAACCAGAAAAGGACCCTGGATTCCCTGGAGCTGGATTGATGAGTGCTTATGGGTGACGAAAACCAAATCTGGGTCCTCTGCAGGAGCAGCAAGAACTCAATTATCTCAATAGTGTTATTTGCGTTTTCCTAAAAAAAAAAAAAAAAAAAAAAAAAAAAAAAAAAAAAAAAAAAAACAAAAACAAAAAAAAACAAAAAACAAAACAAAAAAGAAAAAAACAGAACCAACAAAAAACAATAAAACAAAACAAAACAAAAAAAATTCCTAACTGACTGAACAGAAACACTCTGCAAACTTAACTGGATTTTGTTCTTTTTGTGAATTCTCTTTCATATAAATCACTTATATCTGTTCTTTTTGGAATATGGTCCTTATCCCATTTCATTACATTTTGTACTTAGAACTGTTTAATCATTGAATGCTTTCAAGGTAAAATTATAAAACTTAGACTTCTCATTCCATGCCCCGCCCCCAATTTTACTTCTTCTCATCTCATTTGTCCATCCATTTGTTCACCACCCATCTACCTATCCATCCCATTCATCTATCCATCTACCCATCCATCTATCCATCCACCCATCCATCCATCCATCCATCCATCCATCCATCCATCCATCTACCCATCCATCTATCCATCCATCCATCCATCCATCCATCCAACCATCCATCCATCCATCCATCCATCCATCCAATAAAATGTATGCATTATCTAGCTTGTACTTAGCGTTATACTTTGTGTAGAAGACCTACTGTGATCTAGACAGGCCTAGTCTCTCTCTCCACAGTTTGCTGATTGGTGAATGGTGGTAACCTGGAATACCAAACTTGCTCACATGGTACAACATGTTCTGTGAGAGAGACAGCAGGGCCACTCTGCAGAGGAAGGAGCATGTAGTCTGGAATCTGACCTAGAAATAATACGTTTTCTATTCTTCTATCATTTGGTCAGTGAGATAAGGGGAGGGAAGGCCTGGGAAGAGATAGCGTGCACATTTAGAACTGAAGACAGGCAAAACATCTGGAGGGTAGGGTGAAGTCAGGTTGGGACAGGGATGATTAGGACTAGGAGGTAGAAACAAGAGCTGGATCCCACCGTGAGTTAGGGCTGTCAGTGAAATACCACAGTCTGGTTTTAAATGGGGGAGGGACTAATACGATTCATGTTTTAAAAAGCATTACTCTTCCTGTCTTATGGGCAGTGGGCAAGAGAGTGAAGGGAGCTAGAAACCCAGTGACGAGCTTCAATTTTACAAGAGACCTGCACAGACCCGTAACACGGCAGAAGAGACAAGAGATGTAGACAGATTAGAAGGACTTTGATGTAGTCTGGTCCCCAATATGCCTCCTGATTCATTGCATTTGCAGCACCCATTCCCCTGCTAGACAAGTTTAGCTCATATTTAAGAGTTGAAATTCTTCTTATGTTGATGTAAGTTCTATATGAAGCCTTTGACCCTCAACCGGAAGAACCTGTCTCTCTGTGCCTATTTGCTTATAAATATGTTTTTTTTCATTTACTCAATATATTTTTTCAAAGCCTTACAGGCTAGATTCTTGATTTCTTTTCCTTTCTTTCCTTTTTTTGGGGGGGAGAGGGGGGGTCTGGCTTTCTCATACATATCATTGTGGATATCTTGTTTTCCAACATGGTAATTAAGAGTACCAGAAGGTTTTTTTTTTTTTATTGTTGTTGTTGTTTTTTGTTTTATTTATTTATTTATTTTGGTTTCTAATATAAACACATGGTACTCAAATGAGCCATCTCAAGACACAAGAAGTAACAGGTACAGAACAGTTCCTTTGGCTCTCTAGGTGGAATGCTGGCCTTTGATAGTTGGCACACGCCTTGCACAAAAGACCCGAATTTGAACGTTTGAGTGTCGGCTGGATCAAGTTAATCCTGTTCTGTTTTTTTAAACAGTTCCTGCTGTTTACACAGTAGAAGCGGAACTAAACAGTACCATACCCTCCAAAGGCCTGGCTCACAAGAACAAGGGACACAATGCCGGGCTCTTAATGTAAAGAAGCATTTTGGCTTTGCCCTATCATCTCCCTAGCTCTCAGCCAGTCACCCTGGACCCCACCCTGCTGGAATGGGCGGTGGAATAACCCTGCCTGGCAGGGGTGCTTTCGAGTTCCTGGACTCTTCTAAACTGTGTTTGCTGTGAATGATTTTTATGCTAACATTGCATTGAAGTCTTTTTTATTGGCAAATGCATCGCCATATAAGATTAGAAATAATTTGAAGGGCAGGATTTCTACCAGGAATTGATCAAACAATGTACTGTCTTGAGCTGGTTCCAAATTCTTAATGCATCTGCTTTATACAGTCCCCGCTTCATAGAGCTACAATCCCCCGTTTGTCCGAGGTCAGTCGGCTTGTGTGCTGGAAGAATTACACCCCTTTATTTCTGGCCTGGAGGGCTTCTTTCCAAGTTTGGGTGGGGGGGGGGAACCTCTCAAATAAGAAGTCACAGAAGCTTTAAATAATACGGTTGTTGCAAGCATCCTTGTTGAACATTTAGCGAGCTATCCCGTTGCTTTTCCTGATCAAGGCAGATGTAAAACAGCCGCCCCCACGCTCCTGCCAGAGCAGCCATCTTGAGTTCAGACGCCTTTTCCGAGTTTCTCTTGAAAGTCCCCAATTGAATACATCTGGTTCCCAGCAGAAACCGGATGTCTTGTTTGTTTGTTTAATTATTTTTATCTGAAGTTGCATCACTATCCAGTGGGTTTTTTTGTAGAGTTTTAGGCTCATCTGGATGCTGTGTTTGGCCTTTAACTATGATCCTAGACATTTTTTTCTTCTTCCGGAATTGCCTGTGCCTAATTTAAGGTTTGGTATTTCTCTATTTTATATTTGATATAGGATTTTTATATTCCTAGGTTATTTTAATGTGCAAGTAGCAAAATCTTAAGCAGAACTTGCTTAAAGAAAAGAGAGATTCATTGCTTTTCATAAGTTGAGAGTGGAAGAATTTAAAGGACTGTGGGACCCGGGGTCCGTTTCTCGGCCCCGTTTCCTGGTGGTTGCAGCCTGGTCTCATACATCCCAGGCTATAGTGTCCTACGTCCTCTCGGTTTCAGGCCTTGCCAGATGGAACGTCTTGAGTTTTCTTCTCGAGGTATTCAGTAAGATCGTGACCATACCCATCACTGGTCGGAATATCTTCACATGACCTGTTTTAGAAGTGATCATCGTGGCTGGCGTCTGGAAGCACGTGCGAAGAGCGAGAAATACAACTGGGAAGGCGCTCCCATCCCAGTCCTTCGCCACGTCATCAGCTGGATCTTTACACCTCCTCGTTCTCCCTCATTCACCCTATGTAATATAAAACCCAGGCTCGGGCTGAAGGGCGATCCGATTTGTAAAGTCATTTACAGTACAGTTATGAGGGTCTAAAGGAACAAATGCCACAAAGATCGGTGTGATATTTTTGAACTCCTTGGTATTTTTTTTTCTTTTTAGCTATATGGCATTTGTTCTGCTCCTTTTAAAAATTATTTTATGTGCATGAATGTTTTGCTCACATGCATGTCTTGAACCATGTACCTGCCTAGGACCTGCTGAGGCATTGGATCCCCTGCAACTGGAGTTACAGATGATTGTGAACTGACATGGGTGCTGGGAAGTGAACTATTGGGGCTCAGTTAACACTGAGCCCTCTCCCCAATCCCTCTGTTCAGTTTTATTCTTCACCTTTACTTTGTTTCTCATTTTTACTTTATGCCACATGGAACCCAAGAAATGCTTTCTCAGAAACTCAATGACTCTCAAGAAGTATGTCTACCTCCAGGCAACTGGTGCTACCAGAGCTACTCGGCTGACCTTGGTGAGAATTCCCAGGAAGGCTGCAGGGTATATATACCCATACAATCCAGAGGCTATGGCGCTTACGCTGAGAGTACCTGTGCTTTTCAAGGGGGCTGTTGTTAAATAAGATGTTATTAAGTAAGATGCGTTCAAGCCAGCACTGTGTTGTACCCTGCTGGATGGCACTCTCAGGGTGGGGTGCTGATGAATATTGTACCCTGGTACTAGAGCTGTGAGTAGAAGAAAGCAATAAACAGCCTGAAACAACACAGGACAGGCGAGAGCAGGCAGGAGCTGTATAGATTCGGGTGGAAATTCAGGTCCTCTAGAAGGGTTGACACATTCTGCAGAAATCACCTTTTTTTTTTTAATTAGTTGGATAGAAACATTAACATTTTTGTTTGTTTCATGATTCACTAAAAGCTTAAATAGCACCCCTCAACCCCAATAATCTTAGGCTCCCAATCAGAAAGTCCCCTCCAAGGACTGTTATCAGATATAATAGAAACCCACCCCAAAAAAAACCCTCTGGTTCAAAGCAAGGATTCTTGAAAAACGACAGGCTATTTAGCGAAGCCAGTCTCAGCTCCAAAGCGAACCCTGAGTTTCGAAGACATTCTGAGTAGAACACTAGCAAAGCAAGCAGGAAGATTTTGTAGCTTTTCTAAACTCAGAGGAGAAATTCACTCTATCACAAGAAAAACTCTTGTTGTCTTCAAATACAAGGAAGGAAAGAAAGAAAGAAGCAAAAAGGGGAGAGAGAGAGAGAGAGAGAGAGAGAGAGAGAGAGAGAGAGAGAGAGACAGAGAGAGAGACAGAGAGAGAGAGAGAGAGACAGAGAGAGAGACAGAGAGACAGAGAGACAGACAGAGAGAGAGACAGAGAGAGACAGAGAGACAGACAGACAGACAGACAGAGAGAGAGACAGACTACACAGGGGAGATGTAAGGAGATAAAAGACTCTCCACTTGCTGGCTTCTAGCTGTGACTGTGATTAGTGACTCAGAGCTGTGCTCTGGCAGTGAGTGATGTGATCTGGAAGAGTGCCCCTGCCCAGCCATGGTAATCCCAGCTTCAGCACACACTGAAGGCAGGCAATGTTAACACAAGCACCCAGCCCCACGTCTGTCAAAATTTAAGCTAAGTATGGCATATGGAATTAGAGAGGGATCACAGAACCTCAGACGTTTCCAAGAAAAATGAATAATATAAGGTTAGGCCCTAGACGGTTTGCATCTCATTAATCCCTCCTTTCCACAATGGCGGGCGACGGGCGGGCTGGCGGCTGGGGCTGCGGCCGCAGATGGGAAGCACACTTTGCTGGGGTTTTGTTCTGTTCTCCTGGCTCCTCTTAGGCACCAGAAATATTCGTTTTCTGGCACGAGCAGGGATTTAGAGCTTCGGTGTCCAATTTGCTCTTTTGATGGCTTGAACAGCTGGCTGAGCCCTTGACTACTTGGAAGGGGCAATAGAAACATGCTCTTGGGTGGATGCTGTGAGGCTTAGCCCCCCCACCCCCCTCCCCCCAGTGCTGCATCTTTAGTTTTGCTTCTCTGGTAGAGCACACCCAGCTGATGTCTTCCTCAGTTCTTCTGGTTTCAACTGACCTGAACATGGTGGCCAGATGCAGTTTCTCAAGTCCCCATTAAAATTGATGATCTCTGCTTCCCGGACCAGAAACAGCTCTGTGGCCAGTAGAGCCTCGAACACTTTCATCTTGATAGACCATGCCATATGCCATCTCCACAGTACAAACTCTGCCCTCACATGCCTACCCCTAGATCTTAGCCATGTCAGTGTCCACAGCCTGGCGTGTTTTCCTTGCGTTTTCCCCCATCCCCGTGTTCTAGCCAGGCACTTCCGGATGTAAGGCATCTCTAATAGATCGCTTATCTCAGCAGGTCCTGTTTCTTGATTTAGCGCATTTTTTTTAACATGCTAGCACTGATGCATTGATGAAGCTGTCGATGTCTTCCTCTCTCGTGTGTCTCACAGGGATGCACACATAGCATGTACTTAATAATTAGCCCTCAACTAAGTCGAGCACATTGCTAAGTGGTATTGAGTGGCGCTAAAAACATTCTTTTTGAAATCCGAATAAAGGACAGGTCAGAAAATACCAACCTACTCCCATTCTTACTCGTTCCAAATCTGAATTGGATTTATTAGTAGGTCAATGCGCCCTGGATACCACTTACTCCAATCTGTGCTGGTAAAAGATAGTAGAGCCAGCTTCCAGCAACGGTTTGCCAAGTGCCTGTCCTCTGCTTACAGCCGACAGTGACCTCCTCCTGGTACACATCTAAGGTACACATGACCCCCCTTCTTTCGGCGGTCTCATGATTCTTCTCTCACCAGCTCACACCAGAGATGTATCTGCCTGATTCCTTCCTCCTACCTCCTCATCCTGCCTCATTTACGAAGCAGGGCCCAGCAACCTCTGCTCACAGGATTGCTTTATCTGTTTTGGAGACACAGTGCCACCACCTTCTGAAGGCTTATGTTTAAGGGCCATGTAAAAGTGCCCTTTCTAAAACTTCTACTTTTGTGGTGCCCCAAAGGGGGAAAACCAGCAACCTGACTTCCCAATCAGTGTCTATGACTTGGTGAGGTTTAAATAATGAAGAAAGAAAGAAAGAAAGAAAGAAAGAAAGAAAGAAAGAAAGAAAGAAAGAAAGCAAACATATTCAAAGCATTAGCGGAACATCAATTACTTACAGCTTGTGTTACTTCCTCTTGAACTCTAATCCTATAATTGTTGGTATCTCCATGGTCTTGCTCTGAGGCCTGAGCCCACCCCTCAAGAAAATCTCCTCAGGAATGAGAAAGCCAGGAAGTATGTGCAGCCACTGAGCTGAATTAGCACCCTGATATCTTAGCACAGACTCCTGTGACACCTGCCTCCTGCTGAGCAAGCTAGGATCCACCCGAGGGTTCTAGGAGATCAAAGGCAGACAGAGAATACCTATCTTCATGGGAGTCACATAGCATAAGCTCTCCAGTTGGAAGACCTTGGTCCACAGCTGGGAGGTTGAAATCTCAGGGAGAGGACAGAGCCACTGGCAGCCCTTCCCAACATAATCTGGGAGCATTCTCAGGCTTCATTTGCTCTTGGTCCTTCTCCTTTTAAAAGGAGGTGAGTGCTATGGGATTCCTGGGTGGGCAGTGTGAAGATGATTTGACCTAGGGGTTGCAGAGGATGAGTTCAGGATCCTTTGTGCTTCCCTCACGCATGGAGAGCACATGTGAGGAAGAAGGAAGCACATATGTGGGTACCTCAGCTTTGTGAAATACAGATGTCAAAAAGAACATTAGCAAAAGAAGAACTGGGAGAGACCAGTTTTCTTTAGCAGAGAAACTGAGAACTAATGACATGCAAAAATCTGTCTTGTATTTTCTTATTCGTGCATCCTTCTATTTGGTAAATACTTATTTAATAGTTACTGTCTAAGGTCCCCGTACATTTGTAAGAGAAGAGCTGGGAGCAGAAGTCAGTTTCTTATTCCTGGTTTTGTATTGTTCCCCCCCCCCACCCCGGCACCATGTACTGGCTGGTTTTGTGTCAACTTGACACAAGCTGGAGTTATCACAGAGAAAGGAGCCTCAGTTGAGGAAATGCTTCCATGAGATCCAGCTGTAAGACATTTTCTCAGTTAGTGATCAAGGGGGAGGCCTTGTGGGTGGTGCCATCCCTGGGCTGGTAGACCTGGCTTCTATAAGAAAGCAGGCTGAGCAAGCCAGGGGAAGCAAGCCAGTAAGTGACATCTCTCCATGGCCTCTGCATCAGCTCCTGCTTCCTGACCTGCTTGAGTTCTAGTTCTGACTTCCTTTGCTGATAAACAGCAATGTGGAAGTGTGAGCTGCATAAACTCTTTCCTCCCCAACTTGCTTCTTGGTCATGATGTTTTGTTCAGGAATAGAAACCCTGACTAAGTCACCCCATGAAGTTTATTAAACCAGCATGTTCACTGTACATGACTTAGCCATTTCTTGAGGACCTACTAATCGCCTACTAAGATGAATGCATGTTCAACATAATTATCCAAACCACTTCTCGTACCATCTTGAAAGATAATGCTGAGATCCAGAGAAGGCCAGGGAAAGCTCTCTGTTGGGATCTTGCAGTTAACAAGTAGCAGAGTTACGGAAGGTCTACAAAGTGCAGGTTCAGGCTCTTTCCTCCTTATGGTGTATTTGCTTTTTAATTTCTCCCCAGACTCCATGGATTCCTCTGTCTAGCAAGCCTTTGGCCATGCAATCCCAACCTGGCGTGTCCTTCTTCCTTTACCTTTGTAATCTCACTTCTCCTTCAGGGCTCATCTTGATTAGCTCATGCTTCAGAAACATTTAAAGATGAAATCGGGCCATGAAGGTTCAGTTTAGCTGAGCTTGCTATTCCAAGCACCATCATTCCTACCAATGTCTTTGATTGTGTCTGATTTTTACTGACAAGCCCAGGTCAGATCAGCAAACAGTACCACTATAAAAACCTTTGTTACTGGCCCATCACGAAAAGAATTCAACCTTTGACCTGTCTTCCTTTCTCTTGCTTCGAATAAATTGCTACTTGCCCGGGGGATGGCTATTTACTATTATCTAGCCGAGTCAGGGAATGCGCTGAAGAACTGGATATTCCAATGAGGGAAGCTACATTGCACAGATCAGAGGTTTTCAAGGAATTAGAATGAAATACATTTAACATAAGTACTGTAGTAAGCGTAATGCAGTTTGCTTGCTGTGGTGTGTTGCTGGGTGTGTGAACAGTAATTATCACTCAGCAGGAGCAGAGGCATTAAGGAAACAAAGACAGAAAACCGGTACTCACCTGTCAGGTGATTTTGACCATATAGCTTTCCACTTTGGAGCATTCTTTCTTCCTCTGTAAAACAAATGCATTGTGTCAACTTGCTCAGTACATGGCGTATGTAAATACCATCGTCCCATAGGCCTGGGTCTGCATCAGACATCACTAATCAACTGCGGCACTTTTTTTTTCTTTGATCCAAGCCAATCTCAGACCCCGCACCCCCTCAACTTGACATTTCAGTAACTACCCTCAGTGCATTGGAGAAGGCATGTGAAATGCAAACCTATTTTCTGTCACTGTATCATAGCCCCCGTTTTGAGAGCTGCCTGGATTAGATGCATATCCAGTGGAAAACGAAGTGGTGGAGGGTTCGGAGTAGTATTGTGTTCCCCATTCCATCGAGATTTCTTTCCCTTTTCCATTTGATTGACACAAGGACCGAGGTGAGTCCTGGGTGGGAGTGGGCGTGTCCCAGTGCATTGACAAGGAAGGTTGGGCAAGTTCAGCTTTGTGGCTAAGCTTCAAGTCGGACATTAACTTCTCTTTGATGCTGATCTAATAGAAATAGTAAAAGATAATCGTAGCTTGTCTCCTAGTTCCCCAAGGTGGGCCTTGGCTGGGGGCGGGGCCAAGGTGGACCAGAAGGCTTCTGGTGGATTATTGACTCCCGGGAGTCAAGCCCAAGGCTGTAGTTACCTTTTAGATCCATATCCCAATCCCACACCTAACAGGCTACTTAACCTCGGACACATCCAACTGTGTTACTGACATAAATGCTTTAAGAGATCACCCGGGATACTGTTGCTGAACCACAGCTGAGCCCAATGGCTGATGAACCGCACGTGCTAATAGGCATTGATCCGGTTTTAGTTATTTTTGTTTCATGGCTTATTTTGTTTCAAGGAATTGAACCCATGCTACTTGAGTTCTGAATCATTCAGCTACAGCCCTGGTCCTGAGTGATTTTAGTCACCAAATAACCATTGGATGTACCCGTCTTGGAGGGACCCATCCAATTGAACAGAGAAATAGATACAGTAAGATTTGTCCACAAGGCACTCAGGGATAAGAAGGGCGGAGTTAATATAAAGGCTCTGAAGTCAGAGGAAAGAGCCCGGGAGAAAGTGCTAATTAGTTGGTTTAGAAGGGATCCCTCCCCCCACCATCCCACCTCCAGCTGGGCTTCTCTGTGCTGCCCTGGCTGTCTTGGAACTCCATATGTATACCAGGCTGTCCTTAAACTCAGAGAACTTTCTGTCTCTGTCACCCAAGTTTGGGGAATAAAGACATGCGCCACCACACCCAACTCTTGTTTGTATTTTTAAAATAGTTATTTTTGTTTGTTTTGAGACAAGATCTCACACCACTGTGTTCCAGTTGTCCTGGCACTTGCTAGGTCGCTTAAGCTGGCCTTGGACTTCTGGCAACCTGCTTGTCTCTAGTTCCAGAATGCTAGGATCATAAGCGTGGGCTACCATGCCTGGAGTCCTTAGCCCGAAATTAAAAAAAAAAAAAAAAAAAGAAAAGAAAAGAAAAACTAATTTATAGTCTGCCATAGTGGTATATGCCTTTATTCCCAGCACTCAGGAGGCAGAAGCAGGTGAATCTTTGTAAGTTCGAGACCAGCCTGGTCTACAGAGTGAGCTCCAGGACAACCAGGGTTACACAGAGAAACCAAACCCTGTTTCAAAAAACAACAACAACATCAAGAACCCCCCCCAAAACTCCCAAAATAAAAAATTCCCCTAGACCAAAACACAAAATCCCCAACTTATAGTAAATTATTTAATTGCTCTACTAGTCCTAATTTCTCATTGTATCTAATATGTAAATGAAATATTATCATCTAAATATATGTATAGAACAACATTATATATGTATGATCATATGTATACATAAATAGATTAGGTACCATCCATAACTTTAGTCATTCATGGAGGATCTTGGGACATTCCCCTTGGGTATATGATTACCAGCAAAGGAGAGGGGGGAGCTAGGATGAAAATAACTAACTTCATTTCTTCAAATTCCACAAGTGATAGACAAAGACTATTTTCCTTAGGGAAATTCATTCAGCTATTATATAGCATAGAACTAAAGTTACTCTTGTCAAAGTAAAAGCTAAATCAGCACCTCCCATTAGGCTGGATATTTTTGGCCAGTTTTTTTCTCCTTTAAAAATTAGTAGCATTATATTACTAATATAATGTATTACATTATATTATATATACATTTTATGTAATTTTTATTAGATACTTTCTGTATTTACATTTCAAATGTTACCCCTTCTCATTTTCCCTCCCCCTCCCCCTGCACATGTCTCCACAAAGGTACACTCTCTCCTAATCACCCTCTTCACCTTAGTGCCTTGGCATTCTCTTACACTGGGAAAACACACCCCCACTGGACCTAAGGCCTCTTCTCTCATTGATGCCATACACTGATATCCTCTGCCACATGTGCAACTGGAGCCATGGAACCCTCCATGTGTGATCAATGGTTGGTGTAGAGGGTTTGGTTGGTTGATAATGTTCTTCTCATAAGGTTGCAAACCTCTTCAGCTCCTTCAGTTCTTTCTCTAGCACCTTCATTGGGGTCACTGTGTTCAGTCTGATTGTTAGTTGCAAGAATAGTCAGCTGTATCTGTATGACTCTGGCAAAGCCGCTGTGGAGGCATCCATATCTGGTTTCTGCCAGTAAGTACTTCTTGGCATCATCAATAATGCCTGGGTTTGGTGACTGCATATGGGGTGGGTCCCAAGGTGAGGCAGCCTCTGAATGGCCTTTTCTTCAAATCTCTGCTCCTCTATTTGACCTTGTATTTCCTCCCCTCAGTGTGTGTGTGTGTGTGTGTGTGTGTGTGTGTGTGTGTATTTGCTTCATAAGGTCTGTGAATTTTTTCTTGGATATTCAGAGCTTTCTGGGGCTAGTATCCGCTTATCAGTGAGTGCATACTATGTGTGTTCTTTTGTGACTGGGTTACCTCACTCAGGATGATAGTTTCTAGTTCCATCCATTTGCCTAGAAATTTCATAAAGTCATTATTTCTAATAGCTGAGTAGTAAGTACTCCATTGTGTAAATATACCACAGTTTCTGTATTCATTCCTCTGTTGAAGGACATTTGGGTTCTTTCCAGCTTCTGGCTATTATAAAAAAGGCTGCTATGAACATGGTGGAACATGTGTCATTGTTATATGTTGGATCATCTTTGGGGTATATACCCAGGAGTAGAATAGCTGGGTCTTCAGGGAGTACCATGTTCAATTTTCTGGGGAACCACCAGACCAATTTCCAGAGTGGTTGTACCAGCTTACAACCCCCACCAACAGTGGAGGAATGTTCCTCGTTCTCCACATCCTTGCCAGCATCTGCTGTCATCTGAGTTTTTGACCTTAGCTATTCTGACTGGTGTGAGATGGAATCTCAGGGTTGTTTTGATTTGCATTTCCCTGATGACTAGGGATGTGGAGCACTTCCTCAGATGTTTCTCGGCCATTCGGTGTTCCTCAACTGAGAACGTTTTGTTTAGCTCTGTACCCCATTTTTTAATAGGGTTATTTGATTCTCTGGTATCTAGCTTTTTGAGTTCTTTGTATACCTTGGATATTAGGCCTCTATCTGATGTGGTGTTGGTAAAGATCTTTGCCCATTCTGTTGGCTTTCGGTTTTGTCTTCTTGACAATGTCCTTAGCCTTACAAAAACTTTGCAATTTCATGAGGTCCCATTTGTCAATATTTGATCTTAGAACATATGCCATTGGTGTTCTGCTCAGGAAAATTTCCCTTGTGCATATGTGTTCTAAGCTCTTACCCACTTTCTCTTCCAATAGTTTTAGTGTATCTAGCTTTATGTGGAGGGCTTTAATCCACTTGGACTTCAGCTTTGTACAAGGAGATAAGAAATGATTGATTTACATTCTTCTGCATGCTGACTGCCAGTTGAACCAACACCATTTGTTAAAAAGGCTGTCCTTTTCTACTGAATGTTTTTAGCTCCTTTGTCAAAGATCAATTGACCATAGGAGTGTGGGTTCATTTCTGGGTCTTCGATTTTATTCCATTGATCTACCTGCCTATCTCAGTACCAATACTATGAATTTTTTGTATGATGGAGCTGTAATATAGCCTGAGGTCAGAGATGGTGATTTCCCTGGAAGTTCTTTTATTGTTGAGAATGGTTTTTGCTATTCTGAGTTTTTCATTATTCCAAATGAATTTGCAATTTCTTCTTTCTAACTCTATGAAGAATTGAGTCCAAATTTTGATAGGGATTGCATTGAATCTGTAGATTTCTTTTGGTAAGATGACTGTTTTTACAATGTTGATCTTTCCATTCCATGAGCATGGGAGATCTTCCCATCTTCTGAGATCTTCAATTTCCTTCTTCAGAGATTTGAAGTTCTTGTCATACAGATCTTTCACTTGTTTAGTTAGAGTCATACTAAGTTATTTCATATTGTTTGTGACCATTGTAAAGTATGTTTTTTTTCTAATTTCTTTCTCAGCATGTTTATCTTTTGAGTAGAGGAACACTACTGACTTGTTTGAGTTAATTTTATATCCAGCCACTTTACTGAAGTTGTTTATCAGGTGTAAATGTTCTCTGGTGGAATTTTTGGGATCCCTTAAGTATACTATCATATCATCTGTAAATATAGAAATATTTTTACTTCTTCCTTTCCGACTTTTATCCCTTTGACTTCCTTTTGCTGTCTAATTGCTCTGGCCAGGACTTCCAGTACTATGTTGAATAGGTAGGGGGAGAATGAGCAGTCCCTGATTTTAGTGGGATTGCTTCAAATTTCTCACCATTTAGTTTGATGTTGGCTATTGGTTTGCTGTATATTGCTTTTACTATGTTGAAAATACTTGGATTCCTGCTCTTTCCAAGACTTTGAGCATGAAGAAGTGTTGAATTTTGTCAAATGCTTTCTCAGCATCTAGCAAGATGACCATGTAGGGTTTTTTTTTTTTTTTTTTTTTTTTTTTTTTTGAGTTTGTTTATATGCTGGATTACGTTGATGGATTTTCATATATTGAACCATCCCTGCATCCCTAGGATGAACATTACTTGATCATGATGAATGGTCATTTTAATGTGTTCTTGGATTTGTTGTACTAGAATTTTGTTGAGACTTTTTTTTGTCTCAATGTTCATGAGGGAAATTGGTCTAAGTCCTCTTTCTTTGTAGGGTCTTTGTGTGGTTTCAGAATGAGATCGAGTTGGGTAGTGTTTCTTTTGTTTCTATTTTGTGAAATAGTTTGGAGAGTATTGGTATGAGGTCTTCTATGAAAGTCTGATAGAATTCTGCACTGAACCTGTCTGCTCCTGGGCTTATTTTGGTTGGGAGGCTTTTGATTACTGCTTCTACTTATTTAGGTGTTATGAGACTGTTTAGATGGTTTATCTGATTCTGATTTAACTTTGGTACCTGGTATCTATCTAGAAAAATTGTCCATTTCTCTAGATTTTCCAGTTTTGTTGAATATAGGGTTTTATAATAGGATTTGATGATTTCTTGAATTTTCTCAGCTTCTGTTGTTATGTCTCCCCTTTCATTTATCATTTTGTTAATTTATATATTCTCGTTGCCCTCTAGTTAGTCTGGTTATAGGTTTATCCATCTTGTTGATTTTTTTTCAAAGAACCAGCTCCTGGTTTTGTTGATTCTTTGTACAGTTCTATTTGTTTCTAGTTGGTTGATTTTTCTGCTCTGAGTTAATTATTTCCTGCTGTCAATTCCTCTTGGGTGTATCTGCTTCTTTTTGTTCTAGAGCTTTCATGTATGCTGTCAAGTTGCTAGTATGTGCTCTCTCTCGTTTTTTTTTTTTTTTTTTTTTTTGGAGGTACTCAGAGCTATGAGTTTTTCTATAAGTACTGCTTTCATTGCATCCCATAAGTTTGGGTATGTTGTGCCTTCATTTTTGTTAAATTCTAAAAAATTCTTAATTTCTTTATTTCTTCCTTGATCATGTTATCATTGAGTAGAGCATTATTCAGCTTTTAGTTGTATGTGGGATTTTTGTTGGTTTTGTTGTTATTAAAGACCAGCTTTAGTTTATGGCATTCTGATAGAATGCATGGGAGTATTTCAATCTTCTTATATCTGTTGAGGCTTTTTTTTGCAACTGACTATACGGTCATTTTTGGAGAAGGTACCATGAGGTGCTAAGAAGTAAATATATTCTTTTGTTTTGGGATAAATGTTCTATAGATGTCTGTTAAATCCAATTGGTTCATAACCTCTCGTAGTTTAGCTGTGTCTCTCTCTGTTCAGTTTCTGCTTCCATGATCTGTCCACTAATGAGAGTGAGGTGTTAAAGTCTCCAATCATTAATGTATGTGGCGTAATATATGCTTTGAAATTTAGTAAGGGATTTTTGGCTTTTGTTTTGTAAATGAATGTGGGTCCCCTTGTATTCAGAGCTTAGATGTTCAGGGTTGAGAGTTAGTCATGATAGATTTTTTTTTTCCTGTGATGAGTAAAAAGTTTTCTTCCTTATCTTTTTTGATAACTTTTGGTAGAAAATCTATTTTATTCAATATTAGAATCACTACTCCAGCTTGTTTCTTGGAACCATTTGCATGGAAGGTTTTTTTTTCTAGCCTTTTACTCTGAGGTAGTGTCTGTCTTTGTCTCTGAAATGAGTTTTGTGTATTCAGCAAAAAGCTGGATCCTGTTTACTTATCCAATCTGATAGTCTGGGTCTTTTTATTGGGGAATTGAGTCCACTGATGTTAAGAGATATTAAGGAATAGTGGTTGTTATTTTTGCTGTTAGAGGTAGAATTATGTTTGTGTGCTTTTCTTTTGTTTGTTTGTTGCATGATTGTTTTCTTGCTTTTCCTAGGGTGTAGTTTTCCTCCATGTGTTGGAATTTTCCATCTATTATTCATTGTAGGGCTGGATTTATGGACAGATATTGTGTAAATTTGGTTTTGTCCTTGAATATTGTGGTCTCTTCATCTATGGTAACTGAGAGTTTGCTAAATATAGTAACCTGGGAGGGCATTTGTGTTCTCTTAGGGTCTGTATCATGTCCTTCCAGGGTCTTCTAGCTTTTACAGTTTCTGTTGAGAAGTCTGGTGTAATTCTGATTGGTCTGCCTTCATATTTTACTTCTTTTTTTTTCCTGACTGTTTTTAGTATTCTTTCCTTGTTTTGAACATTTGGTGTTCTGACTATTATGAGTTGGGTAGAGTTTCTTTTCTGGCTCAATCTATTTGGAGTTCTTTAGGCTTTTTTTATGTTCATGATCATCTGGTTCTTAAGATTAGAGAAGTTTTCTTCTATGATTTTGTTGAAGATATTTACTGGGACTTTTAGTTGAGAGTCTTCTCTCTCTACTGTACCCATTATCCTTAGGTTTGGTCTTCTCATTGTGTCCTAGATATTCTGGATGTTTTGGGTTAGAAGCTTTTTGTTTTTGGCATTTTCTCTGACTGTTGTGTAAATGTTTTCCATGGTATTTCTTGCTCCTGAGATCCTCTCTTCCATCTCTTGTAGTCTGTTAGTGATGTTTGCATCTATAATTCCTAATTTCTTTCCTAGATTTTCTATCTCCAGAATTGTCTCCTTTTGTGATTTCTTTATTGTTTCTATTTCTATTTTCAATTCCTTTACCTATTTGGTAGTATTTTCCTGTAGCTCTTTGAATAATTTTTGTGTTTCCTCTTTAAGGGCTTCTACTTGTTTACACATGTTTTCCTGGTTCTCCTGTAACTGTTTAAGAGAGAGTTATTCATGCACTTCTTGTGGACCTCCATCGTCATCATGATATATAAAATTTATGTCCATATCTTGTTTTTATGGTGTGTTGGAAAATTTACTACTTTCTCTGGTGGGAGAACTGGGTTCTGATGTTGCCAGGTTGTCTTGGGTTCCATTGCTTAGGTTCTTGTGCTTTCCTCTTGCTATCTTGTTATCTGTGATTATAGGTTATCTTGTCTCTGACTGGAGCTTGTCTCTCCTGTGGGTCTGAGGGCCCATGGACTCAGGTAGGAGATTGCTTCTGGGTATTTGGCTCTTTGTGGGCAGGCTGTGACTTCTGCTTGTGGTAACATTGTTCTGTCTCCATGTGCTTGGGTGGGAGAGTGCTTCTAAGGCTCTTCTGGGTGCTCAGTGGTTTGTAGGCATGCCCTGAGTACTGAAGACAGTGACCGGCTCTCTCTCTGGGCCAGAAGGGACCTTTTTCCAGAGAGCACCATGCTACCTGTGCCCTGAGATTTCCTGGCAGTCTCTCCCTGTATGGTCAGTGGGGGCTCATTCATGAGTTCAGGTGGAAGAGCACTTGTGAGGCTCTTCTACGTGCTCAGCAGTCTGCAGGAAGGCCTTGAGTCATGATGACAGTGACCCAGCTCTCTCTCTCTGGGCCCGACTATATTATATATACTAATGTAATGTATTAGTATATATTACTATATGTATATACTAATAAGTATATACATATGTATAGACAAATATAGACACACATATACATATATACACTTATACATACATATATACATGTATATAAAATATATACAAATGTATACATTATATATTAGTATACAATTAACTGCAAAATAATGAATTTCATTATGGTACACATAATGTATTTCACTCACATTCACCATCCTGTTACTTTCTTTTGCCCCCTTCCCATTCCCACTGATCCTCTTTCCCCACCTTTTCCTACTTTCCAATTGTGTGTGTGTGTGTGTGTGTGTGTGTGTGTGTGTGACTAAGTTTAATAATAGTCAATTATAAAAGCATGAGCAATGAGTTATTTACGGGCTCATGGACAATTTACCAGTGTCTACTCCACTGAAGAAAATGTCTCCCCATCCCCCATCATTAGTTAACTACTCAAGGGGTAGTGGGACCTCAAGAGTCCATTCTTGCTCTATGACATGATGCTTTTGGCTCTGTCTTGTTCAGGTAATCACAGCTGCTGTAAGTTCAACAGTACAATGGTTGTGTCTTAGAACCAGTGTTCTAAGCTACTTTGCTCATTTTTCTGGCTTTCGTGTTCTTTTTTTCCCCTCCTTCAGTGATAGTCCCTAAGCCCTGGAGTGGGTGATAGAAATGTCCCATTTAGGGCTAAGCATTCATCACTCACTTTCTTTGTCCTTTGAGTGCTTATAAATGTTACCTTGTGCACAAAGAAACTCTGACTAGGGATGATAGCCACACTAATCTGCAGGTATAAACAAATATTTAGAGGGCAGTTTGGTGGACATAGGAGTGCACTTAGTAAAATAGTAGTGTCTGAAAGGGAATTTTAAAGTTTCCCACTTTCAGAAGCATCTTCTCAAATGAGGAGAATACCTTTATACAAGTACCTCCTTCTTTCCTTCTTTCCTCCCTTCCTCCCTTTCCCCTCCCATCTTCCCTCCTTCACTCCTTTTCTCCCTTCCATTCTTCCTTTCTTCCCCCCCTCATCCCTTCCTTCCTTCCTCCCTTCCTACTCCCTCCCTCCTTCCTTCCCTCCCTTCCTTTCTCCTTTCCTCTTTTCTTTCTTTCTTTCTTTCTTTCTTTTTCTTTCTTTCTTTCTTTCTTTCTTTCCCACAGGCTCTCTCTATATAGCCCTGACTCTTGTGGAACTTGCTACTTAGCTTAGACTGGCCTCAGCCGGAGAGATGTGCTTGTCTCTGCCTTCCTACTGCTGGGATCAAAGGTGTAAGCCACCATGTCCAGGTGTAAGCACATTTTTATTTCATTGTTTCTTCTAACTGTAAGCTCAACGTTAAGGTACTGTCACCCCTGGTATGGTTAGTGAGAAGCAAGACCTAGGAAGAAGATGTATCTTGCCTGGGGGACACAGCTTCTGGGTAGAGCTTGAGTTAGACTTCAGGATCACAGTATCTCCTGCCTCTCTCCTCTCCAGAAACTTATTCATAGTTTGGACTTTCCAGTAGTTTTTTTTTGAATAGCATTAAGAAAAGGCAGTCTTATCAACTAGATAAGTTGGTAAGAAACTTTTATCCTTCATACATCCTTATGCCCTATGTCAAACATGTGACTTGTTTTGTGTCCACAAGAAAATAATGTGGAAATGAGAACAAGAATCTTCCCACAAATGGTATCTGGGACACATGTGGGGTTGACTGTGGAGAGAAATAGAGGAGCAGCATGGGCTGCTAATAAAATACAAGGGCCAGAACTGGGCTTTTAGTTGAATCACAATCTCCAATTTGCTGCCAACTAAAATAAACAAGTAGGAAACAGGCCAAACCACTGTGAGGCATGCCTCTCTAAGACGTGAACATAATGTGAAACCAGGAATTTAAATACTGCTTTTTAAAAAACAAATACAGGAAGAAATGCCTTCCATGGAGATAGGACATTCAGGTTTTCTTTCTGCGATGAAGATATTTCTGTGAAGGACCATTATCAAACACTGCCCCAGTTCTCCTGGAGACTAGGGTATACAATAGAGCTGTTTTCCTAGCTGCATCCCACCAGGACCTAGCTCAGCATCCTGAGCAGCTATAGCTATAGGTTTGAAAGCCTATGGTTCTGTGAAAGTCTTGGTTTCTCTCTCTTGGCTAGAAAGAGGCACCTGCATAGCAAAAGTTGTCTCCTGTTTGATGAGAGGTAGCATTTTAACACAAAATTGGGAAACAATGTCTCATCTCATGGTTTCCCATCTCTATAGAGCTGTGCTTTTAAGATTTTTAAGTTCATCAGCCTTTGCCGTCACACACACACACACATGTACATACACACATACACACATCTACCGTACCACACACATACATACATACCACATAAAGACACACACACAGATATAAACACACACACACACCATATATAGACACAGATAACACAGATATACGCAGATATACACACAGATACACACACACAATACATACACACACACCACACACATACATACCATATACAGACACACACAAAACACACAGACAAACACACACAGAGACACAAACATACACACCACATATAGACAAAGATACAAACACATATACACACACATGCTTGATGGCAGTTTTTTTTTTTTTTTTTTAACATGGAAGGAGATGCTTTTTATCAACAGCTTTGTCCATAGGTTTGGCATCAGTTGCTAGAAAACTGAGCTAATTTTATTGTCTATTTTAGCCTCACAATTTAGGAAAGCGATTCCATGGACAAAAGCATCCATTTTTATCTCTTTTTAACATATCATTAAAATAATAACTGAAAACATTGGTTGAACATTTCTTTTATGCCAAAAATCTAAACTGGTATGTTATAACCATTATCTCATTTAATCTCCCAATGACTCCCACGAGACCAAGCATATCATTATCATCATTTACGGATTTAGAGGCCTCACTCTTGGTGAGGATGAAGGACACCAGGGTCATCCAGGAGCTGTCCTCTTGGAAACACCAATGGCTGAATTGCCATTGATTTGCTCCGTGTTAAAACAGGCGCTATGTAGGCTGGAGGAAATGCTCGGTGGCTAAAAGAGCTGGCTGGGAAAGTGTGAGGACTGGAGTTCATAGCCTTAGAACTCATGTATTGGGTGGGTAGAACAACTTGCCTGTAATTCCAGCATTAGGGATAATAAAACAGCAGATCCTTGGAGGAAGCTTGGCTAGTCGGACAAGCTGGGATTTGTGACTTTTGGGCTCTGTGAGAGACCCTGTCTCAGTAAATAAAGGAAAATGGAGAAAGATTCCTGAAGTCAACTTTGGGCCTACATTCATGCGTGTGCACACCTCTCACCCCCAAACACCAAGAACCATGTGATCAAGATATTATTGGAGTGACGAATAGAAGAATATCTGGATTTCTGTCACCTCTGTAGTTTCTACCCCCACCTGTGAAGGATGGTGGCATGTGCCTCCTGCCATTTTCACAAGCCACTTCTTTTGTATACAGTCATGCTAACAAAGGACAAAACCCAAGCTTCATTTTCATATGATAGATCCTTGGAAGCCTACAATGACACACTCTCAGGTACCGGGAGAAGAACCTGCATGGTTATCTCCTAGTTAGCTGGCACGTGAAAGAAATAGCAGTTTCTGTAATATTGTTCTCTATCTAACTTCTTACTCATGTAACAGTATTCATAGCTTAATACAACTAATCTAGGGTTTCTATCTTGTACAATTTTTACTATTTGACTAAAGAAATTTAAATGCAATGATTTAACATAAACACTGAGAAGTTATATCAGACTAAAGGTGGTCCTTTAAAACTAAATGCTTATGCTGTTGTTCTGGTCTTTTTACCTTAGTAAGACTTCGTAAAACGTTGTCATTGAATATATTTTCTGTAAACTTATAAGTAAAGAGACAGATAATTTGTCTTATTTAAAAAATTTGGGGGCTTGGAAATGGTTCAGTGGGCAAGGTGTTTGCTAAGAACTGTGAAGGCCTGAGTTTGGATTCTTAGCTCTAATCTAAAAGGCAAGTGTAGTGGTAAAGATCTGTAACCTAGCACAGGGAGGGGACTGGGGAGGAGGAAGGCAATGGCAGAGATGGGTGGACCCTGGGCAAGCTAACTTAGATGTCAACTCCTGATCTCTATACATGTGCAGGCACACACACACACACACACACACACACACACACACACACACACACACACTGTTGATCCAAGTTGTGTACAGTTTTTCTAACTTTAAAAAATATTTATTTCATTGGTGCGTGTGCATGTGTGTGCATGTGTGCATGAGTGTATCTATGTGTACATGCGAGTTCAGGAAGCTCCCGAGGTCAGAAGAGGCATTGTATCTCCTGGATCTGGATTGTAGGTGGTTGTACCTCTAGGTTCTAGAAACCAAATCTAGGTTCTCTGCAAGAACAGTAACTGCTCTTAACTGCTGCATGGTCTCTTCAGCTCAATTTTCCTAACTTTTAAACTGTGAAGTTTTACTCTGAGATTTGCTTAAGGGCATAAAAATTGGGAACATTCACTTACTGCCAGACATTACTATCTAAGATATTTGTGCAACTCAATGCCAAGGACATCCAAATAGACAATTTTAGCTCATTATCTACTTTTGGTTCATGAAAAAAAATGTGGTTATAAAATGTTAGTTTCAATCTTCAATAAGTAACTAAACTTTGAGATATTAACCCTTGTAATTGATGTGTATCCTAACAAATCATGTGTCTCTGGATACAGTTGGAGAATTTTAGTTATCTGAGACTCAGGAAGTCTCTGCTTCAGCTGAGACTTCAAATGATGTTTTCAGAACACAAAGAACATTTGATAAAGTTGAAGAGAAATATTTTTCAAAAACATGTCACCAGGCAGCTTGGGAGCAATTTCACAGAACCATTCTACAGGGATGAATTTAACCTCTGACCTCTGAAATGAGGGTCAGCAAATTTGTTTTTACACGAGATATCTTATAATCAATTTGGTGTCTGCGTAAATCAGTTTCTAAAGAAGAGGCTGTGTGTGGATAAGCGACGCCTCATCCAGTTTTAGCCCTTTAACCCTCTCCTCTCTGAGTTAAAGCACATCACTCTTCTTAATTTTTTTCCTTTTCTTTTGTGTATGGTAGAGAAAAGGCATCTAACTTAAAATACAGCATTTTAGGGAAGGGAAAATACTAGGCTATTGTCTAAAACATAAAACCAAACCAGAACTAAAACCTGGTGTTTTAGTTTTGTTTTCCTTCTAAAAGACAAATATACAAAATATATTGTTCATTGAAATTTAATTTTCATTGTTTTTGAATCTGTCAGTACACCTGAAGGCTTGGCCAACAACACTTAAGTCATGCTTAGCAAAAAAATAGGACACAAACTTAACAAAAACCATAGACTATGTTTGTAAATAAAACTTTATTGGTACATGACTATACCCATTCTTTCGGATACCATCTCTGTCTTTTTGCTGCTGACTAGTTGCAACAGGATGTACATTACACAAAGCATAGCAGTTACTCCTATGAAAATGTCTACTCCAGGTTTGAACCAAAAGAGGTTTGGGGAGGTTTTGAAAATAAATTTTTACTCCATATGCTGTGGTGGCTTGGGGGTAAAGAAAAGCATAGACAGATTTATTATTTATTATATATTAACCCAGATATTCATTTGTAGGAAAAGTCCTAGAATGGTAACAAGAGGATGGAAGAAATAATTATTTGGGAGTCATTGTAGTTACTGTAGGGAGAGAAATAACTAAATTTAGCCCTTCGTTTCTGTAACAGCCTATCCAATAAAAATATGTCCCAGTGGAGATGGACCCCGAACTCTCAGCTAATGTTGGCCGCTGGGAATACACGCTCTTTCTCTGCAACAGATGTGTGGCTTACAGTTCACCAGGAGTGCACTGTGGGGAGCACAGCACATCTTGTTCTGTCAGGGGATCAGTACTGGCCCGTAAATAACTGATTTAGTTACAGGACTTGGGCAAACTGTGGGGAAGAGAAGTGCCACAATCAAGGACAAGACTCAGTTTGAGCATTTCTGGGTCAAGGACTATTTCTTCAATAATGAATAAAGTCAAATGCAGTTTGGCTCAGTCTTTGCCATCCTAGACGGCTAGCTTCCAGCAAGCCAGTCTGCAAAGGTGGTCACTGCAAATGTATTTAGTTCATGAATGGTCAACATACCTTGAAATTGTCCCACATGAAGTTCTACCCTTCCCCTGTCTTAGGGATGAAGTGCCTGCATTGACGACCATATACTCCCCCAACCACCTCACTGACTTAAACTTTCACGCATTCTTCTTGGAGTTTTATTTCTCCCTTAGAAGAAGAGCAGACTTTGCCTTGCCATATATTTTACTTTCTATGGGGCGTTACTTCATCAGGGTTAGGGAGACAACTCAGTTGGTAAAGTCCTTGGTGTGCAAGCATGAGGGCCTGAGTTCAAACCCCAGCACCCACATAAAAAGCTAGGGGTGGTGGTGGTGGTGAGTATTTGAGAGGCCAGTGCTGGGGAGGCAGAGCTGACTAATCCCGGAGGCTTGTTGAGAAGGCACTCTAGCCTAATGGGGTTCTCTGATCCTACTGAGGAATGGTGTCTCAAGAGCCAGGTGCATCTCTCTTGAGGAATGAAACTTGAGATTGACCTCTGGACACCACATGCATGCACGTACACACACACACACACACACACACACACACACACACACACAATAACAACAACCTATTATTTTTATTATCTTAGAGACTTTCTTTCACACTGACTCTTTCTATTTTGTAAAATTAAATATAAAATGGAAAAAAATCATTTTTCTTCAGCTCTGCTCCACTCTTTTGCCTTGTTCCAAGCTTTGATGCTTGTTAGCAAGGGTAGGACTAAGTTATGCTGCAATAACAAGTGATTTTTTTACATCTCAAGGTATGTTCACTGGACCACAGACCCAGTGACCCTCTTTGAGAATACTTATCTGTTCTGTTCATATGTTTCAATCTTTAGATTTTCTCATCTAAGTGCAGGCTCTCCTCCTGAACCACTGTGGGGGTTAGGAAGAAGGAGGAGGATGAGGAGAGGAAAAAGAAAAGAAGCGAGGGAGGAAAGGGGTGGGCAGTGGAGGAGAAGAGCAGAGGACGGAGAAACGAAGAGAAAGAAGAGATCAAGATTCAAGCACAGGCTTTTCACCACTTTGGTCCAGAAAACTTCAGATTTACAACTGAACAGCAGCATGGCCCCTCCTCAAATGCAAAGGCCTTGAGAAACTGCGTCTGCCTCTCAACTGGAGGATGGATGATCAGCACGAGTGATAGAGTCTTGCATAATTCAACCACCTGCCTTTGAGCCTTCTCCTTGTCACCTCCCTTCCTGTCAGCTCTCTATTTTTATAACGGAGCCCTTGTCACCACCTGAAAGTGCCTTTGGTTTCATTTTTATCTTGTATCATGGTGTCCTGGTGGTTGGTTATCTAGCCCTGTTTTCTCTGATCCTTCAGGTTTGGTTCCTTTGTAAAACCTGACCCAGATGTTATCACTGATCTTTCTGAATTGCCTTCTTGGTCTGTGCGGTGTTGGGTAGGTAACACCTCAAGACCCACCCACTAATGGCTTGGTATCCAGCCTTTATGCTATGAAAAGGCAGTGAAACCTCTGAGAGGTGCAGGTGGAAGACTTCAGGCCATTAAGGGTGTACCCTCAAAAGGGATCTTCTTCCCTTTTGTTCTTTTCTCTCTCTGACCATGGGGTTGATGGTTTTACCCACTCATGATGTAGCAGGAAAATTACAGGATAGCAACCAAATGAGCCAGCTTTTCCCAGCCTGAAACCTCCTAAACGATGAGCTAAAGTAAACTGTTCTGCTCAAAAGTGGAGCATCTCAGGCTGCTACAGGGAAGCCTGCTTCCTGTCTGCTACAGGAAAGCCTGCCTCCTTCTGTTTATGCTTCATTTCCAAGGATCCCTCACTAACTTCTCTTACTCTTCTTCCTTCTAATATAGATGGCCAGGTAGTCCAGACTGTTCTCTCACTTCCTGTGTTTTTTCTTTTAGGCTCCAGCGTTCAGTGCAACACCCAAATTCTCAGCCAACCCACCCATCCACCACTTTCCCCAGACCTAGGATTAAGCTCTCTTTTACTGAGTTTATACTGTGTTTTTAAAAATGAATATAAATACATGCTCTCTGAGAAGCAGACCTTCTTTTGACCTAGCAATTTCAGTTAATGGAACTGCATGAGAACACTCTGAACAAAAGTGAAGAGTACTCCATCTTAAGTGGACTAAAAACACAAATTCATTAAGTCTAGTGGCAAGAAGCATGAATCAGTTCTGTTCATAAATGCATCTCTCAGCCCTGAGTTTGCCTCTCCAGTTACAAGAACCCTGCCCATTCTTAGAGACAAGCTGACCTCCACTCAGCCATGGCTATGTGGCAATGCCATTTTGATACCCACTGGGACTATTTCAAAGGTTACTCATCAGAAACAAATGATATCCTAATATTATCAGTAAAGGCTAAAAATTATCTATCCAAAATTATTGGGACAGGAAACGCCTTCAATGTCATTTTAAAAAGTTGACAGTATTTGTGCATATATGTAAATATCTGAACTGTAACTTTTATATCTATCTATGTATAAGATATTTGGGGAATGAGGTCCAATTATAAACAAAAAATTTATACAACTCTTGTCAGCTTTCTGTCCTTGTGATGAAATACTCGAGACAGTCTCCCTGAGGGAGGAAAGATTTATTTTGGCTCCTAGTTCCGAAGATATATATATATATATCTAGAGAGAGAGAGAGAGAGAGAGAGAGAGAGAGAGAGAGAGAGAGAGGGAATGAGGGAGGGAGGGAGGGAGGGAGGGAGGGAGGGACAGGGAGGGAGGGAGGGAGAGAGGGAGGAAGGGAGGGAGGGAGGGAGGGAGAGAGAAAGAAGGGAGGGAGAGAGGAGAGTGGGAGAAAGGGCTGGAGGGAAGAAAGAGTAAAGGGAAGGAAGGAAACATGGAGGCATACCTTCAAGGACTCATGTCCAGTGATTTGCTTCCTTCAAGGTATACACATCTCTACCACCTTACAAAAGCTCTTTCATTTCCAACTCCATCAATGGGTTAATCCCCTGGTGAAGGTAGATCCCTCCAGATCCATCACCCAGAAAGGCTTGACCTTTGAAAACTGCCTTGGGGCCTAAGTTTCAACTTAAGAGCTCTGGGGAGACATTTCAGATCCAAACCATAACAAATGAAAACATATCGTCTGAAGGGAGCTTAACTCAATATTATTTTGTGTGACTGTTCTGATGGCAATCCATCAAAATAAAATCAGGTGTTAAATTTTCCACTGTGGCATCATGCCAGTACCCAAAGCATTTCCAGATTTTGGATTTTAAGATTAGAGATGCTCAGCCTGTGTTTGTGTTTCTGATGAGGAGACTGAGGCCAAGTGTGTTGCCAGGGTGACACAGCTACCAAGAGGCAAAGGCAGTGTTTCTCCACCAGACAGTCTAACTCCTACCTGCGTCCTGAAACTGTTTTTGATCCCTCCTCTCTGAAGCCATTTTGTCCTTAACCTTCAACCCTGTCACAGCCCGCTCTGGTTTTGAACTATGCACTGTTGTCCTGCTATCTCCTGAGACTCCTCAGGGATGACTGTCAGGTCTTATAATCATTCTCTTCCTTTCTCTCTTGCTCATTCTGGCTCACATGCATCTTCTCTTTCTTACATCCCTGGTACCACCCACCAGAGCATCTTCTGTGGTACTCATTGGCAGAATGGTTCCTGACTGTCTGGTGGGGTGAGAAAATTAAAAGCAAGAATTAGAAAGAAAATTGGGCTCAGAAGACAGACAGGCTTAAGCATGAACTTTAGCATCTTTGTGGGCTCACCTGGATCAGCTGGGGGAATTTATTTAATCTAGATATTCATAAGATTCTCCCACACATAATCTCCTTTCACTCGAGAAACTTTTATTACACTGACTATATAGATGTATAAAACAGCTACACACATCAAACATTCAAAGATGACAATTCACAAAGAAATTTATTTTAAAATAATTCCTTGGATACATCTAATTATTAAAGATGAAAGTAAATTTGCATACTAATGAGATAAATTTATTTTTACATAAAGAATTAAATCTTGATTTAATATTTGATTCAGAACATCTACAGAGTGTTTTTCAGAGTTGATGGATATTTTGATTTTATAATCATCAGCACCAAGAATGTCACTTTGCATAAACACATAGTACAAAACAACAAAAGTATGTTTAGGGATATGTTAGAGATTCTTGGAAATTCTACCCTAATTCCAAGCCAAAATTCATCTAATGGTGTGTGTGTGTGTGTGTGTGTGTGTGTGTGTAACTTAAGCTAACAGCTCAAGTTGCATGTTTTAAAACCAAACATTCTATTACAATTCAAAGATACACTAATTTGATACATGTTGAGGAACATTGTTAAATATTAAAGAATATTTAAAATATTTTTTATTTTAAATAATATTGAGAATAAATTAAAAAATGTGAAGATTAAGCCTTTTCCTTTCTGTAACTAAGCCATCATGTTGCTGTAAGAGCAAACGGGTGTGTATGCACAGTGCAATACACTGCGATTAACAAACATGCAACAGTCTTACACATGAACTGAGGGATGTCAGACACCATTCATTGTTGCTGCGTGGTGTGTCAGCATGCCCAGTGGAAAGCATTCAGATCGAGGCTTTTGTGAAGTCACATGATACAGCATGGACAACCCACGCCCGGGACACCACAGGTTCATTATGCATTTGATTCTGCAAGTTGAGTTGTTATGGGTTCAGAAATTTTTTTAGCCTTGCAGTGTTTATTGCTACCTCCACATTCAGTTATGTGACTCTATATGGAGATCATAATTCACGGTTTAAGATGCAGGAACTGGATCCATCCATGATAGGCTAAATTCATATGCAGATGTCCCAGAATCAGTAAGCACCTAATTATGTACCTCTGTTTGGAGGTAAGACCATATAGGAAGTTGAGTTTAAATGAGGTCCCTAGCTCATGCACCGAATACAGCATCTTATCTCCTCCAAGAAGGTATTCAGACTCAAGTGTGCGCAGAGGAAAGGTCATGCGAAGGCACATGAAGCCAGGCATATGGGTACAGACGATCTACCCAACCCACCTTCACTTCCTTATACTATTAACAGTTTAATTTCTGATTTCCACCTTCAGAGACTGTGAGAAATCTAAGTTCTGTTGTTTATACAATCCAGATTATGGTATATTGTTATAGAAGCCTTCAGTAATGGAGCCTCACTTTTCTCATTTGCATAATGGGTGTGTAGAGTGATCTCATGAAAGTATATCCTTAACAGAGAGGCAGGTACTCTTGTGTACTGTAATCATCAATAAATAGTCTTTCTACTTCCCTAAAGGGACACTTTAGGGTAGCAGTGCTGTCCTTTGTAACAGCTTAAGGCTAACCCCTCTAACCACTGGTAAATAAGCAAGCTGAGACCAGCTTAGAGTGACAGGAGCTACAAATGACAGATTTAAAGATCAAGGCACTGGCAAGACACCAAATGACTGGCAGCCATTGGGACATGTCCCACTGATCAGCAAATAGCAGGGAAGCCTATGCAAGCAGTGAAGGGAAGGCTGGGATGCATGTGACCTGCCACCTGGCTTTGTTGCGACAGATCAAAGAGCTCAAGAGATTCCACAGAACCTCATGTTTCTGCCTCCTTGTTTTTGGTCTCCTTTCTCTCTGCTTCTGTTCTTGAGTAGATTCATGTTCATGTTCGTGTTCAGAAGTAGCCTGTAGTGGTTCTAAGACTCCCCTCTGCTTCTTCATGTCAGGAGGGTTAAGTTCATAGTTTCTTTACTGTCTTGAGTGAGACTAGCTCTCCTGGGATTTACCTCTACTGGTAGCACTCGCCCACTTCAACACCCATTTTAATCCAGGAATCTGATTGTCATAGGTCTAGATTCCCAAATCTGAGGGGACCAGAGTAACTACTAGAAGTAGGCTGTCCTAGTAGCTTAAACTGTTAACTTGACACAGCCTAGGGTCACCTGAAAAGGGAATCTCAACTGAGGGATTTCCCAGATTAGATTGGTCAGTGGTTTTGTCAAATTGGGGATTCTCTTGATTGTGAATTGTCAATTGGATGTCAGGCAAACCATTAATGCTTTAGCTTAAGTATACCCCCCTATACATGTGGGACACACTCATACTCTGTGCTCTCATTATTTACATGAAACTCAGGTTCCACTTGGCATCATGAGTTTTTGTTTGCCAAATCTGACAACCCCGCCTGGCCTATGAGAAGCCAATTAAGTCCCTTCCTTCAGAACCAACAGCTATATCGTGAATTATTGAAGGGAAGAATCTTGGGCATGGTCTACAAGCTGTTCACTCTACATTGTTCCTTTAAGAAATATTTTTAAAGGTTGTGGGCTTTGTAAATAGGAACATCAGTGATGATAGCAATCCCCTCAGGATTTGGGAAATGTCTTGAGAGTTTGAGGAGAATCAACTTTCCACTGAAATTCCCGGAAACTCATCAGGACAATTTGTATTCAATAAAAAGCATCAGAGTCTTGCAGCCAGAGCATCTTTCAAGAGGAAGTGGGAGGCAGCCAGGATAGACCCTGACCTCCCTGCAATGCAGGCGGCTCCCTGGGGATTAGGACTGAATTCCAATCTCTGTAGCTTCCATGTTGCATGTTGGGTACAGGGGAAGGAGAGGAAGTGACACTGGGAAGGAGGAAGGAGGAGGCTTCGGTTCCCTCTCAGAGCCCTTTGGCTTCTCTCTCCTCTGACTGTCTGAGGGTTCCTTGCTAGCACAGAGACTTAACTACTTGCCCCCGTGTCTTCTCCTGATCCCTGGCACAATAAATCCTGCCATTTACTGAAGATAGATGGGTCTTTCTAGGTAGTGCCCTCGGAAGCTGCGACAGGCCAGGGAAAGGCAGTGCCGTTTGCCTCCTTTCGCTTCTGGCTGGCTACTGGGCCCTTATGGTCACTGCTGATACCATTCTTTGCTCATAGCAGAACTCACCAGACTTGAATCTCGGATCCTTCAGTCTTCTGGTGTGGCAGAAGACCAAGATCATACAAGGACCCTCTAAACCTTCAGCACCAGACTGGAACTGTGGAGGTGCATAGCCTGAATGACTCAGTAGCTACAGGGTATTCAGTCTCTCCACCATGCGGATGGCCACTGTTGGACTACCCAGCCTGTATCATGTAAGCCAGCCTAGTTAATCCCATGCTATTTTGTTTACAGTTTTAGGTCTGCACACACTCTAGCTCCTGTGGAGAGGGAAGAGCAAAGTCCTTTCTCTCCATCTGAGTGTCAGGGACTAAGGTCAGATGGTAAGGCTTGGTGATACCACCTTTGCCCACTGAACTATCTCACCACCCTGTCAATGCCCCCTCACACCCCGTATTCACTCTCTTGCTTCTGTCTGTGTGCAGAAGAATCCTAACGTCTCACCAGCTGCAGTGGGATGGGCCAGTGTGAACTGTTTGACTATTTACTCCTTTCCTCTATTTGTATGGTTAAATTTGCATTGTTTTGCAATTTGTAAACAATGAAAGCCTATGATAGATTACACTCTAAATCAGGTTTTGGATCTGAGAGCAATGTGCGCTTTGGACATCTTGTCTTAACCACCGACTAATGAATGTATAATCAAGGGTAGCACATCTATTCCACTGAAAATTTATGCATAACAAATAGCAAGATTTTCTGTTTTTTTTTCCCTTCTTTTTTTAAACTTATGTTCTTGTTGTTGTTGTTGGTTTGTTGGTTTGTTTGTTTATTTGTTTGTTTGTTTTTGAGGTGGAGTCTGGTCAGTGTTTACCTCCTCTTTAGGATGTTTTGGTTTTTAAGTAGAACATTTAGGTGTTGATTGATGTTAAATAACAATATTATGCTAAGTCTTTAATATACGGCACAATTTCTCCAATGCTCTGATGCTCTGTGGTGTACATTGCTTGATAACAGCTGAGATGTACTTAATTGTGTTTTTAGGCTCTGAAGAAGAAAAGGTTCTGACTCCTTTAAGAAAGAGATAGGGGCTCTGGAAGCCCTGCACAATTCTCACAGCAAGAACTTCCCAAGATGAGGAAGTCTCCATAAAGGGGGAGGGAATGGCCTGCCTTCTGGGGCTGGGAAGGGGCTAAGCAACTGTTTTCTGATTCAGCCAAAAGATTATAGGGAAATACAGGCCTAGATGGCTATATTTTCTTTTCAGCTAATTCTCAGGGAATGAAAAATGTTTCCTTTAGCCCACCGGTGAACATAAAGGGCTGTGCTGTGGACACAGGGAGGAAGCAGGTCACAGACCACAAATGTCAGTCAGGAATGGCGGTGCAGTTCAGGGCCTGAGCACGCTCTCAGACGGATCTCTCATCTCTTCCTGCGTTAGTTTCCTCATTCCCTGCAAAATGGCATCGTGCTATTAATTCACAAGGCTGTCTGTCATTTGTCAACAGCTACCTCCAGCCTCAGTGTGATGGCAGCAGACAGGGCCTGTTGGAATGTTCAATACCAGCAAGTCTATACAAGGCAACCTGAGGCTACCACTCAAGAGCAGTCAGTTGCTCCTGCGGAAGCCACCCCACCAAAGCACCATAGAGTGGAGAGCCATCTATCTATACACTTGCACTTCCAGAAAGAAGTGAAGTGGGACTAGGCAAAGTAGTATTGACAGTTGCAAGGGCTTAAAAGAAGATAGTTGAATTATGCTTGCTTTTGTTTCCTTCTACATGGACTTCATTGGCATGTGTCACTTGTCTATGTTGATAGTTTGCAAGTTGTTAAGTAATGTATTTAGATATTTTAACAGCTTTTACAAATGTTGTTCTTCTCTCACTCTCTCTGTCCCTGCAATCGAATGTCTAAAACCACAGATGATATCTAATTCCATATACACTTTCCCTCTGTGTCCAGATCCAAAAGTGTGTTGTATGAGTTAAATATAGTATGAAATCAATGATAACTAGTAATAAAATAGAATCATTATAACAATATTTAGTAATGAGGTCTTTGTGAGTGCATTCTTCTCTTCAAGGACTTACAACACATATTAGTACTTTTAGATTACAGATGTAACCATATACAAGACTGAACACCTACCACAGAAATGACCATACCCAAGCCTAGGCATCTACTATAGAAGTGGTCATACCCAAGACTAGACATCCACCACAGAAATAACTCTACCCAAATCATACCCAAGGCTAGACATCCACCACAGAAATAACTCTACCCAAACCAGTGATTCTACTACAAAAACAGCCACACCCAAGGTCCCAAGTCTACTAAGGAAAAGGCTTTCCTGGGGCTTTCTGGGATTAACCAACATGTGTCAAGCAACAGAAACATCAGAATAACCCTGCAATAAGTGTAGCAATAGCATTATATCATTTCACTGCACAATACATACTATTCCTTCTAAAAGACTGAGACCCAAGCTAATTTCAACTAATTCTAAAACAGTGATGGTTTCAAAGAATGCAGGCTTGGGGAAAAATGCAGAGTGATACTCTTTTTTTTTTTTTTTTTTTTTGTATTGCAAATGTAACTGACATGTGGTAAAAGCCAGATTGCACTTTCAGTATTTGCCAGTGAATAAATTGATCAGCCAACAGACAGTCTCTTAGTACCTGCTTCATGCAAGAATGTGCATTGGAACAAAAAGACACTGCCTTCCTTTAAATGTAAGTTAATGAATAAAATAGTTTTTCTCTTTGAAAACCATGTAGTTGGAGACAGCAAAAGGTTAATGATGGAAGGGCTGGGGAGACAGCCCAGTCAGTAAAGAGTTTGTCTTTTAAGTATGGGACCTGAGTTTTATTGCCAGAAACCACATGAAAATTCAGGCAGAAGTAGCCCGCATGGTTGTCCATCCCCAACAGGTGCATGCACACATTTCTACACAAGTAGATTTATGTATACTTGAGCAAACACACACCACACATATGCATACACACAATCATTAAAAAAAAAAAGCTAATCAACAATTTTGGCCCAAATGATACTTGCTCCCCTGAAAATGACAGAGGAGAATTTTGGGAAGCCTTTTCGGGGAAAGCCTTTCTTAGGGTGTAAACATGGGGGCTGGAGAGATGGCTCAGCAATTAAGAGTACTGACTGCTCTTCCAGAGGTCCTGAGTTCAATTCCCAGCAATGGTGGCTCACAACCATCTGTAATGGGATCCAATGCCTTCTTCTGGTGTGTCTGAAGAGAGTAACAATGTACTCATGCATATAAAATAAATAAATACATCTTAAAGAATTTATAGGTGTTGGGTGAATAATTATTTCTAAAGTTTGTATGACAGCAGGCAGGGACAGCTTCTTAACAAATCAGCTGTCCTGTGATACTAACCAGACTGCGTTTTTCATATTTATCAACTAATGAATTCAACAGTTTACAAGCATTTCTTGAATATCTGCACTGTACACAAACCATGCTGGATTTAAAAGTTAAAAAAAATATTTTTAATAATGGGAGTTAGTGAAATTCAGAACATATGTGTTGAATATCTGAGGACAGATTCACAGTCTCTGTTAATGCTTTGGGAGAAGCCACGTCCATTCCTTGAGAGCCAGTCTCCTTCTGACCATCCAGCTTCAGCTAGTGCTTGGAAACCTCCTACAGCACACAGAAGCACATCGTTCAGAACCTGTGGGTGTGAGGGATGATGGTATTCTCTGAGGCTTCCTCTGTCCTGGAATTTCACATCTGCCAGACAGGGGAGGTGGAGCCCAGGAGGTAAATGCTTCCTTAAATTTGAAGGCCAGCAGAGTTCCTGTATCAGCTGGTTGGATAAGTTGGTTCTCAGCCTGTGGAGTGTGAACCCGTGGGAGAGTGGAACATCCCTTTCAGAGGTGGCATATCAGACATCCTCAATATCACATGTTTACATTAGAATTCACAACGGTAGCAAGATCACAGTTATGGAATAGCAGTGAAAGTAGTTTTATGCTGGGGGAGGGTCATCACGACGTGAAGAACTGTTTTGAAGGGTTGCAGTGTTAGGAGGGGTGAGAACTACTGGCTTAATTGCCATCACCTGCTAATACCCAATGTGCAAAATGAACTCACTCTACGTTCACTTCCAAGTCGTAGAACTAGAACCATCAATAAAGAGCTTTGGTTCCTTAAGGATTATTGGGTGTGCCACGGAGCTACCCAGTTTTACAAGGCTTGGAAGCGAGTCGTACAAAGTGCCACAAAGGGAGAAAGGCAGACATTTGGAAATGGTTTTTTTTTTTTTTTCTGGTTAAGGCCCTGGGATTGCAAGGGTTTTCTTGGTTCTATGGAAGTTCTCCAACCGCCTGGGGATTTCTAGGTTTCTAAGAAGCCTTAGCTGACTGTTGACCTAAAACACAGGTCAAGGCAGCCTTCCTGTGCCAAGCGTGTGATGGGATGTCCTCTTAGGAGGCTCCTTCTCCTTCCTTGAACTGGGGCTGCTGAAACTGGGTCATCGGCTCTGATCCTCATGGCCCTGCTTGCAGATCCCCAGGTTCGGCATAAGCAAATAAACACCAATGAAAGGCTTAATGATTTTCATAAGGCTCCACATTTTCAAGGCAGGAGGCTCTCCTGAAATGTTTGATCTGTTCTGTATGAATCTGCTCTCCACATGGCCAGCACATGGCGAGGCCTGCTGTCCTCTGGGTTACAGGAGGATGCCTTTGATGGCTTAACCGCAGAGTGACTGAACTCTTTTTCAAGTGCCTTTCAAAAGTTCCTTTGTCCTGGTGTGGATCTTGCGACTTGGATTGGATCAGCAAAGATTGCTCCTGGCAAGGGGTTCTAGTATATGCTCCCTCTGATCTGCGTTTGTCCTCTGGTTAATACCATCTGAAATCTGATGTCCCTCAAATTCCGAGTGTAAGCACCAGGCAGTTAGGAAACAGTTGTCCTAACTCTAGCTGGGCCATTTAGATTTTTCTCTAATACTCTCTCCACAATTCCTTAAAGCCAAATGACATAATCTTCAAACCAAGGAAGGCTGGTCTTGTTGCTAACAGAAGCATCTTAGCAGCAGATGCTGCCATCGGTGAATGTTGTTTATTCATTTATATGATATTCTGTTCTAAGTATTTGTGACAAGATTGCTGCAGCCACTGTGCAAAGTACTAACCAATCCACAATGGCAGTGAGAGTATTAACCACTATCTCATCAGGGTGAGTTACTGAGTACTAACCACTGTGCTAACTGCTATTTGATCAGGACGAGTTACTGGGGACCTTGGGCCAAGTACTGAACAAGTATAGTATGCATGCTAGTCCTTTCTGCTCAACACTAAATGATAACTCCCGGCCCTTTCAAGAAAAAGAAATGTTGAGACAGGGTATCACTAAATTACTCAAATTGGCCTTGAACCTGTGTTCCTCCTGCTTCAAGGAGCTGATGTCACAGGGAAGTACCATGAGTCTTAACTCAAAGCTTAGGTTTCAGACCAAAAGTCGTAACAGCTGTCCAAAACCACATAAGACATGTACTAAGAGGGTATTAGAAGAGTCTCTGTTTTTAATATTAAAATATTTTATTACCAATTATATTGCTATCAGGCACAACGAAGCCCAGCGTTTCTGTATATAATACTTTAAGATACTTTCCCTTTTACCCGTGTGATCGGGGCATTTTGAGCTCTCATCTCCTTACTGATGTCTTAGTGAGTAAGTTGCTAGTAGCTCTGGGCTAATTCAGAAAGCATCTATCGAGTGGTGACTCTTTGCCAGACTAGGCTTTAAAAGCAGTTTTGCTACCTGCCTCTTTCTGCTTACTCTTTTCCTTGACATTAGCTGAATCCTAGGGACGGTAAGGCGCCCCACCCCCTCGCCCCCCCCAAACACAGGCACATACACACACACACACACACACACACACACACACACACACACACACACACACACACACACACGGGGTTGGGGGAGAGAGAGAGAGGGAGGGGGGAGAAGAGAGAGAGAGAGGGAGAGGGAGAGGGAGAGGGGGAGGGAGAGGGGGAGGGAGAGGGAGAGGGGGAGGGAGAGGGAGAGGGAGAGGGAGAGGGGGAGGGGGAGGGAGAGGGAGAGGGAGGGAGGGAGAGAGACTTATTTTCTAAGTTACTGATGCTCAGTTCTCTTCAGAGGTGATTGTTTTCCCCTGTAAGTGCCTTGCTGAGTTCAGGCAAGTCTTTAAATTGTGTTTTCTATTTTGTTTTATTGAATTAGCAGTCACCCAGCCACCTCGTCCTGAAAGCTGGGAGTTCCAGGTCCTAATAGACTCCTTTCTCTTCATTATAATCTTCCTCCTCCATCCAATCAACTGCCTCTCTCCACCAATCTGCCTCCTCACCCATCCAATCAACTGCCTCTCTACCTATCCTCCTCCTCCATCCAATCAACTGCGCCACTCCAGCAATCCGCCTCCTCCATCCAATCAACTGCGCCACTCCAGCAATCTGCCTCCTCCATCCAATCAACTGCGCCTCTTCAGCAGCCTCTATCAGTGCTACGGGGTCTGCTCTCTGCTCTGCCTTTTTTTCAGCCACTGACACCTTATTCTTTGCATGTGGGAATGCCACGGTGATGGACCGTGTTTCAAATCTCTCTGTTTCACTCTCATTCCTCTTCAAACCTGCTCTTTTCCCTTGCACAGACTCTTAGGTTTTTAAAATCTAAATTAATATTTAATAATTAATAAATAATAGAAGCATGAGTCATGCTAGCTGGAAAGGTTGTTTTTGTTTTTGTTTTCCATCACAAGTTGGGGTAGAATTTTCCTGACCATTTCTAATCTCTATGCAATATGTCAGTTTGGTTAGCAGTTCATTTAGTTGGGGTTTTGGTACTAAGCAACCCTCAGATGCCACGTAAAACTTATTGTATGATATTTTCATATGTTCCTTGAATATATTTTCTTGCTAATATTTGGCATTTCTGCATGTATATGCATATATGAGGTTGATTCTCATTCATTCTGTCCTTACTTGACTTTGATATCATACTGTGATGGCTTTTAACATCTCTTGAAAATTTCCTCTTTTCCCTGTGATGGCAAAGGCTATTATTTCCTTTTTTGATTTCCAGAAAGAAAATTGTGTGATCTATCCCTGGACCCAATATTCCCTTTTAGTCTATTCTGACTTTTGATTAGTCACCCCGCCCCCTTATAGGTTATGTGTTCCTGCAGAATCAAGTTCTTAGACATCAATTTCCATAATTTCAGCTTTCTAATATCTGGGCAGGGTGGCTGGGCACCAGTGGAGCATACTGTGACCTCAGAGCTCGGGAGGCTGAGGCAGTAAAAGGGAAAGCCGAGGGCAGCCTTGGCTATGTAGGGAGACGCTGCCTCAAAAACCCAAACCCACAGACCAACAAACAACACAGCGTAGCTAAGGTTTCAACTATATTGTTTCCATGACTCTGCTAAGTCTTTTAAATATTTATTTATTTTCTGTTTCAGTGTCCCCTTTCATTCCCCTTTCATGTCTATTTCTGCCTCTTTACGAATCAATCATGCCAAGAATTTGTCTATTTGATTACTTTTTCCGGGGGTAGTAGGGGGAGACAGTTAGCTTTTTTATTTCCTGGATCAGATGATCAGCCATTGATTCTTGCCACCACCATGGCTGCAATCTTCAGAAACTCAAGTCCACTTTAAAAAACCTTTCACTGATGGTCCCATGTCACATCCAAGCTCCCGCACCTTTACAATCAGTTTCTCTCTCTGGCTGCCCTTCCTGCTCTGCTCCCAAAAGCATCACATTCTTCTCAGCCCTCAAATGTCTGACAGCTGTGTGTCCTGTGCCGGAGTGTGGATCTCTCTTTCTTCCTTCTGCTTTCCAGTCGGTCTTGAAATTCCAGCTCAAGTTTTCCTTTTCTGCAAGGGCTTTCCTGGCCCTTTCCTCCCAGCTCTCTCTGCAGTAATGCCTTCCTGCTCTGCGAGCATTTCTGCCTACACATTCTTACCTTTTACTGGTGTCTGCCCCTCGTCCCTGTGAACCAGTGCATCCATTGTACATTTTTGTATCTCTGGGACTTTAAACTAATTTTTCCCATCCCCTGCAAGTTCTCTTGGCCTCTTTCTTTTATTAAGAAGGTTGGCAGCCAACCCTACGTAAGATGTTGTTATTTCCTTCTGTCTGTCTTGTCAATACGAACTTGAATGAGTATTTGAATCTTTTATATGCTAATATCATTAGCATATATTATTACAGTTTCTGAAGCAGATATTTCTTTTTATGTGATCCAGACTATAGGCTGGACATGATGAAACACACCTATAATTCCAGCACATAATAATCCTAGCGGAGGCAGGAATATTATGAATTGTTGAGCAAACTATGCTGCTTAATGAGTTCGAAGCTAGTATAGGCCATAATGGACTCTTATCTCAAACAAACTGCATCTTAGTCTATGCTCTATACATTTCAGTAAACTTTACACAACAGACCAGATGTAAGGGTTTACTCATAAACTCACAAATTATTTAAATCGAAAGGAACAAGAATGTGTTATGATCAACACAAATACATGTTAAACCTTCATTTGTCTGAGTATTGTAGGTAAACAATGTAAAGAAAACTCTGTCGCAGCTTACATGTTTTCTCAAGTGGGAACTTAACACTTAACAGTTGACCCATACATAGCATGCACTTAACACGACAGTGTGTGGTTGTGACAAAAACAAAAAAAACAAAAAAAACAAGTTTTTGTTTTTAAAGGTAGGTTTGAATCTCATTTCTAAAGGAGTCCTCTAATCCATGTAAGTCTCGGAAGGATAATAATGAGGAGGATAGCTGACTGTCCAGATTCTTGTAAGAACTGGATCACATGATGTGTGGACAACTGCCTGGATTAGTGTCAGAAACAGAACAAACACTTAGACTCGATGCACGTGATGGGAAAACACAAACACCCCGATTTGGCAAATGATAAATTCACATTTGCAAGATTCTTAAGGAGGAACCCATTGTCAACCTAATTAAAGGAAGTCTCATTTTCCTTGGAGCTCTGCTTGCTGGCTGAACCATTCAGCCCGGCACAAGACCGTCTCCTAACCTATTTGTAGCTTTATTGTTTTAGACAATGGCCGATTAGTCACACGTTGGGCTCTCAGAGTGTTGAGATATGGATTGAGCATACTCCGTTCAGAGATGTTGAATGATCGATGGAATATTTTTTTGGTATATTTTGCATTTTCCAAAAAGTTAAAACCTTGGACCTGAATGCCTGTCTGCCTGTCTGCTCAGCATTAATTCTGCAATGCTTGTTACCTGGGATTAGCACAGCGGTATTTTAAATCATAAGAAAAATGTGCTTGTATTTAATATCTTTGTCGCTCTATGAACTGTGGGGGAAAGGGCAGTTGTCAAGCCTGTGTTCAACTGAACGCATTTGCCAAAACCCCTTCAAAGTAATAATCTTTAGGCAAGACTAGTAGCATTCTCTTGTCTCCTGTCACTGTGGGGGAAAAATCTTTCCTGTTTCCTGCTTTCACCTGAACTGCACAGTAATTAAAAATCATTTCGTCTCTCTAGTCATGCATCACAGTTACATGCATGTCACATGGCCACTCTGCTATCTAAATCAGGTGTTGGGGACAAAACTCAAGGTTAGTCTGAACAGCTGGCACCTGCACTTGGCCAGGCCAGCTGAACTTCAGCCTGAAGCTTGGCCCGAGCCCAGACTGATAAAGCCTTAGCTTAGCTCTAGATTTCTACAGAATTAGTGTGCAAAATGTAAAGACTGGCTCCATCTGCTGTGCATGTCTCTCAAGGCTGTTTGGGGCTTAACTTGCCTTGGGCAAGAAGACCGTAGAGTGGGGTGGAATGGACCCCCGGGGTACTTTTGCTTCTGGCCTGCTTCAACCTACCCATCAAAATGCTGACCTATATTTCAGTGACACACATCAGATCCAGGCAGGACAAACTACCCAGGGTGTTGTCCCCCACTCCCACTTAGGCAAGCGGGCAGCCACATTTATGTGCGAAGTCCTTTCTCCTCAGGCTTATGACATGACAGGGCAGAAGGAGGGCTGTTAGGAGGCAGGTCCAGTGCAGTGTGAACAGCACTGCATTCTCTCCAGGAAAGAAGCAGTAAGCAATGGGGTGAAAGAAAGACAGGTTTTTGGATCTCCAGGCCCCCTTCCCCCAAAGCCATTGTTTTAAAAAACGCTTTCCTGTGTTTCTGTGGAGTGGGCAGATGGCAAGATCCTGGAAGTGTAAAACAGCTACAAAAAACAAGATGATTCAGACAGAGGGAGTATGTGTAAATCCTGCCCGTCATCTCAATATTAATCAAGAAATGAAGACTGCCACCCACCACCTACACACACACACACACACACACACACACACACACACACACACACACACCTTTGCATCTGTCTATACATACTTCTGCCTTTATACCCCAGAAGTAGGATCTCTCACTGAACTGGTGCTGACTTTTTTTTTTCTTGGCCTAGGTTATTGACCAACAAGCCACTGTAACCCCCTCTCTTGGCTCTGTCTCCCTGCCTCAATGCTGGAGTTATACACCCACTTGGCCACATTCAGCTTTCTATGTGTGTCCTGGGACCTGAACTCAGATCCCCACATTTATTAAATAAGTGCTTCTACCCACCAAGCCATCTCTGAGCCCATCTTAAGTTTTCATGCTTTGCTTTATTTTCAGAAGGGAGCCAGGTACAGTCAGAGCCCCTTTTCAGGCTCTGGATGGGAAAACACCACCATGTTTACACTTCACTTATTTTGTGAATGGCTCAAGACATGGGGATGAGACCACTCACTGTCAGAGGAGGAAAGAGAAAATGGAACCCCTACGAAAGAAGCCAGAGCTGACAGCTAGGGCCACAAGCAAAAGCCAGGGATGGTGCTCTCTAAAGTACAGGAACCATGCCTAAGAGAGATATTTTCAAGTGGGCCTGTGGTTTACCACAGTGTCCTCGTGATCAGTACAGTGGTCAGATGTCAGGCGTAACTGAAAGTAAGTTCATTTTCCCACAGTGGAGAGAACAGCAAAAAAAAAAAAAAAAAAAAAAAAATTGCTCATATGAAACTAATACTTTTCCATTTTGGAGGTTGGCTGGCGCAGGCTTGAAAATGTACCATCAGCCGTGTGATGTTTCTGGAGACAGCTGGAGAAGCAGCCACAGTTTTGTCTTTGATTAGCAGAACATTTAAATCTCCGCCCCTTATTTTCCCCAAACAGTCAGCTCTCAACGTGAGTGCTCAGCTCCATTGTTTGCTCAGTTCAATAGATCTGGGGGCAAGGGCTATGCCTTCCTGTTACTATGGTGCTGATGGGGCTGGCATGGAGAAGAACTGGAGGCCAGAAGTCGCAGCCTAAGCTTCAGGATCACAGCTAGCTACCTACAACTGTCCCCAGACTTTCCCCATTCAAGCTGCGGTGCACCTTATGTAACCATCTCCCCACAGTGCAAAGAGTTAAAGTGTCGTCTGCAGCGGGATAAATGGTTTAACCACAGATTTATCCTGTGCTCGCCTACTTATGTGCTACCCTGTGTGCATGCATTTCCCCCTTTCAGATATTATTATCTTTTATGATATCATATCTTAAAATGGCTCCTCTGTCATTTAGGAGCAAGGTCTCCTTGGTTCACCACCAGAAAGGGAGCGCAGTGCTTTCTGTATTCACATATGTCACATAAGCCCTGGGAATACAAGGTGACAATGTAGAGCAATGAACCAACCACTCACTGCCTGGAAGACAGGAAGCTGCATGTTCTGGGCAGCCCCACATCCCACCTTGGATGCCTTTTCTTTCTGTCCTAATCCTTAGCAAAATCAAGCATCCGGACCTGATCTTTCCATCTCCCTGAGCCAGGAGCACCTTGAGCATCCAGTGGGAAATTTCCTGCTGACTTTGTTTTGGCTGGGTTGCTAGCTACATGTGGGAGAATTTAGCTCAGACAGCACAGAGCTAATAGCGTGCCTCTGTGCAGTCAAAGGGAGAGCAGTAGAAAACAGGATGACGTCATGTGTATTCCAGGGACTTCAGGTCTGCTGTGCAAAGCGGCTTCTTCACTACGCATAAGTCAGAACCTGGATCGGAGACAGAAAACCAACTCTCCCTTCTCATAAATAGCTGCTCTGGGACTCAAAAATATTCTAGATGCAATGGCTTAGAAATAGTCCCCTTTCCTCGGAGACCCATCTGATTTCCCAAGCCCAATCACAAACTTCTTAATAGCATGCTATGAACCTCTCAGCTCATTCCTTTTTCTTCAAAGCTCTCCAGCTCGTCAGTGTGCAGCCGTGATGTGCCGAATCATAAATAAGCATACACAGGACGTGCTAAAACCCACACCGCTCCCGCCTTTCCCTCCGGGGACACTACAGCTCTGCCAGCGGTGTGGGATTTGCTGCTTTACCTCCGAATCTAGGGGTTTTTTTTTTTTTTTTTTTTGAACTTTGAACGTGTCCAGCATGTAATGTGGAGACTAGAATGGATTTATCGTGTTTATACAAATCACATTTTTGTCTTCATGCTCCTTCACCCTTCTTCCCACTGTCTCTCAGAGATAGCATTGTGGAAGTGAGGAGGGTAGGTATATAGACAGATCCTTTCAAACAGCAAGCACAGCTTTCCCCATTCGGGACTGCAGGAAATCAATGCATTAGATAATTTACCATGTCTCCAATACCAGTGTTCCCTCTGATGTCTTTAAGTTGTGAGCAGGCAACCATTTTACATGGGTAACCAGCCATGACATCTAGCCTAGGGAGTACAGGTTACTGCTGTGATCAAAAAATGTCACACAAGATGCCATTATATATGTTTGAATTAATCTTTTTTAGTGTATGGTAATGAGGCACAGGTGGTAAGCGGTTGACTCAAGTCACTGTCCTTATTGTTTCCTTACAAACCATGGTAGCACTCGGACTGTTTGGGAGCCATTGAGATGGTTCTGAGGGTGAAAGGGCTTGTCTCCGGCTGACAGAATTCCTGGAAACTACACAGTGGGCGGAGAGAATTGACTCCTTCAAGGTGTTTTCTGACTTCCACATTATAGTTCTAGGATGAACACACACACACACAAACAGACACACACACACATACAGACACACACACAGACACACACACACTCACACACACATACACACACACACACACTTACATATACACTCACACAACACATATACACTCACACACACACACACACACACACACACTCTAACACATGAATAGCAACAGCAAGCACAAGGACACGTTACTAGCACCTGAGGCTGTGAAGATACAGCCCAATGTATGTGTTGAGTAGAGATTGCCTTGGCTAAGAATCTACTCTATTCAGAACTACAATGAAATGATTAATTTTTTTCTGCTGAATGTAGTCTCTGGCCTAAAGGTATCAACTATAGAAATGGAGTCTTGGAACCCTCAACCCTAAATCTGTCACAACCAGAACACATTGCAGGACCCTTAATGGCTTCTATGACTACTTTTATTTGAGAGGCATTGTCCTACTTGGCTTACTCTCTTCTGCTCAACTTGAGTGAACAGGAAAGAGCTTACTAGAAATGCAGATTCTAAGGCCTTATCATGGCCCTTCTGAATGAGGAACTGAGAACAAACCACCTCAATCTGTGGACTAAGTGGCTCCCCTGGTCATTCCAAAGCCATTATGTTGATCTCTGATCTAGGTCATTATCCTCGAAGCTTTCGAACACAGTCAAATCACCTTGGAGTTTTAAACCTGTTCAAGCTATACTCAAGAGCAACCAAGTCTCTATCCTTGGAGGAGAGACACTGCCGTGAATAGTATTTAAAACTCCCTTGGGAGTTTCAGTGTGCAGCCAAATTTGAAAGCAGATGTTGTTGAAACATCAGTGAGAATTGGTGAAAACACAAAGTTCTAGAACCTCCTCTATTTCAGTAACTGTGGGTTCCAGGCAACAGGAACCAGAACCACTCACAGTGCTGCTCAAAATGTGATCCAAAGACCATCGAGATTAGCCTACCTCTTCCCAGACTTGCTGATCCACACAGAACTATTGACAGTCTGTAGATGAAGCACAGAAAAAAGCCCCCACCCAATTACTCTGGTGCATGCTGAAGATTAAGATCCCCTATTCTAAACCACCTTTTCCAGTTCTTTTTGTGGGGGGCAGAGGAGTAAAGGCCAACAATGTAGCCTTTATAGAATAAGACCCAAATTACCAGGATGAATATGTTAATGTACACCTGTAGTCCAACACTGAGGAGGGTGAGGCAGGAGTACTCTGAGTTTGAGATGACCCCATGCATCAGAAAACAAACCAATACCAATAAGAACAAACCAAAACAACAAAACCAATAACAAACAAAACCAAAAAGCCAACCAACCAACCAACCAACCAACCAACCAACCAACCAACCAACTAAAAACACACAAATGAACTGACACAAAAGAAATCGTGGCTACTACAATGCAGACCTCTTTTTTCCCCCTCTGGCTCATGTGGCTGTTTAGTGTCTCTGACTTTAACTGCTCTTCCCCACTATGAGTGGATTGTAGTGAAGAGAAACTAGAAGTTTAAATTTTTTAATGTACATTTAAGGCAGTAATGCATCACAATTTTCCAGTAGCCTTACATAGAATCTTTGGTTCTGTTTCATGCCCCCAAAGCCATACCCAGTATGTGCCCTAATTCCATTATTTTACTAATTTAATCAATAGCTACTGATACTTATTATCAGGCATACTATTGTTTCAACACAGCATCAGGGATGCTAGGAAGCATGTAGACAAACCATCTCTAATTTGAATCGTGATGTCAGAATAAGCACTATTAAGGAACCCCACAGTATATGAGAAAGAGTATTCTATAAGGTTCTGTATTAGTCTTAAGTGACATGTAAGGTGGGGCCTGAAGTATAGAGGCTAATCAGGCAGAACACTAGGAAGCCATATTAAAGGAGAAATTTGTGTAAAGCTTTTGAGGCTGGCAAGTACTTAGCCAGTTCAAGCTCTTTAGAGATGATGGGTGTGGAGGCCGAAGGAAATGAGGTTAGAGAAGGCAGACACAGGGTCATGCAGGAAATTGGTAAGGAGAGGGTATTTCATTCTGAGCAAAGACAAACTGCACACAAGTGACATTGCCTGGCTTCATCTGTGACGTCAGAGATTGGTTGGGTCTGGTACCTCTTGCGATTTTCTGTGTGTTCTACTGATGTCTCTGAGTTGCAATATCCTAATATATATAAGATGGTAAGAATACTAGGGATGTAATGATTAAGTAGGTAAAAGCTCGGCACTTAAATATCCTTGGTGAGTAGAATAATGTGCTTCCTGAAAGATATCGGCAACCCAATTTTTAAAACCCAAGAACATATTATACTACTTGGCAAGGAGGCATTGCAGTTTTTGGTTGCTGATATGACTTTAAAAAGGTTATCTCAATGTTGATTTGAGTGGTGGGGAGAAACTGAGAGAAATGGAGGAAGGGAAACCATAATCAGAATATTATGTATGAAAAAAATATTTTCAATTATAAAAAGATTATCATGATTATATGAAGGGCCTAGGATCATCCCAAGAATCATTCTGAAGTTGAAGAGAGTCACTGCTGAAGAAATTCAATTGGAGATTTCTTTCTTTTTTTCTTTCTTCCTTTCTTTCTTTCTTTCTCTTTCTTTCTTTCTTTCTTTTATTATTATTATTATTATTATTATTATTATCATTATTATACTATATTATTATTATTTTGCTGCTGTGATAACTCTGACAGAAGCAAATTAAGGAAAGCAGTTTATTCTAGTTCACAGTTCAGGGGTAACAAGTAGATACCACAGGGAAGTTGAGGGGAAGCAAGTGTGAGGCTGGTGGACATGTGTGTATTCACAATCAAAAAGAAGCATGTGACAGATACACACATTCAGACTGTTGTGATCCCCTGGTACCTGGAACCACGAGCCAAATCAACCTTTTCTCCTCTAAGTCACTTTCATCAGAGCATTTTTATCACAACAAACAGGAAATGACATTAACATAGAAATTGGTACTGATCGGTGAAGCTGTTACTATGCTACACCTGACTCTAGGATCTTTGGACCTTTGGAACTATTTTGTGGCTGGAATGTGAAAGAGTTTGGTGTTTTGGGATAGAAAAGGCCTTTAAAAATGTACTCAGTGCAGAAGAGGTCATTCCTGTGACATCCTGGATGACAGGAATGCTAAAAGAAACACAAGGCTTCACTTCTTAGGTTCCAGAGGTGAGGAGGGACTCTGTCAGGAACTGTGGTAGGGGCTGTTCATGTGCTATTTGGCCAAGAATCTGACTGTAGTTTGCATGTTTCCTGAGAATCCGAGTACAGCTAAATTGAGAGGGATTGGACTGTTGTCTGGCATTGAGGACCCTCAAGACAGGAGAAGAGGCAGGCTGGTGCTGAGTAAGCAACTGTGATTGCTAAAGGTATCCGCAGCATCAAGGGGAAGCCTCCTCTGTCGTGCTGAGACACCAGGGAAGGTGTCCCGATGCATAAACAATGTTTAGAGATTCCATCTTATGCAGATCCAAGTCTGTTGAAAGGAGAAAACCTCAGCTGAAGGGATTCCCTGCTCCTTAAGATGAAGTACCTACTAAAGTGGTCCAAAGGGGCCATAGCTGGAGGAGGAACTTAGAATCATTGTCAATTCTATGTCTTCTTAGTTATGAAGGTATGGGCAACGCAACATTGTGAGATTCGTGACAAGCCGCTGAGGTCAGATGATATATGTCAGTGTCACGGTCCATGCACAGTAGTCCAGAGAGGCGCTGAGCATTCTCTGCTCACTTCTGTGACCAGCTGCTTCAAACTCCTGCCATTGGGCTTTTCCTGCAGTGACGGGATATGACCTGGGACTGTGAGCCAAATAAACCCTCTCTTCCTTAAGTTCCTTTTATCAGAATATTTTATCACAGAAACAGGAAAAGAAACTAAGACTGACTCAACCAGCAACTGTTGGCTTGGTAGGCAGAAGGAGACCCAAAATAAGCAATGCAAGCAGCCTGTGGAACTTGGAAAACGGAAGATAATGGATTCTCATCTGTAACCTCTAGGGAAGAACATAACCCTTGATGCTCGGACAGCAAGATTTCTGACAGACAGCAAGTTTTCTGACCCCCCCACAACTGTAAGATAATAAAAGTGTATTTAAAGCCACCAACTTTCGATGGTAAATTGTAATCAACTGCTTTAATGAATCTATTTTATAAACATGTTAATGAATGTTTGCTATATAATGAATGTATGCTAACACATATATGTGCTACTTGTATGTCTAGTCTCTATAGGACATAGAGGGCCAGGTTAGAGATGAACTCTGCTGAATTGTTTAAGTTGGTGATATTCAATGATTTCGACTAAGGAAACAATTACAGGAGCAGAAGGAACGGACCCAGCATCAGAACTTGGAATCTTTTGATGTCTGGGCCTTGAACACGCAAAGCCCTTAGGTTTCCGTGGCTTTTTCTGAAGCGTTGTCCATATATAGCTTTGCTAAAGATAAAAGTAGTTTTAAGGGAACATTTGGGCAATGTCTCAGGGTAACTAGCTTGAGCAATTTCAAAACCGCTACCCGAGGATGGGCCGGTGAACGTGATTTCCCACTGTGTTTTCGAGTCCCATGCCCATTCGGGCAAGAGTCTCAGGGCTCTGTCTCTGGGGCAGCAGTTAAGTACTGACACTGATCACAAAGTTGCTTCATAAGGCTCTGACTTTAACGTGACAGTGACCATCTGTCCTACCCAATCCCCGAGGGGAACATTAGCGGAAGCAGCCCATGGACGCTCAGGCTAGAACAAGCAGGGTGCCAAAGTCTAAATGGAAAGGCTTTTCCCGGGTTAGCCTCACTGGGCCCATGGGTGGGAACTGGGGACAGACTGCCAGATGGCCTCAGAGGCTACAAGAGTGGGTGTGGGATTATTTGTTTCTATAGAAACGTGTCTATTGAATGACTGTAGGGCTTTTGGAAGTTGGCACCAGTCTTGTTCCCAAAACCACACAGTTACTTTTCACAGTGTTTCTGGTGACTTTTTAGTACCCAGAGAGTTTTCTAGTAGCTGTCCTGTCTCTGGCTGGAATTTAAAGACGTCGTGTGAAAATCTGATGGCGGCTATAGGCCTGAGCCAGATTTCTGCCTTTCCCAGAAGAGGGGGCCTCCCCTCCGCTCTCGCACACCGGAGAACGAGGAGCTTGGCCCCGGTGCTTTTGGCATTTTCCTGCCTCTTTCCTCCTGCTTCTGGCCTGAGACTGTACCCCTGGAGGCCTGGCTCTCAGCCAGATGTAAGTTAATCCTTGCTAAGGTGTTAGGTGGCAAAGGCTCATGGGCTATTAATCCCTGTAAGAGTTTTCCACATTCAACAAAGTTTGGCTATTAAATCAAAGTACATTAAAAAATCACCACCATAGCATAAACCAACTTCTCCGTGTTCCCTATAAATCTTTACCTTTATAAGTGAGTACAGTTCATGACCATGCTATATATGAAATTTTGTTCACGGAGGACATTTTTACACCTTCTCACATTTAAAAACACTGCACTTCCTCCATTATATTAGTTTGAAAGTACCCTTTGTAACATCTGGCCATAATTCCCCTCCTATTAATCCAGTGATTCTCCATATTTGTCATTTCCTGGGGACCACAGTGTCACTTGAGCCCTGGCTCTAGGCATGCCTGGCCCGCTCCTGGTAAATGAGCAGCTTACAGTATGTCCGCTAGAGTCTGTGATGTCACAGGCAGGGCAGACAAAGGAGTCCTGCTGTTCTCTGTTGGGAAAGTGAAACCTGTGAGATGGCAGTTTAGGGGGTGGGAGATGGCTGTTTTCACCTCCGAGGGGAGGGCGATGAATCAAAGATTCAGCAAGGGGAGACTTGTGAAGCTGAAGAACGATGATGGAAGATCTTCCTCAAAGCCCCGTGCCCATGCACATTTCTGCTCATGATTTCTGTCAGCCATACCTGTATTGTTTTATTATTAATATTTTTTCTTAAGCTAGTATTGTTTCATTTTTATCAGTTACAAAACAACCGAACTCAAGTCACATTACAGTAATGATGATGATCTTGATCAAGCTGAACATTCGTTTTGTGTCAGGAACTTTATTTCTGCGTGAGTTTAAATCCCTTATACTCAGTGAGCTAGCTAGAATGTTTGCTAGTTTCCCAAGGATAATTTGCCTTGGTGGTCTGAGGTTTAAATCCGATCTGCCTGATGCTTCAGTCTCTAATGTATCCACCCAAGGTAAGTATGATTCTGTAGAAGTGGACTGTGGAGAAGGAAAAACCAGCATGTTCTCCAAGAGGATGTTTTAAACACTAAGTGTCATAGTTAAAGTTTTACTGCTGTGAACAGACACTATGATCAAGGCGAGTCTTATAATGACAACATTTGACTGAAGCTGGCTTACAGGTTCAGAGGTTCAGTCCATCATCAAAGCAGGAACATGGCAGCATCCAGGTAGCTATGGTGTAAGAGGAGCTGAGAGTTCTACATCTTCTTCATCTGAAGGCTGCTAGTGAAAGACTCACTCCCAGGCAGCTAGGAGTAGGGTCTTAAAGCCCATGTCCACAGAGACACACCTACTCCAACAAGAACACACCTCCAAATAGTGCCACTCCCTGGGCCAAGGATATACAAACTATTACACTAAGACTGCTAAGAAAAAGTTGTAATGATGGAGCTTGCCTGCTTAGTGCTTTGTGGCACCTTCATGTCCCAGCTCTTAATTTGTTAGAGTACCTCTGAGGATTCTCATCTTTTCTCTCATGGCAAGGAAAGAACAGTTTTGAGTCCTGTTCCAGTCCATGTGTGTGTGAGGCATGTGTGGTTTAGGCAGGGTGACTTTGTGAGGCATTTCCTCTGGCTGTCAGCAGTGTGCTTGGGACACCTTCCTTTGCCTTGAGACAGTATATACTTAAGCAGTTCAAATTTGTGCCTGTCACTCACGCACAGGTTCACTGTTTCTACAATGCCATTAGGCTCTCACTCTAGGTCTGTCCTAGTCCTGGCCACACAGGACCAATAAAAAACCATAGTTGCCTCTTTCACGATCCCTGTAGCATTTGATGATCCTAATAACATCACACATTAAAATCAGAGTAAAGACTCATAGACGGGGGAACTAAATCTGAGGACTTAGTGGAGGCTTAATGGGGCACGGGATCTTGGAGGCTGTGAGATTTTTGTGTGAATCTAACTGAAATAAATACATGTTCATCTACTGTGATAGAACATCTTTTGGCAGCCATACTGTTTTGCAAGGCTATTTCTCCCCAATGTCTCCCTTTAAGGATGCTGTGATTTCAGGAATTGATGGGATTAGTTATATGCCCTAAATGAGCCTGACGTCAGGTAGTCATTTGCCACTGTGGGCTTCCCATTTTCCTTAGCTGCAGTACATCTTGTCAGAAGCATTCATCCAGCAGAGAGAAAGGAGCCATGTTATTATGTGTTGATCAAAGGTGGCTAGTGTGAACCCTGCATCTACAGAACTTCTGTTTCCTCAGGACGGGTATAGCAGTGACAGTTTTTTTGCTGTATCAGAAAGATGTCTCAGGATGGAGAATAGAATTTCAGGAAACCCAGATAAAACTAGCCTCTAGGGATTAAAAAAACAAACAAAAACACACAGGAAAATGATCTGAGAGAAAGGCAGAGTTCTCAGCAGAAAGCATTTTGTTAGGAAATGGCCACAATTTCCCTTTTACATAATTGCCATAAATGTACAGCCAAATTAAACGTGTCATAGATAAAATTACCAACCGAAGTACCACCCGGCTGTCTCCTGTGAGCTGAGAGTTTATGAGTGCTGTGTTCTCCAGCGAGCATCGCAAATCCACATAATGTTCCCGAGTGCTAAATTTGGAGCTCTGATTTAGCTGACAGATGTTTAAAATCACATTGAATTGGACAACTCCCTGAGGAGGACAGGGCTGCAGATGTGAAAGAGAACAAACTCAGGCCTTCAGGAACAGCTTCTCTTCTCTATCAGACTTCGGTGGGGTGATACGGGTGAAAGATCATTTCTGAGCTGAATCCACCAAACCCCACCTCCAGCTGACTCTACGTGGAGAAGGATGTGCAGTGAACGGTGTAGTATGCACTTAGCCCAAGCTGGTGGCACAGGAGCTGTAGGCTCTATACCCTGGAGCCTGTCTTGCTCCTTTCGTAACATCTTATGGTCAGAAATTAATGTGATTCTGAAAATGTATCAGTATATAACTGGTGACCTCTCAGGCAAGGTCAAAATGCTCTTCACAGTTCCCCACACTTAAATCTCCAACAGTGCTTTCTTCGTTTTTTGGAAAACAACAAAATTAAACTTATCCTAGGATTTTTTTTTCAAAGACACATATTTTAAGCCTGTGCTGAGACTCAGACTGAAATGGATTTGTTTAAAAAAATGTCTGTGTATTTGATGTGGGAGACTAGTGACCTTTGGTATTTTGTATAAAAAAAAATGTTTGATGTCTCAAATTTCCCTACTGAGCTTGTATTGTTGCTGTTTTTTTTTTCCCTGTGATTTTTTCCATGCTCTATCATCCCCCACATTCAAAATAAGCTCTTTAATTACTCAACAGAGCTCATCCTAATGGCATCCTCAGATGAATGCCTCTCACATCATGATGTCAAGACTGACATAAGTCTAATTCGAACAAATGGTCAAAAAGTTTTAAGACAGAGACCAAGAGACACTGTCATTGTTGAGGGACCCTGTTGCATTTACACTGGGGTAACACCATGTACACCAATACAAGTATCTAACAGCATGACCCTCAGAGACTACAGAACTCCCGCAGAGGAAGTCAGTGGGCAGCTGGTGACAGTGGTGGCAGGGTCGGTAGGTATGACTCAGAGTCTTTGTTCATTAGGATGAGCAGATATGGTGTCAGATGGGTGACAGGCTGAGAACACAACAAATTCAGGCCATACCAATGAATCCCTGGAGCCTTGTCTAGGGTCAGCCTGTGCAGCCAAAGCTAGGCACTGGGGAGAAATGTGGAGTAAACAGGGAAAGAAGAAGCAAAGTCTAAACACCACTGAGAGAAGCTCACACAGGGTCTTGTGCTACCAACTGTAAATATCATACTTCTGGACTTACTGAAGCAAGCACATTTTATGCCACGATTTAATCTGTGATACTATCTTTCAAACCACGTATCTATACAATCCGTAGCCGGAAGTTATACACTGTGGTTTCACCAGACTTTGAATGGGAGAAGGGGAAGGATGATTAAACTTTCATGAAGATCTGTTAATTGTTTTGTTTTGATTTCTTTATAACAACAAATACTCATTCTCTTTAAAAACTTTTTGTAAGATAACTGAATCACATGATAATCCCAAAAGTCATTCTGTTGGCTAAAGACTCCATGGACCTTATGACTCATTGGGCAAGACCTTTGGCCATCGGAGGACAGGTTTCGCTGTCTAATAAGTCAAAGTATTTCTATGAGAATAAAGTGCAACAGTAGATATCAATAATATTTTCAGAAGGTGAGAAGAGGTTTGGAATTCAAAACATTGTTACTTTTCTTGACAGGACAAAAGGGTAGCTTATTAATGCCGTCAACTCGCTGGAGTTCATGGTGATTCCTGACAGAGCCTTTTGTGTGTCTTCAGAGGACTTGGTACGGTGATGATAAATGTATAGGACTGTGAACTCTGGATCTGTTAAATGAAGACTAATTTACATGGTTGAAAAAGCAACGTTTACAGTCAGCTTTAAACTGGAGTCCATTACTCCGGTGCTCTGATGTCTTTGGTCTAGTTACTTTTCTGAGCCTCCGCTCCCATGGCTGTGTGAAGCAGGTATAGTATCACTTTCCACTAGCACTCATGTGGGAAGTGCACCAGGTCGTGCATAGACAGCATGCAGCCTAGGTACTGTTTTAATCATGTCCATGGCCATTACTGGGAGATTTCCATACGACATTCAACCATGACTTCATGATCACAGTTGTGTGGTGCCCCAGTCATAGCTGGCAAGTAAGGAAAGGGGTTACGAGTAAAAATCCTAGTCCTGTGAGAGGGACAGAAAGCCACAACAGGGCCTTCTTGATCATCTGTGTGGAGGTATTCCCACCTTGGGAATTTTAAGAATTATACCCACCTTTAGGAAGCCCAGACATTGCACAGGAAAGGGAGGCTCATCTGTTTACTGTAACCTAGGAGCTCTGGTACAGGGATGAGCCCCCACTTTACCCTTACGCTTCAGCAAGACAGAATGTTGGGCTATGGTGTCTACAAGGAAACAGGCATGTTTCTACTCCACTTTTAGGGCTAACCTGGTCTCTAGGTGAACATCCAAACCCCACACCTCTATTTTTTTTTATCTTCTAAGGCCAGGGCTTTAATAGGGCTTTTCTTATTGAGGCATTCCCTGGCCCAGTGGTCCTCTTCCTTACAATAAGCAATTGGTTCTTTCTTAAGTGGGGGCATTCTTGATCCTTAGGGCCCCCTTTGCCTCCTTAAGAAGCCATTTGTTTTCTGCTGCTGTCTGATTAAAATCACCCTAATTCTGGTGATTCAGAGTCTATGCGGGTGTATTGTTGGAATGCCTGTCCTGAATACTTGAGTTGTTTTATATCTATAAATACTGTGTGCAGAAAATGTTATTATCCTCTGTTTTACACAGGTCTGTGACCCCTGGGCTGATATATCCCAGGAGAGAAAGAAATGTAACCTACCACAAAATTATAAATGCACTGAAAATATCACAAGATAAAGGATAATTTCTATTTTTTCTATTAAATTGAGGGTATCAGGTCTTATTGAGGTCCTTTATACATCTGGAGCTGAGTTTTGAGCAGGACCAGAGACATGGCTTAATTTTCATCTTCCTCTGTAGCTCTCTGGTTTGACCAGAATCACCAGTATTCTTTTTTTAAAAAGCTTTATTGGCAAACATCAGGTATTCAAAGGTAATGTGTACTTAGTTCAGGGTCTTCAGTTCTATTTCATTGACAGATATGTCTTTTTATGCCAATACCACATTGTTTTTATCACTATACTGTAGTAGTACAGTTTAAAATCAGGAAAGATGATATTTTTCAGTAGTTATTTTATTGCTTGTGGTTGTTTAAGTTATCCTATCCTATCCTATCCTAATGTACATGTGTTTCCATATGATGTTTAAGGTTATTTTTTTGATTTCTACCAATAACTGTATTGGTATTTTGAAGGGCATTGCATTGAATCTGTAGTTTGCCTTTGTGGGATGAGCATTTTCAGATTGGGGCATCGTTACCTTTCTTAGCTATAGAGTTGACAATAATCACGATGTGACAATCAAAAGAGAAGGTGTGGAGGCTAACGAAGCATGGACCACAGTCTTCGTTCTTACATACTTATCTTAAAGGCCCTGGGTTGAGTTCCACCATCATAATTTTCTATTTTATTACTTAATGCATCTCATGATCTTCTTTCACCATGTCCCTCTGACATCAGAGACTTCAGGCTCCACAAAATCTGGGCCTGCCTCGAATAAATCATTGTGAAATTGGGTATATATTTAAGGCTACATAGAGTTTAGATTCAGAATGACTTGAGCTAAGTCTCAGCTTAGTTATTTAATAACATGATCAATTTAAGTAATTTACATCTGCTCTCTTCACCTTAGTGGCTTTGTGCATCCAAGGAAAAGAATGGCTCAAAGCCCTTTGATTTCTACAGTCTGGGATTGGACTCAGGCGTTCATACATTCTGTCTAAGTGCTCAACTCCTAACACGCATCCCAGCCTATAATGCTTTCTCAACAGGGTTGTTCTAAATATAAAATCAGATCATGCAGAAAGACACATTTAATACTGGTTATTATAAGTGAGTTATCTTTCCATTTTTAGTAAAAGGAGTGTCTGGGTTTGTTTTAAATGTTCTACCAAGGGAATTAGTCAATCCTCCCCCAAAGGGCAAGGACAGTTTTCGTTGACATTAAAGAACCAGCAGAATGCAGCTTAAGGAAGGTAGTTCATGGGTAGAAAGCTGCTGCATTAACCAGGCCCAGGGTCATTTGTGTACGAGCCATTTCCTCTTTCTAGGGGGCAATATTTGCTATGAGTCTGCCACTGGACCAAACTGAGACCATTTCCTGTTCTATATTGGCTCTTTTTCTTTAGGCCTCCTTCCTTCTTCCTCTCCTGATGCAGGGGTCATCTCCACTTCATTGTCTGAAGCTACCTCTGCCAACTCCTACTTCCTGTGTTCTTTATTCTTCATGGATGTTTTCTCTTCTACATCTGACTTGGTCTTGGTGTCTACTTTCAGAGGACCCAACCTGATACACCAGACATTCTGTGTTTGATGACTCACAAATCCTTTAGGTCAGGGCTTTGAAGGTTGGCAGATGTTGGAAGATACGTTGCTACAGACTCAATAAACAGTACGTACGAGCCACTACAAAAGGGTAGATAGATCACAGGAGGAATGTCCTGCCAAAGCATACTTTAAACTTCTCCAAGGAGCACATAAAGCCCACAAACTTGTAGGCAAACTAAAAAGAAAGTCAGACTTTCCTATTTTGAGTTTGGAGATGACTAAAACACCGTCAGTGGTAGATGTTCTCAGAAAGGAGATAGAAGAGGGTAAGGGAGAAAAAGAGACTCCAGGCAAGTGGTTGGAAAGGAATGTGCTCTAGTGGTTTTTTTTTTTTTTTTTTTTTTTTTTATGGAGCCAAGGAAGCCTGGCAATTCTGGGTTAGACTTCCGAGCTTCCTTTTCACCTTCTATCAAAGCAACATTACCTTCCATGGCCACAGATTCTGGGTTGGATTTTGATATCAGCCATCATACTCTGAGGGTTTCTTGATGATGCCACTACTGGCCTTTGGGGCAAGGTTGTTCTTTATTATGTAGAATAGTCACAATTTCAGACTGTCTAGCATCCTGGGCCTGTGCCCAGTCAATTTTAGTGGTGGGAGGTCTGAGGTCTTCCCAGCCACTGTGGTAAGAAGAAAAGCTCTCCACACATTTTCAGATGCCCTTCCCACCATCATTCATATATATATATATATATATAGTGGCTTCCTGACTGATTGAGTTAAAAAGGGAACTGAAACCAAGCAGAGGAAGCTTTATTGTGCAGGGGAAGAGCTGGGGAGCATAGAGGTTGAATACTTATGTCATGTCTCTTATGTATGTATCTTTCTCACTAGAACGAGAGTTACAAACTGGATCAAGCTCACTTAATCCAAACAACTCATTGATTTATTTAGCTCAAACTGCTTGGTTAGGACTCAGCCCTGGGATCCAACTCCTGGCATTAATTCTCATTGTGTTAACTTTATTAATGACTTTTCAGTGAGGTCTCAGACAGCTCCAGCCTTGCTTTACATGATGATCAGGCTCTAGCAAATCTTACCCTTAGGTATTTTGCTCAAGTCTAGAGGGACACTTCCACAAGGTTGCAAGCTCTGTGTCTGGCTGTCCAAGTTTATTTCAGGAGTATTTTACTAATGACCCAGTTGTCATGACCAACAGTTTCAGAAGCACCAGTTTTTAGCATAGAGATTATGCCTCGTCCCACCCTTAACCACAGGAAATAAGGGTGATGAAAGGAAGGAGACTCAAACAAAATCTCTGAAAGAAAAGGCAGTTGGTATTATAACAGTGAGAAAACATTTATCATAGTCAGTGAAATGCTTGTTGTCATAAAACAAGATTGTTGAAAGTTAGGGAACTGTAACCCTTTTAGGGGAAGGATACAATACAAAATAAAATATTTCTCACTTCTCTGATCACTTTAGAAACAACTTAATAACCAAATGGTTGAATTAAAGGTTTTTTACATGTACAAGGGCCTAGTTTGGTATTTACAAAACGTACATATGAACTGACTTCATAATCAAGAATATTTACAATGGGAGTCCTAAGGATAGGGTGTCTGTATATAAATTGGGCATTGTATATGAAAGTATTTTTATTAGTTTCTTCTCCCTAATCTCTTACTATATATATATATATGTATATATATACATATATATATATATATATATATTTACTGCTTATTTGATGCTTTGGCAGAAACACAAAGTGACAATGACATAATGTACAACCAATGTCAGGCTGGGACCTGGCCTGGCTCCTACCTGGAGGGAGCACTTACTGCAACAGGAAACCCTGGATTTACAAGATATTTTGATACATCATTTGCATGGCTGCCCCACAATGGGCCAAAGACAGAAGTCAGAAATATCTGAGAGTCATCTGAACTAGGGTCACAGAGTTGGGAAGCAGGGCCTGAGAAGTCCCTTTACTGGTGGTTTAAGAAACCCTCACTGGGTCCAATTGAAATATTACTTCAGTGGAAGAACTGTTGTTTTATACATGATAAATTTATGACAGATAACATTACTTGAATAATGAGTTTTTTGTTTATAGTAAGGTTTGAAGACTGGTCAGCTACTCAAATTCTTTACATTTCTAACGAAGCTCTAAGAAGTGGACTTTTAAAAAATAGAATATTTAGTCTTTTTTTTTTCCTTACCGCTTTAGTAAAAAGGAGGGATACATTTACAGAATTTTAAAGGCTTTTGGCATAACATTATATGAATGGTTTTGTCGATACTTAATTCTTTTAGCAGTTGGATAGCATGCATAGAAAGCCTACTAGTTACCATAAGCATGAAGTACATGTAGGACAGAACGTAACATGGAAACATATTTCTTGTTGGGTATAAATTAATCATAATCTGTGAATACAAAAAATTGTATTATCTTAGCTCTTGGATTATTAATGATTTGAGGTCCAGATGTATCATACTCTGAGAGGGTGCTACACATTTATTTTTTTCCCAAAGAAGGACTAAGGCTTTTTTTTTTTTTTTTTTTTGTCTTTTTTTTCCTTGAGCTTCATATTTTCTAGATACATTCATTTTCTTAAAAATTTTGTAAAGTCATTGTACTCCATTGTGTAAATGTACCACAATTTTTGTATCCATTCATCTACTGAAGGTCATCTGCGTTCTTTCTAGCTTCTGGCTATTATAAATTAAACTGCTATGAACATTGTGGTGCATGTATCTTTTTGTATGTTGGAGCGTCTCTGTGGTAAATGCTCAGAAGTGGAATAACTGGGTCTTTGGGTAGTACTATGTCCAATTTTCTGAGGAATCACCAGGCTGATTTTCAGAGTTGTTGTGCCAGTTTACAACCCCACCAACAGGGGAGAAGTGTTCCTCTTTCTCCACATCCTTGCCAGCATCTGCTGTCATCTGAATTTTTGATCTTGGCCAATCTGACTGGTGTGAGGTAGAATCTCAGGGTTGTTTTGATTTGCATTTCCCTGATGGCTAATGATGTTGAGCACTTCCTTAGATGATTCTCAGCCATATAATATTCCTCAATTGAGAACTATTTGTTTAGCTCTGTACCCAATTTTATAATAGGATTTTTTTGATTCTCTGGTGTCTAGCTTCTTGAGTTCTTTGTATACCTTGGATATTAGGCCTCCATCTGATGTGGGGTTGGTAAAGATCTTTTCCCACTCTGTAGGCTGCCATTTTGTTTTCTTGACATGATAAAGTAGGCTTCATCCCTAGGATGTAGGGATGATTTAATATATGGAAATCCATCAATGTAATCCACCATATAAACAAACGCAAAGAAAAAAAAAAAAAAACAACATGGTCATCTCACTAGATGGTGAGAAAGCAACACGCCTTCATGTTAAAAGTCTTGGGAAGAACAGGAAATCAAGGCCCATACCTAAACATTATAGAAGCAATATAGAGCAAACCAACAGCCAACATCAAACTTAACAGTGGGAAACTTAAAGCAATCCCACAAAAATCAGGGAATTGACAAGGCTGCCCACTCTCCCCCTTCCTATTCAACATAGTACTGGAAATCCTGGCCGGAGCAATTAGAAAGCAAAAAAAAAAAAAAAAAAAAAAAAAAAAAGGGATCCAAATTGGAAAGGAAGAAGTAAAAACATCACTATTTGCAGATGACATGATAGTGTACTTAAGTGACCCTAAAATTCCACCAGAGAACTCCTACAGCTGATAAACAAGTTCAACAAAGTGAATGGATATAAAATTAATTTTAAAAAATCAGTAGCCTTCCTCTACTCAAAGACAAACGTGCCGAAAAAAATTAGGGAAAAGACACCCCTCACAATAGTCACAAACAATATGAAATACTTTGGCGTGACTCTAACTATGCAAGAGAAGGACCTGTATGAAAATAACTTCAAACCTCTGAAGAAGAAAATCGGGGAAGATCTCAGAAAATGGAAAGATCTCCCATGCTCATGGATTGGAAGGATCAACATTGTAAAAATGGCCATCTTACCAAAAGCAATCTACAGATTCAATGCAATCCCCATCAAAATTCCAACCCAGTTCTTCATAGAGTTGGAAAGGTCAATGTGCAATTTCACCTGGAATAATAAAAGACCTAGAATAGTGAAATCCATCCTCAACAACAAGAAAACATTTTCGGGAATCACCATCCTTGACCTCAAGATATATTACAAGGAAATTTTGTTAAAAATTGCATGGTACTGGTACATGGTACATGGATCTATGGAATAGAATAGAAGATCCAGAAATGAACCCTCATGTATATGGTCACTTGATTTTTGACAAAGGAGCTATAAACAGTCAATGGAGAAAGAACAGCCTGTTCAACAAATGGTGTTGGTTCAACGGGCACTCAGCATGCAGAAGAATGAAAGTAGACCCTTTCTTATCTCCTTGTACAAAGCTCAAGTGCAAGTAAATCAAAGATCTCCATATTAAATCAGGTACATTGAAACTCTTAAGAGAAAGTAGGGAAAACCTTAGAACACATAGGCACAGGAGAAAATTTCCTGAACAGAACACCAATGGCTCATGCTCTAAGGTCAAAGATTAACAAATGGGACTTAATGAGATTGCAAAGTTTCTGTAAGGCTAAGGACACTGTCAAGAAAACAAAACTGCAGCCAACAGAGTGGGAGAAGATCTTTACCAACCGCACATCAGATAGAGGCCTAATATCCAAGGTATACAAAGAACTCAAAAAGCTAGACACCAGACAATGAAACAATCCTATTAAATAATGGGGTACAGAGCTAAACAAATAGTTCTCAATTGAGGAATATTGAATGGCTGAGAAGCATCTAAAGAAGTGCTAGACATCCTTAGTCATCAGGAAAATGCAAATCAAAACAACCCTGAGATTCTACCTCACATTAGTCAGATTGGCCAAGATCAAAAATTCAGATGACAGCAGATGCTGGCGAGGATGTGGAGAAAGAGGAACACTTCTCCACTGTTGGTGCGGTTGTAAACTGGTACAACCACTCTGGAAATCAGTCTGGTTGTTTCTCAGAAAACTGCACATAGTACTAGCTGAAGACCCAGTTATTCCACTTCTGGGCTTATACCCCAGAGATGCTCCAACATACAACAACGACACATGTACCTCAATGTTTATAGAAGCTTAATTTATAATAACCAGAAGCTGGAAAGAACCCAGATGTCCTTCAGTAGATGAATGGATACAAAAATTGTGGTATATTTACACAATGGTGTACTACTCAGCTATCAGAAACAATGACTTTATGGAATTACTAACAAAATGGATTCATCTAGAGAATATCATCCTGAGTGAGATAACCCAGTTACAAAAGAACAGACATAATATGCAGTCACTGATAATTGGATACTATCCCCAGAAAGCTCTGAACACCCCAGAAACAACCCACAGACTGTGTGAAGTTCAAGAAAAGAAAAAAAAAAAAAGGAAAGAAAAAAACAGTTTGCTTAATCCTTACACACCAAGAAAACTTTTACTAATTCCGGATTACATCCTGTTTTACATGTACTTTATGCTCATTGTAACTAGTAAGATTTTAATACACACCATCAAAGCTTTTTAAAAAAAAGCCAAGAACTGACAAAAATGTATTCGTATACTTTCCTGCAAAAATGCTTAAAATTTTAAGCATTTATCTTTGTTTTTTAAAATAAAGTTGATCCATAAAAAGTAAAAAAAAGACCAGCCTTAGTCCATGGTTATCTGATAGGATGCATGGGTGTATTTCAATCTTATATCTATTGAGACTTGTTCTGTGACTGATTATATGGTCAATTTTGGAGAATGTGCCGTGAAGTGCCTAGAAGAAGGTCTATTCTTTTGTTTTAGGATGAAATATTCCGTAGATGTCTATTAATTCCAATTGGTTCTTAACCCCTGTTAGTTTCACTGTGTCCTTGTTCAGTTTCTGCTTCCATGATCTGTCCATTGATGAGAATGGGGTGTTGAGGTCTCCCACTATTATTGTGTGTGGTGCAATGTATTTTTTGAGCTTTATTAGGGTTTCTTATATGAATATGGGTGCTCTTGTATTTGGAGCATATATGTTAAGGACTGAGAGTTCCTCCTGAAAAATTTTCCCTGTAATGAGTAAAAACCGTCCTTTCTTATCTTTTTTTGACAACTTTTGGTTGAAAATATATTTCATTTGATATTAGAATGGCTACTCCCCATTGTTTCTTGGGGCGGTTTACTTGAAAGGTTTTTTCCCAACATTTTACTCTGATATAGTGTCTGTTTTTGTGTCTGAGATGAGTTTCCTATATGCAGCAAAATGCTGGATGCTGTTTATGTATCCAGTCTGATAGCCTATGTCTTTTTATTGGGAAATTGAGTTCATGTATGTTGACAGATATTAAAGAATAGTGGTTGCTGTTTCCTGCTATTTTTGCTTTTAGAAGTAGAATTATGCCTGTGTATCTTTCTTCTTTTGGTTTTCTTGCTTATTTATTTTCTTGTTTTTACTAGGATGTAGTTTCCCTCCTTGTATTGGGCTTTCCACCTATAATTTGTTGTAGTGCTGGATTTATGGTCAGATATTGTATAAATTTGGTTTTTCCTGGAATATTTTGGTCTCCCCATCTATGATGATTGAGAGTTTTGCTGGGCATAACCGCCTGGGATGTCACTTGTGTTCACTTAGGGTCTGCATGATGTCTGTCCAGGATCTTCTAGCTTTCATAGTCTCTGTTGAGAAGTAGGGTGTAATTCTGATTGGTCTGTTTTTATATGTTACATGACTTTTTTCCCTTACTGCTTTTAGTATTCTTTCTTTACTTTGGGCCCTTTGTGTTATGACTATTATGTGTTAAATAGAAAGAATTTCTTTTCTGGTCCACTCTATTTGGAGTTCTGTAGGCTTCTTTAATGCTCATGGTTATCTCACTCTTAAGGGTAGGAAAGTTTTTTTCTATGATTTTGTTGAAGATATTTACTGTGCCTCTTAGTTGATATTCCTCACCCTCTTCTATTCCTACTATCCTTATGTTTGGTCTTCTCATTGTGTCCTGGATCTCCTAGACATTTTGGATTAGCAGCTTTTTTTTCCTTTTGCATCTTCTCTGACTGTTTTGTCTATGTTTTCAATGTTGTCTTTGGCCCCCTGAGATTCTCTCTTCCATCTCTTGTAGTTTTTTGGAGATGCTTGTATCTGTGACTCCTGATTTTTTTTTTTAGGTTTTCTACCTCCAGGGTTGTCTCTTTTATTGTTTTCTTTATTGTTTCCATTTCCATTTTCAATTCCTTCATCTCTTTGTTTCTGTTGTCTTTTAGTTCTTTGATTTCTTTGAGTGTTTTTCGTGTTTCCTCTTTAAAAGCTTCTATTTGTTTATGGTTTTCCTCCCATTCTTGTTTAAATGAGTTAGTCAAGCTCATCTCAATAATCTCTATCATCATCTTGAGGTGTGATTTCAGGTCTGAGTCTTCTTTTTCTGGAGTGTTTGGCATTCTGCTGCTTGCTGTGATGGTACAGCTGAGTTCTGATGTTGCCTGGTTGTTTTGGTTTCCATTGGGTAAGTTCTTTTACTTTCCTCTTGCCATCTTGTTGTCTGTGATTTTCATGGTTTTCCTGTCAGTGATTGGTTCCTGTCTCTCCCGTGTACCTGGCTGGTGTCTGGATCTCCGCTGTTTTAGGTGGCAAATGGCTTGCGCATTTGGTCTGCACTCAAGGGTCTTCCAGGCTGACACCGAGTCCCTATTGCAGAGTTCCTGCTCCCCTTTACCAACCAAAGGCCCCTGCCTACCTGCGCGAGGCCTAAACCTCTCTGTGCCTCGGCTACTCACAGTGCAGTCTCAATAGACCTGTGTCCCTGGATTTCCGCTCTTCCCTGTGGCACATAGCCTGAGCGTTTGGTCCGAAAGCGATGGCTTTCTGGGCCGATACCAAGTCCGTATTCCAGGGTTCTTGCTCCCCTGAACCAATCTAGGAACCGTGCTTTCCACGCGCTCAGCCCAGCCTTCTCTGTGCCCTGGCCATTCACAGCACAGTCTCACCAGGCCTGTGTCCCTGGATCTCTGCTGTTCTGGGTAGCAAATGGCTTGAGCATTTGGTCCATACGCAAGGGCCTTCGGGGTAGACACCGAGTCCCTATGGCAGAATTCCTGCTCCCTTGGACCAACCAGAGGGCTGTGCCTCCCTTGCACTAGGCCAAGCCCTTTCTGCATCCCAGCTACTCACAGTGCATTCTCACCAGGCCTGTGTCTTTGGATCTCCGCTGTTCCCGGTGGCCTGGACATGTTTTAAAAATTCACTTGCAAACATTTTTAGGCCATTTTAGTTTGAGGGAAAGATATTACCTATGTGAAGAGAAGAAAGGACAAAAAAAATCTGGTGTTTCCTTGTGTTGAAGTTTTATCCAGAGTGAAACTTTCCTTCTAGCCAACTGCTGTTCAAGGGCTGGTGGTCTGTGTGCCATGTTGAGACCTAGCAAGACTGAGCTGGGGGTGGGGAGTAACTGTAAGGTTGTGGAGGATCACTATGAGGTCACTGTGGGTGACAGGGCTCACTATGAAGTCACGGGGGGTCATTTGACATGTAGGGGCCACTATGAGGTGACTTGAAAGAATGGGACACATTGGTGCAATTGCTAGTTGGGTCTGTTTTAATTTCTTTTTCTTGAGAAATTAAATATATTGTGGGGTCACTGAAAATTTATGGGGGTAACTATGAGGTGATGGGGGTCACTAAGAGGTCATGAGGGGTCACTATGGGGCTCTGGTTCCAATTCTGTGTACAAAATTAAACGATTGAGTGATTTCAATTGAAGTGGAAGAAGCTTGGCTTCCAATGCTGTGGAAACCTCTGAGTCCAGATGGGGATATCTAGTTCTGTTCTCTGGGGAGCAGATGCCTATGTGGGCTTCATGTTTTGCACATCCAAGATTTGCATCAAGGACGAAATCTCTTGGTAAGGACAGTTTTTAGTTCAAGTAATTCTATGAGCCACTCTTGTTGCTGCAAAACAGAGACAGATGCCGAGTGTCTCTGGGCTGGGAGTGCTCCTCTATGTCTCTAGGTGTAATACATCTGGGACAGCCCTCAAAGACCTGGGGACCACTGATGCTGACCCAGCCTTTGATTTCTCCTCTTAGTGACAGAGAACGCCTGTGCTAGAATACAAGTAAACCACAGATCATGTCTGACCACTCAGTTCAGCAGGGTCTCAGGATCTCTGAGTGACTAGGAGGATTCAGCTTGTTTCATGTGGGTTTATTCATCTTCTCCTGCTTCATTTCAATTTATGACAACTGGAATCTCTCGTCTGAGTCACACATGAGTTACATGTGGTTTTGATCTGGCATGAGAAAGAGCCTCAACCAAACACCCAGCCTTTTGGCCTGAAATGAAGGTTGTTTTATACTCTAAGTACCTGTTTCCTCAAGAATGCATCTTAGTAACTGGGCACAGTAGCACATGTGTGTAATCTCAGCACTGTGAAGGTCGAGGCTGAACCAAAAGTTCAAGGTCTGAATTGGCGAGTTCCACAACAGCCTGGGCTATAGGAAAATCTTTCTTAAGAACCAAACCCCAAAGCCAAAACATTCCATGGAACAAAATAAGCAAATTAAAAAAAAAAGGGGGGGGGGTTCTTAGTAAATGAAATTTTTGCTCTCAGGGGTTGCTGGGCACTGCCCTCCCTCTGCCAAGGGGCTCTTGAACACAGTCCACTGCTCTCTTCGATGCCTTTCAAAGAATGTGATGCAGCCTGCACTGGAGATGTGCAGAGCGCTGCTCCAGGCTCAGCCCAGGAGGAAGAGAGGCACCGTTACAGCAGCGGTGTTCACTGAGTCATGTTCCCAAAAGCCCGTTCCTCCTAAGGCTAATCTATGACCCAGTATCTTCACGTCCTACTATTTAGGCCAAGGGAAAGCTATTGGGCCTAAACTTGAAGAAGGCCTAGATCCGCAATACATTTTACATACGTTTCTATGGACGATTGCACTCCAGGACACGGGGCATAGGAGCAAGGTTTGTGAAATGATGTTATTCCTTTCCTGTGTCAAAAATCTACATTTTTTACTCTCTTTTCTTTAAATCATATATATATATATATATATATATATATATATATACATACATACATACATACATATATGTATATACTCACACATATATGTATACATATACACATATGTATATATATAATTCTAGTTGAAAATGAAGAAGCATTTTAGAATATTAAAGGCTATAACAAAGCAGCGCTCACATCTCTGCTTTGGGTTCTGTGCTCCCATGGCTGTCTTCAGGGTCTTGTATAGCCGACACTGCTCTCAGGAGCTGATTGTGTTGCAGAGATCTTCCTGCCTGTGCTTCTCAAGCACTGGAATTACAGGGAGACTCATGCAGTGTGTGTAGACTGCCTGAAAGGGGTTCACAAGCATCAAGTGAAAGTCACAATGGGATGGCATCTGGCACCATCTGGGCACTATGTACACCTACGGCATCCTGGCTGCCTCTCCTTCCTGTCAGGCACATTTGAATTGCAAGCATTGTGGCGAGCCTGTGATCAATGCATGGATCTGGATACAGTACTTCTCTGAGTATAGCAGTGTCCAGCAGTGTCCACACTGTAGGAACCTGGACTACCATTTCGTGAAACCATTCTCCTCCTTTAAAGTTCTCCAAGCCTATTGATGGAAGCTTTGCTTTAGTAATAGCTAATTTATTGATATTATTACTTTACTACATATCTCTTATAGGGGAACATTCTATGACATTAATTTCTTTTCTAATTTGAAGCAGAGCTTACTTTGTATATTTGTGCCACTAATTTGAGGGCTGCCCCTTGCTCTTTCTTGATTCCCAAATGTCAGTGTGTGGGTAAGACTGGAGGCCACATGGGAAATTGTGTGCAGATTTTGGTAGGGTTTTGGTCTCATGCAGAATATCTGGTGGGAGTTCTAAGGTAGTGGGAAGAATGGGTGCCATTTAGGGGTGGGAATCTGTGGCTAAACTAGAGGTGTGATAGGAGCTGGGAGGGAGCTTTTACTGATATGTTGTTAGCCTTCTTGAGACTCACTGTTAGTTCTCTGGGCCTTGGGAAAAATGAATGACAAGTCTGTGCCTGGACAGCCAGTACTGTTAGGAGTGGACTCTGTTTTGCAGCACAGGTTGAAGTGATTGGAGAGTAGAGCTGACTGCTCTTTCCTTGACTATTTGTATAATCTAACAGTTTTCATTCTGGAAATAGTATCCAAATTATACGACCCTTGAAAGCTGCTGCTGTTTAGGTGAGCTGATGCTAATAGGTCTTGGGAAGTGAATTTGGAAATGATGCACCCTGAATCAGGCAGGCAGAACGACAGAACTCAGTTGTTTCAATTGTATCTCCAGAGTTGGTCAGAGAATCTACAGAAAATCTGTCCACTCTGTTGTCCTGATGGGCATCATTTACAGGTCGCATCGCTGAGGTGCTGCCTGGGATGCAGATCTCCCAGGCAACCCCTGGCCTGCCCGCTGTGCTGTAGAGCCAGCTGTGCCACACTTCCTTTTCAGTTTCTCTAGTACCACATAGTCAGAGATGATCTGAAGAAGGAGGGGGACATTTGTTAGAATGATTAAGAATAGTTTTTATTCTTTTGAAAGTATGTTCAGTTTTGGAAGCAGTAATGCAAAAGAGCATATCTGAAAATAGAGCATCCTAAAGATTCCCATGATCCCTTACTGTTGGTTAAAAAAAAAGTCACATGCAGAAAATCAAGTCTTCTCAAACCAGCCTCTGTTCAGTATAATGTGGAAATATGCTGAAAACATGTCCTGTACAATTAGAATTAGAGATTTACTTTCTATGAAGAAATTTGGTAATTCCAAGTATGGTACAAGTATATGTTAAAAGAATACTAAAAATAATCATTTTATGATTAGGCAAATTTGGGGTTAATATAAATATTTTATATCACTTTCTTGGTTTATGCCCCCTATACTCAGGGGGTGTTTCTCTACAAAATTGTTTAAGCATTGTTGCTGATGAGTTTTAACTTCTACTGCTTGGTGATTTGTTGGAAACAGTAGCATTAAGGAACCTATTTACCAACTATAATTCTTTATCTTTGGGTGGCTATTCTTCACCAGTTGGTTTGTTACTTCGAGTTGGATGATCTGAAGTTTCACATCTGCAAAAAATTGCTCAAGACAAGCGGAAATCATCGGTCAGATGGTGTTTAATGCAATTGCATGAGGTCTATATGACATAATACTTGCAAATTTGTCTCTGATGCACAAAGCTGTCATTATGAATTTCCTATTTCCCTATGAGTCTATTGTATACTCAAGTATAAAATTTTGGTAACTTTCTGTTCAGATTCATATTTGTCTTCATGTTGCTGAATTTTTAAAATAAGTAAAATACTTGTGATGCTGTTCGCTAACCTGTTGACATTTTCTAGTAAAATTTCTCTGTATTGTTCCAAAGTCAATCTATTCATTATACCCAGTGAGTTCTCAAGATTAAAAGACATTGTGGAGCTGTAAGCCACATTCTGTTCTTGCTCCTTAGATTGTTTTTGCCCCTAAAATAAAGAAGTTTGATTTCAAATAGATAACATTTGCATTTGATGCTACATTGATGATAAATCGAGGACTATATATGTGTACAGTCTTCTAAAAAGAGAAGCATGAGCCCTGCACTCCAGTACTTTCTCTTTTTAGTGCATTGATTTCACTTTCGTCTGGAAGGGAAGGGAAAATTTGGTTGATTGGAGAATGAAATACAAGTAAGCATGCAATACTTGCTATAAAGGTAATTTTTACTTTGAAAATCGGCTGACCTTGATGTTTTCACCAATCTTTGCCTGAACACCTTGATTAGAATTGGCCTATGTCAAGAAGGATCATTGTTTCTCTTATAGTTGGGATAGTAAAGGGTACCAGTCACCTAGGAGGTCTAACTTCTGTTTCTGATTAGTGTTCAATACCTCATAGTTTTCAGATTGACTAATAATTTAAAGTGATTTTTATCTACCTTGATATTTTTAGTCATTTAATTTTGAAGTGTTCCATCCTTTGAGCGAGAGTATCTGCTTCAGTGTTGAGAGCAGCTCGTTTCTGATCACACTTTCTTCAGACCATCCCGGCTCTGCTTCCGCTGACCATCGACCACATGGGAAACACAGAGGAGCTTCTCCAACATCCTTTCATTTCCAGGTTTTGTAAAAGGAGTTCATTTACCTAAGTAACAGAAAGTTTTATACCTTTTTGGAAAAATGAACTCATGAAGAAAGAAAGGTTGAAATGCTAAAACCTAACAGACTGAGTCCTAACTTGCTAGACTACCAAGACAACCTTTCTGAGTTCTTCATGGCCTAACAATGCCAGTGCTGACTGTGAAGTCTGCTTAGGGCCTGTTTTCTAACCTGTTTAATTTTCTGTTCAAATCCTTGAAGCAGTTGTTGGGTGATTTTGGTTGGGAGGTTGGGGAAGAGACGAGAAGAAATCACTCTGCTTTAGGGTGTAGTTCCCATGACAGGATGCTGCCTAACCTAGCTTAGCCTCATACCGTGCTGACTTTTTATTTTCCAGATAATTGAAAGAGAATATAATGAACGGATACCATGAAAACCATGTCAAAGTTATGTTGTCTATAAAGATTTCTTGTCAAGATGTCTTGGATTGCACTTTTGTTGAGTGAAGCCAATATAAATACTTAAGGAATGTTGATAAAATTGAAGCATTTGGGTTATGGAATCATGTGTGATGTTAGAGGGTTTCTGTATGCGAAAGGTGTGGGTTAAGAAAAATAAAATTTTAGAAACAAATAAAAAACCATAATAATAATAATAATAATAATAATAATAATAATAATAATAATAATAATAATAATAATAATAAAGGCTATAACAAAGTATGTATGCTTCAAAGCCCACGTTTGACAAACAGCAGCGTGTTCATATGTATAAGCTGCTTCTTAGGGTCTTTAATTATAATTTGGCTTCCATGAACTTTCTCCTGGGTCTGATTGTAATTCAAGTAGCCTGCATATTAAAGTTGCTTTTGGTACATATTTTTTTTAATTTCTTTTTTGGGGGGGGAGTTATAATTTTAAACTTGAGGAAAAAGTATTCCAGAAATTCTACTGAACTTCACTGTGAACAGCGTGCATTACTGGATGAGTTGGGCCCCTTTCTGAGTTGTCAGTCTGTGATTAAAAGTACTTGGAAATTCGGAAGGAGGCTCGTGAGCACGTTTGTTGGAGTTGGAAGGAAAACCACAGAGGACGCGGGCTAGGAGAAGAGTGAGGAAGACATGGCTTCTGAGTTAGGCTGGAATGTTCCACAGTGGAGAGCACCAAGCAGCCCCAGCTTCAGAGAAAGAGGGAGGAAAGGCCACAGTGCCAGAACAACATGCGTGGGCTTGTAACTATGAGACAGGAAAGGAGAAGACACGATTTTCTGAGCTGGGACAGAAAAGGGACCCTGCTTAACAAAGCTGCATGCCTGCCAGCAGCTCCTTCAGTGACCATGCTGAGGGCGGGGTTTCTGGGAGAGAAACTTACATCATCTCCTTAAGGGGATAGTTACTGCTCTCCTACCTTTAGCTTGGCTTTAGGTGAATCAGCCTTCCTGAGGGGCGGTCCCTTGGCTGGGTGACTGACAGGCCTACCTACTTGAATTACCTCAGGGGAGGAGACAGTTGCACATAATGTTCTAATCTTTGGAGAGAACAGAACATCACATTTCCATCCAGGGCCAGAGGTGGATTCCATTAGTGAGACATCCTTCTTCAGTGGCATTTTAAGGCCCCCTTCACACAGATACACAGATATCCCTGTTTAACTTTAATCTAAATTTCTAGTTTAGTCACTTTTACATTTTTGGTCTCTTTCAATGTATCCATTTGTTTATCTGTCTTTCTAACGTCCAATTGTTTTATTTTAGAACCACCAGAGAGTTACCTCTGGATAGAATTTAAGTTGTTCACTCGATTTTATGGCAGTTTTACGAATACTTTTTCCCCCTTGTTTCAAGCAGGCTACATTGCGAAACCCCTAGACCTAAAAGCCCAAATGCTGCTAACCTTGATTGTGTATCACATAGCCCGGTCACCTCCAGACCTTCAGGTATCACGATCACTCGGACCTTCCTTCTGTAAGCGAACTTAAAAGTCTGAGGAATTCTCACCCACAGAAACTTTTCTCTGGCTTCTGAATTTCAAGGCATCTCCATGTGTGTGAGTTATCTCACACTACATTAGAAAGTTTTGCCTGAAATTTCTCTCTTGAATATGACCATGCTACCCGAATGCCCTCAGTCTAATGTTTTCCCTGCAATTTAATCATATATGCACTTTATAGTTTTTAAAATATGATTTAATTAAAATATAATTAAATCACCTCTCCCCATTTCTTCTTCCAACCTCTCCAGTGAGCATGCACGTCCCTGTGCTTTTAGAGTGAAGAGCATGCAATAGTGTATTATGAATTACTCTTTTTTTATGATTAATGATGAGTTGTATTTTTTTTTGAACAACTTTATTTTGAAAAACAAAGATAAATGTATAAATTTTAAGCGTTTTTGCATAAAAGTATATGAATACATTTTTGTCAGTGCTTGATTTTTTTTTTAAGGTTTGATAGTATGCATTAAGATCTTACTAATTACAATAAGCATAAAGTACAAGTAAGACAGGATGTGACCTAGAATTAGTCAAAGTTTTCTTGGTGTGTGAGGATTAAGCATAATGTTTTTTCTTTTCTTTTCTTTTCAAGAATTATATATAGTCTGTGAGTTGTTTCTGGGGTGTTCAGAGCTTTCTGAAGTTAGTATCCAATTATCAGTGACTGCATATTATGTCTGTTTTTTTGTGACTGGGTTATCTCACTCAGGATGATATTCTCTAGATGCATCCATTTCCTTAAGAATTTCATAAAGTAATTGTTTCTGATAGCTGAGTAGTACTCCATTGTGTAAATGCACCACAATTTGTGTATCCATTCATCTACTGAAGGACATCTGGGTTCCTTCGAACTTCTGGCTATTATGAATTATTAATCACAGATCTGCTGTGAACATTGTGGTAAATGTGTCTTTGCTGTCTGTTGGAGCTTCTCTGGGGTATATGCCCAGAAGTGGAATAACTAGGTCTTCAGGTAGCATTATGTCCAATTTTCTGAGAAATCGCCAGACTGATTTCCAGAGTGGTTGTACCAGTTTACAACCCCACCAACAGTGGAAAAGTGTTCCTCTTTCTCCACATCCTCGCCAGCGTCTGTTGTCATCTGAATTTTTGATCTTGACCAATCTGACTGGTGTGAGGTGGAATCTTAGGGTTGTTTTGATTTTCATTTCCCTGATGACTAATGATGTTGAGCACTTCTGTAGATGCTTCTCAGCCATTCAATATTCCTCAATTGAGAACTTTTTGTTTAGCTCTGTACCCCATTTTCAATAGGGTTGTTTGGTTCTCTGGTGTCTAGCTTCTAGAGTTCTTTGTATACCTTGGATATTAGGCCTCTATCTGATGTGGGGTTGGAAATGATCTTTTCCCACTCTGTTGGTTGCTGTTTTGTTTTCTTGACAGTGTCCGTAACCTTACAGAGACTTTGCAATCTCATTAAGTCCCATTTGTCAATATTTGACCTTAGAGCATGAGCCATTGGTGTTCTGTTCAGGAAATTTTCTCTTGTGCCTATGTGTTCTAAGATTTTCCCTACTTTCTCATCTAATAGTTTCAGTGTAACTGGTTTAATGTAGAGATCTTGGATCCACTTGCACTTGAGCTTTGTACAAGGAGATAAGAAAGGGTCTATTTTCATTCTTCTGCATGGTGAGTGCCAGTTGGACCAACACCATTTGTTGGATAGGCTGTCCATTTTCCATTGAAAGTTTACAGCTCCTTTGTTAAAATTCAGGTGACCATATATGTGAGGCCTCATTTCTGGATCTTGTATTCTATTCCATTGATCCATGTGCTTATCTATGTACCATGCAATTTTTAGCACAACTGTCTGGTAATATAGCTTGAGGTCAGGGATAGTGATTCCCGCAGATGTTTTCTTGTTGTTGATGATTGATTTCACTATTCTAGGTCTTTTGTTATTCCAGATGAAATTGCACATTGCTCTTTTCAACTCTATGAAAAACTGGGTTGGTATTTTGATGGGGATTGCATTGAATCTGTAAATTGCTTTTGGTAAGATGGCCATTTTTACAATGATGATGCTTACAATCCATGAGCATGGGAGATCTTTTCATTTTCTCAGATCTTCCTCGATTTCCTTCTTTAGAGGTTTGAAGATCTTGTCATACAGGTCCTTCACTTGCTTAGTTAGAGTCACACCAAAATATTTCATATTTTTTTGTGACTATTGTGAAGTGTATCTTTTCCCTAATTTCTTTCTGCACATGTTTGTCCTTTGAATATAGGAAGGCTACTGATTTGTTTGAGTTAATTTTATATCCGGCCACTTTGCTGAACTTGTTTATCAGCTGTAGGAGTTCTCTGGTGGAATTTTTGGGGTCACTTAAGTACACTATTATGTCATCTGCAAATAGTGATGTTTTTTCTTCTTCCTTTCCAATTTGCATCCCTTTGATTTCTTTTTGCTGTCTAAATGCTCCAGCCAGGACTTCCAGTACTATGTCAAATAGGTAGGGGAAGAGTGGGCAGCTTTGTTTAGTCCCTGATTTTAGTAGGATTGCTTCAAGTTTCCCACGGTTAAGTTTGATGTTGGCTGTTTGTTTGCTGTATATTGCTTTTATTATGTTATGTATGAGCCTTGGATTCCTGTTCTTTCCAAGTCTTTTAACATGAAGGCTGTTGAATTTTCTCAAATGCTTTCTCAGCACCTAGTGAGATGACCATGTGGCTTTTTTCTTTGAGTTTGTTTATATGGTGAATTACATTGATAGAATTCCATATATTAAACAATCCCTGCATCCCAGTGATGAAGCCTGCTTGATCATGGTGAATGATCGTTTTGATGTGTTTCTGGATTCGGTTTGCAAGGATTTGTTGAGTATTTTTGCATCAGTGTTCATAAGTGAGATTGGTCTGAAGTTCTCTTTCCTTGTAGGGTCTTTGTGTGGTTTAGGAACGAGGCTTATTGTAACCTCAAAAATGAGTTAGGTAGTGTTCCATCTGATTCGATTTTGTGGAGTAGTTTGGATAGTATTGGTATTAGGTCAACAATAAATGTCTGATAAAATGCTGCACTGAACCCATCTGGACCTGGGCTTTTTTTTGGTTGGGAGGCTTTTGATGACTTCTTCTATTTCTTTCCGTGTTATGGGATTATTTAGATGGTCTACCTGCTCCTAGTTTAATTTTAGTATCTGGTATCTGTCTAGAAATTCATCCATTTCTTCGAGATTTTCCAACTTTTTTGAGTATAGGCTTTTATAGTAGGATCTGATGATTTCTAGAATTTCCTCAGTTTCACTTATTATGTCTCCACATTCATTTCTGATTTTGTTAATTTGGATACTCTCAATTTGCTCTCTAGTTAGTCTTTCTAAGGGTTTACCAATCTTGCTATTTTTATCAAAGAACCAGCTCTTTGTTTTTTTGATTCTTTAAATGGTTCTTTTTGTTTCTATTTGGTCTATTTCTGCCCTTAGTTTGATTATTTCTTGCTGTCTACTCCTCTTGGGTGTATCTGCTTCCTTTAGTTCTAGAGCTTTCAACTGTGCTGTCAAGTTGCTAGTGTAAGCTCTCTCCAGTTTCTTTTTGGAAGCTCTCAGAGCTATAAATTTTCCTCTCAGTACTGCTTTTTTTTTTTTTTTTTTTTTTTTTTTTTTTTTTTTTTTTTTGCATCCCATATGTTTGGGTATGTCGTGTTTCAGTTTTCATTGAATTCTAGAAAATCCTTAATTTCTTTCTTTATTTCTTCTTTGACCCTCTATCGTTTAGTAGAGCATTGTTTAGTTTCCATGTGCATATGGGCTTTTTGTTGTCTTTGTTGTTATTAAAGACCAGCCTTAGACCACGGTGATCTGATAGGATGCATGAGAGTATTTCAATCTTCTTATATATATTGAGGCTCATTTTGTGACCTATTATGTGGTCAATTTTCAAGAAGGATGTGTGAGGTGCTGAGAAGAAGGTGTATTCTTTTGTTTAGGATGATGTGTTCTATAGATATCTATTAATTCCAGTTGATTCATAACCTCTGCTAATTTTACTGTGTCCTTGTTCAGCTTCTGTTTCCATGATCTGTCCATTCGTCAGAGTGGGGTATTGAGGTCTCCCATTATTATTGTGTGGGGTAAAATGTATTTTTTGAGCTTTAGTAGGGTTTCTTTTATGAATATGGGTGCTTTTGTATTTGGAGCATATATGTTAAGGATTGAGAGTTCCTCCTGACATATTTTCCCTGTAATGTGTAAAAAATGTCCTTCCTTATCTTTTTTATAATTTTTGGTTGAAACTCTACTTTATTCGATATTAGAAGACCACTCCAGCTTGCTTCTTAGGGCCATTTGCTTTGAAATTTTTTTCCCAACGTTTTACTCTGATATAGTGTCTGTCTTTGTCTCTGAGATGAGTTTCCTGTATGCAGCAAAATGCTGGATTCTGTATCCAGTATGATAACCTATATCTTTTTATTGGGGAATTGAGTCCATTTATGTTAACAGATATCAAGGAGTAGTATTTTCTGTTTCCTGCTATTTTTGCTTTTGGAGGTAGAATTGTGCCTTTGTGTCTTTCTTCTTTTGGTTTTCTTGCTTGGGAGTTTTCTTGTTTTTACTAGGATGTAGTTTCCCTCCTTGTATTGGGCTTTCCACCTATAATTTGTTGTAGTGCTGGATTTGTGGTCAGATATTGCGTAAATTTGGTTTTTCCTGGAATATCTTGGTCTCCCCATCTATGGTGATTGAGAGTTTTGCTGGGCATAACCGCCTGGGATGTCACTTGTGTTCGCTTAGGGTCTGCATAATGTCTGTCCAGGATCTTCTAGCTTTCATAGTCTCTGTTGAGAAGGAGGGTGTAATTCTGATTGGTCTGTTTTTATATGTTACATGACTTTTTTCCCTTACTGCTTTTAGTATTCTTTCTTTGCTTTGGGCCCTTTGTGTTATGACTATTATGTGTCAAATAGGAAGAATTTCTTTTCTGGTCCACTCTATTTGGAGTTCTGTAGGCTTCTTTAATGCTCATGGTTATCTCACTCTTAAGGGTAGGGAAGTTTTCTTCTATGATTTTTTGAAGGTATTTACTGTGCCTTTTAGTTGATATTCTTTGCCCTCTTCTATTCCTACTATCCTTATGTTTGGTCTTCTCATTGTGTCCTGGATCTCCTAGACATTTTGGATTAGCAGCTTTTTTTGCTTTTGCATCTTCTCTGACTGTTTTGTCTATGTTTTCAATGTTGTCTTTGGCCCCTGAGATTCTCTCTTCCATCTCTTGTAGTTTTTTGGAGATGCTTGCATCTGTGACTGCTGATTTCTTTTTTAGGTTTTCTACCTCTAGGGTTTTCTCTTTTAGTGGTTTCTTTATTGTTTCCATTTCCATTTTAAATTCCTTCTTTCATTCCTTTATCTCTTTGGTTCTGTTTTCCTCTAGTTCTTTGAGTGTTTTTCTTGTTTCTTCCTTAAAGATTCTAATTCTTTATGCTTTTAGGAAAAGTCCTTTTGTTCTTGTTTAAGGATCTCTATCATCATCTTGAGGTATGAATTCAGGTCTGAGTCTTCTTTTTCTGGAGTGTTTGGCCTCCCGCTGTTTGCTGTGATGGGAGTGCTTTGTTCTGGTGTTGCCAGGTTGTCTTGGTTTCTATTGGGTTTCCTCTTGCCATCTTATGTCTGTGTTTATATGTGGTCTTGTTGTCAGTGATTGGTTTCTGTCTCTCCCTTGTACCTGGCCTGTGTCCCTGGATCTCCGAGTGTTCCTGTGGCAGATGGCTTGAGTGCCTATTCTGCATGGAAGGGCTGCCGGTTGGAAACAGACAGCCCAATGCAGGGTTTCTGGTTCTCTGAACCAAGCAGGGGTGGGCACACTTTCCATGTGCTCAGCAGAGATCTCTCTGCTTCCTGGCTACTTGGAACGCCTTCTCCCCAGACCTCTGTCCCTGGATCTCCGCAGTTCCTGGTGGTGGAAGGCCTGAGCGCCTGTTCTGCACCCAAGACCGGCCAGCTGGAAACAGACAGCCCAATGCAGGGTACCTGGTTCCCTTAACCAAGTGCGGGGGGGGGGGGTTGCACTTTCTGCACGCTTGGCAGAGATCTCTCTGCTTGCCAGCTACTCGGAACGCCTTCTCACCAGGCCTGTGTCCTTGGATCTCAGCTGTTCCTTGTGGAGATCTATGAATTACTCTTTTTTTTTTTTAATTGAAAAACTTTATTTAAAAAAAAACAAAGATAAATGTACAAATTTTTAAGCATTTTTGCATAAAAGTATACTAATACATTTTTTAAGGTTGTAATTAAGTATTTGTGGGTACATAGACATACACATATGTATCTATGTAACAATAATATAGGAAAAGAGGGTATTAATTTGAGGGTATAGGAGAGAAACTACGAGGGGCTGTAGGAAGGAAAGAGGGATGTGATACAGTTCTATTTTAATTAAAATATATTCTTTTTTTTTTCTTGAACTTCACACAGTCTGTGAGTTGTTTCTGGGGTGTTCAGAGCTTTCTGGGGTTAGTATCCCATTATCAGTGACTGCATATTATGTCTGTTCTTTTGTGACTGGGTTATCTCACTCAGGATGAGATTCTCTAGATGCATCCATTTTCTTAGGAATTACTCTTAACACTTTAAGAAATAAACATGTGTTCAAAGTGCATTTTAAAATGATTGCATTATGTTTTGTTGTTTTGATCTACCAGAATATATTCAACTATTTTCTATTGGTGTTTAGGTGATTTCCAGGTTTTCTTTATTATGACTAGTTCTTAATTATGTTGTAGATGAATCATTGTCTTTTAAATTGTATTTGTCTCTCATATATTACATCCCAACCACAGTTTCCCCTTCAACCTCCCCCAATACCCATCCACTAATTCTCCATTTCTTTTTTAGAAAAGGGGCAGGCCTCCCATGGACATCAACCACGCATATCAAGCTCTAGTAAGACTAGGCACCTCCCTTTGTATTAAGGCTGGGAGAGGCAACCCAGTCAGAGGAAAAGGGTCCCCAGACAGGTCAAAGAATCAGAGAAGCGTCTTCTCCTGCTGTTAAGAGGTCTATAGGAAGTCAAAACTATAGGACCATTACAGATGCGCAGAGGGCCTAGGTCAGCCCCAAGCAGGTTTTCTGGTTGATATCTCATTCTCTGTGAGCCCCAGGATTGTTGATCCTGAGGGTTTTCTTGTGGTGTCTTTGATCCCCTCTGTCTCCTACACTCCGAACCCCCACATCCCCATGTTTCAGCAGCATTGCCCAAGCTCCACCTCACGTTTAACTGTAGGTCTCTGCTTCTATCAGTTGCTGATTTTTCCTTATTTTTAAAAGAGAGATTCCTTAAGATATAACCGTATTGAATTACAAGTTATTCCTTAAGATATAACCATATTGAATTACAAGTTATTCCTTTAAAGTATACGCTGAATGGGATGAGGCACTGTAGGAGGGCAGAACCGGGGTGGGGGTGCAATTATTGGACTGTAAAAAAAAATTAAAGATTAAAGATAATAAAAAAATGGAAGCAGAAAAAAAAAAAAAAAACCCAAAATGTACATTGACAACTCATGGCACAGAATTACTGTGAACATTTCTACTTCCAGTAATATTTTTTTTCACTTTTTTTGTAGCATTTCATGTTTTAAAAAAGTTATCAATTTGATATGCTGAAACTTGCATAATATTATGGTTTCTTATTTACATGCTTTGGTTTACTCATGACTCAGACCAGTATTTTAAACATGTTTCCATGTATTTGTGTATCTGCATACTTACTGCAATGTTTTAGCACTTTAACTATTCTTACTAAATGAGATGCCAAGAGGAAAAACATTAGTTGAGTGTAGCTCTTCTGCAGGAGGGCATCATTCTTTCTGATTTCTTTCTTTTTAAGCACAAGTAATATGTTGTTAGGATAAAAAAAAATCACAATTTTTAAGAACAAATAGTTTGCAATATTTTCAAATAACTTGTAATACAGTTCTCTTGTTTCTCATTAGTTTAATGCAGTCCCTTCCTGCAGGGAGTGCTGGATTAGAGATTGTGGCTTTGTGGATTTGTAACAACTCTTGAGCCAGGTATAGACTAATGTATCTACCTTGTCTTTACAGTGGATCAAAACTACATGCTTATTGTTGTTTTCACTTGTTAATACTTTCTAGATTGACTTAGGATTATGTTTTTGGGTTAAAAGAAAGCCTACCATAGGACTCTGTATATTCTTTCCTAAGTTCATTTCTTTGTATGTTAAGTTTTCTGTTGGCATTATTTGCAAGATGTTATTGTACTGCTTATAGCATGTTGAAAACCATAGGTTGCTGAATGTTTATAGCTCACCTTCTTTATTCACTTCCCATTAGCCTAAAAGTGAAATTTCTCAAGTCTTCTAATTCTAATTATATGGACCATGGGGACAACTTTGCCTTTTCTTTCCAACATCTGTCCATCTTAAGTATTTTCTGTGTCTCAGTATAGGACACACAGTTTAGAGACTCTACCTTCTCTGTGATGTTCTTGATTTACTTTTGGCTGTGATGTTTGCTATGGTTTATAATTGTCTTTTTTTCTAAGGTGTTTCATCTTTTCTTAAATTTTCAAAAGATTTTTATAAATAACAAAATAAAATTTTATAATTTCAGGACCTATTAAAATAATTATAGACTTTTATAATTTCAACTATTAATATTCTTTTAGCTCTTTCCTATAATATGCAGTAAAATTTTTTATTCAGGATAAACTATCTGTCTCAATTGAGTGACACTTTCTACCTCCCTCCTTGATAATGTGTTCACTAAGTTCCCATTTTCTTTTTTTAATAAGTTATTTACTTATTTTTTTTATATTCATTGATGACTTTCCTGCATTTATGTCTGTGTGAGTGTTGTCAGAGTTAAAACAGTTGTGAGCTGCCATGTGGGTGCTGGGATTTGAACTTGGGTTGTTTGGTAGAGTAGCCAGTGCTCTAACCACTGGGAAATCTCTCCAGCCCTACTATTTTCCTATTTTCTAGCAGGATTTTAGTTCTGATTAGTTCATGAAAGAATAAGCAAGCATGCTTTCTATAGTATTTAAAATACATGGTGTCAAGCTGAATTGGCAATTGTCTCACTCCTGGCCTAACAATTCTGGAACAACTTTTCAAGACAAAGAGTATGAAAAATAAAATACCATCTAATGAACTTTGACTGCCCACTGCTTGATGAACACCAGGAGCAGAATATGCCTCCAAAGCGCTGTACTAATGAAAGTTTACTGGGAGTGTCTGGGTTCCCTACCTTCCTGTCTCTCTGGCACACATACCAAGGACACAGACAAAGCCTGTTTTGAGTATTTTGTGCCAAAAACAGCTTCTAAAAACGACGTATGCTCGTTTTCAACCTCTTGGTCATTAAACACATAGTTACTGAAGGTTGTGCTACAGGTTTGATAGGTTCCGTGACGGATGTCAGCTAAGTCATTTGCGATATTTGTCTTTGTAGAGCTTATATATTTACAACTAAGATTCATTTTTAACAGACTTAATTTATTTATACCTTGTCATTTGTGTGTGTGTGTGGTACATATGTGTACAGTTGTGCATGTGGTTGTGTGTGTGTCAGAAAGCAATGTTAGGTTTTTATTTTACTCAGTGACTTCATCTTTTTTTCCTATTTTATGTTATTTTATTTGTTTACTTTTCAAGTGTCCCCCTCTCACAGTTTCCCCTCTACAAGCTCCCCATCACATCCCTCTTCCCCCTGCCTCTACTAGGGTGCTCCTCTACCTACCCACCCTCTCCCACTTTATGGACCTTGGAGTTCACCATTGACTAGATGGGAAGGCTAATAAGCCCTAGTGATGTTTCTGGTTTTGTTTTGTTTTTAAGTTTCATTTATGTGCACTGTATTTACAAACGTATCCCTCCTTCTAACTCCTCCCACATTCCCTATTCCCTGTCCAATCTAAAATTAACTGCTTTTTTTCTTCACACATAGGCACATTCGTAAATATGATGTGCTAAGTCCATTTAAAGTTGTCTGTATACACATGTTTTTAGGGCTGACCACTTGATATCGGATAACTAATTAGAGGGTAACTGATTTTGCTTTTTAATTTGGGCACTGGAAATTGAACTCAAGTCCTTGTCCTTGTATGGCAGGTACTTTGTTGATGGAGCAATCTCTCTAGAACCTCTGGTCAGAGTTTTTAAAGTTACTTTCTCATTTCTTTGCTGCTTGAATTACACATCACGGTGTCGTATCCTAATTGCTGATGTCTCAATGCCGTTGACCTATTCATTCATGGGTGTCAGGTGCTATTTTGGACACTGAAGATTCCAAGGTAAAAATAAAAGGCAAAAATATGTTTCTATGGAGTGTATCATATTTGAATGAAGTGCCAATTCCTCATATTTGCAAAAACCCATTTGATTTCATGGTGTTGTCTAAATCATAACTAGCAAAAAGAAAACAGAAAAAAAAAGAACCAATCATTCTATAAAGATCTTTATAGATGGCACAGTATAGGGGAGTTAAGAATGACCTCAACTGAAATTCTCCAGATAAGTCAGTTATTTGTATTTTAAATAGACATTAGTGTACACAGCCCCAGGTTTTCAAGTAGATCATAAAGCAGACTCAGCAGGTGTCTGTTCCCAAGTGCAGTTTTCTGCTCAGTTTTCTTGCTTCTTCTGCAGAAATCTTCAACTCATAAGCAGCAAGGAGTGGTGTGAAGCACACGTGTTTACTTTTTTAGGGCTGGGACAGCTTTATGCTTCCCCTTCTCTCATGATGGGCATTAGCTCACTGTAAGGACTTTATGAATCCAAATGTCATCGATCGGATGTGCCTCGAGGAACACGTAGCTCTAGCAGTGCTGTCCTTTACTGAGGACATGATAGCTATGCTTTTGTCCTATGGGGGTTATTCAGCCACCATGATGCCGTTTGGTGCCTTTAGACATTAGAGAAATAAATGGTGCTTAGCTGAATTCATTCACTCACTGGACAGGGAGATATTTGCTGAGCACCTTCTATGATCTGAGCCCTGCTTTTGTGCATCTTGTTGACAAGTAAATACTGAACCAGTGAGTGTGTGTGTGAGAACTGTCCCAGCAGTGAGGCCAGACGAGCTGGGAGAACAAGACCTGGGTAGGTTGTTCAAGCAGCACCGACTACATCCCATAGCTTGTTTGCTTTCTTTCTTCATCTTTTCCCCCCTTCCTTTCTTTTCCTTCTCTCTCTCTTCCTGTTTCCTTTCTTCCTCCTTTTGCTCCTTCTTCCTTCTTCTCCCTCCCTTGTTCTTCTCCCATTGTTTTCCATTCTCCATTTCTTTCTGTCTCCTCCCTCCCTCCATCCCTCCCTCACTTCCTTCCTTCCCTTCTTTCTTCCTTTCCCATCCTTTCTCTCCCTTTCTCGACCCTCTCCTACTCCTTCTCTCTGCTTTTCCCTTCCTGTCTTTTTCCTTCTCAACAATGTTTTTTAAAATAAAAGTCATCCAGAAGCTAGCCTTACGATGTCATCTATATACAGTAACCAATGAGTTCTACGAATTGGCAGCTGGCTCCTAGCTGAGTCCTAGCTAGGTATAGATACAGTGATGAACACGAAAGGATTTTTCCTAAGTCACATTCACCAATGACAACAGTAACTATGACAATCGACATTTACAGGGTCTTCTATGTATGGAACATAATGCTAAGTACTCTAGAGCATATATCATAACCTCAGAACACTCTAGAAGGTAGGTGCTATTAGTATCTGCACTTAATAGATAAAATGATAAGGCATATGTCCTTAGGATCATACATCTAGGAAGCAGTGGTCTCACAAAGCCATCGTGAACTAAGCTCTTAAAAATGAAGACTAGGGAAAGTACATGAATCTGCACACTTGGCCAAGGGTTCCCTCCTAGTTTTTAGTATTTCTAAAATCAAGTAGATACTCTTCAATGGAATTTGCATGTGTAGTGCTTTGTGTTCAGTAAGGAAAAAGACAAATTATTGTACAGAAGGCTCTGATTTTGTATCACTGTTGGTATTGACCTTTCCTGGTTCCTTTCTAAGGAGCATGTTGGCAGCTTTTTGGCCAATTGGGATTTCAACTTATAAACGATAAAAGGAAAAGAGAAGGAAGCCTTAGCTCTCTTGGCTATAAAAAGAAATTTTTTTAAAAAGTTAATTTTATCATTAAATAATTTTATGTGTGTGTGTATCAACTTGTGCCTTTGTGCATGTGAGCGCAGTGCCCTCAGAGGCCATGAGATGGTGTTGTATCTCCTGGTGCTGGAGTTACAGATGACTGTGAACCACCCAATGTGAGTGCTGAGAATCAAACTCTGGCCCCCTGGAAGAGCAGTATGTGCTCTTAACCAGTGAGCCATCTCTTCATGAAAGTTTTGACGCAGCCTACCAGAATGTTTTAAAGTTTCTGAGTTCTATCACTGCTTGCTATAATGGTTTGTATGAGATGTCACCCATAGTCTTGGGCATTAGAATATTTGATACTCAGTGGTACTATTTGGATAAGATAGGTTTAGAAGGTGTGGAGGAAGTGTGTCACTGAGACCAGCTATGAGGTTTCATCTTAGTTACTTCTCTATTGTTGTGAAGTGACACCTTGATCAAGGCAATTTACATGAGAAATCACTTGATTGGGACTTGCTTACAGTTTTAGAGGGTAAGTCCAGGATCATCATGGAGGTGGGGTGGGGAGCATGATAGCAGGCAAACATTGATGGTGGTGGAACAATAGCTCAGAGCTTACACTTGACCTGCAAGATGGAAGCAGAGAGAGAGGGAGGGGAGGGAGATGGGGAAGGAAAAGCTGGGTTTGGTGTGAGCTTTTGAAATCTCCACCTCCACCTCCAGTGACACATCTCCTGATTCTTTCTAAATAGTCCACCAATAGGAAATCAGGCCATCAAATACATGAGCTTATGATGCCCATCCCATCCAAACCACCCAGGTTTCAAAAGCCACATGTTAATCCAAGTTCACTCTATTTTCTGCTTGTAGTTCAAGATGGAATCCCTCAGCTCCTAGCTCCAACCACCATGCCTCTGCTCTGCCATCATGGGCTCTAACACTATGAAACTGCGAGGAGGCCAAACAACCTTTTCTTTCTATAAGTTGATCCATGTGCTTTGTCATAGCAATATAAAAGTTACTAAAAACATTCACTATTCATGCACACATCCCTAAACATCTGGTTTCTAGGTCTCAGGTGAAAGCTGAGGAAAATTGACCTTCACAGCCTTTCGGACACAGCAAGCACCTACTTGACTCTTCCTCCCACCTCATTCCTTCATCAGGTATGTACCATTGACTCATTCTTCAGAGGTGAAAGGAATCTAGTGAGATTTAATAATAGACTCAAGGTCATACAGTGAGGAACAAAATCCTTTCAATCTTTAAAACATAGATTTGACTCCAGGGAATGTTATATCTTGCCTGAAAAGATTTTCTGTGTAGCATAGGATCAAGGAGGATAGAACCATGTGTGGATCTGAGATAAACTGGATCACTTTGGCTTTCTAACTACTATGTGATCTTCCCCCTCCCCTGCCCCAACATTTGCTATTATCCCGTATGCCACAAGACTCACCAGAAGCGATAACAAGCTTTCAGAGCTGGGAACAGAAGAAATTGCTTTTCTGTATAAAGCATCTAGCCTCAGGTATTTCAGATACCACCAAAAATCTAATGGCCAGCACCTTTGCCTTTGCCCTGAATCCTCCTCCCTGGGTTTGCTTTCCCCAGATAGACTCTTAGGTGGGGACTGATATTATCACAAGCATCCACTACAAGACCGGGCTACACTTTTGCCACCTATGCCTGGGAAAGTAAGTCACAAGTATAAAGAAATTACACATTTTTTGAGGCGATTAGCCCTGAGATTATTGAAAAATATAGGCAGTTTTTATAGGTTTGCATTAGATTTTGCTTGGTTTTTGGAAATCAGAAACTAGATAGAGCTGCTGAATAATAACATTATATATTCAAAGTTTTAGAAACAATGGTAATAACCACCACAAAATCCTGACATGCTAAAGCAAGGAAAAACACAATGGATCACATGTGGATCACGTGTGGATCACAATGATACTGGATTTACACATAGAAATTCATTTTCAGGAAGGAGCAGAAGAAACTACTGGAAAGGAAGAAATAGAAGAAGGCAGAAGAGAATGAAGCAATGGGGATGGATAGACAAGAGATACATGGACAGAAGGAAGGATGGACATGAAGTGAGGTTAATACTGCTGGACAGTAATTCCAGGTCATTAGGATGCAGCTATTCCCACAGCAAGTGTCTTCCTGAGCACCACACCCTTCTCTCACCACAAAGTGATAAACTAGCCAATGGAAATGAGAGAAGTACAAACCACGTAGCCAGTCCTTATGGGGATTTTATTCCATATCAAACCCCCATACATATTATGCCAGGATTGGCATGAGCTCTCTGAAAGGAAACAGCAGTATGATGGTCACACGGCGTGGATTGCACCCCGATGACTATCTCAGCCAGCTGTAATTATCATGTTCATCTGGAAGCTGAGTGGTTCCAGTAATAGAAATGGGTCATGGGAAGTGTGGGTTATTGTCCTTTCGCGTCATTATATGACATTGGTTGGTTGAGCTCCAGGCCTTGGTTTCTTTATTTGTTAAACGTGGACAAGAACTTCCTGTCTTAATTATTTCACAGGGACATTGGGAAGATGAAGTGTGGAAGGGTATGTACCCACATATTTCAATAAGAATGAAATGCTAGAAGAATGTAAAACCGACCTTGTGCATTTTCACTTAACAAAGTGGTGGGTAGGTAAGGAAGGGGGTTGTTAGAATGGTATTATGTGCAGAAGGCTTGGTGACTCAAAGAAGTGTCTTTTTTCTCCCCAGTAATATCTAGTCTGGGATTGTTACTGCTTTCTTGGTGATTTTAGGCATTCCCTTCTCCTTCAGGAATGCCAAAGGAGCAAGCACCATTCTGCTGCTGTAATTTGTCATCCTTGCAGCCTGAGCAAGACGCACGGAGACAGTTCCGTAATTAAGCTTTTCAACGTGCATCATAAAGTTTCGTTCTGGCAAAGGCTATATTTATCAGCTAACAAGTATTAAATCACCCCACTACTCAAGCCGTTTCTCACTTGAATATGCTCCTTTCAAAACACAGCAGCTTTCCTTGCTTGGTTTGACGAATAAAAGTCTTTACTTGGAAATTCGATGGTGATGTGTGGTTTTATGAAGTAGAAATACACCCCGGCACTGTTCTAAGCCTGGCTGACTCCCATCTTCCAAGGGGGTAATGGGAGACATCTTTGCCCTGCAGTCTTTCATAGTATCCTTTCAGTAGCTGCCAGGACATGGATTTCCTTAGCTATTTCTTTTCTGAAGGGAAAGAAGCAGGTGGAAATTGAAATGCAGCAGGGGTCTTCAGCATGATTGAAACAGTGAGGTGACAATGATTTTGGTATTGAGGAGGGTGGAGCCTCTGTTCATATTGTAACATCTTAACAAAATGTACAGAAGTATGGAACAATATGCTTAGACTGAATAGCTGTGAAGTATCTTAGGAATGTCTTGCAAGAATGATTCTATAACCCACTTCCCTCTTCACAAGTTTTCCCTCTCTTGTAGGACATAAGTATTCCAATGTTCAGGACACTTTTTGCCCAATGACTTCAGATATATATATATATATCTGTTTAAAACAACATAGTAAAGGCATTTGAATGAATTTTTTAGGTACTTGAGAAAATAAAGACAAACATTAATCAAACATGGACCGGAATCATGCAACAAATCAGTTTGCATTATTTTATATCAGAAACTACATTTTATTTTTTCTTTCTATGCTTTCAAATGACATTAGCCATATGCAGGCATTTTTGTTTTTCAGTTTTGCCCTTTATTGATAAACTATCCTCACATGCCAGAAGAACAGATCCAAGTTTGCTGATAAGCCAGAAAGCTCTCCCAGTGCTTGTGTAGGTATGCATTCGACACACTGACATACACGAAGGTGAACATAACTTCAACACTACCCAGGGACTAACTCTTTGGATAAATGTTTCCTAGTTTATGAGCTGAGACAATTACTTCTTTGCTTTCAAAATGAAATATGGGCTGGAGATATATCTCAGTAGGTAGAGTTCTTTACCTAGCATTCAAAAAGTCCTGGGCTCAGAACCAAGCATCACACGAACAGTCAGTGCATGGTGGTTTGAAAGAAAGAGGCCCCCATGTATTTGAGTGGAATGGCACATATATTCGAGGGTTGGCTTCCCAGCTGGTGAAACCATTAGGAAGGATGGGGAAGTGTGGCCTTATTGGAAGAGGCTTGACAACTCCAGGAAGGTTTTGAGGTCTCAAAAGCTCAAATGATTTCCAGTTAGCTCTCTCTACCTCTTGGTTGTGCCTTGTTTACCTGCCTGCTACTAAGCTGCCTGACATGATGGTCATGGACTCATCCTCTGAAACTGTAAATCCCAATAAACTCATTTTTTCCCTGCAAGTCATCTTGTTCATGCTGTTTCAATACAGCAACAGGAAAGTAACCAAGATGGTAGTATACACAGCATTTAAGAGGCACATGTAGGGGCTGGAGAAATGGCTCAGTGGTTAAGAGCACTGACTGCTCTTCAAGAGGTTCTGAGTTTAATTCCCAGTAACCACATGATGGCTCACAACCATCTGTAATGAGATCTGATGCCCTCTTCTGGAGTGTTTGAAAACAGCTACAATTTACTCATAAATAAAATAAATAAATCTTAAAAAAAAAAAGAGGCACATATAGAAGGATTATAAACTGAAGGCCATTTTTGGTTAATAGCAAATTTGTGGTCAGCCTTAAATCAGTTTTAAAAATTATTTAAAAATTAAAATTTCATCATTTAAATCATCATCATCAAAAAATAAAATTACACCATTTCCCCCTTCTTTTTTCCTCCCTCCAACTCATCTCTTGCCCAATCTCCATTCTTAATTTCATGGTCTCTTTGTCTTCAATCATTATTGTTATATGTATGTATCAATACATAAATAAAATTTGCTGAGTCTGTTTAGTATTGCTTTCTATATGTGATCTTGTGGCTGACCACTTGGTATTGATACTCTCTCTTGCCATTCCTTAGTTGCCTATAGTTCAGTGTTTAGGGACAGGGCTCCCTAGGATTTCCCCTTATCATGTCTACTGGTGTTCTTGTCTAGGTGTCATTTAGACAGTCACACTGTTGAGATATCATGGGTATATCTTCCTTGTTATTCCTAGGAGACTCAATTTCACAGCAGATTTCTTGGTCTTTTGGCTTTTGCAATCTTTTTGCCCTCTCTGCCAAGATGTCCCTTGAGCTTTAGGCACCGTATTTGTATTGTAGTTGTATGCACTGGGTCCAGGTACCTCATGATCTTTGCATTTGCTCTTTGCATTTTGGCCAGTTGTGGTTTTCAGTGGTCTCTGTCTGACAAAGAGAGATTTCTTTGATGAGGGATAAATATAGTTCCAGTGAAGTTATGCTATTTAGGCAGACAGTGCTACTACAAGACCCATAGACTAATAAAAAAAAAAAAGAGAGAGAAAGAAAAAACACCACCAGTCATGAGAAAATCCCCACTTGAATTGGCTAGGGGAATCCAAAAGATATTCCTAAACAGTATATACTATTGCTGTTGCCCTTTGCTGCCTCTGGAGATTGAAGGTAAGAATCTATTGTTGAAGACACTGTGCACCTTAGAAGCAGGACACAGAAAGGGGCTGGGTCTGGCCTAAGAGCCTCCTCCCTGAGACTAGTTTTCACAGTACTGAAAGGCGCTATGCAAGATGGCTAACAAGTGAGGGAAGGAATCAATAGTTTTATCTGTTTATGATACCTATGAGCACAACAATGGCCAACGTGGCAAGATGTCCCCAAAGCTGCAATAGGAGAACTCATGTCTTGGGAGTAACCAACTGCTGTCTAATAGGACTCAAACCTTCTCAGCAAGATGAAAATCATGTCTAATACTGGAAACATAGCCAACACTCCAGGTCTCATAAGGTTATAGATTTTAGAGAAGAGTCCGTTATTACCACTTTACTAATTAGCACGACTTATAACCGTATTAGCAACATCTGCCCTTACACCCACACAATCTATTTATTTAGAGACAAAATAGCATTATTTTGCTTTTCAAATTAACAACACACAGCTTGCTTGGAAATCTGAGGTTCAATTTCTCTCAAGCCAGAAATCATGGGACCAAATACTGAAGTATATGGGTGTCATACCACACTGCTACGTTAGCAAATATTGAGGGATTTGAAACGCATCTATTTTCTGATTAGGAGAACTTTTGTTGAACAACAGAAAATTCATTATCTATGACACAATCCAAGTGTCATAATGGACAGCACCAGCCACATGGGACCTGATGTTAAAGATGAATAGACTTCCTCTCAGTTTCTCTTTAACTTTTATCCCATATATGAAGCCTGGAATTTTCTTTATGGGTAAAATGCATTGTGTGACTTGGAAAATGAAGATGATTCATGTCATTTTCTGACAACCTACAGGGGGTCCCTTTGTGGGTCAAGCAGTTTTTCAAACTGTAGTCTATGAGACTTACTACCCAGAGCTTCAGAAAGTAAACAAGAAACAAAAAATGTTCTGGAAAAATCTTGCATTTCAATAATATATGTGAGGTTATGAAATGAAATTTGGTAATGATTGTTATTTATTCAGAACTGAAGTTTTCAAATGGATAAAAAAGTTTTCCCATGAAAGAGAACTTTGGTTTAGTATAATTCTGGGTCTGGGTTATTTGTGACTTATAAACTCCAATAAAGATTGGTGATGAAAAGTCAGAAAGGTGGGGAAGAAGCACAGTCTAAGAAATGATCATTTTACTGTGGGTGGTTGCTATCAAAGTTATAGCATTGTTTTTACATTTCATATTAAAATGACAGTAAGTGAAGACACATTCTTAAGGAATTTCTCTCCACAGAAAGAAAAAATAAGACAATTAATAACAGAGCATTGTGAAAGCAAAAATCACAAAGTAAATGTAGAAAACAAGAACACAGACACTAAATATAACTCTTTAAAGCTTCTATGACACTCAGGGCAGAGGTGATGCAGCCATCAAAGTTGGAGTGAGTAAATCCATCCCCTCCGCACACTAGAAAAGGGTTGAGATGAAGAGTCATCTGGCCAGGACTGTTGGCAAATGAGTTTGTAACCTGAAAAAGCAAAAATAAAGAAAAAAAAAGATTAGAGTTGACATTCAGCCATGGTAATGCCCACCAGGCTTTTGCTACCTGGAGAAATTAAAATTTTCTGTGTGGAAAAACACAGAATATCCCAAAGGTTTCCCCTTGTCAAAATCTTTGAATATATTTTAATTATCAAATAACTGGAAATGTACTGATTTTCTAGATTTGTAGATGCTATGGTTTAAATGCTTATCTACCATCTCCAAATTCATATGTGCACTCCTATGCTGAATAGTTTTAGGTCAACTTGACACAAGCTAAAGTCATCTGAGAGGAGAAAACCCCAATTCACAATAACCTGGGCCTATGTGACAAAGACCTTGGATAAGGGAGGCACCTAAGAATCAATGAGCACGGAGTTGTGACCTTTCTTTTACTCACTATATTTCCCTATATTCCCTATATTTCCCTACATTTCTACTGGGGCTCCTGCCTGGCTACCTTCAATCCACCCATAAAACTTTTGACCCAAAATTTATTCTGTCTACAGGCAATACAGTGATAAGGGATGGAGGATAGTCCAAGGGAATGGTCAACCAATAACCAGCCAAATTTGAGACGTGTTCCATGGGCAAGCACCAATTCCTGATACTATTATGACACTCTGCCATGCTTGTAGACAGGAGTCTAGTATGGCTGCCATCTGAGAGGCTCCGGCTAGCAGCTCACTCAGACAGATGCAGATACCCACAATGGCTAGATGTTGAGGATTCTTATAGAAGAATAGGGGAAAGGACTGTGGACCCTGAAGGGGTTGGGAACTTCATAGGAAGCTTACCAAACTCAACTAACTTGGACCCTTGGGGCTCTCACAGAGTGAACCACCAAACAAAAGGAATACATGGGCTGAAGCTAGGCTTTTCCACTCATATGTAGCAGATGGTCTGCTTCACCTTCATGTGGGTCCCAAATTACGGGAGTGGCAATATCCCAAAAGTTGTTGCCTCTCTGTGGGATATATTCTTCTAGCTGGGCTGCTTTGTCTGCCCTCAGTGGGAGAGGATGGGCTTAGCCATCCAGAAATTTAAAGTGCTAGGGTGGGAGATATCTAGGGGTCCCCACCTGCTAGAAGAGAAGGGGTGAATGGGGGAAGGATCATGGGAGGGGATACCTGAGATGCAGGCAGTAAGCAGAATGTAAAGGGAATAAGTACAAACAAACAAGGAATAACCTGGGCACATAGGGACCCACAGAGACTGAACCACCAAACAGAGTACATTTGGGATGGACCTAGGCTCTTAGCACATGTATAAAAGTTGTGCAGCTAGGTCTTCATGAGAGACTCCTAAAAGCAGGATCAGGAGCTGAATCTGACTCTGTTGCCTGCCTTTGGATCACTTCCAGCTAACTGGGCTGCCTTGTTTGCCACAACAGGAGAAGATGCACCTAGTCCTTCTGGAACTTGGCATGCCAAAGTGGGTTGAAATCCATGGAAGGACTCACTTTTTGAGAAAAAAGGGAGGACTGGAGGATGGAAGAGGGGAGGGGGAGGGAGGAGCTGGCAGGAAAGGAGGAAGGGAAAGATGAGGTAGGGATATAAAGTAAATAAAAAAATACAACACAGCAAAAAACCACATTATGTTTTAAAAAAATGAAAAAGAAAGAAAGAAAGAAAGAAAGAAAGAAAGAAAGAAAGAAAGAAAGAAAAAGCCCTTATAAGAGCAAGCTACAGGCAAGTCTGAAGGGCATTTTCTTATTTTGTGATGGATGGGGGAAAGCCAAGCCCATTATAGGTTGTCAGATTCCTGGGCTGCTGTCTTGGGTTCTATAAGAAAGCATGCTGAGTAAGCCATGAGGACCAGTAAGTCAGCAGACAGCACCCATCCACGGCCCCTGCATCATCTCCTGCCTCTAGGTTCCTGCCCTGCTTGAGTTCCTATTCTGACTTGCTTTGATGATAAATGGTGATGTGGACATGTAAGCCTAATAAACCCTTACCTCCTCTACTTGCCTTATGGTCACAGTATTTCACAGAGCAATAGTGACCCTAGTTAGATAGCTCCTAACCACATCAGTGATAGTATTTGAGGAATAAACCTTCTTGAATGTGAAAGGTTCTGCATAAGATACAGTCCCAGCCAAACTTGTTGACAGCTTCTAACATGTGAGCTAAAATCTACCAACTATAAAGAAAACAGGATCCCACCAGACACTGAACTTGCCATAGCTTTGGCCTTTGCTATCCTACCCTCCAAGACTGTGAGAAATATGATTCTTTTGCACATATGCCCTATGTAATGCATAACATTACATTGTTATGCAGGCTAAGCATACCCCAAACACTTTTTCTCTTCTTTTCTCATGTAGTTTCTGAGTACTGTTCTCAGATGTCTTCTGTCAGCACGGGGGGTGGGGGTTGAATTTTAAAACATCACATCCCTGTCCTAGTCCAGAGAGTAACCTCCTTCTGTTTACTATAACCTCCTATGTGTTGGAGGGTTGTTCAGCATTTGTAGGCTGGGTTGAACAGGTGAATTAATATAGTGCTATCAATCCATATAGGAGACTATGGGACTCTGATAGATGCATAGCTTTGGCAGTCAAGGTCATTCCAAGGGAAAGAAAAGCATATTTAAATGTCTAGTCTGTAGGTTACTTTAGGTCACTATGTATATGTGTGGGCACACATAAATGTTGGGGTGGGGTAGTATAGAGGAAGGGGCATGGCAGGGAGGACAGATAGAAAGGATAAAATATTAAGAATATAGTAACTATTACATAAAAATACCCATTGAATACCCATAGTACTTACTACTTAATGGGAGAACAATAAGCTGAATGTAGAGATTTGTTTTATTTTATTTTTATAACAAGGTCTATAATATTTAAAATGATGAAGGTGGAGGCTATTTCCAGGAAAAAGTATCCACAGGATCAGTTGGATGATGCCATTAAGAGTTTACAACTAAGAGAATAAGTGGGAGTTAACTTATGTTGGACACAGAGATGGTTGGCTACTGAGACATGCCAACCTTCACAGAATACCAGCAAAGGCATACTTATGGCAGTGGGAACTAATTCAGCCTTCATGGGGCAGCCTTTTCACATAAAGCATCACATGGTGACTCTCTCAGTCTATTGGCTTCATAGTGGGTACTTCAGTAGAGGCTAGAAGGATTTGTTTCCTCTACCATTAGGAAAAGAATGAACACATAGCACTCACACTATTTGAACTATAGTGTGGAGATTTTAGATTCTAGATCAAGGTAGTATGTACCCTTAGAATTTATTTTGAGTGTGCATGTACATGCGTGTATGTGCCGTGTTAATGTGTATACATGGGTGTGCACATGTGGAGGCAAGAGGTTAACAGAGGATGTCTTTCTCTATCCTTAATTTATGTCTTTTTAGATAGGGTCATCCCTTAGACTCTTTCAGAACAGTGGTTCTCAACATTCCTAATGTTGTTACCTTTTAATATACTTTCTCATGTTATGGTGACCTCTAGCCATAGAATTATCCTCATTGATTTTTAATCACTATACTTTTGTTACTGTTAATAATAATAATATAAATCTCTGATATGTAGATGGTCTGAGGTGACTCCTGTGAAAAGGTAGTTTGACCTCCAAAGGGGTTGTGACCCACAGGTCACGGAAAAACTTTGTGGAGATTCCTTGTTTATGTGCCACATTTTGTCTCCCTGTACCCTTAGTAGCTGAGATTGAGTCCACAGTCTTCAGCATTCTGGCCAAGTGGTCTACCACAAAGCTGTTCCTAGTCCTTCTATTTTGCTTTAATAAAAGATAAAGACCTTGAGACCCCCCCCCCATTTTACCCATACACAAACAGCATTCTGATAGATTCAGACTCATATTCACTACTTTTATGACTACTTTATAGAAACATATATATCCACAGAGAAGATAAACTTGAACCCTTTTAAATAAAGACCTTTGGGTATCAAAATAGCACCTATTGGGGGCAGAGAAGCACAGATTTGGGTATCTAACTAGAGCTTTCAATTTCTGCTTGGTTAGGATTTTAATAAATTGAATCGTTTGATTTATCAGTAAAACACTAGGCAAGGGAGGAAACTTCTCAGGTCTTAGATATTTAGGTGACAACATTTTCAAAATGTTTCAAGAATGAAAGTAAGGAAATCATAGTTTTCCTGGAAACAGGATATATGGTAGAGAGAACTCTGGCAGGACCTAAGACCTTGGGGTAAGCTTTCTGTTATGACGTCTCTCCACTATAGGGAAGGCTTGGGAGTTTTCATTTTACTCTGCAGGTGGATTTAAATCACTTGTAAAAAATCTGGCCTTTTCTGCTTTGAATTTATACATCAGATCCATCTACGTTCATAGGCATGGTACATTAGCCATCCCAAGCAAGAACAAGTCCTTTCTGGACAGCTGTGTCACATGTGAAGCAGAAAAACCTGAATTTGCACAGGGCTGTTTCATCCCTGCCATATATATTAAATACAACTATTGCAATGTGGTTCCTGGCTGTGGCTGGAAGCATAGCCACAGACTGTATTATTGTGAGAGATTGTGGTTTTCACAATGGCAAGATCCTCTCTTCCAAGGCTCTCTGCTTTCTCCATATGGCTGAACACACTTGCCAACACACACCCCATGCTTTCATATTTTCCTTGCTGGGTAATTGCAGAATGGTTGATTCCATCTTCAATGCAATGGGACTGACTGATTTCTACCAAGCTGCTGGCTGGTTAACCAGTGGCCCACTTTTTCAGCCATGTGATCTGGCATCAGGCATTTACTATTCAGTAAATTAAATTATTCGGCACAGATGAGCAGACATATTTCCTCAAGCTCTCTTCTGCGTATCATTTTAAGTCTAAGAGGGTGTAGGTTCATTATGGAGATGGCAACTGGAAGGTACTAAAACCAACACAAGTTGGGATTTGATGAGTGTCTATGCCTCATAGGCTCATACCTCTTGTATGTGAATTTTCTGGATGCATAAATTTTAACTATTTAAATGTTTTGTTTTAAAAATTATATATAGTGTACTGAGTTTGGTCAACCTGACACAAACCTAGACATATCTGGAAAGAAGAAATTTTTTTTGGATTTATATGTTTTATGATATATGAGTACACTGTAGCTGTCTTCAAACACATCCAAAGAGGGCATCAGATGGTTGTGAGCCACCTTCTGATTGCTGAGAATTGAACCCAGGACCTGTGGAAGAGCAGGCAGTTGTGCTCTTAACCACTGAGCCATCTCTCCAGTCCCAGGAAGAAGAAATATTAATTGAGAAAATGTACCCATAAGATTAGCATATAGGGAAGTCTGTGAGGTATTTTTTTTACTATGTGACCGACGTGGGAGGGCATGGCACATTTGGATGATACCGTCACGAGGCAGGTGGTCTTGGGATATATGATTAAGCAGGCTGAGCAAGCCGAAAAGCAACAATCTTCCATGGCTTCTACTTCAATTCTCTCCCTGCTTGAGTTCCGGCCTGATTTTCCTCAGCTATCAACTATTACTTAGAAGTATAAGATAAAATAAATATTTTCCTTTCAAAGTTGCTTTTAGTCATGGTGTTTTACTAAACCAAAAGAAATCCTACACACACACACACACACACACACACACACACACACACACACACACACAAACTCCCCCACACTATTTTAATAATAATTGAAAATACATTTTTTCCAAACATACAAAGTTAATAGATATACTTGAATAAGCCTTTCCGAAGACTCAGTAATATTCAGTATTTGACTCCATTAACTACACAGAGCTGTTGACATCTAATGTTTACATTCTTCTCTGGACAATCTATCCTCCCTCAGTTCTGTCTAGAGCAGTAGCTCTCAGCTTGTATGTCATGATCCCTTTACAGGGGAGTCAAATGACCTTTTCATAAGTGTGGCCCAAGACCATCAGAAAACTCAGATATTTACATTATCATTCATAATAGTAGCAAAATTACAGTTATAAAGTAGCAATAAAAATAATTTTATGATGGGGGAGGGTCATCACAACATGAACTGTATTAAGGGTCACAGCTTTAGCAAGGTAGAGATATGGGAAACATGGCTTTCTCATGAGAGTATATTATTGAGTTCTATTGGGGTTTTCCTTTGAGCCATTGACATTTCTTCTGCAAGTTCAGATCATACATAATAGAAAAGAGTATAAACAGAGTTTCTTTTCAGTAAAACAAAAGTTCCCAGGCAGCAGCTAGACTGTTTAAATAATTAAATAATTTGTGGTTCAGGGGCTGCCTACTTTAATGAGAAAATAACCCACTTCACATGTACGAAAGCTGTCTCCTGACTCCTCTATGGTATCTTGTAATTTGGGAAATAAGACAAATATTAACTAGATTAAGAGAGGAAATATAATGAAATGCAAAAGAAGTAGTAAAATCCCACGAGTACAGAGATAATAAAGAAGAGGAAGGACCCCTTGAGGCAGGGCCTGTCCTGCTCCTCATTGTCTGGGCTTTAATGCATTCAGCCATATTGGCCCAAGCTCTTCATTTTCTTAGCCTATCTAAATGAACAGCATCACATAGAACTGACGGGAATAGCTGCCGATCAGAGACTCGACCTTCCCACCTACAAAGGTAAATGCCCTGAATCCAGAACCAAGTCTGGTTTTCTTCCAGACCATTCATCTTGGAAAACAAGTTTCTCCAACTGTCACAGTGTACCAGGGGTGGCATGTACAGGAACTCCTGACAGACATCAGGAATCAATTGTGGCATTCTTTTCCACTAAGCTCAAGAAGTGGCTGCAACACCTTTGCCTTGGTGCTCTAGGCAACCATTACCAGCTGACTGGAGCTGGCAGTAGTTAGGACTCCTATATGTCAACCATACACCAGAAGGCTAATGAGGAAACATGTAATGAGAAATGCAGGGATGAATCACTTGCTCCCTAGTTTCTTCTCACTAAAGTTAGGATAGTCTCATGCTTTTCCTTTCTTCAAATCAGAGAGCTTTTAATGTGAAGGAAAAAAAAAAGATTGTAGCAGAGTCGCATTTTCATGTTAGAAGCTCAATTATAGTTCCTTCCAAAATTTTCTAACCTCCCCCAGACTACCACCCTCCCATAGAGTGTCATACCAAAGCTCCGACTGCATACAGAAATAAAGCTTTGTGTGCAGGTGTAGTTCTGCAGAAGCACATATTACAAAGAACAGAAATTGTGGGCAAAATTGAGTTGGAAAAGATGACACTGAGTATCACTGGAAAGCCATTAGCAGCTCCACTGTCCCAGCCTCTGCTTTTAGCTGCAGTGATTCATTCTCTGGAGCCAAAGCCTTGAACTTTGTGATGCAAGTCCTGGGAGGTAGTTGCTTCTAAAAGAGTTGGTTTTGATATAAATTTACAAAAGTGATTGGGGATGTAGAGTTTTCCATTAGTTCACCATGTTGGTGCAGAGGGAGTGTGTTTGTTGTTTCATTGTCTGTACTTGCACCTTTGTTGAAGAACCTATTATGGTGGAAAGATTCCCAATTCTTGACCCCACTGAGAAAATTATTACTTCCACCAAAGGAAGGCATTTCTGTAGAATTTTCAGGTTTTCCTCTGTAATACTTCACATTTTTAAAGCTTTATTTCTGTTGTAGAAAAGCATGTGCTAATTACTTCAAAACATAAGTAGCAGATATGAATTCTGTATGGTTCCACCAATATGTTCCTGACAGCACCCAATAGTCCTTCTCACCCACAGGGGGCATATTCCAAGATACTTGAATATCCAAGATAACAGTGGGTAAACATGAGTTCCCCCTTCCCTTATGGCTTGGCTTCTATAATTAATCTAGCATGGGTAACTGAAGATAAAAAATATTCAGAAGCAAACAATTTATACATCTATTGTGACACTTTGTTCTCACATTAGCTTAACAAAATCTCATGTGCCCTCTCATCTGTCCAGAATGTGAGTCACCTTTAAGTCCAGCATATCCATACTTACAAGGTTAATTTTTATATGAATTAGCACTACTTGCCTTACAGGTATTCTTCATGCAAATGTTATTACAATACTTCAGTTATCTTATTTTACTATTATCTATTATTAGTATTCTACTGTGTTATAAAAAATTAACACTAGTACATAGTTATAGAAAATAATAGTATATACATAGGCAGAATTGTTATTTTCAATTTTAGACATTCATTGTCTTTGTAGAAACCACTCATGGAAAATGGAGGGAATATAGGATGAGCTAATTTGTATAAAAATTAACCTTATAAGAGATTGGATAATTTTACCATTCTTATATTAAATTTCAGTGTGTCACTTTGATTCCTGTAGGAATGCATGAGTCTTGATAGCACAGATGTCTAAGCCCTTACTTGTGATTTTAATAGTAATATGGTATTTTTCAAAAATAATCTTGATTCATTCTAGTAGACCTATTGATGGTGACTCTTAAATTTTATCTGAATCCAGGGACTCCTGTTTTCTTGTAGTTACACTTTCACTTGCCTGAGGTGACTGACTATTAATAGCCCAGCCTTGCATTTCTCCTATCCGTTGTCTATGTGTGTGTGTGGCGGGGGTGGGGGGTACTGGCCATACTGGCAATAATGCAGAGCTACGAAGGCTGAAATAGATGGAATTGATTCCACAGTCCCCTGACTTCTCTAGCATGTGGCTATGACACCAGAGTAGCCATAATGGCCCATGTGTTAAAGGCTTGTTTCTCACCTATGGTGTGGCAATTACTTTTAGATAGGGGCCTGTAGGAGAAAGTTAGTTCACTGGTCATGTTTGAACTTGGATCTTTTTATTGTGCTGCTCATTTGCTGTGAGGTGAACAGTTTATGTCTTATATGGCTGTCTTAGTTTAAATGCTAAGTCTCTGTGAAGAGATATCACGCTCACTGCAATTCTTATTGGGGTTGGCTTATAGTTTCAGAAGTTTAGTTCATTATCATCATAGTGGAAAACATGGCAATATGCAGGCAGACAGTGCTGGAGAAGGAGTTGAGAGTTCTACAGATTGATCCTAAGGCAGCTGAAGGAGACTGTGTTTCACACTGGGTGTAGCTTACGCATATATGACCTCAAAGCTCACCTCCCCAATGACACACTTCCTCCAACAAGGCCACACTTCCTAACAGTGCCATTTCCTATGGCCAAGCAACCAAACATGAATCTATGGGGACCATTCCTATTCAAACCAACACAATGGACTTCCCACCATAAAAACTACCTTGAAAACTACCTTTTCCAGGTGACCATGAACTGAGGCATTTCCCCTACAAAGCTTCTTTTCTCAGGTATTTTGCCACAGAACCACAAAGCAAACTAACAGCATTAGTGAACATGCTTGTTGGATTGTGAACACATTCATCTTAATTTCAAAATCTGGGAAACCTAATTGTTTACACCATTATTACCACACTGTAGGTAAGCTTCTGTGAAGTCAGAGATTTTACATAGTGTGGTTGAGGGTACACAAACAATGACAGCTTCTTGGAAAGTCTTTAGGCATCAGAGAGTAAAGAGATCACTTTTTGCTGGGTGATGTAGCCAATCAAAGTCCAGACTTGTAATTTTTTTTTCTTAAAAATTCTCTATATGCTTATTCTTTTGTGTTGCACCAGCAACAATATACACGTGGAACATAGCTACTACATCTCTATTTATCACCATATCATTAAAAGAGTGATGAAATTATCTGTCAACCACACACTTAATATTATTGAAAAAGAACCCAGAACTGGAAATAACGACAAATTGGGGCATTCGTTGTACATTTTTGTCCATTTAAAAATCTATTTCTGTGGATGATTCACCACATCTGACCACCGACTTTTAAGAATCCCAGTGCCATCTCCTCTCGTGCTGTAGGCTTTAATATTCATAAAGAGTTTTATCAACACACAGGCACCTTCCTGTGGAGAAGGTGAGTTTTAATTGGGCCATCTGTGTTCTGTTCTTCACTTCATCTTTCTGCTGGTCTTCTCATCTCTCTAATGTTCTATAATGTTTAATGGTGATTTCATCAGCCCATTTCTTTGTTACTTGTATTTTGAATGCTTGGCTGCTAAGCTCTGTGTCTAGTGTGACAGAGAGATGCTGTAAAATCAGTACTGGATCTCAGATGTCCTCAGTGTGGGAGAAAATGGTGCAGTTTGGTCAATTCTCAGTGGGGCTGTTCACTTTATTGCTATTTGTCTATCCAATTTTAATAAACCATTGGACAGATGCAGAATGAATGCACCACAAATCAATGATATTATCCATGTAGTAGTAGCTTCGGTTATCACAAACTGCAAAGGACATACTTTGCTGACTTTGTGAGCTTGGTTGTTGAGGCCTACACTGGGTCTCTTTTAATGCTCTGAAAGTATTGGAACAGCCCATTTGGGTAAACTGCATTCAAAAGAAACATATAATAAAGAACGACATATGGCTTCCTTCTGCACTGTCTCAGAACAGACGACATAATAGTCACAACACACTTCCCTTTAGAATTTTTAATTTAGTGGAAAATTGCTGGGCCGTTCAGCATCTTTAGTATATTAACTCATTAATTATTCACATATTTGTCTTGTTTCTAGGTTCTGTTGGACACTATGAGAGTTAGGAAGGTACAAGCACCATTTCCCTTCTCTAGGGTGAGTTCACAGAGTTTATTTTTTTATCTGAATATAAATACTCTGATGCAGTCTCCTAGCAAACCTGAGCCTGAGGGAGGCAAAAGCATTTTCAGGTGGTGAATACAGATAGAAAATGAAGACTGTTCCCAACTCATCACCCTTCCCTTGGGGTTGATCGATGCCAAATTCTCCATAAAATCAACCCATCTGCATCCCTTCTCCCATTCCCTATCTAGTCTTCTTGATGACCCTGAAGCCCGGCCCTTGACATATCTTTCTGGTTCCCATGCATGCTGAATGGACCCAGGAGCCTTTTGTCTGAGCTATGAGATTAAGGTAAAAGAGGATTTGGGGTTCTTGAAATGACCTTCTTTATACTTTTGATAGCACGAAAATAAAAGGCTTGAGTTTGTGCTCTAAAGAGAGACAATGGTGGATTATAAAAAGCAGAGGTAGTTTTAAAGACAGCTTAATTGAGGTTAAAATTAAATACAGCAAAAACACTCCAGCTATGCAGACTATCCTGTAAAACCAGTCACATGCAGATTCTTACTGGGCATGTGACCCATCAATCTTTTCTCTCCTTTTGTCTTTTTACTTTCTTTTACAAACTATTAATATTTTATTTTATTTTGTGAGTGTTTTGCCTGCATATCTGTGCACTGAGTGCAAGCCTGGCACATGTGGAGGCCAGAGGATAGTGCCAGGTCCCCTAGAACCGGAGTTGTATATGGTGCTGAACCACCATGTGGGTGAAGGGAATTGAACTCGGGTCCTAAAGAATCAGTTAGTGCTCTGGCCAGCCAGTGTTTTTATCTGCTGAGCCAAATCTCACTTTTTACTCTCTTGATAATTCTAAAATAAACAAACATTTGATTTCTTAAATAGTTAAAATTACATTTTTCTTTTATTGCTTGTGTGTGTGTGTGTGTTAGAGAGAGAGAGAGAGAGAGAGAGAGAGAGAGAGAGAGAGAGAGAGAGAGAGAGAGAGAGAGAGAGAGATCTACAAAACAACTATCAAATATAAGGTCAGGAGAACTTACCCCTGTGCCATTTTTAGGAATTTGAGGTTTGTGCTTTCTATCCTGTAGAGATTTCAATATGCAGTATGAAGCAGAAATAAATAAAGCATCTTTATTCTCTTGTCTATGAAGGTGAAATTGTTCCAGTGCCCATGCTGATGAGACCCTTTTTTCCTCCATTTAATGGATGTTGGAACATGGTTGGCAATCAGCGATCGCGTGTGGTTTGCTTCAGGACTCTCCCTTATGCTGAGTCAGTCATGCCCATCCTCATGCTGGTCCTGCTGTGAATTGGTAGCTACAGCTTTACAGTACACTTGGAACTGTAAACTGCGACTCTTCTAATTTAGCTCTTCTTTTAATAGATTGTTTTGGATTATTTAAGGAACACTTGAAATTCCATATGAAAAAAAACCTTGAATCAGCTTTGTAAATATGGCATTTATTTAATTTTTAGGTGTGTGTGTGGGGGGGGAGTGGGGGTATACACAAATAAATAGAGTGCTGGTGAAATCCAGAGGCCTTGGATCCCCTGAAATTGGAATTAGAGGTGGTTGTGAGCTACCAGACTGGGGTCCTCTGCAAAAGCAGCACCCACTCTTCACCTCTAAACTATCCTTCCAGCCTCATGGATTGGGCTGTTCATTTCTGCACTGGCAATGGGGGTCTGATACACAGCGTGGACTGAGCATCACAGTGGGCCATAACCTCTTACACGGATCATCTTCCAATTACAGCACCTTCTGCTTCACTTAGGTCACTGTTCCTTCCTTTTTTTTTATTATTTATTTATTTATTTATTAATACATTTTTAAGGTTGTAATTAAGTATTTCTGGGTACATATACATACACATATGTATATATGTAACAATAATATAGGAAAAGAGGCTATTAATTTGAGGGGGTAGGAGAGAGACTAGGAGGGACTGTAGGGAAGAAAGGGGGATGTGATACAGTTCTATTTTAATTAAAATATATTCTTTTTTTGTTGTTGTTGAACTTCACACAGTCTGTGGGTTGTTTCTGGGGTGTTCAGAGCTTTCCGGGGTTAGTATCCCATTATCAGTGACTGCAGATTATGTCTGTTATTTTGTGACTGGGCTATCTCACTCAGGATGATATTCTCTAGATGCATCCATTTTCTTAAGAATTTCATAAAGTCATTGTTTCTGATAGCTGAGTAGTACTCCATTGTGTAAATGTACCACAATTTTTGTATCCATTCATCTACTGAAGGACATCTGGGTTCTTTCCAGCTTCTGGCTGTTATAAATAGAGCTGCAATGGACATTGTGGTGCATGTATCTTTGTTGTATGTTGGAGAGTCTCTGGGGTAAATGCCCAGAAGTGGAATAACTGGGTGTTCAGGTAGTACTATGTCCATTTTTCTGAGGAACCGCCAGACTGATTTCCAGAGTGGTTGTATCAGTTTACAGCCCCACCAGCAGTGGAGAAATGTTCCTCTTTCTCCACATCCTCGCCAGCATCTGTTGTCATCTGAGTTTTGGATCTTGGTCAATCTGACTGGTGTGAGGTGGAATCTCAGGGTTGTTTTGATTTGCATTTCCCTAATGGCTAAGGATGTTCCTTCCTTTAACAATATAGTTCTTGTGTAAATTCCCCATGCTTAAATGCAAATATCTTCAGTGTCATGTTCTTTAAATCTTTTGCCCACTTTTAAGCAACTGAATCATTTGTATTTTTTGAATTATTGATTTGTGAGAATTCCTTATATACTTGGGATACTAAACATTTATTAGATATGTGCTTTCCTAGCATTTTCATTTATTTTACAGTTTTTTTTTAAATTCTCCTTATGGTGCCTTTTGAATATATTGCTTTTAATATTCAGTAGATTCAAGTGTATCTTTTAAAATAGTTTGTGCTTTTTCTGTCCTATCTAAAAATGCCTTAGAAACCCATAGTCATACATATCTTCTCCTATGTTTTCACTTAGAAATTTTATAGCTTAAGGCTGTATGTTTAGGTCACTGGTCCCTTTCAGCTCATCCATGAGGGGATGATACATGGGCTCTGAATCTAAAGTGAAGTGCACCAGTTTCTCTTTCACTGCTTACTAGCTACATCACTAGAGACACAGTCTGCATCAGAAACCAGAGCTTCCTCATTTAAAGCAGAGATGATATTTACTTCCTGATATCAGGACTGACGTGAGCATCAGATGGGAACAGTACACGAGGAGTGTCTAAAATCAGAGCAAAAATGCTGACTGTGATCACTTCTAGCTGACTCCAGGAAAGAAAGAATGTGACCATTTGTTACCACTGGAGAAATGCTAGAACCCAAAGGTTCTGAGCCAGCAGCTATAGAGGCTAGAAGAGAACTAGCTGTTAAGTAGAGTGAGTCTGAATTCTAGTTTTGCTTCCTAGAGTCATAGGTGCCCTGGAGTTCTGCAACCCTTAGCTCACTTACCTAAGCAATCGACGAGAATCTAAGCCTCTTCGAGTCAGAAAGGAGGAGGCCAGTTATAAATAGATCTCTGTGACTTACACCAACTAAGGGACTAAAAGATGGGAAAGAGAGAGGAAAAGGACCAGAGGGAGGGAGGGGAGAGGAAGGAAAGAGAAAGAATATGTATCAGCCTATCATGGTACAAAGAAGTCCAACAACAGACGCCAGCAAGGAGAAGGAGGAATGAGGAAGTGGGGAGCTGACACAGAGTCTCAGCTGCAGAGACTTTTGACTGTCGCAGTATGTCAGAGGGCATGGTGGTAGCCCTGTCTGAGAACAGGGACGGAATAGCTCCTGTGCTGAACCTCCACACAGCTCAGCGTGGCAAACCTGAGTGCTGGATTCAGCGTTTCTCTGCCGTTTCATCCCACACTCCAGCCACATCTTACTTTTGTGTGAAACAAAACTACTAAGTGTTCAAGTGTGCCCTTCACTCTGGAAAAGCTTGTGCAGCTGTGCTGCGGTCATGGCCTTTTCCTGTCTGAGCTCTACATCTTGTATTACTCAGATAAAGTTTTGTTTTATGAAGCTGTTTCTTATGGTTTTTTTTTCCTCATTAAGTCAGCTCTGTACTTCCAAATAGAACTTTACATGTCTTTTGTGTCGCACTGTATGGCACTGTGACTCTGGGCAGAGTGGTTACTCTTTCTGATTGACGAGATGGAAACTTGCTGAAGAACAAGAGCTGCCTCAGAGTCCTGCACAATGACTGACACACAGTTGGACCGAAACAAATGTGGATTGAATGAAAACATAGATATGTATGACCAGTTTCCAGTGTAGTGTGAATAGATGTTATTAACTGAACTTGTTAGTCTTATAGCATAACGCTGATGTTTAGTCCAAATAGAACACATAGACATCATTTTCAAGAAATTTTGCTGGAATAGGACTTGTAGTGTGTCCACACCCTTTTCATAGCACTGACACTCTAGTATTAATACTGGGTTCAGATAAATATGCTTATATGTAATATATGACATTTTCTTCTTATTAGATATTTAAACATTTCCTGTGAAGTCTTACCATTTAAAATAATTTGGTAATTTTGAGTAAGTGTGATAATGGCAAATGGAAGGGTGAGTCCTAGTAGTGTCGGAGAAAAAAAATGACTTCATTAAATGCACATGTGTTAAAACATTTAATAGTTAATATATTATAGAGTTTGGTGAAAAGAGGAGATATTTAAGTGCATAAAGTTTAAATTAAACTGTGACTGTACATTCCTAAATCAAGGATGAGATTTCTCAGAAAGATATTATAACCTGCTTTGTCAAAGGAGCTGAAGTAAGTGGACAGCTATGTGGAAGATGATTCAGTGGAATGTCTAAAAATGACACTTGCCAGCCTTCCTGTTGTTGCTAGCTTGGCTCATAGTCCATCTCTCCCAATATGCAAAAAACAAATCTATGAACAGATGATGTATCAGCAATAGTGGTGACAGGTAATGTTGGTCCAGGGCACAGGTATGTTAAATTATCAAATCCAAAAAAAGCACAGGCTAGTTTGGGAGAATGGGAAAAGGGTGGGCAGTTTAGATATGGGAGGAGGTGGTGGAAAAGTAGAGAGGGTCAGGAATTTGAAAGTAGGTGTATAGCAGTGGGGGAGGGGGAGTTGGGAGTAGCCACTAGAAAGTCCTGGATGCCAGGGATCCAAGAGGTTCCCAGGACCCAACAGGGTGGACTTTAGCCAAAATACCCAACAAAGGGGAGAGAGAACCTGTAGAGACCGTATCCATTGGATAGGCACAGCCCTTAGTTGAGGGATGGGGCCACCTACCCACCCCAAAAATATTAATCCAGAATTCCTCTTGTCAAAGGAAATGCAAGGACAAAGAGTGGAGCAGAAACTGAAGGAAAGGCCATCCAGAGACTGCCCCACCTAGGGATCTATCCCATCTGCTGACACTAAACCCAGACACTATTGCTGATGACAAAAAGAGCTCACTGACAGGAGCCCAGTATAACTGTCCCCTAAGAGGCTCTGCCAGAGCCTGACCAATACAGATATGGATGTAGACAGCCAAACATTGGACTGAGTGCGGGAACCCCAATGGGGAAGTTAGGACAGGACTGTAGGAACTGAAGGGGTTGGCAACTTCATAGGAAGAATAACAATATCAACCATTCAGACCCTCCCAAAACTCCCAGGAACTAAACCACCAACCAAAGAGTACACAGGGGGTACCCCTGGATCCAGATTAATATGTAGTAGAGGATGGCCTTATCTGGCATCACTGAGAAAGGAGCCCCTTTGTCCTGTGGAGGCTTGATGACCCACGATAGGGGAATGCTGGGTCACTGAGGCAGAAGTGGGTCGACGGGTAGAGGAGCACCCTCATAGAGGCGGGGGAGGTAGGAGTGTTGAGGGGGGCTGTGGAGGGAGAACTGGGTGTTTGGCAAATTTTAATAAGAAGTAGTGGCACATGCCTTTAATGTGCCACCAATGTCTTAGCACTTGGGAGGCAGAGGCAGAGGCAGAGGCAGAGGCAGAGGCAGAGGCAGAGGCAGAGGCAGAGGCAGAGGCAGAGGCAGAGGCAGAGGCAGAGGCAGAGGCAGGCAGGTTTCTGTGTTCAAGGCCAGCCTGGTCTACAAAATGAGTTTCAAGGAAGCCAGGGCTATACAGAGAAACACTGTCTACAACTAAAACAACAACAGTCATATAGCAACTGATGAGTGCTCAAAGAAAAATGGCAGGAAAACCTACTTTTATTTTTAATTTACAAGTGAAGAAGCACCCCCCCCCCAAAGAACATACTTCAAATATTTCAGGAAAGAATCAAACACAGAAAATATAGAGGGTCAAAGCTTCAATTTCATTAAATAAAGAACACCACCCTGAATGCTTGGAAGCTAAGCAGGGTTGGGCCTGGTTAGTTACTTGGATGGGAGACCACTTTTTTCTTTTTTAAACCAAGTGGAGGAAACCACAGTTACACCTCAGTACCAACCAGTTACCAGCAATAGCTTGAGGAATGTCCGAGGCAGACACTGAAGCAAAGGAAAGTGTAGGGGCATGGTGCTGTGGGGGCGGGCAGCAGAGTCAGCAGCACCACTGACTGCCCCGTGTCAGGTTATGTGCAAAGCCATCTTCAGTGAACAGTTTTCTGCTGAAAGTATTGAAATAACCAAATTGTCCCAGAATTCTTAATGAAATGCTATAGGGACTAGACACAAAATTGCATCAACTGGATAAACATTTAAATTATGGAGGGGAAATTGGTTTAAAACGGAAGAACTGAGAACCATTAAAAAAAATTCTGCCACTGCTTTCTTAAGTTAAACCCATGCCCAGCAGTTGAAGTATCCAAACCCTAGATGAGAGTGAAGAAACCGTTGCCAAGTTGCTCAAAGACATTTTTCCCCTTAATTTGCAGCACCCACAAAAATGTACCACTATGTCATTTAGGACAAAATTCAGTTTAGAGTCTTAGAGCCCTCAGCAGATATTAGTCTCTTTGGTTTCAGAACAGAAACTGGTGATGTTGTGGACATTCCTTAGTGAATAGGCGAGTGAACATCTTTATTGTCCTCCTGGATATGTGGCAGAGGGTACTGGGTATTGGGACCAACAGGAGAATGAGAAGCTGTTTCCCAATACAAATAACCCCCAAGTTTTTATGATAGTAGCTGGAGTCTTAAGATGATGATGCTTTCTCTTAAGATTTGATGTGGGATCTTGGAGGGATCTGCCAAAGGGATGGGAGGAAAGAGGGCATGATGAACAGAAACCAAGTCATTACCAAAGGTGCACATCCTTATCTTTTAATCCTGTGAATGATCAGTTGCCCAGAAGGGAAGAACACTCATCAGATGACCTCATAACCCACCATGCCATTATTATCCAGGGGAAGGTAAGAAAGTTACTTTATTTTTCCTCCCTGAGCCTTTGTTTTCTTATCACTATAGTGGGTTAACACTAGCAAACTCAAGATTGTTTTAAAGTACTATGTTTATATAATTCAGCGGACTGTAAAAATGCTGCATACACATTATTTTTATAATCCCCTTTTAAGGTAATTGTGATGGTGTGACATGGTTTGTGTATGTCTTCCCAGGGTTCATGTTGCTGGAAGTTAGGCTCCCTGTGTAGCAGTAGGGTGTGGAAGAGAAGGAGCTTGGTGGGAGTTGGTTGGGTTGTTGGAAAGAGCTGGGGTTCTCAGACTCGAGCTGCCTCTTATGAGTCAGTTGTCATAACAGCACATCCAGCTTTGACTCTGGCTTCGTGGCTCACCATGTACTCTTTCATGCTTGCTCTGCTCTAGATGCTGCCATGCAACATGAGGTAACTAGGCCAATGGGGCCTTCACTAGGGCCAGAGCCATGATGTGTGCAGTTTGAGCTTTTAAAATGAAACTAGCTAATGGAACTGATGACTCTGAATTGACACATCCTATCGCCCTATGATGGCTAATACTTCAGTGTCTTGATTTAGGACTTCTGAAGCGATGTATCTTTGAAGATGCCATGAAGATGTTACCAGGGAGGTTTGATTGAACAGAAGAGACACACACATCCTCAGTGTGGGAAGGACTCTCACATGGGCTGATGCTCTAGACTGTATAAAATGGGTGAAGAGAAAGTGCTCTGAGAATCAGTGTCCATCTCTCTTTCTGCCTCCTGACTGCAGAATCAACAGTTTGATTAGTTGCTTTATGTCCTTGTAGTCACAGCTACTGTGCCATGATGGCCATAACCCTTTAAACCATGGCCCTACTTCCCAAATTCCTGATCTTTACCAGAAGTGCATTTATTTATTTGTCATAGCAGCGAGGAAAATAAAACACCCCAAGTCTACAGCTTATATTAGGACCCATCTTTAGTTTTGTATGTCCTATTGATTGGGATAAATGTATAATGTAATTTATTATTATACAGGCAAAATATTTTCAGTGCCTTAAAAATCTTTGCTAGCCAAGCCATTCTTCTATTCTTCCTGTTTAGGTTTCTAGAAGGCCACTGACCTGCCTATTTCTGCCTCTGCTAGTTCATATCCCCACTAAGCACTAGTGAGAGTTACTTCTGCTATGCCCATCCTAAGCATTCCACATTATCTGGACTCTGCATTTGTGTATTCTAATTCTGTGTCTACTCTCAGCATTAAATAGATCACGCCTTGGAGTTGCCCAGCTCTGAGCCAACCCTTCCACCCGTCTCTAGCATTTAGTGTGAAGATTCACTAATTCAAATGTCACAAAAGAAAAGAGAAGAAGAAACGAAACTAATGGAAGGAGAAAGGTTTGATCCTGCAGGGTTTAGAACAGAGAATCCATACCACATAGCACTGTTTGGGACAGAATATTAGCTCTGTGTTCTATTGAAAGCTCCACAATACAAAAGCATGTGGAGATCCGGCTTTCTGTTTTTTTTAGAGAAAGAGCACAAAAGAAATGAGATGGTGTGTGGAGAACAGAAGGAAGAGGAGAGAGGAGAGACAAAAGGAACTTGGGGTGGGACCTGGACTAGACAGAGACTCATCTGGGGTTTCCTCCTTAAGGGCACTGTCTCTGCTTGGAACTGCTGGGTGGGGAAGCACTGAATATATAGTCCTTGCTCATCTTTCCTTTGTGTCTCTCATTTACATTACTTTTCTTATCAGTTCAGTGCTGGATTATATCCAACATTCACGAAAATGTACATTGATTAACTGAGACAAAGCCATGATAGCAAGGCATAGGGCACACCTTTCTCTACCAAATTCCAACGGTTAAGATGGACTATAGCGAAGCATGGGGGATGGACTGTTGAGGAGATTAGCTGAAAGTAAGTACAGTATTTCACACCACTTAACTTTTCATTGGTCAGTCTCCTTTCTAATGTGTTTCAGGGAGTGAGATGCTCAGCACACATGACAATGTTACTCTTTGTAGACTGGTGTTCAAAATGCTAAAGAAGTATATGAACGGTGAGAAATTAGGGTTTTGAAGCTTGGATTATAATAGCTTGTCTCTTTTCAGGTACTGCAACCAGTGTACCATCTATGTCTACAGAGCAATAAATGTGGTGGAGTGATTTCAACATCTAGATTACGATAGAAACCATCCTTACAGTTTGAATATACATTGTAATCAAAATAATTTTTTGACAAAACTTCGTGATATTGTTTCATCCATATTTGGATAGGTCATTTTATGGTTAGAACAAGGCTATTTTTAGACTATATAAAACTGTAAGAATTAGATAATGAGTAGATTTACATTTATAAATGAGTGGATTTAAAATTTTTTTAGTCTATTAGTAACTTATTATGAGAAAAGTTCCCACACACATGCAGTCTCTCTCTCTGTCTCTTTCTCTCTATCTCTCTCTCTCTGTCTCTCTCTCTCTCTCTCTCTCTCTCACACACACACACACACACACACATACACACACACACATACATGTCATAATCTACTGTTCTATTAAAGGAGTATTTACAATGGGCAAAATGATTTATATACAATATACCCAGCTTCAAATTACAACAAGACTCTTTTTCTGGCTTCCTTTTCAAGTCAACTTACAATTGAGATAAATATCATTTAGAGACATTAGCTATTGAGATTTTTCAACGCTTTTAAAAAGAAAGAGCAAAGTCTTCTAAAGTGACTACAACATGCTTAAGTAAATATTTCCTCCAGAGGTTCCCTGTATAATTTAACTTGAGAAGATATGGGTAAACACAGACCTGCTGCAGTATTTTAGTGAGTAATTTACTATTTCCTCTGATTTGGAAAGCCCTTTAAAACATACAAAATCTGCTGCAATTTCCCATAATACCAGTTTTTCTGAAGGCTTTACAGTTTGGATAACCAACAGCGCTCACAAATCTGTTAATCAGTGGGCTCAGAAAGGGGTGGAAACACACATCTCTGCAGCTTTCTGTCTTCAGTCTATCTGACCTTTGCTTTACTGACCCCCACATGACTTCACAACCGAGTACACAGACCCAGAGCTGTTTCCGAGAACAGGATTCCAACTCTAGTAAAAGTGTGTGTGTTTAAGTCAAGATTTACTCTGTATTAAGAGCTTTAAGACTAACCTAGAAAAATGATAAGCAGGGTTATCTAACCCTGGGAGGCAGCTTGCTTCGGTATTCGGGAATTACCCATGAAAGGCCTCTGCTGTCACCACTCAAACTTAAGTAGAAACTCAATAAAAATGAAAACTGTGGTAACCAGATACGCACGCTGTGTTAATGTGACCTACAGCAAAGCTCCTGGTCGTTAAAGTGGCTACCAGGCAGCCGCAGTGTCAATTTAGAAAATCCCCAGAGAAACAGCTGCATTTGGCTGTAGAACTTCTCTTGCCTGTATGAGAAATGCTAGAATTTCAGAGTGTGCTGGGAGGTGGGTAAGCTGGTGAAAACGACATGCACATCTCACTGAGCAGTAACCTGACAATGACACCTATAGAAATTACGTGTGCATATGACAAACCCATATGAATTCCAAGGATCCCAACATTCATTTCCTCTACTGGACGACTCAGAAGACTCCGTATGTTTTCTGATTACCTGTGAATATCTCCACTTGAGACATTTGGTAGCAACTGGCTGAGGCAAACCCGGCAGAACGGTTTGCAGTTGCTGGGTGATTAACTCCTGTACCTCCTCCTCACTGTGCTCTAAGTGTGTAAGTCCAAATGGCACGCTGGTATGGATCACCAGGGATGGACCAAGTTCCGACGACTCTGTAGTGTGAGAGGAACAGGAAAATACATCTTAAAATGGGGAACCTGAGAGGACAGCCCAGAGTTGGAACTCAAAGTAAAAAGTGATCATAACAATCATAACAGAGACCTGTGTCTACTGCATAGTTTAGGATGTTTCTGAAGCAGCTCCAGCTCTCCTGGGGAGCAAGGAGGCTGAAGATGTACTTCAGAAAACAAGTCATCAGTTCTTGAGAAGGACCTGGGAGGGACAATGAGCACCCTTACTACCCATCACTTTGGGTACAGCTAAAATTTATTAGTGAGCTATTGTCTCTTTACTCAATTGTAAGCCTTTTATATATTATATTACAAATACCCCATTTTCTTAAGTTCTGAGAACAAAATAGATGTGCAGAAAGATATTTATGTTAGGAAGGTTGAAAAACATTTTATTAAAATTGCAACAATTCTACATTATGTTTAATGTCTTGAAAAGTAAATGATCTCTTTGAAATCAGAATATCCCTCCCAATATTACTTCTTGTGTCCTTTGTCTATATGTGAGACACTGTCTTGTGTAGCCCGAGATGCCTTCAGCCTGAGATCCCTTCCTTCTCCCGCCTCAGTGGTGAGTGTTCGGCCGTTCTACTACTCTTTGTCTTCCCGTTAACAGCAGACAAGAGTGCCCCAGCTATAACTCTCCATTTTTATCTGTCACTCAGTTTAGTTTTGCTGAATTTTCATGATTACAAAAAAATGTGTTCTTCACTGTATCTTTTATTATTTAAAAGAACACAAGGTAACCAATAAAGCACAGAGTTAGAGGCGTGTAGGCAACTAAGGCATTGGAAAGATATAATCCATGAAAGAGTATTAACATGAGTTTGGTTTAAATAACATTGAGGAGAAAGCTAGGAAGAATATATTAATGCATGTAGTAAGGCACTAATGGGTTGGCAACTTGATTCTAAAATGTATCTTATTTTGTATTATAAAATAATTTTTTATTATTTTATAATTATTATTTTTATATTATTTGAGGTATACTGATTCAATTTTAGAAACAAAAATAAAAGGTTGAATGCCATAAGCCCAGTCATCCTCTCTACATTTTTGAGATTTATTTCTTTTTTGTGAACTCATAATAGGCTTGTACTCGCACAGGTTTATAACACAGCTCAAACAACATATCAAGTAGATGCTTTGTAAGAGAGTCTGGAGGAAGACAGTAAATGAGCTAAAATAACGACATTCCTAGGTGTTGCTCAAATTATCCCCATGAATTATTTTTAATTAAAGTACTTCCTTTCCCCATTTCACCCGCCCACAGAACCATGGCTTATGAGTTTCAAAAACAAATACAAGGGAATAGTCTCACAATGTTACATCCTCTGAAAACAGTCAGTGCTGACACATAACCTCCTATATTGGGATATGAACGGGAACACAGTGCTGGAAGTGCCATGGAGAATCAGACTGTCCACTGCTAAGCTCACAGTAACTTTACTAAGCATTAGAGAAGACATCCTTGGGAAGGCTGAGTCTTTACCCTGAGACCGTGAGGTGCCAAATCTTTCTAGAGGCAGCAGAAAGTTACCTCATCAGTGAAGCAGGAGAACGGAGCTCTGCTTGCTATCACTGGCAGACTTTAAAGGGGCCCAACAGCCAGCTATGTGCAGAGCATCAAAAGGTACTCTTTCCCAGTCACTAAGACTAGTGATGGAACATGACAAGTTTCCCATTTACAATAACTGTCTCCCCCAGGACAGTAATACAAAATAGAATCTTAAGACTCAAACCAAATGGTTCTTAATAGTGAGAGAACTGAGAACCTGATTAATTTTTATTCTTGGGACTGAACAAAT